>NW_027555514.1:45424821-46054821 GCF_003287225.1 Phascolarctos cinereus
CCCCAGCACACACAATAAAGGCTTGATAGATACTTGTTACTCCTCTTACCTTTTCAGATCCTTTTCAACTTGCCAAATTCAATTCGTTGCCATCCCTTAAGACAGAGGACCTTCACCTATTTGAAAATCTCTGTAAAGTTTCCTATTACAAAAAGAATAGCTGATAAATACATGGTTTGCTGTGTTGGTAATTTCATCTTTTATTAGGCAGAAGAAATTGGGAAGTGGATAGGGCCCCAACCAATGAAGAGGAACTTGTGTTATGTTATAGGAAAAAAATCAAACAAACATGGGAACTTTGTCAGAAAACCACTATGCTACCTTTGAGTTCATGATGGATTAGAAGGAGAATTCTAAGCATAGCCAGACACTGACCCTAGAATTTAGCAAAGTCAATTTCAAAACAGAGAAAAGACAAGAGGGATCTCATAGTCTGAGACTGCACAAAGGAAGTAAACTCAAAAGGGATTGAGAGTTTCAAGAAAGTAATTCTGATAACGTAATCACAAATGTTTCTTATGAAGAGAAAAGTGAAGGACACCTAGAAAGACTTTTGTGGCTGTTAAGGAAGCTTGAGCTGAGCACAGGCTTTAACAGATTGTGTTCAAAAGTGGCAAAATGCATATCATCCAGTGATCATTAAAAAGGGGTTGACCGATCAGGTATCGAAAGAGAATGAGATAAACAACCTGAGCACTGTATTGGGACACGTGAAGTGCAAAGAAAAAAAATCTATGGAGAAACATGGACAAGAATCATATATGATGGAAAGGTAGGGATGGGTTGTGATTTGTACTTTTGGAGGGACTAGCCCCATTAATGAGATCACAGATCCATCCTGGTAAAAATATTCATATATGTCCAAAGACAGATGCAAGAACATGCAAGTAGAGATGGATATAAAAAATAGGTAAGAATACGATGAATAAAGTCCAATGCATGGTGAAGATAGGCTTACTACTTTAAGGACAGGCCCAAACCAGCCATCCTTCACTCTCCAGATTTTGCCACCATGATTTAGCTTTCTTCTCCCATTGGCGAATTCCTTCTGGGACCTCCATGTTAAGGAAGGGCACAGACCAGGGGTGGGGAACCTACAGCCTGGAGGCCACATGTGATCCTCTAGGTCTTCAGCTGTGGCCCTTTCAATCCAAACTTCACAGAACAAATCCCCTTAATAAA
The DNA here is from genome assembly GCF_003287225.1 of Phascolarctos cinereus. NCBI lineage: Eukaryota > Metazoa > Chordata > Mammalia > Diprotodontia > Phascolarctidae > Phascolarctos > Phascolarctos cinereus. The sequence goes on from NW_027555514.1 coordinate 45,426,004, forward strand.
AGGATCTGTTCTATAAAACTTGGACTTAGTCAAAAGGCCACATCCAAGGACCTAGAAGGCTACATATGGCCTTGAGGCCACAGGCTCCCCACTCCTGGCCCAGACCATCCATCCTTCTTTCTTGGAACTTGGCTGCCATAGCACCTTGCTCCTCACTCCAGGCATTTCAGCTCCCTTTTATGTGCTGTTTTCTCTCACTAGCATGTAAGGTCCTGGAGGGCAGGGGCTGTCTTACTTTCTGCTTATGTTTGCATGCCTAGTTTATCAGTAGGCATTTATTAAACACCTACTGTGTGCTACACACTGTGCTAAGCACTGGGGATACAAAAAAAATGGCAAGAGACAGTCAGTCCCTGCTCTCAAAGAATTTACAGCCTTAACAATAAGTACTTAATAAATGCTTGTTGAATTGAGTTGAGATAATAAGCAAAATAGCATATTACTCAATTCCTGTTTCAAGATGCATTATACATAAGCCATTCCCTTTATCTACTGATGTAATCATATTTTCAAAAAAGGTAATAAGATTAATTTGGCTCTGTCTTATTGGTAATGAATCCATGTTGGCTCAGAATAATCCCCCAATTTACTTTCTTAGGTCTCCCAAACTTCTTCTTTAATAAATTGGTCTAGATTTTTTTTTATCAATAATCAATGTCAGACTCATTGGTTTATAGTTTGCAAAGTCCACCTTCTTCCCCCTTTAAAAAATTCATTGCAAGGCATTTGACAAGTCCTCTACAATATTTTTGTTGAAGAGATGTAACAATACAGATGGGATGATGGGATAGTTAGGTGGGTTTATAATAAATTGAATGACCATAACCATGAGGGGTTGATTACTAGGATCAATGCCAACCTGGAAGAGGTTACTAGTAGAGTGACCAAGGGCTCTGTCTTTAATCTTTTTCTGTTTTTTTTTAACCACTGATTTATATGAATACACAAAGATTATTCTTATGAAATTTGGGGTAAAAATGAAGCTGGAAAGGATAGCTAACATACTGTGTGATGTAAATTGGATCTAAAAACATTCCAAGATAAAATTTAATTGGGATAAATGTAAAGCCAGAATTTGGGTTCAAAATATCAGTTACACAATTACAAGGATTGAGATCATATAAAAATAAGGAGAAATTTTGATGGATTGCAAGCTAAATGTGAATCAATAGGGCAAAAAACATGCATGGTTGCTAAAGAAACTAATTTGAGCTTGAACTTCAGTATGCAGAATAAGAAAACTAACAGATATACAATTATACTCCACCCTGTTCAGATCATATCTGAAACACTGTGTTACATTTTAAGAGGGAAACAGCTGTGCCAGTATAGCACAAACTCAGGTAAATTCTAGCAAGGTGAAGGGTTTGAAGCATGGCTGGGTAGACTTGGAGAGGCTCATCTCCAAAGTCTCTGTTACTTATTAACCATTAGGTAATTTCCCTCCCTCCCTCCTTCCTTCCTTCCTTCGTTCCTTCCTTCCTTTCTCTCTCTCTCTTTCTCTCTCCTCAGACATGCATGAAATTGTCTACTAAAAAGTGTAGGGACTGCGCTCTGTATTGGTGGAGGAGGGTCCACATGGATAAAATCGAATATTCTTAAAGATTTTAAGTACTGAGCTGTAACTAAAGCAGGGGAACTGGGTCTTTGACCTAGGATCATAGATCTAAATGATTCTGATAGATCTGGAGGAGTGTCAGCAGCATGGAAATCACAGAGATTAGTAATTAGTTATTAATAATTAGTTAAAATAGAAACCTACCAAGTTGGTAGGTTGGGGTGAGATGCTCCTCTGTCTCACCCAGTTCAATGACCCCAAACATGACACACTGGGATCTCTGTCTTCAACCACCCCCTTACTCTAATCCCCCTCAATCAAGGGCTGGATTTACCCCATTTGTTCTATGGACAGTTTGTGGCTTTTGCTTCAGGTTCAAAAATCCCTGGTCAGATCTCTGAGTATGTGTAATATTAAAATATTTATTCTTTTAATGTTTGGCACAACATTAAGGGCAGCATCAATCCATCGGGCTGGGCTGAGTTTTTTTTTTTAAACAACAGGAAAAGCTATTAAAAAGGATGTTAAATGCATTGACATAGTGTCATGGCAGAGGATCAATGCTGCAACATATTTACTGTTAAAAGAACTGAACATTTGAACATTCCTCCTGAATTCTAGTGTGCAATTCTTTGCCATTATTTACCACAGGTGATCACATGCCTGTCTCCAGCCAGCCTCCAGTAAGCGTATGAATAAATAAGAGCTTGCATGATTTGTGGTTTAATTCTTATTAGAATGGTCCTAATAAAGTGTTGGCCAGTTAGGTAGTGCAGTAGATAGAGCACTAATCTTTCGAATCAGAAAGGCTCATCTTCCTGAGTTCAAATATGGCCTCAGGCACTTACTAGCTGTGTGAGATTTGGCAAGTCACTTCACCCAGTTTGCTTCAGTTTACTCATCTGTAAAGTGAGCTGGACAAGGAAATGGCAAACCACCCCAGCATCTTTGCCAAGAAAACCCCAAATGGAGGCACAAAGAGTCAGACACAACTAAATAGCAACTACAATGAAGTGCTAGAGGCAGGTTATCACCCCTGAATTTCAGAAAGATGCTTATTAAACCGCCTATATCCTATAGTGTATCCTGCCTATATTCTACAGCCTGCAGTCTTTCAAATGCTTGCTTGCTGTTTGTAAGCTTGTAGACAGTTCTCTGAGTTTTTTGTCTGCATATCTAGTCCCATTTTAAGTTTCTCAAAGGAAGGGCATCATGTTTTGTATTTCGTTGTTAGCTCCTGGTTTAGAAGAGGAGCTACTATAGACATTTACAAAATAAATAATGAGCTCATTTGGGGATGTGTTTTAATTGGCTTAAGTCAGGGGTAGCCAGGTGACTCAGTGTATAGATTGCCAGTTCTGAAATCAGGAAGACTCATCTTCATGAGTTCAAATCTGGCCTCAGACACTAGCTGTGTGACGCTGGGCAAGTCACTTAACCCTGTTTGCCTCAGTTTCCTCATCTGGAAAATGAGCTGGAGAAGGAAATGGCAAACTACTCCAGTATCTTTGCCAAGAAAACCTCAAATGGGCTCATGGAGAGTTGAATAAGACAAAAACTACTCAATAAGAATAATGGAAGTACCTAGGAGTGGATTCATAGGTTAGAGAATTTCTTGAAAACACTCAGATCCAAGTAAAACGTACAACCTTTGCTGGAAATTCAGTCTTTTTAAGCATACCTTGGCCTAGGGCAGAGTACTAGTCACCTCCTTTCTGGTAATCCACTTCACAGGGTTGGCATTGTATTTACTGCTGTGTGTTCCGGATAATATTATGGGAAGGCCAGAAAAATTTGTTCACAGTTCTGTTATTCCTCTTCCCCTCCCTATCACAAAACAAATGTAAGATGGTGCCACAGAAGTCCCCGATGATTGCTGAACTTATTACAGAGACATCATGGTCTAGTGCAATGCTGAAAGACTCAAATAGAAATGGAATCCTCCAAGTCAGGTCATATATTGACTTAGAAAACTACAAATTAACATGATCTGTGTTGTATTGTATTTTCATTACTGCATTCAGTACTGCATATAGACCATGGGCCCTGAGTTTGACACTTCTGATGTAATAGGTCCTTGGACTCAAAGGGAGGAAGAACGGAATTCATTTCCTGTTTTGGACATTTACTAGCTGTGTGACCATGGGGAAGTCACATAACATTCTCTGTACCTCAGTTACCCCATCTATAAAATGAGAGGGTTGGGCTCAATGACCTCTATGGTCTCTTCTAGCTCAATGATCTCATGATCCTGCTGAAGTATTCTGGGAATATCAATCACTCACCCTCCTTCCACTCAGTCCTTCAGTCAACTACCACTTCTTACTACTCTTATTATTATGTGCCAGGCACAGTGGGAAGCCTTAGGAATGCAAAAAAAGTCATGCAGTGCAAAGGACAATGGTAAATCATTCAGGCGATACCAAGATGAGAGACAAGCACACATACCCAGAGTCATTCCCTCTGAGTGACTTCAGCCTCTAACTTGATATCAGCATAATTCCCCTTCTGAGCAAAATAGCTTCACTTAATGAATGATTCATCTGAATCCACTCTGCCATGGCACTAGCCTTTAATTACCAAAGCAGCCTTAGATGGGTGCAACCTCAACTGGAAATGACTGACAGGTAGATAATTAGGGAACAAAGAAAGAAAAATATTCCTATTTTCTTAATATGATTTCTTCCTTTTGCCTCTAAACACATGAACTGATAAGAGGTAGTCAACGTAATTATAGTTTCCACACACATTTTGAAGGATCAAATCTCCCATGAGCAACAAATTTATAATTATTTATGTAAGCCCCAGACCAGAATAATTTCAAGGGTGAGAAGGCTCTGATAAAATCTGTTCATTTTATTTCTTCTTCTATTTACTCAATTCAGCCTCTGCAATTTCTGTTTGTCATCCTCTTTATACTATAACTATCTCCTAAACAATTTGTTCACTCATTCAACAAACATTTAGGAAGGTACATAGTATAGTGTATAGAGCATTGGACTCCCTTAGATAACCAAATTAGTCAAGTCACTTAACCACTTTCAGCCTTAATTTTCCTAATCTATAAAATGGGCATAATAATAGACATAATGCACAGGCTTGTTATGAAGATCGACTGGCATAACAGATGTGAAGTGCATGGAAATTTTAAAGCTGTATAAGTTATCATTATTATTATTCTATCTTTGCTTTCTCTTTAAGTCCACCTGACCCTCTCCTTTAACCTGATCTAGTAGTAGACATATTCCCAGAATTCCATTTTCTACAGTGCTCAGGGGTGAGATTCACTCACTCATTGGGATGACCCTTCCTCTTTTGCCTAAACCTTCTCCCATCCTAATATTGGGTCCCCTGTTCCCCTGCACTGCCAAGGTTGAATTGGTAGGGAATTTGGCACCACAGTATAGATTTTTGTAAATTCAGTGCAATTCAACAACCATAAAATACTCACTGTGCTAAGAACTGAGAGGGTCTATGAAGTTGTGATAAGACTGTCTCTAGCAAAATCATGGAGGGTAATCAAGCAGGGAACTAGTAAACAAATTCAAATGACTCTAATACCCAGTATTTCACCGTATACCTTGATTTACGGAGTTATATAAAAAAGAGAGTTAAAATATTCTGACATAAGAGAAAGGGAGTAAGAATTTTACTTTTAAAGTAAAAAATAAAGCAAAAATGTGGGTGCACACACACACACACACACACACACACACACACACACACACGTACGTTTTAAAGCTGAGAATTCTTTCACCTTCATTCCTGCACATACATTTACATCAAAAGACCAAAGCTTCAGGGCAATACAGAACTCCCTACAGAGAAAAGTTTCCAGCAGCCAAAACCTGCTGCAAACATTGGCTATGGAGATAGAGGCCACAGAAGCAGATTGCACTCCGGAGAATTTCCTTCTCATTGTTTGGCTTGTTAATGTGCATCTAGCCTTTGGCAGGAGGATTCTCTCCCAAGAGAAGGCTGACTATCACAGAGTTTGAGCTATTCCAAACAAAATTGTAGGTTAGTTCTAGATTCTCTCTCTGTCTCTTTGTCTGTCTCTCTCTCTCTGTTTCTCTGTTTTCATATAAGATCTTTAAATATTTTACCACATTGATCACTTTCAACTTTTTTTTGTTGTTGGAAACTTTTATAAAGCACCTATTGTGTTCAGAGCAGGTTCCTGTCTGTGGAAGACACAAAGTGTATGTAGGATGGGGCCCTTGTCCCCACAGACCTCACAATGTACCATGATACTGATAACATTTTAATTAGCAATAGTACTTGTCAAATGAATCAATGTGCAAAACAGAGCAATATGTGAGGTCCTAAAAGGCAGGTAGTTACTAATAGGAGGGTCAGGGCCTGCTTCACTTGAGGAGGTCCCATTTGACTTGGATGATTTTTTTTTAAGGATGGGTGGTAATTCAACAAAGAGTAGGAAGAAGCAGGTAGATGTGACATTTGGTTTTGGAACAAGGGGGCTTGAGTTTGAATCTCAGCTATGCTATCTGTGTAACATTGGGTAAGTCACTTTTCCTCTCTGGCCTCAGTTTTATTACCTGTAAAATGGCCAAATGGGACTAAAGAATCTCTTAGGCCCTCTCCAACTTTAGCATCTGTGATGCCATGTCCATGGGATTGTTCAGTGTTCAAAAAATTTCAGGCTTTTCCAGAATGAGCAAAAGCTTAGGGGCAGGAAAATGCAGGACATATTTACAGAACAGACAGCAGCCCAGTTAGGCTGGAGCATTACATATGGAGGATGAAGTGAAAAAGACTGGGTGATATAGATCGTGGTGGGCTTCATATGCCAGGCCAAGGAGTTGATAGACACTGGGGAGCCATTAAGATTTCAGCAGAGCAGAGCATCATAGATTTAGAGATGGAAGAGGACAGTTAGCTCAACCACCTTATTTTACAGATAGGAAAAGAAGGCCTAGAGCTCTTTTGATCTGATTTGTCAAACCCTAAAATTACATCTACAGCCATCATCCTGGGAAGCAACTCCTGGGGAGATGCACCCTGGTAACTGCTCCTGCAGGGACAGCAGCCACAGCTACTGAAGATTGGTGCTGTCACATGGTTCAATATCAGAAACTAACATGATTTTGTCAGTGAAAATGACATTTAAAGAAGAGGCATTGCCACCTGCTTTGTACCCTAAGCACCATGGAACCTTGATGTCTGACTTGGAGCTCAAACCTTCCATGTGCTGTCTCTCCAGGTTAGAATGTGAGCTCCTCAATATGAAACTATGCTCAAAGGGCTATAAAAGTGTGCATCCCCTTTGATCCACCAATACCACTGCTAGGTCTATACCCCAAAGAGATCTAAAAAGAAAAATGGAAAAAGGACCTATTTGTACAAAATATTTGTAGCAGCTCTTTTTCGTGGTGATTTAGAATTGGAAACCAAGAGGATGCCCATCAATTGGGGAATGGCTAAACAAGTGTGGTATATGATTTTAATGGAGTATTACTATGCTGTGAGAAATGACAAGTAGGAAGATTTCAGAAAAACCTGGAAAGACTTACATGAACTGATGCATAGTGAATTAAACAGAACCAGAAGAAAACTGTACATAGCAACAGTAATATTATTTGATGAAGAACTGTGAGTGACTCAGCTATTCTCGGCAATACAATGATCCAAGACGATCCCAAAGGACTCATGATGAAGCATGCTATCTGCCTCTAGAGAAAGAACTGATAGTGATTGAATACAGACTGAAGCATGCTATTTTTCACTCTCTTTCATTTTTGTCTTTTATTCAAGTCTTCTTGTACAAAATGACTAATGTGGAAATGTTTTACATAATTGCACATGTATAACCTGGATCTGCTTACTGTCTTAGGGGAGGGAGGGAGGGAGAGAGAATTTGGAACTCAAAACTTTAAATAAAAATGCTTAAAAATAATTTAAAACAGGAATGTGAGCTCCTGAGGGCAGGGACTGTCTTGTTTTTCCATTTGTATCTCCAGAACTTGGCACACAGCTAAGCACTTAAAAATGCTTCATTCATTCGTTCATTCATGCTAGTAGTTAACTGTATCTATGTAAGTTGCAAAATTTAGGATGTGAGTATTTTTGGACTTAGATCTCAGTCACCTATTGATCTGCAAGGATGATTCAACCTATTTGACTGACTAGAGCTGTACCTTCTTCCTTCTTTGTTCCATGGTCAGTTAAGTGTGATGACCTTTTCCAAAAGAGAAGTGCTGTTCTTTAGTCAAAGTACCAAACACTGACTCAGTAAAACAAACAAAGCCCAGCCTCAAATGAAAAAAAGGGAATTTTAAAAAAGATAATTTAAAAATACCACATTCATAAAACTTGTTTTCTGAAAGAATCAAAAGTGGTGATGAATGTTTTCCCTGTCCGGTCGTCTTATCTCATAAGAAGACACAGACACTAGCACATATATGGCATAGGCTTGGATGTGTCATGGGCACTAAGTTTGCTGCTGGGTTATTTATGCCTCTTAATCTATTCTCTGCTGGTAGTTCAAGCTCAGAATCTAATTGAGCATTTACCAGTTGGTTCCCTAAGGTATGTTTTACTTCTTGGGTAAGGGAGTCAAAGGGCACAATAGCCTTTGGATTTTGGAAACTCAGTCTAGTAGACTGGTTTGATGTAATTCTACTAAATTCAGCGAATTATTAGTAGATACATTCTATCTGCCCCACCAACACTGGACAAACCTGACTCTTTTTGAGGGCATAATCATTCTTCGGTTCACTCAGGTTTATAAATTCAAAGTCACCCCGACTGCTCACTAACCTTCACTTTATCCAACCAAGTGCCACCACCCCCATTTAGATAATCTACCTCTTTTCAGGACTACAGCAATAGCCTTCAAATTGGTCTCCCTGCTTTTAGACCCTTGTCTCCAACTGACCCTCCATATGGCAGCCAACCTAAACTTCTCTAAGCATAGATCTGACTGTATCCTTCCCTTGCTCAAGAATCTTCTCCCTATATATCTCTATGATAAAATGCAAACTCCTTAGCTTGATATTTAAAACCTTTCTCAAGTAGGTGACAACCTAACTCACCAGAATTAGTTTATATTAGTCAACATTTCGACTGATCTTGGCATTCCTTTTCCTGCCCTATCAATGATTTTGCCCTCCTCATCTCTGTTGCTTAGGATTTTTTTTATCATCCTTTAAGACTCGTCTCAGGTATTTATTACCCTCTATCATAAGCCTTTCCTCATCCATCAGCTTTTTAGTGCTTTCTCTTTTTCCAAAGAATTTCACATTTACTTATCTGTATGCATGTGGTATCCCCTAGGAAACTGTAACCTCTTTGAGGGAAAGGGTCTGATTTTCATCTGTGTATCTCCAGAAATGAACACAGTGCTTTGTCACTAATAAGCACTTAATAAGTGCTCGCTGAAACGAATCAGTGTATTTTTTTCCCCCATTACAGAAATCAGTTTTGGCCTTGTGCTCTATCCTGATTCCGATTTTTGCCAGATTTTCCTTAGCAAAGTAGACACTCGTTCAGCTTTCCACATCACTAATGAATCTAAAGCATATGGCACAACAATTTGGCTAAGAAATGTGAAATGCAGCTTTTTTTTCTGCTGAGAATGAATTTTAATATGTTGATTTGGAATATTTCCCCATCTTGAAACTCTATTACTACCCTTAATTTTTAACCTATGTCAAGGATGACATTGTTAATATGTATCAAAGTGGAAACTTGATTTAAAAAAAACAACAACCAAATACCATACTTACAGGCCTATTGGATTATTTTTTGAGATTGGTTGGGCAGATGCCTCCTGTAAGGTCATTCCCTAATGGCTCATGATGGTATGGAGGTAACCTCACTTCTCAAAGGCCAGGCCAGCGGAGTACAAGCTGTGGTGGATTCTACCCCACTAAAATTAGTGAATTTTATTTCATTTTTGAGGCAATCAAGTTAAGTGACTTGCCCAGGGTCACATAGCTAGTAAGTATCTGAGGCCAGATTTGAACTCTGGTCCTCCTGACTCCAGGGCCAGTGCTCTATCCACTGTACCACCTAGCTGCCTCAAAAAGTGAATTTTGACTACAGTTCTGGAGAAAGTCTTGTCTGCTGTCTGAGGACCATTCTTGCTCAGCATAATGAGGCTCACTGCCAGAATGTTGGCAACTGGCTGATAAATTATTTAGCCATGGTGACCCATGAAACAGATAAACATGTAAAATAGTTCTTGGTTTGCATAGCATGGTGGCAGAATGTCAGCACAGTGTACAAAAGGTAGTAGGGATTACATGGAATTGGGGTTATCTACTGATTTTTCCCATGGTACTCTTAATGTGAGATCATTGCCTAGCAACCTAGTTCATGCATTACCACATCCGTAGTAATCAAGCATCCATATCCATGACATAAATAAATTTGGAAATCCTAAAGAAGTTACAGCTATCTGGAAAGATGGCTCAGAGGTTCTCCTTAGAGAGGCAAGTAAAAAAGTTGGTTTCATTGTGCAACAAGAAATATTCCATGAACTGGTTATGTAGTCTTGAAGTATTCATGAGGAACATGAACAAAATGACTGACATGAAGATGGTTGTAGTGTATGTGTCAAACTCTGTGAATGAGATTGAAAAAGAAGAGAAGTTCCATGAAGAACTTGACCAGATGCTCCAAACTAAGTCAACATATACCTTGGCAAACATCAATTGTTAGTTGGGAAAGGGGCTGTCAAAGAAGAATCTTGGGATTGTAGTGTATCCTAACTCATTACATTCTCCAAACCTTTTTAACACATTTGTATGACAATTCAATTTCATCTTGTTCCTACTTAAATTTCTTGACTGATCTATGGAAAATACGACAAAAACAAGTCATGAAGACTTCCAGGGATGGAGCCAAGATGGCAGAGTAGAGGAAGAAACTGAATTCTTTCAACATTCCCTTCCAAACAACTTTAAAATAACACATCAAATTGAATTCAGGAGTAGCAGAGTCAACACAAGGTCAGAATTCCAGACCTAGACAGCTTAGGAGTTCAGAAGGAGAGGTCTGGACTGGAGCCCATGGTGGCAACACCAGTGATAGGCCTTGAAGGAGGGCTGCAAGAACAGCTTTGGGAACTCTCAAGCCAGAGATGGTAAAGGGAATGGGAAACTGGTCAGAAAGAGATTACAGAAGATGTAGGTGCTAGTATTTGGCACAGGACTGGGTGCTATTTAGCAACTCCATTGCCTATACCATACTTCCAGGGCAGAGAGAAGCCCTTGAAATCACAAAAGAGCAGGGGCCCTGAGGATTAGTATTGATTGTGGCTGCAAGGGATCAGGACCCTTCTCGGGTAAGGACCAGAGTATAAATCAGAAGGTCAGAGACCACACTTTTCCCCAGATCACACAACCTTAAAGGCACTAAAAACTTCCAAACTCCAGAACTAGCTCTGAAAATAGTAATGTGAGAAAAAAAAAAGCCTGAAGCTTGGGACAGTGGCCCGCCCAACTCCTACCCCAAGAACGTAACCCAACTTGAGCATGAAGTTCAAAATCAAGAAATAGGATGAGACTATAAGCAAACAACAACAGAACCTGACCATGAAAAGCTATTATGGTACCAGGGAAGAGCAAGACACAAATTCAAAAGAAGAAAATGGTGTCACAACAGTTACAAACAAAGCTTCAAAGAAAATGTGGATTGGACAAAAGTCCAACAAGTATTCCTGGAGAGCTAAAAAATGATTTTCAAAATCAAATAACATTGGTAGAGGAAAAATTGGGAAGAGAATTGAGAGTAATGTAAGAAAATTATGAAAAGGCAACCATTTGTTTTTTTAAAAAAAAGGCACAAAATACCAAAGTAAATAACACCTTAAAAAACAAGATTGGCCAAATGGAAAAAGAGGTACAAAACTTCACTGGTGAAAATAATTCCTTAAAAAAATCAGAATTTTACAAATGGAAAAAGAGATACAAAAGCTTACTGAAGAAAATAATTCCTTAAAAATTAGAATTAGGTAAGTGGAAACTAATAACTTCATAATCAAAGATGAAAAATAGAAGAAAATGTGAAATATCTCATTGGAAAAACAACTGACCTGGAAAACAGACTGAAGAGAAATAATTTAATTGGACTACCTGAAAGCCATGATTTTGAGCAAAAGAGTCTAGACATCATATTTCAAGAAATTATAAAGGAAAAACTACCCCAATATCCTAGAACCAGATGGTAAAGTAGACATTGAAAATATCCACTGAGTACCTCCTGAAGGAGATCCCCAAATGAAACTTCCCAGGAATATTATAGCCAAATTACAGAGCTCCCAGGTCAAAGGGAAAATATTTCAAGTGGCCAGAAAGAAACTTATCAAGTGCAATGGAGTCATACTCAGGATCATAAAAGATTTAAAGAAGTAGAGGGTTTGGAAGATAATATTCTGACAAAAGAACTGAAATTATAACCAAAACCAACTTTTCTGACACAACTGAGAGCAGGGGAAAAATATTTAATGAATTTTTGTGTGTGTGTGTGTGTGTATATATATATATATGAAAAATGAATGAATAATGGATATTTAATAAAACAGAGTATTTTCAAGAAGTCTTTTTTTTTGAGGCAATTGGGGTTAAGTGACTTGCCCAGGGTCATACAGCTTGTGTCTGAGGCCAGATTTGAACTCAGGTCCTGGTTAGTTCCTGACTGTAGGGCTAGTGCTCTATCCACTCTACCACCTCACTGCCCCACCAAAAATTCTTGATGAAAAGACTAAAGTTGAATAGAAAATTTGACAAGACTCGAGAGAAGAATAAAGAGGTAAATGTGAAAGAGAAACCATATGGGCCTCAGTAAGGTTAAACTGTTTACATTACATATGGGAGGAGGATACTTGTAGCTCCCAAGAACTTTATCGTTATTAGAGCAATTAGAAGGACTACACAGACAGAAGGCATGGGAGTGAGTTGATTATGTTAGGACGATCCCTACCTCCTCCAAAAAAAAAATGGATGGGCAAGAAAGAAGGATGCACTGGGAGAAGGGGGAAAGGAGAGGAAAAAATGGGGGAAAAAATCTCACCTAAAACAGGTGTGCAAGAAAGCTTTTACAGTGGAGGGGAAAATTGTGGGGGTAGGATGGGCAATACTTCAAACTTATTCTCCTCAGAACCAGTTAGAATCCTAGCTCTACTTCTTATGATCTTCGTGGTACTACTTAAGTCATTCAACTTCCTCATGCTTCAGTTTCAATATCTGCAAAATGGGAATAACGATGGCTGTATTACTTACTCCCAGGGCTACTGTAAAGATTAAATGAGATAGTAGATGTAAAGTTGTTTGCTATTTAAAATGTCAGTTGGTTAAAATGAAGCTAATACTAACTCTTTTTCCTTTAGTGTAATGTGAACGGTTGAATTCTGGAAGAAAAGTTAAAGTTAGAAAAATCATACCTTTATAGCTCTCAGTTGTTAATTGCCTACAGATAATCTTCATGAAAGCTCCATTTGGAGATACATTTAGATTATTAGGTTTAAAAGGTGAAAGTTTTGATCTCAGGAGGCAAGGAAATTTAGTTTTTCATCCAGTCTTCTGTAAATGCTTAAAAAACTGGCTATAAAAATATTGTTACTTTCTACACAATCATATGAGTGATAGAATAATTGTGGTGGTGATAGAATAGGTGGTAGTTTCTGAAGAAAACAGAGAATTGTCTTCCATGCCCCATTTTTAAGATATAGAATTGAAACTGTTTTGAAAAAGATTTTTTAGATGGTATTTTTCTCAGTAAGCTTTGGAATAAAAAACTCTGATTTAATAAAAAAAAAATACTTTCATGATTTAACAATCCTTTCAGATGAGGATTTTTAAAAATTTAGGGACTTTTTTCTTAAGCTGAGTTCAAACTAGAGAGTCAAGTGTTTAATTTCCTTCCCCATCACTTCAACTTATTTTGTCTAGTAGCCACACAGAAGTTTCTGTAGTGCGCAAAGTTAGAGTGGACTCGTTTGAACAAGTTCACATATGGGAAAATGTACACATTTATACTAACAGCTGGGAATGATGGGACTTTTCCATGTTATAGAAGTCTGCATCTTAAAGTGAAATTATTGACATATTGACCAGCATTCATCCTCTAGCTTTTATTAGCTTAGGCATTGTTTCTGTGACTTGACTTCATTTCTTTTAGTATTACAGAGCTTTCCGGTATCCTTTGCAAGTTTCATGATCTGGGGAGAATTGGCTATTTTCCACTATGGTTCTTTTCTAACCAGTACGTTGTTGATGTCTTAGGAATCCTATGCACTGCTTCCTCTCATCCACATTGATTCATCTGGCATGTCAGATCCAAGCTTGTGGATTGCTGTGAACTACAGGGTTTGTCAGACCCCACCAACTGTGATGGAGCTTATATAGCTGAAGCTCCATTTTCTCTTTCTTACTAGGGTGTTAGTTGCTTCTTTTGTGACTTAAGGTGGTTGTAGTAAAAACCTATTAACTTCTAACCTGTTTCAGACCAGGGCAATAAAAATTTCTTTCTAACCCTTTCTGGCTTAGAAACTTGATCAGCCATCCCATAAACTAGCAATATTTATTACTGTGTCACTTTTGTTTTGCCTCCAGTTTTTGGTAAAGTAAACTTTCTGACTTTCTCTTAGGATACTAAGTAAGGTCCATGACAAGTGTAGTTTGAGAGCACACATTTTTCTATACTACATTATCTTTGTTTACTGTATTTTACCTCAGATTTTATGTCTGAATACTACTCTGTGTCTGTTCGGTTCAATTGCAGTGATAGATGGACCATATGTCAATTCAGTGAACTAAGTGATTTTTTCCAGGTAGCAACAGCCATTTACTTTTCAACAACTGGTACATTTTCCCAAAGATAGATTTTTGTAGAAATACCGGTTATTGAGTATCATTGATGAGGGGTGGGTACATATCTTATTGTGGGGCAACAGTAACTCTGTGGTTGGATTTACCCGAGTGGAATGGAAATTGTGTTATTATAGAACTAGAAAAAATCTTATATGTATGAAAAAAATACTAACAGCCTTACACTGAAAAATAATACTTTAAGCATGTGAATATGTGATCCTTTGTGATGTCACTTGTATAGAAATATATCTATATATAATATATGTATATGTGTGTATACATATCTTTTGAACTGTTGAAAGGAAAACAATACCTCACATTCTTTATCATATCACTTTTTCATAAGTGTTCAATATATTCCTGTTTATTTTTCTACATTCTATTTTGTAGCTTGGGAAGTATTTCAAAAATATCTGAATGTCTAAAATAATAGCAAGTGCCCTACATGATATGATACAGCATTATACATAAAACTGTGTACATATTAAATTTTGTGTCAAAAATATTAGCTATGTTGGTGTTACTCATATGACAATAGTTCTCTCCTAATCATTTGTATTTTTGCTCATCTTTTTAAAAACTATCTGTGAATATTATAAGATGCAGAAGATGTCTATGTTAAGCTACTGGAATTTTATTTAAAAAAAAAAAGAACTGAATGGTGGAGGAGTATAGAGTGATTAAGACCAAAGGGAAAGATTTATAAACAATCTGAAAGTAAATAGGTCCAGCAATACAGATCTGAAAAGAACATTACTATAGGTGGTAATAGTGGGAAGAGAGAAGGAAGAGAATCAGAGAGGGAAACAGTTGGTAGAATGAGTCAGTCAGCAAATTGTCTAACTGGAGAAAGTAATGAGAATCAGTCAATACCAATAATAGCTAGAAATTACATAGTACTTAAAGGTTTGCAAAGTACATTGTGAATATTTTCTCCTTTTATCCTCACAACAACTCTGGATAGCAGAGGCTGTTATTATCTCCATTTTACAGATGAGGAAATTGAGACATGCATGTTAAGTGACTTGCTCAGGGTCACACAGCTAGTAAGTGTCTGAGACCAGATTTGAATTCAGGTCTTTCTTACTCTAGGACTGGCGCTTTATCTATTTTATCATCTAACTGCCTGAAACAAGCATTTATTAAGTTCTTATTATCTTCCAGAACCCTCTGTTTGGTGCTAGGAATACAGAGACAAAAATGAAACATTCCCTGTCTTCAATAAGCTTCTATTCTACTGGAACAGATAACATGCACTGATATAATGATATTAAAAGTATATACAAAGTAATTTGCGGAGAGAGAAGGCACTAGCAGCTGGAGGAGGTGGGCAATCAGGAAAGATTTCTTTTAGAAAGTAGGGCTTGTGTTGTTTTGAAGGAAATAAGAGATCCTAAGTATATAGATATAAAGAGGGAGTATATTCAGGCAGCACACAGGCATGAAGACAGGAGGACAATTACATGGGCAGAACAGTCAGAAAGCCCGGTTAGCTGGACCATGGGCTATGTGAAGGGGGAGTCATGTGGAAGAAGGCAGGACAGGTAGGTTGAGGCTATGTTGTGAATGCCAAAAGTAGCATGTTTTCCCTAAAGGCAATATGTAGAGTGCTGCATTGGGATATCAATGGAATGATTGGAATGTAATTAAGTAATACTAACAATTACAATAACAACAACCTCTTATATCTGCTATTTTAAAGTGACAAATTAGCCAGGCAGGTATAACTTGAATTTTACAGATTAGGAAACTAAGGCCTTGAGAAGTTGGATGAATTGTGTAAATTGATACCGCCAGGAAGTGGCCATCGTGGAGCAAACCTAGATCTTCTCAGTGGTCAGTATGCTTTCTGCAAAGAAACGTTCACTTCCTGAAGAGACAAAACCTTCTTTCCTTAGTGAACCGAGGGAGAAACCTTTGGCTTAGGCTGGGGATTAAAACAAGATGGAGCAGTCTGCCATTTCCTTCTCCAATGGATGTCCTGCCACTGAACTTCAATGACTCTGGAAGAGAGAGTGAAGCTGATGATCTTGTGTAACTCTGCCTGACTTAAATCCAATTCACAAGCATGGCAAGACATCAACCACGATGTCACTGGTTCTTTTCGAAAGCAAAGGATGAACAACAAAGTAAAGCAGAAAATGGAAGAATTTGACTAATCAATGAGCCAAGCAGACAAGGATCTGGCAGCTAGTGAAAAGCCTGTAGGTGGCAGAGTGGATAGAACACCAGACTTGGAACCAGAAAGACCTGAGTTCAGATCTCGTCTCAGATACTTCTTAGTTGTGAAACCCTGGAAAAATCACTTGACCACTGTTAGCCTCAATTTCCTCATCTGTAAAATGGGGATAATTATTGTACTTACCCAAAAAGATTCTTGTGAGGATCAAAGGAAATACATATGTCGAGTGCTTTGTAGACCTCAAAGTGCTAGCTATTATTATTACTGCTGTGATTGTGCTTACTATTGCTGTCTATTATTATTACTGCTGGGATTGTGCTTACTATTGCTGTTATTAATATTAGGATATAAGACTAAGAAATCTCTAAATATGACCAATCTCCTGAAATTGAACAAGGCTGGTTAATCACTTCAACCCTGTAGACTTCAGTGCCCTCATCTGTAACACAGAGGAGATAGATGGAATTGACTATTTACAAGCTACATGCATGTGATATGATTTTTAAGCCTTTGGATAAAGTACAAAGCCTTGGGATACTGGAATATGATACTTGGGACAGGGAATGCTGGGATCTGTACTTTCGCAGTTCTTTAATGGCAGAAAAATGATACCAGATACTTGCTGATTTTCTCAGCTCAATTAAGAATACATTTTTAAAATCTCTTCCCCACCCTCGCCTTAAATTCTGCTTAGAGCCATACAACAAGAGAACCACATCTGTGAGACTGTACAAGCTCATCTATTTTTTTGCCCAAGTGTATTAGAAGGATGACTTTGGTTCTAACAAGTCAGATATGAGGTATGGGAAATTAAATTAGGAAGCAAGTATGCATCAAAGCTATTTCATTTGTAGAAGACTGTCACACACTAGAGACTGTTAAAAGCATATTAAATTGTAAGCAGTCCAGAAAACTGAGATGATTTAATGGCTCCCATCATTTCCTAACAATGGAATGTTCTGTAGATTTATGGTTACTAATAGGTTGTATTTAATTAGACTGTAGTTTGCTAATTAGAAACATTTTATCCTGTAATTCTAAATAATTCACTAATTGCCATGCATTGTAAATGTAATCAAATCAAAACTCTAAAATAATTGAATTAGGCAATTCTGCTCTGTTAAAACACAAATATGTATATCTTTAAAAACAAAATAGAGTGATCCTCTGTAAAGAAGTGTATTCTTGCATTAAAGGTGATATAGGAGAATGGGTTGGGATTTCAGGTCCATAGGCATGATTGACTCTTAACCAGAGAATTGTTATTCTGTCATTTTAATTGTGTCCCACTCTTTGTAATCTTATTTTGGGGTTTTCTTGGCAAAGATACTGGAGTTGTTTGCCATTTCCTTCTCCAGTTCATTTTATAGATGAGAACTGAGGCGAACTGAGTTAAGTGACTTTCCCAGGGTCACACAGTTAGTGTCTGAGACTGGATTTGAACTTATGAAGATGATTCTTCCTGATTCCAAGTCCAGTGCTCTATCCACTGGGCCACCTATCTGCCATGGCCAGAGAATGGAGTGCATCTAAAGAGTGCTAGAAAAATATGTAGTTGTTCAAAGCATGGGAAAATGCCCACTACCACCCTGGAAGGTGTCCCAAGCACTCAGAAAATTTAGCTTTAGGCTTGTTACTGTCAAAACTGGACTGGTGATAACCTTTGAAAGAGGGAGTCAATGTGAGGCAGCCTACATGTGGCCAAAGTCCCATACATCTAAAGGTGGAAGGAATCTCAGGGATTGTTTAGTCCAACACATTTCATTTTATAGATGAGACAACTGAAGTCCAGGGAGATAAGGGACTTGCCCAGTATTCCACAGGTAGTAAGTGGCAGAGGTGGAATTTGAAGTCCTTTGATTCCAGAGTCCACACTCTTTCCCTTGAATCACACTGTACATTATGAACTGCTCCCCCACTCCAAGCTTTGCATATGTAATTGGAGGGGGTCCTTCATAGTTGCTCAACGTTAGCTCCCCAAGAGAGTTCCTTTCTCCAAAATGTTTTGTACTAGCACTGATATTCAGGGCTCCTAAAAAGTCCTGCTATTGAAAAAAAGTAAAAAGTAGAGAATGGAATTAACTGAAACTTTCTCCAATTTAAATATTTCTATAAGAAAGTAATCAGAAAACACTGACAGCCAATTTTGTTTTTAATCAGCTAAAGAAAGACACTGACTGAAGCCAGGCACTAATTATTTCCTTTTGCTGTTGAGAGATATGAAAAATAACGAGGGGGAGAGATAGCCAAATACTCAACAACTAAGATGCTCACTGTCTGTAACAAAGAATTTTCTTCTATGTGCTAATATGCATGGATACATAAACCAGAAGGAGACAAACACAGGTAGTGTTAGGATGTGACTGCCCACTCTTCTCTCCACCAAAGTGACAGTAGATTAAGGGGAAAGTTGATGTGCCCAAATGGAAACTGGCATCCAAGATTTTTTAATGTTATAAATCCAGAAGAGGCCAAAGACAAATGCAAAGAGAAGAAAATTCTGGTCATTTTGGTGGTCATCTTTAACAGACTAATGCATACCTTAATGACATGAATCCATGTAGAGAAGAAAAGAAGGTCTATTCTGTGGAAGAGGTTGAAAAGTGAATTTAGACTAATGGACTTGCGATGGGGCTGCTAGGTGGCACCAGAATGCCAGGTCTAGAGTCAAAGAGACTCACCTTCCTGAGTGCAAATCTGGCTTCAGGTACTTACTAGCTGTGTGCCCCTGGGTAAGTCATTTAACCCTGTGTGCCTCAGTTTCCTCATCTGGAAAATGAACTGGAGAAGGAAATGGCAAACCACTTCACTATCTTTACCAAGAAAACCCCAAAAGGGGTCATAAAAAGTTGGACACAACTGAAAAATGCCTGAATAACAAGGATCTATGATACAAAGAGCAGAACTATAAGGTGTAAGACCCAAGGAGGTGTATGAGAAGGTTTTAAGAAAAGAGATGGCAAATGTCAGAGATGCCTGGCCATCTTTCTCACGTGGCAAGCTGTTGCATTAAAACTGCCTGCCTCTCAGACCTTAGCTGGTGTGGCTAGGGAATGGGAGTGATAAGGAGAAGAGTAAAGTAAAAATTGATTGTGCCCCTTAAATTGTGTGTGAATCACAGTAGACAAGTAGAAGAGATAGAATTGCTGGCAAAGAAGAGAAAGGCTCAAAGGTAAAGAGTCCAGCAGTGTAGTATTTGGAGAAGAACCACAGACCACATCTCTGCTAAGGAATGGGAGACATCCTTCCCCATCAGTCTTTGAGGCCATCATTGGACATGTACCGATCAGATTTTTGAAGGCAGCTTAGGACTACAAGTCCAGAGCTCTAGCTAGAGAGAGAACGAGAGAGAGCGAGTGAGAGAGAGAGAGAGAGAGAGAGAGAGAGAGAGAGAGAGAGAGAGAAGTTAAATGGACTAGCTATGTGGCCTGTGCCTTTTTCCTCATATGTATAATGAGTACTACAATAGCACCTACCTCCTATGGTTGTTGTGAGCATCAAATGTGGTAATAATTATAAAGAATTTAGCACACTGCTTGGCATATAGTAGGCTCTCTATAAATGTTAGCTATTTATTATTATTATTATTATCATTATTATTATAGTGCTTTACAAAGGTTAAAGTGCTACACATTTGGACCCTTAGCAGAGATATTTGCTGCAAAGGGACTGTTTTTTTTTTGAGAGGGGGAGAGCAGGGGGATCTTCCTCCTTGATTTCTTTTGATATCATACTTTCCAAATATTGCCACAGCACAATACAAACAGGAGATTCCGTCTTCTAGGCCAAGGTTAGCTAAACAGCCTGGGGAAAGCAAGAATCTCCCCCACATAAGCAGAAATCTTTTCTGATAGCTGAGCAACTTTTCTGTTGCAAGGATGCTCAGCCTGGCATGCTTCACATCCTAACAAGATGCATTATACAGGATTTCAGGACTTGTTCTGTTTTTCTAAGGGCAGCCTTAGGCAAAAAAGTCACTATGTGAGAGTATGAGAATGACAAATAAGAATTCCTTGAGAAGCTGCATCTACTTACCAAAAGCTAACTCTTAGCCTAGGATGTCACGTGCACTATGGACAATTTGTATCCCCAGGCAAGTGGGAGTCTAA
The DNA here is from genome assembly GCF_003287225.1 of Phascolarctos cinereus. Taxonomy (NCBI): domain Eukaryota; kingdom Metazoa; phylum Chordata; class Mammalia; order Diprotodontia; family Phascolarctidae; genus Phascolarctos; species Phascolarctos cinereus. The sequence goes on from NW_027555514.1 coordinate 45,446,689, forward strand.
ATAGTGTAGACAGGCAGTGCCTAATTCTAGTGATACCTAGAGATATTTGGTCAGTCTATGGCAAGGAGAGGAGTCAGCATGTTACAGTAGAAATATCACTGAATTCAGATTACCTGGGTTCAAACCCCGACTCTGCCACTTAGCATGTGGGTGATGGAGGGAAAAGAGAGGCAGGTAATAAGAATTTATATAGCACCTACTGTGTATGAGGTACTGTATTAAGCGCTTTTAACAGATATTATCTCATCTGAAACTCACAACAACCCTGGTAGGTTATTATCTACATTTTACAGCTGAGGAAACTAAGGCAGATGGAGATTAAATGACTTGCCTATGGTCATAGAGCTAGTGCCTGAGGTCAAATTTGAACTCAAGTCTTCTTGACTCAAGGCCCAGCGCTCTATCCACTGCAGCAGCAGCTACCTCTGGTGTGAGTTTGGCAAAGTCATCTAACCTCAGTGGGGATATTTCCTTATCTGGAAAATGTGGTAGTTGGACTAGGAGATCTCTAAGATCCAGAGATTAGAGAAGGACCAAAGACTTACTACCATACACACTATGGATCTTTTTTTTTTTTTAGGCAATTGGGGTCACACAGCTAGTAAGTATCAACTGTTTTGGTCTGAGGCCAGATTTGAACTCTGGTACTCCTGACTTCAGGGCCAGTGCTCTATCCACTGAGCCACATAGCTGCCCCAACACTATGGATCTTTAGATCCACAAAATACCTTCCCAGCTCTGAAAGGCTACAATTCTAAAATTCACAGTATCACAGCATATTAAATTAAGAGCTGGAATGGAGGTCCATCAGGAACTCCATTTTCCACATTTGGAAAACAGGAGTCAGGGGAATGGAGTGACTTGGCCAACATCATGCAGGTACTCAGGCATAGAAATAAGATTTAAATGTGGGGCTTTTGGTTACGGAGCCATTTCTACTCTGCCATTCTAGTCCTTTCTTTTGGAGAGGAAGAAATGGGACTAAAAAGAATGAGTGATTTACTCAAAGCTATGTAACAAGTTGGGGCTGCAAGGTGGTGCAATGGATAGCACGCTGAGCCTGGATTCAGGAAGACTCATCTTCCTGAGGTCAAATCCAGCTTCAGATACTTACTAGCTGTGTGACCCTGGGCAAGTCACTTCACCCTATCTACCTCAGTTTCGTCACATGTAAAATCAGCTGAAGAAGGAAATGGCAAACCATTGTAGTATTTTTGCCGAGAAAACTCCAAATGGGGTCATGAAAGAGTTGAACATGACTGAACAATGAAACTATAACAAGTCAATGGCAGGATTGGGCCTAGAATCCAGTCTTGAACTCCCAGGCCAGTGTTAAATTTGACTCAATAAATATTTATGAAGTGCTTGCTCTGTAAGGCACTGTGGTTAGCACTGGGGATATAGGGATGAAAAATGGCAGGGAATTTAGTCGAGGAGATTTGGCAGAATCTAATCTGGAAGGCATTGGCTTCTATAGTCAAGTCAGGTTTGTGATCTTTTGCTGTAAGTCATAGCAAAGACCTTGTGTCCTTAGTAATAAAATCCAGGGTGAATTTTTCAGTGTTCATTTATTTTAAGAGTAAATTTGCAGTGACACTGGTCTCTACGGTGACACTATGTAAATACAGTTAAAATCACTTTATAATAGCGTTTCATGGTGTCATGTAAATTATTATATTAATCTAACCCTAATAGAATGCCATTACTCATAATGTTATGCCAAATATTAAAAGGCTAAACATTTAATAGTAATAATATTTAATTATAATTAAATTTAATGATAATATTTAAATTAATGCTAATAACACAATATCATGTTATTAAATTGCTTCATTTATTAGGGCATGATATCACCTTTAATACATATATTGGCTGTGTGATTCCTAAGACTCTATGCTGCTGAGATAGTGCATTCTGTATTGATAGAGGCAGTTTCCTTTATTTTCAATAATTTCTGACTGTTAAGCTACATAATATTGTCTATTATTTCTTTTTTAGTTGCATTTTACTTGTTTCAAATATCAAGTATTTATTTTCTTTCTTTCCCACTTTCTTAAAAAAAAAAAGAGAGAGAAAAAACCCAAAATCTTTATAATGACTACACATAGACAAGAAAAACGAATTCCCACATTGGCCATGTCCAAAAATGTATGTCTCATTCTGCATTCTAAGTCCACCATTCTTTGCCAGAAGGTAGATAGCATGCTTTATTATCAGTCCTGTGGAATTATGGTTAATCATTTCATTGATCAGAGCTCTTCAGTCTTTCAAAATTGTTCATTTTTAACAATGTTTTTGTTATAACTATGAATTATTCTCCTGGTTCTTTTCACTTTACTCTATATCAGTTCATACAAATCTTTCCAGATTTCTCTGAAACTGTCTCTTTCATAATTTCTTATGGAGCAATAACATAACATTACATTTACATACAATAATTTTTCCATCATTCCTCAACTGATGAGCACTCCCTTGCTTTCTAGCTCTTTGCCATTACAAAAAGAGCTACTACTAATGTTTTTAAATTTATAGGGTCTTTTTCCTTTCTCTTTGACAGAGCCAATGATGGTATCACTGGGTTGAAGTATATGCATAGTTTAGTAACTTTTTGGCATAGTTCCAAATTGCTTTCCAGTAGTAATTCATGGTTCAACCAACAGTACATCAATGTGTCGATTTGCCTGAAGCTTCTTCATCATTTGTCATATTCCTTTTTTGTCAATTTTGCTTATTACTGCATGGTTATGAAGGCTTTCCTGGTCAGGTCTTTGTTGATAATCTAGACAAATAAGTCATGAAATGTTGCTTGGATTTGTGAATGATTCTAAATTTTATGGGGCTGTTGTCACTCTCAAAGAAAAGACAGGCATTAAATTACTGATAATTTGAATAAATGGTCCTAAAAATCAGTATATATTCAGTAGGAGTAAGATAGTAAACATGAGGATAAAGGGAATACAAATCTCTTTTTCCCCGCGATAGGGAAAGATTGGAGGGGGAAGGAAAAAGAGTAATATTCAGGGCCCATAGTTGACAACAAGATAAATAAGATTGAACAATGCAGTGGGACAAGAAACAAGTTAACATGATACTAGATTTTAGTAACAGGAATAGTGTGACTTTTGGTAAATCATTTAATTAAATTCAACTGATTTCAATTCATCTAGAATGTATTAAGTATTTACTAAATCCCTCACACAGTGCTGTATGCCAACAATACAAAGATAAAAATGAAACAATTCTTAACTCAAGGAGCTTACATTCTGTTAAAGGAAACAACATACAGTTATCCTTTCCACACCATGACTTTCCCCATCCTGATTTCGATATATCATGGATCAGCATAGAAATTAAATGGGACTTTTTGGGGAGTTTTACAGAAGCCACAGGTGACGTGCAAAGGCAAGCAGATGACACAGAAAAAAGAATTTTTATTTAACATTGACCTACATATAGAATATTAACCAAATACTTAACCCAAATTTTATAATAAAGTACTGTAAATACCTAATAAAAAAAGAAAAAATTCAAATTTCTTCTCTGGTATGAAGAAAGGACCAACAAACTTTACACAGATTTTCCAGATTGTGGGGGCTGACCCTGACACCCATGATATGGAAGGGATAACTGCATATGCACAGAGAAATAATAGAAAATATATCTACAGCAAATACAAAATAACTTTTTGGCAAGGTAGGGGAAGGGAACAGGGACCTAGCAACTGGGGTGATATGTATATGCTTTTTGTAGCTTTCTACAGACTACTTGACCTGAATCTTAAAAGAATCTAAGGATTAAAAGAGGTAGTGATGAAGAAAAAGTATATTCCAGGTCTGAAAGACAGCCTGTGTAAAGCCTGGAGATGGGAGATGCTACATGACCCACTTCCTCATCTAGAAAATGAAGGGGCTTTTTCAGTTCTAAATCTATGGACATGGTATGTGCACTGAGGAGTGTAACAGATGGTAGAACATGATAAGGGCAAAGGAAGGACTCAGACAAGGGGATCTAACAGATCCCTGAAGCGAAGTGATCAGAGAAGGCTTCATGAGGCAAGAAGCAACCTGAACTATGTGCCTTGAAAGATGGAAAAAAATTGATATAAAAGGAATATGTCAGTCAGTGAACACATACTTAACTGTATACTATCTTGTAGACACTGTGCTCCGGAGCCACATTGGAATTAATTAGGAAATATTTAACAAAATAAAGATATAATAAAACATAGGTAATATTACATTTTAAAATTAAGTGAACAGGCTACCCTAAAGGACCCTTATGTACAAATAGTTGTTGAGTCATTTTTCATTTGTATCTGCAGTGCTCATTACAGCACCTGAGACAAATGCTTAATAAATGCTTCTTGACTGACTATAATCCTAAAAAAAAATACACACAAAACAAAAAACCTTCCTTTCACTTCTCTACTCTTTCTAGCTATTTTCCTATCTCTCTAACCTCCTTCCATAGCCAGACATATTCAAAACATTATCTATCCAGTCTGTCTTTACTTCCTTACCATTCTCTCATCAGTCCTTTCCAATATGGCTTTCACTGCCAACATTTTAATGAAACTGCCCTTTCAAAGGTTGCCAGTAACTGACTACTTCATCAAATTCAATGGTATTTTTCATATTATTTTCCTCCATGAGCTATACCTTGTAGACAAACTCCCTTTTTCATTTGTGTGTAGCTCTCTGTGACCCCTTTTGGGGTTTTCCTGGCAAAGATACCAGAATGGTTTGCCATGTCCTTCTCCAGCTCATTTTACAGATGAGGAAACTGAGGTAAACAGGGTGAAGTGACTTGTCCAGGGTCACACAGCTAGTAAGTATTTGAGGCCAGATTTGAACTCAAGAAGATAAGTCTTCCTGACCAGGCCCTGCACTCTATCCACTGCACCATCTAGCTGCCATATGTATAGATAAGTGGCCCCCATTTCTTTTGGAGTTTTACAGCATTGCTCAATGGCAATAAACCTGTAGACCCATGCTAAGTTATGTGATGAAAATAGGCATTGATGAGGATCAAAGACAATCCTGGGAGGTGGCCAATCTTTCTGATTCTTCAGTTTAAGCATCTGAAACCAAGCATTACAGAAATGTCAAAAATCTTTTTGAAACACCTATGGGAGATTGCTAAAGCTTTATAGAGGTGGTGGAATTTAAGTTGGCCTTCATATATTGAGGACCGGTAAAGACAAGTAGGTAGGAAACTCAATGGTATATTTGGAGAAAAAGGAGAAAAAGCTAGATAGAGTAGAGAAGTGAAAGGAAGGTTTTTTGTTTTGTGTGTATTTTTTTTTTAGGATTATAGTCAGTCAAGAAGCATTTATTAAGCATTTGTCTCAGGTGCTGTAATGAGCACTGCAGATACAAAGAAAGGAAAAAAAATGAGTCCCTACCTTCAAGAGCTCACATTCTATTGGGGTAGACCATGTGTGGATGATGAGGCATATATATACAAGATATATCATAAGTAGATGGAAAGGAATCTTAGAGAGAAGGAATTAGCAGCTGGGGGACTGGGCAATGCCTCCTGTAGAAGGCGAGATTTGAACTGAGTCTTGGAGGAAGGCCAGGAAGTCGGGAGGCAGGGGTGAGAAAGAAGCATATTCCAGCCACTGAGGACAATCAGTACAGATATAGGAGACAGAGTATTGTGTGAGAAGAACAGCAAGAGTGCTTCACTTGCATAGTGTGTGTTAAGAAGAATGGAAAAGTAGGAAGGAGCTGGGTTCTGTTTGATTTTGAAGGAAATAGGAGGGCACTAGTATTTATGAAGTACTTAGGTGACATGGTCAGATGTACACTTTAGACAAATCCCCTGGGCAGCAGAGCAGCGTATGGACTGAAGTGGGAAGCTACATTGGGCAGGAAAACCAATGAGAAGGCTATTATAATAGTCCAGGACAGAAGGCCTGAATTAGGATTGTGACTATGTGAGTAGAGAGTAGAACATGGATGTGAGAGATGTTGTGAAAGCAAAAACAATACAATTTGGCCACAAATTGGATAAATTTCTCGGCTCTGTGGCTACCTGTTTTCTGAATTCTCTCCTATGGAGTTTATACTCACAAACTGATGTTTTAAATGCCTTGCATAGAACTATTATTAAAATATTTGGAATAACTTTTTTAAAAAAAAGCATTTAGCACAGTACCTGGCATACAGTAAGTACTATATAAATGCTACCTATAATAATAATTACTATTATCTATATTGAAGTCTCTTTGAGGATGATGGTAGAAGAATAGGATGGAAAGGAAGAACACAAATCAGGTTTGGAAGTCATGAGAAAATGTAGAATGTGAGCTGGCAACTGATACAAGGATAGGGAGAGAAAGATACAAACCAATTGCTTGTCACAGAAGAAAATAGCTTAGACTTCTCATAGAATTTCAGATTCAATTGCTCTGCCACAAGTATCTTGGCTTTTTAAAATGTATTCACTGGGGAAGAGCATAGGGAAAAAAAGCATGAGGGTCAATGGAATGCACAAACATTAATATGGTAAGTTACGTAAATCACTCCACATTTAGAAATGCTTATTCATTATGTTTTTGTGCTTTCTAGGGGAACCAGGTAAAATTTAAATAAATAAAAGATGCCAAAGTAGCATTCTAAGTCAATATTTTGGTCTGGGGAATTCTAGTAATGTGTACAAATCACTCAAAAGTTTGCTGTTGTGGTTTATAATGGCAAAAGAAACATTCAATTATATTGGAACCTTAAATCACAATGCAGCGTAGTCGTACATAAAAACGAGCTCCTGAGGACATCTTCATAAATGCCTTCATAAACTATAGCTCCTCTAGAATGTCCTGAAGAGGGGATGGTTGGCAAAGATGCTACCGTTCATCAACCCCCAAGAAGAGGTTGACTGTTTATTTGAGACAAATATTCTGATGGACAATAATGGTTCTGCCTAGGAGAGGCCCTGGTCCAGTGTGCACAAAGTAGCATCTAAAGTGCCACCTCCAGTGGAAATTCTGAGCATGAATGCTTTCCTCACTCACTGGGCCGGAGGAAAGAGGCAGCAAGTGGTGCCACAGGGGCAGCCATAGGGCTAGTTTTCTTTTTCCTCATAATGAGAGGGGAAAAACCCACAACTTTGATCCTAGGATCATAATCTTAGATCTAGGACCTTAGAGGACAACTGGTTATAGAATCATAGAGTGGATATGACTGCAGAGGCCATGTAGACTAATCCCTTCATTTTATACATGAGGAAACTAATGCCCAAAATGTTTTAAAAGACTTCAGATCATTGACCTGGAGGTGGAAGGGACCTCAGAGGCCATCAGGTGCAACCTTTCATTTTACAGATGATATTTTGAGACCTGTGGTTGGTTGAGGGACTCATCCAAACTCGCTTAATTATCAGAGCTGGGACTTGAATGCAAGTCCTTTGAGCTTTTTCCCCTCTGTAACATTTTTTCCCTTTATCATTGTATCGATGAGTTGCTGAGGGCTGGAGAGGGTAAGTGATTTGCCCAATGTCCCACGGGATGGGTGGCCAACCTGGGATTCCAGGATAGGTCCTGGGATTCCAAATCCAGTCTGCATTCTGTTGCCCCACAACTGCCTCCCCAGAGGCACAGAATGTTAAAGCTGGAAGGTCCTTCAAGATTTCTTGATCCAATGATAGGAAAATGAGGTCTGGAGAAGGGAAGAGACTCATTTAAACTTGCGATGAGCGAATTTGTGTTGACATCACAGGTCTCATCTTAGTTAAGTTTTGTTGCTGTCTAGTCATTTTCAGCCATGTCTGATTCTTCATGACTACATTTGGGGTTTTCTTGGCAAAGATACTGGAGTGGTTTGCCATTTCTTTCTTTAGCTCACTTTACAGATGAGGAAACTGAGGCACAGTTACGTGACTCGCTCAGGGTCACACAGCTAGTATGTATCTGAGGCCAGATTTGAACTCAGGAAGATGAGTCTTCCTAACTCCAGGCCTGGTACTCTATGCACTATGGCACCACCTAGCTGTTCTTTAGACAAGTTATCACCTGCCAAATTCCCTGCATGGAGTCCTTGACTTCCCCTTTGAATTGACACAGCCCATATCTGTATTACTCATCTTTGCAGGAATCAAGGTGATGGCTTTAATTCTTATTTGGAACACCTGGCCTGCATATAGCTGGGCTTTAAGCTCTCCACCCATGAACTAAAGGCTGCTCTGTGGTCCACTATAGCTCCTGATATGGCGGTCCTGTATTTCTGAGTCTATGTTATTTCTTAACTTCCAGTGAGTTGCTGTGGAGGTTGGGATTCTGGGTGGTTTAGCATGAAAAGCACCTCACTTGGAATGTCGAGAAGGAAAGGGAATAAGCATTTATTAAGCACCTACTATGTGCTAGGCATTGAGTTAAGCACTTTACAGCAACAGCTCTGAGATGTCGAAGTTTTTATTGCCCCCATTTTACAGCTGAGCAAACTGAGGGAAACAGAGGTTCACTGACTTGCTCAGGTTCACACAGCTAGTAAGTATTTTAGGATGGATTTGAACTCAGGTCTTTCAGACTTCAGACCCCTGTGCTTTATCCACTGGGCCACTGAGCTACCTAGATGTAACAATAGAGATTAGAAGATGGAATAAAATGGCCCCAGAAGCCATTACTTACTAAAATGATGAAAGCTTACTCTATGATGGGTCTGCAGGGGCGGGGAGCAAGTTCAGAGATAAGGGGAGGCATCCAGATTCCCAGACACAGGCTCTGACTCCCCATGAGCCTAATTTTATGCTGTCTATGAAGCTGAGCCATGTGGGACTTTATCTCTTTCTCTAGGGTGTACTCCTCCCAGTGATAAAAGGAGGAGCTTGGAGCATGAAGGCCATATATAACAATACAGAAAGAATGGGAATTGGATCAGCTAAAACTGTCCATGGAGACTGCTAGAAATCTCTGCATCCCATTAGCATTCACTCAGTCTGCCTGTCTATGCCTTGTGGAACCCAGATAACAGAACTATATTTCACCGTGAATACAGGAATACCCTCATAATACTGTTGTTATAAATCACCCAAGTGCTGTTGGAAGGTCACTCTGTGTGAGGGCTATCTCTTTTCCCATTTCTACTCTGCTCTGCCCTCATGCCTTCCCTCTCCTTCCTTTCCTTCATTTCCCACTCTCTTATACTTCCTACCCTTCTCTTCCTCCTTCCCTCCATGTCTTTCATCCTTTTCTTTTTTCCCACACCTCCACTTTCTTCTCATCCATACTCTCTTCCTAATGTATGGCAGGTTCCTGTGTGGTGACCTTCCCCTTATCCATTCCCACTACCATTTTGTTCTCAACACTCTTCTCCTCCTCCATTCCCTTGCCACCTATGTCCCTTTCTCCCCTCACCCTTGTCTCCTTTATCCTTTCCCTTGTTCCATCCCTCTTCCCCATTCCTATTTATCCTCCCTTTCAGTGTCTGGAATGTAGTAAGCATTTAATAAATGCTTGCTGATTGCTGTTTTCTCTTCTCTCCTCTGCAATGCTGTTCCTCTGGAACTATCTGCCCTCAAATCATTGTCTCCCTGGTTATGTTTTCATGGAACCAGTGAAGGTGAAGTAGACTCTGTCTCGAATCTGAAATTCTGGGACTTTCTCTTTTTGGGGGGTTGATTTTTCTGTGGCTTCCAGTTTTAGAAATCTTCAGGTTTCCAAGGGCTGAGTATCATAAACATGGAGCTATCATTTTAGCATCCCACAGAGCCCAGTTCTGTTAAGAGCTGTTCTTATTTGGCTCATTCTTAAGGCCCAGAGACACCCCACAGCATCTGACTCAGACCTTCATTATGAAGTGTTCAGCTTGTAAACAGAGTCTCCTATTCTCTTCTTACAGCTGCCTTGAGAGATACTTTCTGCTTTCCTGGAATGGATACTAGAATCGAAATGGTGACCAAATGATATGTCTACTGAGACAAACTAGTTTTGGGAACTTGTCTATCTATAAGTCAGTATGGCACTTCATTTAACAGAGACTTCATTTAATTGATAGGATTCTCCTCATCCCAGTCCCTCCACCATGTTTTATAAAGCTTTTATCTCTAGCTCTGTTTTCTTTTTCCTTTCTTCCATCTTTTCTTCTTTCTTCCTTTCTTTTCTTTCTTTCTTTCCTTCTTTCCTTCCTTTCCCTTCCCTTCCCCTTCCTCCCTTCCTCCTTCCTCCCTTCCTTCCTTTTTCCCTTCTCTCCCTCCCCTCTCTCTTTCTTGCACACACAGTAAGTGCTTAATAAAGTTTTGCTGACTTGAACTGACATGACCAGTGATTTCATTGGTAGAGGGAACTTCCAGTGAGATCACTCCCTCTACCAATGGAGATCAGTACCTACTCTATAACTTCAAAGTCTTAGAGAGTTGCTTGATACACTCAGACCAGTAGTGACTTGCCCAGAGTCATTCAGTCAGTATGCATTAGAGGGGAAACTTGAACCCAGTCCTCTTGTCCAAGGCCAGCTCTCTTTCTCATACCCAACAATGCCTCTTCTTACCTTAAAACACTAAATTAAAAGTCATCAGAGAAAAAATAAACCTGCTACAAATAAAATAAATAAGTCATATTTCAAAATCATTTTATCACATACTCATCTATATGAATCTGACCTAATGCCTTTATTAGGTCTCTTTGTCCCCATCCCCAGTGCTACGCAATCTCCATTTATTATTTTGAAAACTACTTCTCTAATTTTAATTGAAAAACTTCAAAGCATAATTTCTACCCTGCACTATAACTCATAGTGGGCAATTTCTTTTTCTTTCTTTCCTCTTGTGATTGATCTTGGTAGCCCCTATATAGACTGGTCAATGATGCCACCTTGTAAAGGCATGAGGTCTTTGCTATTTCCTCAAGCCTGGAAACAGGGATAACAATGCTAAGAGCTTGGCACTACTGGTTAAATAAGAGAAGCATTAGCCAGATATGGAATTAGAAATCCACCCAATCAAAACCCTGTTTCTCCCCACCCCTCATTTCCATCTTTCCTAGCTTTATCTCACAGGCACTCTCCTTCCCCCACATAGGACCATAGGGTCATAGATTTTGAGTTAGAAGGAGCTTTACAGGCTGCTGAGTCCATTTTCCTCTACCTCCTTTTAGAGATGTATCCTGGGTCACACAGCTAGTAAACTTTTTTGTGGTTTTAAAAAATTATTATTATTATTATTATTTTAGATTCAAACAACAAAACTCAAATATACAATAGAGAAAAGAAAAAGAAATGTATCATAAACTTAAATATTGAAACTTAAGTACAAAGTGAGAAAAGAAAAAAAAGCATGTCATGCTCACAGTAGAACATGAGGATTTAAAATATATAGCAATAAATTTCCATTTCGAAAAAGCCTGTATAGCAAATACTACATGTTGTATTGAGAGCTGCCCATCTTTCCTTTGCTTTCTTGTAAGTTTTCTTTTGTTCTCTGCTGTATACTTTTTACTTTGTTCTTTTCCCCACCTCCTCCCCCACCCAAGGCTACAATTAAGTTCAGATACATTTGTATATACATATATATACATAGACATAGACATAGATGCACATACATACATACCTATACAGACGTATGCTCTCCCTAACAAATTCTACTCCTGATCTTTGTTTTCATATTTGTGCACATCTCTTATTTCTTATCTCACCTGACTCCTTTACTTCTACCCATCACCTTGACTCATTACTTAACCTAGCCTGCCTCCAAGATCCCTTCCTTATCCTTCCATTCTTATTAATCTAAACACCCTTCTATACCCCTCTTTAATCTATCCTCATCCTCCCCTCTAGAGATCCCTCCCTTCATCTCTCTAATAAGTGTTTGAGAAAGGATTTGAATATAGCTCTTCCTAACTCCTACTCCAAAACCTTATCCACTGTATCAGAGATATCAAACTGGTGCCTCCCTGCCCACCCCAATTCTCTTCCCCTATTAAAATGTGATTGGGAAGTGTTTAACAAAATAAATAAAAACACAACATAGATAACATTAACTTGTAGTTTTCTATATCACCATGTGGGAAGCTAGTTGATGCAGTGGGTAGAACACTGGTCTTGGAATCAAGAAGACTCATCTACATGAATTCAAATCTGGACTTAAGACATTGACTAGCTGTGTGACCCTGGGCTAGTCATTTAATCCCATTTGCCTCAGTTTCCTCATCTGAACTGAAGAAGGAAATGGCAAACCACTCCTTCATCTTTGCCAAGAAGAGCCCAAATGGAGTCACAAAGAGTCAGACATGACTGAACAACAACACCAAGTCAATATGTAGCCCACAGAGATCCATTTCTATTTGAGTTTGACACCACTGTACTAAGCCAGGCTTCCTCTCATACTAGTCACCAGCCAAACTGGACTGCTAGCTGTTCCCTTATCTAATCTTGACTTTTCTAGCTCCAAATGGCAAACCACTCCACACGTCCATTTATGCATGAATGAATAAATGTATAAACGAATTAAAAAATTATTAAGCACATACAAAGTGCTCTGCTGGTTTCCTTGGCAATCCTGCCTATTTTATTATATGCAATTAAAAATATTCTTCTAAAGGGGTCCCTAGGTTCACTAGATTGCCAGGAGGGTCTGTGACACAAAAACTTTAAGAACCCCAACTCTAAAACTATCAATTACAGATGAATTGCTCATGTACATGGGCGGGGGAGGAGTTTCTGGGCTTGGAGTTCCTTATATCTGTGAAATCGCAGGTCTGGTTGGGGGAGGGGGAAGATGAATGAATGAAGAAGGTGCTCAATAGATGTTTGTTGAGTTGATTTGAATAGTCTGTGCTACTGTCCAAATGTATACGTTTCCTCTTAGGAATAGTCAGAATTGTTTCTAAAATGGCTTCTTAAATGAATAATAATAAAATAATTACTAAAATTTATATAATTCTTTAAGGTTTACAGAGCACTTTACACATTTGATTTACTCATTTGATTCTCATAACTATCCCATGAGATAGGTGCTATTTTTATCCCTATTTTACAGATGAGGAAACAGACAAAGTGATGTTAAATGACTCGCCCATAGTTACACAGCTAGTTAAATGTTGAAGCAGGATTAGAACTCAGATCTTTTGGGCTGCAAATCTCAGGTTGTCTTTACTGTGCCACCAAGATGCCTTGGGGGAGGGATGGTATACTGTGGTATACTGTGCCTGGGACACTTTAAATGTTAACCACAATAAAAGTCACTTTTGTCTATGTGTAAGAGGAAACTAAACTATCAGAAAAAATCACTTCCTCCAAATAAAAAAAAAATTCCCCATAAGTAATGTCAGCATCAGCATGAAAAGATAAGAATTCTGCCCAGGTAGCTGTTCCCTCACACCATACAGCTTTATAAGAGGAAAATGGTGCCAATGCCTTCTCACTCCTCCAGAAATATCCCTGCAGCCTTGAGGACTGCCGAGAAATCAGTTCAAATGTTATGCTCAGAATACTGCCACGGTAGCAAATTCCTTCAGACCAATTCCATCATTTTCATTCATTTTATACAGCTTTGGAACAACCTTGGCAATATTCAGATATTCAGAACGGGAATTCTGTCTGAAAAGAAGGGCTAAGCCAGTGTTTTCTGAAGTGAAGATTGGGAGTTGGCCATCGTTCACGTTAGGAGGGAGAGCGGTGTGCCTCCAAATTAGAGGAGATGGAAGGTTTTGCTTTTTCAAGAAAATCCTGAAATTGTCGATTTTTGACTATAAGTGCTATGACAGGGAGGATATTAGAAGGTGGGAATTTTTAGGACCTTTGTGGTCATGGAGGGATAGGGGAAAGAGCAAATTTACATCTTAAAGGCATGGCATAGGGCTCTTCACAGCCCTATTTGTTATGACCTGAGGGGCGCTTGACCCCAAAACTCTACTTTTCCTTACCTTGGACAAGGTCTCTGGAACTGACATTTATTAACTGATCTGGGGAAAGTCACTATCCTCATCTGTAAAACTGAAGATTCCTTTCAGTCCTAAGGTCTATGGTCCTGGTCCTTAGATCTAGAACCTCTTCTGAGACTCAAGTCAACCCAGGATGATGCAATCATCTAGGGGAAGGACACTCCAGAAGTCTTAGCCTTCTGCCTCTGCAAGCCACACCTGTTTTTAAATGTTGCTCTATCAGATTATAAACCCACACCTGAAAGTCTTTGACTGCCCAAGCATAATAAAGAGTAAAAAACGGAAGAGAGAGCAAAGAACAAAAATGCCTTAGTGTCTGAAGGTCACAAGTGCTATTCTTTTCAGATCCCTAACCTTTTCGATTCTGCAATCTGCCTGCCTACACACGAATTACTATCTTAAAGGAACACTGGATTTGAAGTCATTAGGGCTGGGCTGAAATCCTGGCTCTGTCACTTACTAGCTGTGTGACTCTGGGGAAGTCACTTAGTTTCTTTGGGTTTCACCAATAAAATGAACAGGTTGGAGCTGATGATCCCTAAGGTCCCTCTGAATTTTCTAGCTGTGATTCCCTGACCCTGATCCCTTAATCCTCAAACATCTCTTTGTTGTTGTAGTTGTTGTTTCAGTCATGTTTGACTCTTCATAACCCTATTTGGGGATTTTCTTGGCAAAGATACTAAAGTAGTTTGTCATTTCCTTCTCTGGCTCATTTTACAGATGAGGAAACTGAGGCAAACAGTGTTAAATGCTTTGCCCAGAGACACACAGCTATTAAGTGTCTAAGGCCTGATTTGAACTCAGGAAGATGAGTCTTCCTGACTCGAGGCCCCAACTTTAATAATTGGCTTCATTGTTAATATTATGTATTTTATTTTTATATTTAAAAACATTCTGAGAAAAGGTCCATTGGCTTCACTACACTACCTAATGGGTCCAGGACACATACACACATAAAAGGTTAAGAACTCCTGTTCTAAAACCGTAAGTTGCAGAAAGGGTGCCCACCCACACTGGTAAAGCAAGTTTCTCACCGAAAGCCCCCTTTACCAAGGAAATCACAGGTCCAGTTCCTGTCCCTAAATATGTGTCAGGCACTGTACTAAATGCCTGGAATATAAAGTAAAAACAGGACTGGTTGCTCTCAGGGAGCTTACGTTCTAATGGAGGAGACGACATCTGCATAAATCAGCACATACAAGGTGCACAGAGTACATGGAAGGTAGCCACAGAGAAGAAAGTACTAGCAGGTAAGAGGATTGGAAAGGGTCTCCTGCATAATCATATATGGTGCCTCTTTCTCATTGAAATGTGCAGAATTAGTTTTAGAACACAGGCAACACATTTCTGTGTTGTGAGGCCACCATGTTTGATTTTTAATTCTTTTTTTTTCTCTGAAAGCCACCAATGGGAATATGTCATTATTCAGCAGTATTCTGCAAAGCAGTCACTTCCAATCATAAGCATGCATAGAACATGGGCTGCCATCCTGAGGGAAGGGGAAGGGTGCCATAAGAATGCTCCCCTGGGGCGTCCCAGCATCGTGGCTCTATGCACATATATATTTACACTAAGTAGTGAATAAGATGGATTTGTTCTCCATATATACTTCCTCCCTCCTATTACGGTGCTTATTTTTGAAAAGAAAACATCAATCCATTTATGATCTGCTTTTTGTGGCTTAGATGTTGTTGCCTATGAATCAATGAGATTTATTGAATGCCCATCCTACACTGAGCCTTGTGCTAAATGCTGGCCATCACATTCATTTTTGTCAACTGGTATAAAACAGAACAAAGCATCCCCACCCCCCCCCCCAATATGGGGAAATTTTGCAGTTGGCTAAGAGGGCAGATGACGTCATCAATAAGAAGTGCATAGCTTGTTTTCCCATTACTGGGTAATTCATTTTAGTGCTCATTAGGGTCAAAACATATGCTTCGAATCAGCTGCCTAGAATTAATATTCTCCTAACCAGCGCTCATGCTTTACTACTATTTGATAATGCTAAAAAGCAAGCATTTTCTGCTTACTGAGATGATTCACTTGGCTTTGTTGTCACCTTTGGACCAATTAATTGTCACTTGGATAAACTAAGATAGGCTATAGTAGTTACAAAGAAATGATCCCATGTATTTTATAAAGCAAAGTCTAATCATTTGTCATTTATATTACACTACTGTGACTATGTGTGGAAAATATATGAAATCACCATATAAGGTTTTTTGGCTTTAGGTAAAGTTTCTTATATATGGCATTAATGTTGTGGCAGGGGCAGGGGGAGCTAATCTCTGATGTTTCTTTAGTTTTTAATCACTAATTTGGGGTCTTCATATCAGATATGAAAATATTAATAATAATTAATAAATATATGCAGCTAATATTGTAGATATAGGGAAGGCAGTGATATAGTTGTACTTGCAGGAATACAGGATGAAGCTATAGGAATGTAACTCAAAGGTCATCATCTCAACCCTGCCCCTTCAGTGTTTCTAAGTAAAGTAACAGAGTAAAGAGCACAGCCCAGTCCTGGCACTAGCAACTAGAGGCATGATGAGAATTGATGGAAATTTATTCCCTCCAGTCCAAATATCAAAGAGCCCTAAGGAATTAAAAGTAAAATTACTTTTGCTTTTGTTTATTAACAACAAATTTGAACCAAGAGACTGATTTGCCCATGCTGGCTAGGTATAGATGTGGCTCTGCTCACAAAAGAAGTGATAAAGCCTTGAAACTAAGAACTATCTGAGAAAAGAATATGGACCCTCCCTTGTAGGAAGACATACAGTAGCTGCAATTCAGTAAAAAACAGTATAATGTTAGGTTCTAGCTTCTTATTCTAAGAGGCTTGCTTTTGATAGCAGAGATGACACCATCCAGGAAGATAACATCATCAGTTTTGTGGGGGAGATAAGAGGCAAGAGCTTTAGAAGCAAAGGTTGTTTTTTGGTTTTTTTTTTCCACAAGCTATGATAAAGTCCTAGGAGCAACAGTTATCTATTTCGCCTGTGGGGTAGAACTCTGAGGGTGCAGTTATTCTTGAATGTATATATAATTTTAAATTTATTTGCCATGATATTTTATTTAATTAAATGCCTTTATTTTTAAGATAATTTGTCCTATGGGCTTGTATGCTTAATAACAACAAAAAATTCACATGGGGCTCATGAAGTATGATTTTGAATGTTGACCAAGACAGTGCCTTGAACTTAGGTATAGCTTTTATGGACTCACATTAAAGGGGAATCTGATCTATATTTGGGGAAATTTTTTTAAATTACATTTTCTTTGGCATCTATTAGATTATGTCATAATAGAGGGAAAGAAGAAATCAGGAAAACAAAGTAGACATCTTTCTTGTATAATTCTGAGGTTCCTGCCCAGTCTTTAAGGAAGCTTGGAACAAGGCAAGAAAAATTGGCATAGTGTTTCAAACTTTATGATAGTTAGACAAACATGGTTCTGGGAAGTGTGACATTTAGGGAGAAGGTATACTTCATAACATCACTCTGGCAAAAATGTTGGTTCCTCTGTCCCTCAGTGAGGGGTTCTTGGGACAAAAAAACAGTTAGTGCTAGACTGTAAAGTCTATGAAAGCTGCTAGAGTCTTTTAAATAGACACTGTTAAGTGACTTATATTTCATTTTTTTAAAAAACAGAGAACCAATGGGAAACATTAAGCCAGTGCTTAAGAGTAGGAGAATCTAGAACCTTTTTTCCAGTGTTTTTTTCTAATTTATTTTTTATTATTATTGGATTAGATGTCAGGGTAAAATCAACTAAAAGCAGCATAGACCAGGCAGGTTGCCATGGTACTGGCTCTCTAATAACACTTGGAAATAGATTCTGTGATGCAACTACAGAGATGCTCCAAACAGGTCTGCATGCTGGTCACTTCCACTGGTATCACTCAGGAGTCTCTTCCTTTTAGGCTATGGCATTGGGTTAAACGATAGGCTTTTATTCTATCGTTCTCTCTCACTCCTCTCTTCTGGGTTTTATCCCACTTGGAAAACATCTTTGTCTCCATAGTTGCTAATCTCTTATTTCCCCCATAGAGGTGCTGATGTCATCTTTGGGACTCTGTTGCACTGCCACCTGCTATTTCTCCACTGAATTGTGGCTATTTCAATATAATTGGTTTCCTTTTTAATTGTACTTATTTTATTTTATACAGTTTCAACATTATTCTGAGAAGGGTTCCTTAGACTTCACCAGACTGCCAAGGGAATCTATGATGCAAAAGAGGTCAAAGAATTCCTTGTATAGAATCTAATTCCTTTTTTTCTGCGTAGAGCCTTAAAAAGAATTATTTCTCTCTCTAATTCTGTCCTGCTTTTATTATCAGTTTAAATAGAGCTATACTTGACCTTTTGGTCATTAAGGATAACAACTCTTTTGGTTGATTACCTAGGCTTAAGCACAATTTCCTAAAGGCTAAAGAATTGGAGAATGCTAGCCTATAAGAAATCTTAAGATCACTTGTCCAATTGATTTACTTTACAGATGAAGAAACTGAAGATCAGAGCAGAGTAAGGGCTTGCCAGTATTATAAACCAAATATACAGCACAGCAAACACTAGATCTGAATTCAGAAAGCCTGGGTTTGAGCTTTACTACCTCCTTTCTATCTAAACTTTGTCAAATCATTTTCCTCATCCACAAAATGAGAGTCAGAACAGACGATCTTAAAAGCCTCTTCTACCTTTAAATTCCTATAATATTCAATTTCATAATTCTATAACCAGCGTTAATTCCACCACATGATCCCCCTTGCCATCATCCAGACTGTTTATCAAAATCATTACGAAACATCTTTTCCTTCATAAGTGCCTAGTTAGCTTTAATTCCTAGTTTTCCTCATGGTTTTTTTTTTACTGATATGTTTTCTTGCCTTTCCTGATTTCATTTCTCTTGCTCTCATCATTCATATCACTCCCTTCCTGACCAATCTCTCACTTGCTTATGACGTACATGACATCTTTTACCTATTCTTAAGTTTCCTGGCCATCCACCTGTGGCCCACCACGAATTGCAATTTTTCTTCAAGTCCTTCATTAACAAAAGTTCTTCTCAGTCACTCTGAATTAATATAGAATTCTACTAACAGGAAAAGACAGGTCAGAATAAACTGTTAGAAGTGATATTAGGCACAATGACTCAGAATAATCAAAGTAATATACACTATTTTAAAAAAATATATGGATAGTATTAACTGCTATTTCCAGATATATTTGCAAGCACCTATCTTCACATAAAGATGAATGCAGATATGATAGGAGCAAAATTGAATAGAAAGCTTGGCTAAAGAAATGTATCCAACTGGAAGTCCTGATATCTGGCTTGTTAAAATGTGTTCTGTACCTAAATTCTTGGTCTGCCTTATGTTTTTTAAATCCCTTAGTCTATACACATAAATAGATGTCAAACTATTTTACCAGATATAAGAATCATATAATCTCAGAGTTCAAAGTGACGCCAAAGGTCATCCAATCCAACCTATACTTGAATCAGAAATCCCCCTCATAAAATTCCCAACAATTGGTTATCCAGTCTCTATTGGAAGATAGTGGTATGGGAAAGGCAGCAATTTTGTTCCTGGCAGGAAAAAATCACTAGTTCTGCCTCTCCACTAGTGCTAACTGGGACTCTTGGGGCAGCGGTCTGAATGGATCACAACCTTATTATGAGAGCGGAGAGGTGTTGAAAGGATATTTTCTCACTAAGTCAAATAAGGGTCTCAGTAGCAATTCAGATAAATAAAAGTAATTTCAAAAGACATATTTAATTTAAGTATGAGAGACTCTGCTGGTTCACCTTCTGCCTATGATTTAGGGATTAAATAACAATGAAAGCCTGAGACTAAGTTCTAAAAAAACTGAATATCATTCCCTGATGGGGACAGGCGGAGGAGGAGGAGGATGGAGGAATGTAATAACATTCAGTGGAGGATTAGCAGGTGGCAGTAGAGAGCAGCTGACCAAAGAGGACCATGAAAAGATGGATAATCAGCAGAGAAAACAACCCGGTACATCAGAGCACAGATAGTGACATCACTAGTCTAGTTTGAAGACATCAGTGCTCTTCAGGGGCACCACTCAAAAAGAGCATCAAAGGCAGATTGGAGACACTAACATAAATGTATGAGTTGCTTTGCATATACATGTGCACTCTCCTACATATGATCTTTATGTTTGGTCTTTCAACTACCGGTGGTACGTCAATCTGTGGAAGAGTACACTGGTGCAGAATACAATGGAATTCTCTGAACACTATTCCAGTATAATTGCAATAAAAATCCATGTATAACAAATCCCTGTCTTGTGGTCCACATGCTCTAAAGAATGAAATTCAAGAATAGAGAGAGTGGAAAGTCTCATGGAGTTTATTAGATCAGTGTATTTGACCTGTACATTTTTTGTCTTTCATTCCTTCAACATTAGGGTGTTACATGAATACTGATTTAACAAATGTTTGGGAAGTACAGTTAGAACATGAGAAAAAGTAAATGTTCCATCAGTGAAATATGTGTTTGGTAAATCCAAGACTAAATGAGAGTTTCCAAAGAGCATCAGAAGGCATAATCCTACCAAGAAATATAACTTGAATCCCTCTGGTTAGCAACTGTTTGATTTTTGTTTTTTTATCTACCCTTCACCTAATACAGTGTCCCATACATAAGAGATGTTTAATTTTTGTGTGAATGACCATTCCCACTTATTTAAGCATTCTAGAAACAGTGCTAATAATAGGGAGCAACCAGCAAGACATTACTTTTTTCTTCTATGTTCTTTTCTGTATTCACAGATACATACACCATTGAAAGTATCTCAGTGGGAACAGAATTGATAAAATAATTAGCTGCAAGAAACATTTTCCTCTTTTCCCCAAACACACACATTCAATACTCAGGATTCATTTCTTATTGATATAATGAAGATACAGGGAGGTATGAGGCCAGAGAAATCACTTGTACCTTATTGAAATCTTTATATCAATAACTGCTAGAAATTTGATATAAATTAAATTTAACTTGAAAAAAGAGGGATCACAGGAAGCCTCTATCCTCACTCAGCAAACAGACAGGCAAGAGAAGAAAGGGGGTTGATATTAACTTAGCTATTTCAACAGAGAGCTTTACATGCACCAAAGTAATAAGTTTATATTTTCCTGACCTAGATTGCTAGTGACGGATACATTGCAGATAGTATGTATACAAGCAAATAAGAATGAAAGGCACTTTGGTTTTTTTTAAAGTGGGCCAGTCAGTTCAGGCTCACTGCACCAATTCAAATACACAATTAGATGGTCAAACTCTGGTTCTCAGGTTCTGCCATTAACCCTAGCAGGAAGGTTGTTGTTAGCAGCACCATTCCAAATAAGAGACCCCATGTGCTAACCTTTGGGCACTGTATTGACTGATTAGCTAATCTAGATACATTAAGAAATTGCCACAGTATATACTTGGGGCTAATGATATTTTCTTTTGTAATTGATTTTAATATGAATCATGTGCCTAAATGAACACACTTTAGACAAAGTTGAGTCACTTGATTCAGAGCTGTGTGAAATAGACCAAAGAGTGTTCTAGGGTAATTGACAATAATAACAACAACAACAACAACTTCCATTAATGCCAATGCATTAGAGATATCCTGTGTCGGAAGTGAGCAAGCACTCACGGTGCAGAGTACCGGCTGTGATGGATGCTGGATGAGCCCAGGCTGCAGCATAGCTAATGCCAGGAGCCTCAGGTGGTTTTAACTCTGTGCCCGGGAAGGAGTCAAGTTTGGAGCTATTCTTACTTATCCTTAGCAGGGAAATCACTAAGGGAAGGATAGGGAATGGAGGAGCCGGGGGGGGGGGGGACAAGGAACATCCAAGAATCATCAGCCAGAGCAGCTTAAATCAAAGACATGGAAAAAAACACCTTAGAGAAGAGTGTTAAGTTTTTCACTTAGGACATGTACCGGTGATAGAATGCAACCTACACCCGGAAGCTAGGTGGCGCAGTGGATAGACTGCTGGGACTGGAGTCAGGAAGACTCATCTCCCTGAGTTCAAATCTGACCTCAGACACTGTATGACCCTGAGTGGATCACTTAACCTTGTTTGCCTCAGTTTCCTCACCTATAAAATGAGCTAGGGGAGGAAACAGCAGACCACCTTTGCCAAGAAGACCCCAAATGGGGTCATAAAGAGTTGGACATGTCTGAACAACAATAATAACAATAACTTATACCCATCTGGACCCCTGTAAATGCCCAGTAGCTATGCTACCTCAAGTGCTACTGCAAAAAAAATGTATCATCTTGGGACCACGGAGATTCCTGATAGGTTTCTACATGAAATCATCTGGTCCATAGCCTTCTAGATCCTCTACGTACAATCACTATCCCTATTACCATCAGTCAATCAACATTTCATGGACTCTTGAAGCTGAAAGATACCTTAGAGGTTATGTATTCCAATCTGTTAATTTTATAGATGTGAGGACCCCTCAAGATTTAAAGCCTAAATGATTCACAGCGAGAGTCCAGCTCTGAGGTCACCAAAAGAAAGGGTCTGCTAGCTAGTGGATAAAACAATTATTGCACATTTCAGGGCTGGGGTTAACAGTGATTTAAAGCAAAGCTGGACCTTGAATCCAAGCCTTATGACTCCCAGGCTTATTGCCCCTTTACAAGCTGCTTCCTTCATAGCTTATTTATCCTGGGAATTCATCAAAATTGGAGGTGGTCACAGGGCAGGGTGTGGAAAGTGAAGTTCACTTGGGAAGCAATGATTATGGAAATATAGGATACATCAGCAATAGCTTTAAAATTCAATCAGTCTTTAGATTCTGCAAAAAGCCATTGGGCTTGCCACTAGTGCTAATGGAAATGTCCCTGTCCTCCTCTGGAAGGGGCAGACAATAAACATTTATTAAGCACACTGGGGACACAGAAGAGAGGTATGACAGTCCCTGCTGTTAAGAAGTTCACAGTCTGATGGGGGAGACAGCAAGCAAACTATGTACAAGGAAGCTATACACAAGATAAATTGGGAATAGACAACATTCAAAGTAAAGGTTCTGAGTTGACATTTGCCTTGCAACCAGAACATCAAATTATGCTGTTTGTCAGGAACCCCTTATAGATGACACTGGCATTTTGTTGGTAAGTTTCCAATTCCTCTAGGTGGGAACTGACCACAGGGATGGTGATAGAAGGCTTGAGGACTCTGAAGACCTGAGAATGAAAAACCTTGCTTGGAAAAAAATAGCCCGCTTGGAGTAGACATGTTTACAGAACTGTCAAAGCATGCTTTAGCAGTGGGGAGTCAGTTGTGCCAATTATGCTGATGACAGGTAATGCACCAGTGGAAATATTGTTCCAATGTGCAGTTGGTGTGTGCAATCTGGACATCCGCCTAGAGATATAAGGCCAAAGTAAAATATAATCTTGACTTATAAACAAGGAGGAGAGGGCTGTTCAGAAGTGCAAAATGAATTATGATCGTTGGTCCAAAAAAAGGTAAGCAGGTAAAAGCTGTGGAGCGGGGCTATTTCCCAGAAGCACAAGCATCTAGTCTTGGCATTTTAAATCTATCACTCACAGTTAGGTCTGCCCTGAGCCTTAAGACCTGCTTTTCCCCTGAAACAGAGCTAGGAGGAATGTAGGAAATAATGAGATTCATATATGTTATGTGAGTGGCTCAAGGTACACCTAAAAAGGAACCCACACGATAACATACCTGACAAGTACTGATGCTTGAAAACTCCCACATAGGGGAATCCTACTACCTCCTGAGGCAGGCCGTTATACCTATGGGCTGATGCATAGTAGCCATTTTTTTTTCTTCCTAACATCAAACCTAAAATTGTCTCTCTGCAACCTTGCTCATCCTAGGGGTGGCATTCTAACCACAGCTGCCTCACCTCCTCCTAAAAGTGTCAGGCAGGTCTAGGTCCTGACTCTCCTCTTAGGCTCCTCCAGATCGAGACTGATGGTGCCCTTAATGCTAGGCTTTACAAGGAAACCAAGGGAGGTGCTTATGTCCCCTCTACTCCACGGTGTATGGGTTGGCAGTTTGGGGTCTGGGCGGGGTTTTCAAGTTTTCTTGTGTGAGCCAGCTGAACTCAAGTTCATGTAGTTGGGGGTTCTTTTCACATAAAAACCTCACTCTCCAGATACCTGCTCTGACAGAACAGAACAGGTCCAAACTTCATGTGTTAGGTGGTAAACGTGGAAGCTAGAGTTTGAGAAACTGGCTTATGTAGGCCAGCAATCCTGAGAAGTCCTCAGTTTGGCTGGAGGAGATTGAACTGACCAAAGGTGGGGAAACGTAGTCTAACCATTGTCTGAACAAGTATGTCTCATCTTCAGATGCTACGCCCTGGAGGAATCCTCAAGTGGCGAGTGCTCTGTGTTCGCTGGCAGGACTTCAAGGGAAGTGCTGAATCAGCCATTACTGGGTGGTTCATATTCAGCATGCAAGCAGCATCTCTACACTAGAGTCCTTTTGGTCAGAAGTCTTTGGCACAGCTGCAACGGGGAGCTCCAGTACGGTCATGTGGGTGTGCTGAGGCTGGGTTGAGTTCAGAGGTAGATGGCAACAAAGAGATCAGACTAGGGGAGAATAAGGGAGCTGAAGTCAAACTTGCCAAAAGGTAGATCCTGAGATCCTCAACACTGTCTGGTGAATCAGCTTCAAAGCTATGAAGGAGAAAGACACTATGAGGGAAACAGAGGCGGTGGCTAGGAGGGGAATTTGCATTTGGTGGTAAATGCTATTGATGCTTTCTTCTGGGACTACTTCCACTGTTTGCTGCCCTATCACCGTATGCCTGTCCACACTTCTGTAAATATGCAACAGATGTGGCAGCTTGGAGAGCCTACATAAGAGGAATGAGAAGCAGCAGAAAGAACCTTGGACTGGCTCAGAAGTCAGGACATGGGATCCACCTGTGGCTCTGTCACTTAGGAGATGGGCATCCTTGGGCATGTCATTTAATCTTGTCTCAGGCTGAGTTTTCTTATATGTAATTTGGAGATCATACTACTTACCCTAACTTTCTACCTTATGTGTCTATTGTAAAGAAAGGAGTGTGTATATCTTAAATGTGAGTTATTAATTATATTACTGAAACATTTCACTCCCTGGACATCTCACCAGCTGCCTTATCATCTGGACCAGAAACTGTGATTTAGAGGATTTAATCTTTACACATCTATAAATGTCCACCTGAGGCATTACTGGTCACTTTGGTCACTTAATATATCCACACCTGGCCCCAGCTATATTCACTTCATTCTCCAGCCATCTTTCTTCTAATTACCATGGTATCACATTTCCCCTCCCCCAACACAGACACAGACACAGACACACACACACACACACACACACACACACACACACACTCTCCATTTCCATTTTCCAGATCTTGAGCTATAATAAATCGTGTCATTTTGCTTGGAAAGGTACGTTGGGCTACTCTAGTGAGGTTCTGCTCACCATTACCATAATTTTCAAACCAAAATAATTCTCCTTGGCCCCCATTCTTCTATACAAGTTGTCTTCCTTATTAGAATGTAAGTTCCTTGAGGGCAGGGACTTTACATGGCCAATTCTGCTATCTAATCAATTCTGAAGTTCCCTTCAATGACACAGATCAAAACTTATTCATGCCTCCTTATCTGTGGGACCTTTCTCCACATCCTACATAAATTCACCCTGGAAGGGAAGGTCCACCCAGTGTGCACTTTCTCTGCAAATCTTGAGGCCCTCAGTGGAGAACTCTGGCTGTCTACCTGTCTGTTATCCCACATCCCTGCCACAGACTCACCAATCTTTTCTTTCTATCCATAGCTCTGGATAACGTCTTTTATTTATTTTTTATTTTTTTAATATAAATTTATTTATTTTTAGTTTTCAACATTCCCTTCCACAAGTTTTGAGTTCCAAATTTTCACCCCATCTCCCCCTCCCCCCACCCCAAGATGTCATGCATTCTGAATATCCCTTCCCCTACTCTGTCCTCTCTTCTATCTCTCTCCCCTTCTCTTATCCCCTTCCCCTTCTATTTTCCTGTAGGGCAGGATAGACTTCTGTACCCCATTTCCTATATTTATTTCCCAGTAGCATGTGAAAACATTTTTTTAAAACATATGTTTTTAAAACTTTAGGTTTCAAATTTTCTCTCTTCCTCCCTCCCCACCACCCTCATTGAAAAGGCAGGCAACTCAATATAAGTTGTACATGTGCAGTTATGCAAAACACTTCCACAGTAGTCATGTTGTGAAAAACTAACTCTATTTCCCTTAATCCTATCCTGCCCTCCCATTTATTCTATTCTTTCTTTTGATCCTGTCTCTCCTCAGAAGTATTTACTTCTGATTACCCCCTTTCCCAATCTGCCCTCCTCTCTATCACCCCCCTGCTCTCTTGTCCCCTTCTCCCCCTATTTTCCTGTAGGGTAAGACAGATTTCCATACCCAATTGAATGTGTATGTTATTCCCTCCTTAACCCAAATCCTATGAGAATAAGATTCACTCATTCCCTCTCACCTTCCCCTGTTTCCCCTTTGACTGTAAGAGACTTTTCTGTTGTTTTTTTTTTGTGAGATAATTTACCCCATTCTACCTCTCCCTTTCTTCTTCTCCAAATATAATCCTCTCTCATCCCTCATTTTATTCTCTAGATATGACCCCTTAATCTTCAACTCACCCTGTGCCCTCTATCTACTGGATAATGTCTTTTATCCCTGCTCTGTATCAGAGATTCTCATTGATACTTGTTGGAGTCTGCTTCCCTCCACCATGTGCCTCTCTATTGCCCTTTGTGTGATACAGTATTCCTTTGTAACTCTTCTGAGAGAATGTTTTATGTTCTAACCTTGCTTTTGACAGCCATTGCTTTCCATTGGGCAAGTCAGTCTGATGTTTGCTAATTAAGATGCTTTCTGGACTCTCTTATTTACTTCTTTGTTGTGGCAATGAATTTATACTGGTCAAACTGGATAAAATTATTATAGTTGGTGTCAGTCATATCCATTATATATTTCCCATTTTCAATTACTTGTTTAAATAGTTCCATGGAAGTTGCTTCAATTGTGCAGCATATCTTATTGGGTTATTATGCTTGCTTCCTTCCTTCCTTCCTTTCCTTCCTCCTTTGTCTTCTTCCTTCCTTTCTGTTGCTAGGGCCATACCCAGCATAGTAGAAGCTGTTGGAACTTATGCTTGGTTTCAATAGTCTTTGGTAACTCAGGTCCATCTCCATGCAATAGAGAGGGAATTTTTTGGTTGAATACCGACAATCACAATAATATCAGTTGTAATTGACAATATTAGCATTGACACTTCTTATTGTGATCACTGTGTGTGTGTGTGTGTGTGTGTGTTTAATACATATAGAAATGGTCCAAGAACAAGTCATTACCTGGCACTGCTTTTAGATTTATTGTTCTATGAACTATTGGCCAAGTTGTTAAAATGGCTGTTTCTTCTCATTGAATAAGTACATTGAGAAGTAAAGTCATTTTTGGTGGACTTATTGAATACCTCTTCAGAACAACTCCAGTAAGAGACAGGATAACAAGGATTCCATATGCCTTGCCCTTCTGCCATTTCTTTTGCAAGGTCTTTGCATTTTGAAAGTTTTTTTAAATTATAAGTTATTGGGTGATTATAATTATTTAATACAACATCTCTTTAAAATGATGTTTTTAGAGTCTGTTTCCCATTATTCGTTAAGCTTGATATTGCTTGACTTGTGTCAATGTATACCAACTTCTGGGGTCCCAGAACACAAAGGAACGTCACTGCCTTGTTTCTTCTTCATGTCAAGCTGATCATCACAATGGTTCCAAGTAAGGCCAGCCTGCATCCCTATACCAACCTGTGTGCTTTCTAGGTTCATGGGTCGGCTAGGTGGCTCGTGGTACATACAGCACTGGGCTTGGGACCAGAAAGACTCATTTTCATGAGTTCAAATCCAGCCTCAGATACTTACCAGCTGCGTGACCCTGGACAAATCACTTAACCCTGTTTGCCTCAGTTTCCTCATCTGTAAAATGAGCCGGCGAAGGAAATGGCAAAGTACGCCAGCATCTTCCAAGGAAACCCTAAATGGGGTCATGAAGAGTTGGACATGACTGAAAAAATGACTAAACAACAGTGCCGTTTAAGCGCTATTATAACTCTGGTCAGGAATTCAGTTGTGATATTGTCAGAGTCCAATTGACTGAAGTTCCAGAGTTCCTGACAGGCTTTCACAACTATTGAACTGGTCTCAGGGTACACAGTAGCCACACTGCAGTACAGCACCCTGCCAGGCAGTCCTCTTCTTTGCCATTGCCCCTCCCTCACAACATGGACAATGAGTTGACTTTGGGGAATGGTGTTATCATCATTATTATTATCACTATTATCTTTAAGATTGCTTTAATAATAATAATAATACTCGCTCATATTTATATAGTGTTTACTATATGCCAGGCACTGTGCT
Source organism: Phascolarctos cinereus (assembly GCF_003287225.1). Taxonomy (NCBI): domain Eukaryota; kingdom Metazoa; phylum Chordata; class Mammalia; order Diprotodontia; family Phascolarctidae; genus Phascolarctos; species Phascolarctos cinereus. Next base: position 45,475,056 of record NW_027555514.1, read on the forward strand.
AAGTGCTTTATAAATATTATCTAATTAAATCTTCACGATAACCCTAGGAGGTGGATACTGTTATTATCTCAATTTTATAGATAAGGAAATTGAGGCAAACAGAGGTTAAACTGACTTTCCCAAGCTAGTAAGTTTCTGAGATTAGATTTGAACTCAGGTCTTCCTGACTCCAGGCCCAATGCTCTGTGCACTATGGCACCACCTAATTACCTGTGGTTTTTAAGAGTACTTTACTTCGGTCAAAGATAAACTAATAGGTGTGTTGACTTAGGAGGGATTCTTTCTCAATTTGATAACCTCTGCCAGTGATGTAATTTGCAGTTTCACTTGGATCATACCTGCTTCTGTCCCATACTGCAGCAGGCCCCTCAATTCAATCAATCAATATTCAATCAATATCACTCACCATATAAGAGCTCTGGCATCAGTTTTCCATTACTAATTATAGGCAAAAATACAGTCATCAATAACTGGACAGTTCCTTGTTAAGGGTCACTTTCATAATTAAGCATAAATCAATGCCCATACTGTCTAAAATGCTTCGGAGCATGTCTCTTCCAGGTAGGAAAAATATCTAAGTGATGGCAGAGCAAGCATTGCTATTTAATCATTGAAATGTCATGTTGGTTCAACTCTCCAGGGAGATAGGAGCGTGGCATGTTTTAATATATGTGTGCTTTGAAATAAGGGTGCATGAACTTGTGAAATGACTAACTCCTTGCAGGAACTGTGTGGGAGAATAAAATACCCAGATTCCTCACTGACAAAGACAAAAGGGACCCTGAAGAGAACATTAGATTCTTAGGTATGATTTTTACCATGTGTTGGGGCCAGATTTATTCCTATGGAAATACATTTCTGAAATTATAATGGAAGTCACTGGGAAAGGAAAGCTTAATATACTAAAAAAAAGGCATCTTATACTTCATATTTCAGTAACTGCTAATGTTTTAAAGCAAATCTCATCTGTGTTCATTTTCATTTGGTAGAAATGTTTTTCTTTTCTCAAGATCATTCTTTTCCCAGTAATTTATTTGCAACTCCTTGAGGCAGCATCACTGTAATTAAAATGTCTTAATTAATAATATTTGCATCTTACATTAGTATGATTTGAAGATCTTATTAAATAGATTTTTGGGGTGTGACAATGGGTGGTTAGGATCCATAAATTCCTTGGTACAGGGATCTTTAAGTAAGAACTGTCCCTTTGGCAAAACAGCTTGATGACTTTTTTGCAACGTTTATCATTTTAGAGAATTGTCAGGGGTCACTGAGAAATTAAGCGACTTGCTGAGGGTCAGTCATACAGCCATCACATATCAATGGTTGGCCATGGATCACTCTGAAATCAGGATTCTATATATACATGCCATCACTTTACCTATCAAATGCCTTGGGAAATGCCCACCATGTGCAGAAGGGATGATCTCCATTTTTAGGTTGCTAGTATATTTCAGAGCAGATACAAGATGGAGAACACAGATTTTCTTTACTGAAGGACCCCTGAAGGGAATTTTATTCTATTTGATGAGAGGAAGGTAGTTTGTTATTAAGCTATACAAGAGAAAATCCACATCTAGTTTCCACTTTGGGAAGAAGGATAGACAAGTCAAAGAAGGCAGCTTGGAGATAAGATGGAGAAGTGAAGCGGGAGGGAACAACATATGACCCTTTGCTTTGTTATGCAGTATTGACAATAATTCTTTTTGGACACTATAGAAGATATCTGCATAATTTTTCTAACCCTTAAGTACCCAAGTAATGACAACTGGGGAGAGAGGTTCATTGTGATAAGCAAGGCATAAATTTCATAGCATAAAGTATTGCCTTCTTAAAAGTTAATTTGCTACATAAATAACTTGTATAATATCAATTCTGCATCTTTCCCTTCATCCCCTCTTCTTTTCCCTTCCTTCCTTTCTGTCTGTCTCTGTCATATGCTCACACACAGACACACAATACACATGCGCGCACATGCGCGCACGTGCGCATACCCCCCCCCCACACACCCCCTTAACTTTCAAAGTTAAACAAGCACAAGTTTGAGGACTAAGCAGAGTAATTGTAAATCATTTAAAATCTAGTAGAAGTATTTTAATAAACGCAAAGAATCCATAGAGAAATTCAGCCAATGTGATTTTTGCCTAGTCACTCCTGGAAATTAAGTTCATGGTGCCAAATATTTTTTTCTGTTTCTTTTGTTTATCAAATCATGGAATCATAGAATTTCAGGGCAGTCCAGGACCTACCAGATCATCTAGTCTAAGCTTGATAAATTGCTTCAGAATGTAGAAAGATTATTCTTAGGAGAAAACATGAAATCCAGGTAGAACAGGGTCTGCAAGTTGTCTCAGCCAATTATTCTGTGGGTCAGACATTAGGCATTCACAGAGTGCCCACAGGCTACATGGCAGCTGTGTAGCTCTATAGGGAAACATTATAAGGGTTAAAAAAAATCAGCTGCTGCTCTCAATGACTTATCAAGGCATTGGCTGGCAGTCAATGCCATTTATTGTCTACGAAATTTTGACTTTTGCTTTTTTAAAAAAAGATAAACTTTCTCACCCTCTGTACTCTGCTGGCTTCTGAAAGTATTATATGAGGCCATCACACATTTCACTAGTTATTTCTATCATAGCTGGAAAGAGACTGATAGCTTTCTCTTGAGAATACCTCGGTGGTCGTTCACACAAGACCAAAGGGAAGGCCTGTAAAATAATTATCTATCTAGAGACGATGAATTCATTGGTGCTCAAGAGTGGTCAGCAGTGGGAGCTATGGAGCCCATAGTCTGATAAGAATAGGCCAATGAAATGCATACTGAAAGGAAGAAGAGGAATGTCTCCCAGGTGTCTACCCACTCCCCCAACCCTTGGTGTCCAGGCTCCATTGACTAAAGAGGTTGCCAAGCCCCCAAGTCAACCATCTGGCATGTGGTTACTGTTAAGGCTGCCCAGGGAGCTGGCTGTTAAAATTATAACTAGATGCTTTCTTTCCAGGTTTAGGGGCATGCCTATCTGACATCTTTGTCTCTGAGTCATCTACTTATCCAGCTCTAATCTTTCTCCTACCCTCCAGTCTAGCATCTCCAAATGCCTATTAGACATCCTGAGCTAGATATCTCATGGACATCATAAGCTCAACACGTCTACAGTTGAACTCCTGAAACCCTCCCCTCTTCCTATCTTTTGTGTTACTGTTGAAGGCTCCACCATCTTCTCAGTCACCCAGGCTCACAGCCTAGGTGTCATCCTCAACTTCTCCATCTCTCTCACCCCACCATATGCAATCCATTGCCAACTCCTGGCAATTCTATCTTTGTAAGATCGCTTGTCTATGCCCCCTTCTCCCCTTTGATACTGCTCAGGGTAGCTGTTTATCACTCCCACCTGGACTGTTGCCATAGACTGCTGGTTGGGCTCTCTGCTTCACCACTCCAGTCTATCCTCCATTCAGCTGCCAAATTGATTTTCCTAAAGCTCAAGTCTGACCATGTCACTCTCCCTACAAAGGCAGAGGGTGAGGTGGGTCAGCCCCATCCACAGAACACACATATTCAATAAACTCCATTGGCTCCCTATTACCTTCAGGATCAAATATAAAATACTGTTTTTGGCTTTTAAAACTCTTCATTACTTGACCCTTTTCAGTCTTTTTATACTTTGTTGTTATCGTTCAGTCATTTTCAGTAGTGTCTGATTCTTTGTAACCCCATTTGGGGTTTTCTTGCAAAGATACTGGAGTGGTTTGCCATTTCCTCCTCCAGCTCATTTTACAGATGAGGAAACTGAGAAAAATAGGATAAAGTGACTTGCCCAGGGTCACACAGCTAGTGTCTGAGGCCAGATCTGAACTCAGGTCTTCCTGATTCCAACCCTGGCACTCTGTCTACTGCACCACTTACCTTCTGTGTATTCTGTGACCCAGTGATACTGGCCTCCACACTGTTCCTTGCACAGGACTCCATATGCTGATCTGGGCCTTTACCTCTTACTTCTTCCATCTCCTGGTTTCCCTGTCTTCCTTCAAGTCCCAGCTAAAATGCTACCTTCTACAAGAAGCCTTTACTGATTCCTCTCAATAGAACTTTCTCAATAGTGCCTTCATCCCAATTGTCTTTAAAATACTTTCCCTTTGTCATCTCTAACTTATCCTGTCTGTATCTTATTTGTACAAATCTTTTGCATATTGTCTCTGCCATTAGAGTATGAGTTCCTTGAGAGCAGAAACTTTTTTTGGGTGGGGGGATTTTTTTGGCCTTTCTCTGTATCCCCAGCACTTAGCATGCATGGCTCCTGGGACATAGTAGGCACTTGATAATTTCTTGTTAACCTGCAAATGTGACTGATATTGGTCTATTATGAGATTCAGGTTTAAAATTTCATTAATGCGAAATCAGAATTTTGGATGAAAGAACTACTCTATAATCACGAATTTCCATGTACAATTATGGTCTGGTGACCCTAAGTTCGGTTGACTTTCCAAAATGTGCATTTGAGGCTCTTGAAAGGTGCCATATATAAGGGTGGGCTCAGATCTGTGAGGTCTCTGGAGGATGGTCCTAATCTGAAACTGAAGTAGAGTGGGAAGAAAGTCTTTCAGTTCAGTACATGTAATAGGATAAATTACTCAATCTTGATTTTTTCAACTGAAGTGTATCACATGGCAAACAAGCCCATGATGACCACTGGCTCCATTTGCCTTCTATTCAGGCTTCTCCACCACAAATCTCTCCCTGATGTCTCCTCTAAATTATTTTTAAAATCAACTATTCTTTAAAAAATCAAATACCTACTATATGCAAGGATAACTAGGTCTTGCAATGACTTCTTTATAAAGATTACAAATAGTTAAAAAAAGTTCTTTGGTTATGTGTGTACAAAGTCTTCTAAGGCAAAAATCTCTGCTTATAAGGAGTTTATAGTCTAAGAGACACAGTCTGTACATGTAGCAGGCATGTGGCTTGAAGGTGGTTGGTTTGATAGGAAAATCATCTACTCCCTCCAGTCTGGACTCCACCCCTAGAAGGTGGGCAAAGCCATTCTGACCCCACTCTTCCCTTCAGCCAGCTCTCAGGAACATCACTTTCTTTTAGTCAATTCCTCCACTTCACTCTTTACTCAAAGGCAGGCAGGTTGTGAGAAAACCAGTGAAGGGGGTGGTGTGTGAATGTTCCTGAGATTGCCTTTAAGGGGATCATTTATTCTCTATCACCTAGCTCTGGTTAATCATGACTCAGACTTTTTTTAAAGGAAACTCCTGTCTCAGCTTTCACTCTGTTTTGGGAAATTAATAAAATATGATAATCTACAAAAAGTCTCTCTCTTTTAGCTCAGGAGCCCCCAGAAAGGATAGGATCATGGCAAATTAGACAGAAGACTCAAACTTCTCTCACTTTCTCTTTAACTTATGACAGTCACTGTATGCTGTCTTTTTTCTCTGCCATCTTATTCACAAACAATGAAACACACAAATAGGAATAACTGAAAATCAAACCTTTATCTAGCTGATGAATTCAAAAGTAATTAAAGAGAAATGGTTAATGTGACTTTAAAGAACAAGAAAGCTTTCATTTTTTTACATATGCTCTCCCAATGGGAAGGATAAAGGCAGTAAAGAATATCAGTCTTTAGGTAAGTTCCCTCTAAGGAGTGAAGATGGGAAAGGGGGCAGAGACGGAGTTCAACAGCATCGTATTTGCTTCTTTCCTTAGCCCTGACAATGTCCCATCTGCTTGAGATGAACAGAGGCAGGTTTAATCACAGCTGCCTCTATACCCCAACTAATGCTTGTGCTGATTCACCATCATCTTCACTCATTCTCAGCTTGCCAAATTATAAGCAGAAACCCTTCCTAAATTCTAACTACTGTGCCATCATTGTTTAAAAGTCTTCAACTGCGGGGAAACTCCTGTCCAATCTCTTTACATGTGTGCCTTTCTGTCTAGGCTTGGAGAATAGATGCAGACAGTGTAATACTGGAGTTCTTTAGGGAGTCACAGAAGCCACAGAATTCCATTTCATCAAGAGTACTTTTATTCCCAGCTGTGCATGTCCTTGGCAGAGGCATAACAGGTACTACACTCATAAGAGAGGATAGTTAACAATAAAGAGCTAAAATGAATTGAGAGATAAATGCCAAATGAGGGGCACAAACAACAAATTCTCTAGGTTTTAAGAATCCAGATGAGGAAGAAATTCTTGAAGGGTGGGATGGTCTTTTAAGCCTTCTCCCACTCAGAACTTAGGATGAGCTGTATTGGGTTTTTTTTTTCAACAAGACCTGTGATAGTGAACTCCAGGGGAGAAACCTCTCTCTACCAGTGAAGATCATAACCTGCACCTGACATCTTACAGCCTTAGGGAGCTGCCCAGGACCTGGCTGACTAAGGGATTTCTCCAGGGTCACCCAGCCAGTATGTGTCAGAGACAAGATCTGAAACCCAGTTTCCCTTACTGTTAGACTATCCATCCACTTAACCACATTGCCTCTCCTCCACACATCACAAATCTTATTTCAAAACATTATTGTTATGATTAGAAGACAGAAATATGAAATGGGGCACAGAAGAGAAAGAATATAGAAATAACTACCCTTCACTCCAATTTTTATCAATTTTTTGATCTTAGCACAATGCTGGCATATAGTAGATCCTTAATAAGCTTCCTGATTGATTGTTGATTGATTGATCTTGTTTGTGAGTGTGCCATAGAGGAAAGAATACTGGGTCCAGAATCAAAGGATCGAGATTTCAGTTGGGGCTCTGTTCCTTACTACCTGTGCACACTTGGGTGAGTCATTTAAACTTTCAGGTTGCTAATTTCTTTGTCTACTAGAGAGAGCTTAATTAAGTGATCTTCAAGGTGCCTTCAAGAGATAGATCCTAAGATGAATGGGAGATTTTCCATATTTTAAGAAACATATTATTGCCCAGAAAAAAAAAAACAGTATTACAAGCAAAGCTTTGGTATTCATAGCTCAACTTAGAAAGATGATTCCATCATATATGGAACACATACTCCAGTGTGGTATGTCTGGCTGAGTCCAATCCTGAAAACATGGGACAAGTGGCAGGATTGTGAATCATGCATACTCATTTTGTAGCATACTTCTAGACTTCTACTCCCCAGAGTAGAGAAATAGTTGCAAAAGATAATGCATCATCATGGATTTGGCCAGCCCCCAAACTTTGTGAATGGGTTTCCTATTTCTTAAAACATTTTCAAATATACCATCCATTTCCCAATTTATAATTACCCTGGGAGGTAGACAGGTCCAGGTATTCCTATTTTCAGAAGAGAAGGAAACAGAAATTGATTGATTTGTCTAAGACCACACAACTAGCTTGCAAAAGAACCAGGAAGAGAGCTCATTCCCCAACCCCCAACCCAATGTCCTTTCCAAACATGGTAGGTTTCAACTTCAATGTTCATTTCAAAGCACTCCAAGACTCTTTTTTGCATCTGAGATTTTTGGGGGGGTATGCAATGGGGTTAAATGACTTGCCCAAGGTCACACAGCTAGTAAGTGTTACGTGTCTGAGGCCAGATTTGAACTCAGGTCTGCTACTCTATCCACTGAGCCATCTAGATGCCCCTTGTTTTGTTTTGTTTTCTTTCATTTTGTTTTGGATCTGAGATTTCTAAGAGCATATTTGTTGTTTGCTCTGGCTCAGTTATTTCAGTTGTGCCCAACTCTCTATCACCCCATTTGAGGTTTTCTTGGCAATGATACCGGAGTGGGTTGCCATTTCCTTGTCCAGCTCATCTTAGAGATGAGGAAACTGAGGTAAACAGGGTGAACTGACTTGCCCAGGGTCACCCAGCTAGGAAGTATCTGAGGCCAGATTTGTCAGGTCTCCTTGACTCCCGGCCCTTCACTCTATCTATTGAGTCATGAAGATGTCTCTCCAACAACATAAAGAGTTCTCAAGGGGAAAATTCTATGCTTGAAAATTACAGTCTTAGAGAGTTGCCTTGGGCATAGAGAGATTAAGTGACTTGCCCAGAGTCACTCAGTTAGTATGTGCCAGAGTCAGGACTTGAACCCAAATCCATCCTGACTCTGAGGCCATTCCTCTACATACTATACTACATGGTCCCTCAAAACACTCCTGCATTGATGTGTAATACAAGGCATCCCCAAAGTCTTAGTGCAGTAGGAATACTCTCTATTTTTTAAAGCAAACCTCAAAGGGGGATACACACACATCCCATATATGTGGGTATATAGATACATACATACATATATCACACACATATGTGTATGAATATATTCATTAGCTAGTATTAACAGTAGTAGTAGTATCAGCAGTAGCAATAGTAACCTTGCCCCTCACAGAACAGATTCATGTGCTACCTAAGTAAATTCAGTGGTAACATCATATTTCCAGCATACTTAGCAGGTACTTAATATGTGTTTGTTTGCCAAACTGAATTCTCCCTAGTTGCACAATATATAATCCCCACCTCTTATCCTTTTATTCTTTTTCATTTTCTCTTCCTCTTCCTTCACCTATTTATCATATTACTATAGCATTTATATAAATCATGAAGTCAACACATATTCACTTGCTAACTAATGACAACTAACATTCTTAAAACATTTTCAAATTTGCAAAGTACTTCCTTTGCAACAGCCCTATGTAGGAGTCTAAGTGCTGTGATTCTCATTTTACAGGTGAGGAGACTGAGGTTCTAAGAGGTTAAGAGACTTGCTTGTAAACATACTGTTAGTAAGTCCATGACATGAGATTTGATTCCAAGTTTCTCCAGAACTATCTGTAAGACATTCATCTAGGCACATTGGGGGTTACAAAGATAAATTCTACATAGGTCCTAGGGAGGAGGACATGATCGTTGGCAGCTCAGCCATACAGTGAAGAGACAATGCTAATGAAAGAAGAGAGAACTTTCTCACAACTTTGCAATTATATTATGTTTGGAAAACCTTACCTGGGTTTTCAAATGAGGCCATAAGCAGGTCTACAATCTGTCCCATGCTTCCTGACTTTTGGCATGGAAACAAAAAGGGGGAAAATATAAAATGCAAAAAAATTTAATTTATGTATATATATATATATATATGTGTGTGTGTGTGTGTATGTATGTATGTGTGTATACATATACATATATACACATATGTGTGTATGTGTGTGTGAGAGAGACAGCAAGACAGAGAAGAGAAGAGAAGAGAAGAGAAGAGAAGAGAAGAGAAGAGAAGAGAAGAGAAGAGAAGAGAAGAGAAGAGAAGAGAAGAGAAGAGAAGAGAAGAGAAGAGAAGAGAAGAGAAGAAGAGAGAGTTTTGTTTGGCATATTTCCAATACAGTAAACAGTAAAAACATTTATTGAGCGGCTACAATGTGCCAGGCACTATGCTAAGGACACAATTAATAAAAAGAAAGACAGTCCTTGACCTCAGGGAACTTACAATCTAAAGGAGGAGACAACACACAAAAAATGTGGGGAAGGGGCTCTAGGAGGTACCTGGGAGTATCTAGTTCTGTGGAGTTGAAACCAGAGAGGGCAACAGATGCAAAGTGGAATGATTTAAAGGAAAGGTTGTTTTGAACCCCACTGTGTATTTCATTTCTACAGTTTCACAGCACAGGATGAAAGCATTTCCTCAACAGATCATACAAACTGATTTATTTTAAGTCATACACCATAACAAAGGTGAGACTATCTAAGAAGAGATCAGAAGCAAAAGAAAAAGAAAAAAAAAGCTTCCAAAAGCTACAGATAACGTCTTTCATGATCAGTGACGTACTTAAGAAGTACTTTCCTCTTTTATTTCTTATAATTTTCCAGCAGATTTTTACTATTGAGTTTAAGATGGTGGAGGAGTTTGTGGAGAAGCAACATTGATGTCTCATCATGCTACGGAAAATGACTAGATTCAATTCTCAATTATCTCAAATATCTCAATTCTCAATTTCTCAATTCCTCAATTAGAGAGGAATAAGAACCTGGACACTCCCCAAAATGATGAATATTTCCTAAATTACTAAAGTCTGCCTTTGGAATTGTACTGCATGATGATTAAGCTTGCTGCTTGATCTGATTTCCAATACCACCTGGAACAATCACTAGCTGTGTGAACTTGAGTGAACATTACCATTTACTTACTTCAGACAATATCCTAGGATTTCTCTACTAACAGTACTGTCCTAGGATATGGTCCCAGGGTATTGGCTGAGGATACATGCACATGTACGTACGTACGTACGTATGTACGTACGTATGTATGTATGTATGTATGTACGTATGTACGTGTATACACACGCACACATACATATATACACACATATGCTAAGGATAGGATTTATCTCATATATGTATGTATACATACACACACACACGTGTGTGTGTGTGTGTGTGTATATATATATATACATACCTACATTAAGGATATAAATTATTGTATACATATATACATACTAAAGATGGGACATATTTAGGTAGTACAAATCCTACCTTAAATTTATCTGTGTGTATATACACATATATACAAATGTATATATACATATATGTACATATGTATACACATGTATGCATACATATATTTAGAATAAAATAGGTTGATAAAATACGTAAAGATTAAATGGTAATAAGTAGAAAGACAAAGAGAGAGAAAATAAAAAGAAAGGATGAATGAATGGAGGAAGGGAGGGGAAAAAAGGGAAGAAGGAAGGAAGGAAAGAAAGAAGGAAGGAAGGAATACATGGTAATCTGCATTGGTTAGAAAGTTGTCATACCAGGAGTTCCTGAAACAATCAAAATCACAGACACTTTGCATATTTATCTACATATCCCGATCCCTCATGTATTTGCCATTTATTTTGCTCAAGCTCATTTTAGAATTGATTTGTATAACTTGAGTCTACACTGACTGAGCAGCAGGAAGAAGTAGCCCAATTATCCAAACTAGAGAGATGGATTTAAAATGAGTTGTGGGTAACTCAAATCATGGATAATCCACACAGACAGATGACTATAGAGTTCAACAATCACAATCTGACCTGCACATTAATGCCTAGTGCGTGGCACACTGTAGGTATCCAATAAATAATTTGTTGACTGTTGAGTGAATTAAGATAGAAATGGAAAACACCATATAATTAGGGGCTACAGACACTAAATCCCATGGGAGTTCAGACAAGATAAAATTTACTCATCTAGAAAATGAGGGGATGAGACTTGATGTCCTTTCACTATCTGAGATCCTGTGGTTCTGTGAGAATCCAAAGCAAGTGAGTCCCCTGCAAGAGGAGCAGTGGCACGTGTGAGCTGATTCCTTTACAATGAAAGATGCTGTTGTCACTTCCTCTAGGCCTGGGTATGACTGAGGAGACTGAATCTGTTCTCAGCTTTAGCATCTTTTGTCTGCCAGGGAGCATGATGGCCCATTCCAGAGCAGGTGAGCACATTTTGCGTGTTGCAGCTGGGTGGGGGGTAGAGACCCTCCCCCACCCCTGATATAGAAAACAACAATCTCTTTTAAAACCTAGTCTTTTCTGTTGAAATCCCAAAGAAATAAAGGTTTTGCAAACCTCAGATTGCCCCTTTGGCAGTCTGGTGAAGCCTAGGGAACCCTTCTCAGAATAATGTTTTTAGAGACATAAAGTAAAACACATCAGATTACAAAGGAAACCAATTACATTGAAATACAGTTATCAACTTATTTTGTTATCAGTGTTTTTAAGAATTCACTAATCCCAGGTTAAGAACCACTTCTTTGCACTGTTTCCAGTAATGCACTTCCCCAGTGATGTCTTTTATGCCATTTCCTATTCAAAACCATCACTGCTAACATACTTAGCCCTCATGCCTACTTACACCATCCATAAGACTGTCCACTGTCTTTTGGGATCCAGGAAATTTTCGTTCTTTTGAGATTGAGACATTCTATCCACCTCAGTTTCCTCATCTTTAAAATGGGTATAATAACATCACCTACCTTCCAAGGCTGTTGTGAGAATCCAAGAAGATAATATTTGTAGCACAGTGCCTGGCACATAGTAGTCCCTTAATAAATATGTGTTTCCTTTCTTTCTTTCTTCCTTCTTTCTTTCCTTCCTTCCAGTTTGAAGGAGGACAGGAGGATCAGAAGAATCTCATCACCTACAAAGGGGTTCCTAGCTGGACTTTGCACACAGCCACATACATGCTCTTGTTCTATGCATTAATTGCTATTGATAAACAGACTGAACAAAACTCTCTAAGGTTGCGTCTACCTAGGAATTTTTCTAAGATCTTAATGTATAATAATTAATATGAGAGAACAGAGAGCCTTTAAGGCTGTTTTTTGCTAGCCTGAATAGGACAGTTTGACTTGGAAGAAGAAAATAAATAAGAAGACTGTCCCATGGTAAGCCACTTTACAGCTACGCAGTTGTCTGAAAAAAGAATACAATATCTTATTCTATTTATTGTTTGTTGAGTATAACAAAATGCAAAGCATTTGGCCATAGGCTTAGCCCATGTGTTCTCTACACCTTTCTGTCAATTAAGTGGTTGCAATGTATTCTGCTGTAGGAAATGGTCTACAAGGATCTGTTTGCTATCTTCTCATCTCTTATTTTCATCAAGCATGGCCTTGATACATGCATAGAACATTTTCATGAAGATTTTACATGCTCAAAAATAGGCATGCAGGTTGATAGTTGCTCATTCTTATAATGGATGTTGAGGGAAGTCATAACTAGCTTCTTTTGGTCTTTTTGCTTATGTTCATTATGGGCCATTCACAAGTTGGGGAGCAAGTGCCTAATGAAATGGCATTTCTTGATGCCTTTGGCCATATGATGAAACCAATTCTTTCATTCACCTTTCAAGCGTGAAACTGGAAGCTGACCTTTCATTAAGCTGCAACTTCTTTATGTCTTCTAATTTCATTTATAGTGAAAATGGGATTCAGTGCCTCCAATGTGACATCAACTTGTTATTAGTTGGACAAAGATCTCACATTTAGAGTACCAACAGTGACATTAATATTTGAAGATAGTTGACCTCTACTCATTATCTGCTACCTGCACTGGAAAAATGAAAGAAGGAAACACAGAACTAAGGGTAAATTTGTATTTTTTATTTTTTCATGAGTCTACTGTGGCCAAATGATTCCTCATGCAGTGGCCAAACTTCTGGGGCTGAGCTTATCCTTACCTAGAAAGACACAGTCAGTCATCAGGACTGACCTGGAAGCCATTCTAACATGGTAGAACCAGCAGAGATTCTACTCCCCTGGCAGTGTCTTTGAGAATCCCACCAAAATGAGGCTCTGAGTAGAACTTAGGTGGCTTCTAAGTAGAAACTCCATGAAATTAAGAGCAACAAAGAAATGAAATAAATTGGATACCTCATTAGATAATGAGTTTCCTCTAACTAGACATATTCAGGCAGAGACTGGAGGACAAACTACAGATTATTTATGCTTTGGTCATGACATCGTCAGATAATAGTATCATAGATTTATGGCTGGAAAGAAACTCAGAGGCAATCCACTCTAACTTGTTCATTTTACAGGCAAGGAGACCAAAACCCAGAGAAATTAAGTGACTGGTCCAAGAAAACACAGTTAATAGAGAACAGAGCTGAGGCTTCAACCTAGATGCCTTTGATGCCAAGTCCAAGTTAACCCCACTGTTGTGCTCTGTCATTCTAATGCAGAAGAGTAGATCCTTTCTAATAATAAATATAATGACACATGTATATGTGTGTGTGTATATATATATAAATGCATACATATATCTGTCTGTCTATCTAATTTCTTTGGTAATGAGAGAAAGCTCTGGAAATGCCCTGAGGCCAAAAATAAGCTCTGAGTGGTGAAGCCTGGAGATTCAGAAATAGAATCCATCTCTCTTACAACCAACAATGACAAGAGGGGAGTTCAATAAACATGCTATTGCTCTTTTGCCTGCACTGATTATCACTGTATGTGATGTCAATATCAGGATTCCTAATTGTGACAGATGGAGTCAATAGGAAAGAGTTGGGTGCTTGTGAAGCAATAGAAAAAGATTGTAAGGAATATAGCACAAATGGTCGCTATAAGAACACAGAAACTCCTGCCCCTTTATTTGAGAGGCAGCACAGAACTGTGGAAACAGTCTTGAACTAGGGGTCAGAAGGCCTGAACATGAATCTTAGCTCTTCCATTGAGGAATCTTGTGGCTTTGGGCAAATTAATCTGAGTCACTCTGAGCCTCTGATGAATGGAGGAGGTCTGTGTGTGGCCTGGTGATCGTGAAACCTCACTAAGCCCTGGTGACTACCCAAGGGCCTCCCATGATAACGGGGTGGTGGTAACCTTGGTAGGCCTACTGAAAAATGGTCATAGCTAGGGCTGCCTACCTGGTCCATATGATTATTGCATAAATGTGAAAGTGCTTTAAAAAGAAAGCTGAGACCAAATGCTATGTAAATGTGATGCTGTTCAGTCTTTTCAGTCATGTCCAACTCTTTATGACCGCATTTGGGGTTTTCTTAGTGAAGAAGCTGGAGTGGTTTGCCATTTCCTTCTCCAGCTCATTTTCCAGATGAGGAGCCTGAGGCAAACAGAGTAAAGTGACTTGCCCAGGGTCACACAGCTAGTAAGTGTCTGAGGCCAGATTTGAACTCAGATATTCCTGACTCCAGGCCCAGCACTCTATCCACTGTGTCACCTAGCTGCCTAATATAACTATGAGGTATCATTATTTGAGGATGGGAGTAGACCTGTGATTTTATTAGCATAAGGAACTCCTAATGAGGACACGCCTTTAATCAATGCAGATCAGCCCTCCTCTTCCAGTTACAATCTTTGAGAATGGGGTTCTTCCCTTTTAGGGGGTCATGGACTGGAGAAGATGAGCTCTTAAGTCCCCTTCAGCTCTACATTTCTGATTCTATCATCCCTATCTGTAGTTTTCAAAACCTTGTGAAGACTCAAGCACTTCAGCGAAGCTTGGAAGGCAGTTTCCCATAAGAAGCATGTTTGCTAAGAGGTCTGGGTGAGGTCTGGAGTGATTGCCATCAGGGTCACCTGCTTTCTCTGTCAATGGTCTGTTATTTGCTTTCAAGTCTTAGAAAGACTGACCTGGTGAGATTCGCCCAGGCAAGTGCCAAGTGGTTCACGTGAGACAAAAACAAATGCATGATTAAAAGGAAGATTAGATAAAATAACAGCAATAGCACATACAAGGAATGCGATCGTCACTGTTGTTTACCCCGATAGCACACTTAAGTTAATTGTGGGGGTCCTTTATTCTACATAGTCCTGCTCAACCTTTGCCAGTCAGGAGTAGGGGGGGAGTCTCATTTTTGGCATAGCTCCTGCTCAAGAAAATTCTCAATTCTGATTATGCAAATAGTCCTGGTGAACCCAGAATTCTGTTAAAATTGAGGTCAGTCACAGAAATCTGAAAGGAGGGGAGGGTTAGGATGTGGGGTTTGATACAGTCAATGACAATCTAGCAATAGTGCTACTTTCTGGATAGCACAGAAAAAATATACAAGCTGCACCTTTCATAGCATCCTAAGATACTGTCATCCATAAACATCATTCTGAGATTTTCCCAGGAAATTAAGGAGTTAAAAATTAAACACCACCAACATCAACAGCAAAGGAGACTAGCAATAGATCACAGAGTCATAGAATCATGGAATTTGAAAACCAGAAGGTAAGAGCAATTTTTAGCATTTATAGATGTCTTAAGGTTTGCAAAGCATTGGACTGCCACTTCTGGGAGCCAAGATGGCGGAATAAAAAGGAAGTCGCTCTCACTCTCCCCTATCAACCTCTGAAAACCCAGAAAATATCACCCCAGAAAAAAACCTCTGGAACACCTGAACTAGAAGAAAGATGGGGAGCAGCAGTGCAGCAGCCCAGCAAATGGGTCTCACAGTGCCTCAGCAAAAATAGGGGAAGCAGAACTACAAGGGGCCCCAGGCGGATAAGTACCCTGTGGCATTCATCTGAAAGGAGGTGAAGAAAACAAGCTAAAGGCTTCCTAAAGCCCTGGCCTTGCTGATTCCATCCCAACATGAGGTAAGCTGCCAGAAACCTACAGCCTCCAATTGCCAGCATAAGAGGACCCAGCACACAAAGCCAGTGACCAAGACCTAGGCTCCCAACACAAGAAGCTTGTGTCAGTACCCTCTGTTCCCCAGCAGGAGAGCTCAATCTCTTTAAAGGCCAGGGAATAAAGAAACACCATGAGTAAAAAGAAATGTACCGTAGATTCATATTATGAGAAAAGTGAAGATCAAGACAGAAACTCTGAAGAGGACAACATTGTCAACAAACCCACATCTGCAACAACAAAAGGGAATATGAACTGGTCTGAAGCCCAAAAAGCCTTCTTAGAAGAGCTCAAGAAGGATTTTAATAGTCAAATGAGAGAGGTAGAAGAGTCCTTCAAAAATACAATTGGCCAATTGGAAAAAAAATACACTGAAGAAAACAAGTCCCTAAAAAACACAATTGGCCAATTGAAGAAGGAAGTACAAAAACTAACAGAAGAAAACAATCTGTTAAAAACTAGAATTGGACAAATGGAAACTAATGTCTCTATGAGAGAGCAAGAATCAGTCAAACAGAAACAAAAAAATGAAAAAATAGATGAAAATGTAAAATACCTCATCAGTAAAACAAGACCTGGAAAATTGACTCAGGAGAGACAATTTAAAAATTATTGGACTACCTGAAAATCATGATGAAAAAAGAGCCTGGACAGTATCTTTCAGGAAATCATAAAGGAAAACTGCCCTGAAGTCCTAGAACCAGAAGGGAAAATAACCATAGAAAGAATCCACCAGTCACCACCTGAAAGAGATCCCAAATTGACAACACCAAGGAATATAATAGCAAAATTCCAAAATTACCAGATGAAAGAGAAGGTGCTGCAAGCAGCCAGAAAGAAACAATTTAAATATCATGGAACCACAGTCAGGATTACACAGGACCTTGCAGCTTCTACATTAAAAGACCGCAGGGCATGGAACATGATATTCCATAAGGCAAAGGAGCTTGGAATGCAGCCAAGGATCAATTACCCAGCAAAAATGAGCATCATTTTTCAAGGGAGGAGGTGGATATTCAACGAAATAGGAGACTTCCAAACTTTCCTGATAAAAAGACCAGAGCTCAACAAAAAATTTGATCTTCAAGTACAGGACTCAAGAAGGACTTAAAAAGGTAAATGGGACAGAAAGATACAATATTGTTAATAAGGGGGGGCTGTTTAAACCCCTACAAGGGAATATGAGACTTTCAACCCTTGAGAACTGTGTTGTTATTTCACCCTGTTAAAGGAGTATACATAAAGAGGGTGGATATTAGTTGACTTTGATGTAATGATAAAAAAAAATCTAATCAAGTGGGTTAAATGGATCCAAATAAGTGGATCAATCTGATCTTAGAAAATGTACTGAGAAAGGAGGAGGCAGACAAGGGTAAATTACATTACAGGAAAAGACACAAAATCCTACAGCAGAGGGAAAGAAGGGGGGAGCATTGTTTGAACCTTACTCTCATCAGATTTGGCTCAAGAAGGGCATAATATAATCAGTTAGGTATAGAAATCTAACTTGCCCTATAGGCAGTAGGAGGGAAAAGGGGAAAGAAAAGGGAGGGGGAAAGAAGGAGAAAACTAAAGGGGAAGAAAAGGGAAAGGGATAATAAAAGGGGGAGGGACTGAAGGAGGGGTGGTCAAAAGCAAAACACTAGGGAAAGGAAAAAGGAGAAAGAAAAACATAAATATGAGGAAAAAAGGATGGAAAAAAAGACACAGATAGTAATCAAAACTGTGAATGTGAATGGGATGAACTCTCCCATAAAATGGAAACGGATTGCAGAATGGATTAAAAACCATAATCCTACAATATGTTGTTTACAGGAAACACATTTGAAAAAGAGTGACACATACAGGGTAAAGGTAAAAGGCTGGAGCAGAATATATTATGCGTCAGCTGAAGTAAAAAAAGCAGGGGTAGCAATCCTGATCTCAGACAAAGCAAAAGCAAAAATAGATCTAATCAAAAGAGATAAGGAAGGAAACTACATCCTGCTAAAAGGCACCATAGACAATGAAGTAATATCATTACTAAACATATATGCACCAAATGGTATAGCATCCAAATTCTTAGAGGAGAAGTTCAGGGAGTTACAGGAAGAAATAGACAGCAAAACTATACTAGGGGACCTGAACCTCCCCCTCTCGCACTAGATAAGTCTAACCACAAAATAAACAAGAAAGTTAAGGAGGTGAATAGAACATTAGAAAAGTTAGGTATGATAGACCTCTGGAGAAAACTGAATGGGGATAGAAAGGAATATACTTTTTTCTCGCAGTACATGGCACATACACAAAAATTGACCATGTACTAGGGCATAAAAACCTCACAATCCAATGCAGAAAGGCAGAAATATTAAATGCATCCTTTTCAGATCATGATGCAATAAAAATTATATGTAATAAAGGGCCATGGAAAGATAGACTAAAAAATAATTGGAAACTAAATAATCTAATCCTAAAAAATGATTGGGTCAAACAACAAATCATAGAAACAATCAATAATTTCATTCAAGAGAATGACAATAATGAGACAACATACCAAAACCTATGGGATGCAGAAAGCAGTTCTTAGGGGAAGTTTTATATCTCTAAATGCTTACATAAATAAAATAGAAAAAGAGGAGATTAATGAATTGGGCATACAACTAAAAAAACTAGAAAAAGAACAAATTAAAAATCCTCAACTAAACACCAAATTAGAAATATTGAAAACCAAAGGAAAAATTATAAAATTGAAATTAAGAAAACTATTGAACTAATAAATAAAACTAAGAGCTGGTTTTATGAAAAAACCAATAAAATAGATAACCTTTGGTTAATTTAATTAAAAAAAAAAGAAGAAAACCAAATTACTAGTATCAAGAATGAAAAGGGTGAAGCTACCACCAAGGAAGAGGAAATTAAAACAATAATTAGGAATTATTTTGCCCAACTATATGCCAACAAATTTCACAATCTTAGTGAAATGGATACATATTTACAAAAATATAAATTGCCCAGATTAACGAAGAGGAAGTAAAATACTTAAATAACCCCATCTCAGAAAAAGAAATTGAACAAGCCATTGATGAACTCCCTAGGAAAAAATCTCCAGGGCCAGATGGATTTACATGAATTCTATCAAACATTTAAAGAACAATTAATTCCAATACTATATAGACTATTTGGGAAAATAGGTGAAGAAGGAGTCTTACCAAATTCTTTTTATGATACAAATATGGTGTTGATACCTAAACCAGGAAGAGTCAAAATAGAGAAAGAAAATTATAGACCAATTTCTCTAATGAATATAGATGCAAAAATTTTAAACAAAATACTAGCAAGTAGATTGCAGCAACTTATCACAAGAATAATACACTATGACCAGGTAGGATTTATACCAGGAATGCAGGGTTGGTTCAATATTAGGAAAACTATCAGCATCATTGAGCATATCAACAACAAAACCAACAGAAACCACATGATCATCTCAATAGATGCAGAAAAAGCTTTTGATAAAATACAACACCCATTCCTATTAAAAACACTAGAAAGCATAGGTATAAATGGAGTCTTCCTTAAAATAATAAATAGCATTATCTAAAACCTTCAGCAAGCATTATATGTAATGGGGACAGGCTAGAAGCATTTCCAATAAGATCGGGGTGAAACAAGGATGTCCATTATCACCACTGTTATATTGTACTGGAAACCTTAGCTTTAGCAATAAGAAAGAAAAAGAAATTGAAGGCATTAGAATAGGCAAAGAAGAAACAAAGCTATCACTCTTTGCAGATGACATGATGATATACTTAGAGAATCCTAGAGAATCAAGTAAAAAACTACTTGAAATAATAAACAACTTTAGCAAAGTTGCAGGCTATAAAATAAACCCACATAAATCATCAGCATTTCTATATATTACCAACAAAGCCCAACAGCAAGAGATAGAAAGAGAAATCCCATTTAAACTTACTGTAGACATTATAAAATATTTAGGAGTCTACCTCCAAACAAACCCAGGAACTCTATGAACACAATTACAAAACACTTTTCACACAAATAAAATCAGATCTAAATAATTGGAAAAACATCAGTTGCTCATGGGTAGGCCGAGCTAATATAAAAAATGACAATCCTACCTAAGCTAATTTACTTATTCAGTGCCATACCAATCAAACTACCAAAAATTATTTTATAGAGTTAGAAAAAATAATAACAAGATTCATTTGGAAAAACAAAAGGTCCAGAATATCAAAGGAACTAATGAAAAGAAATGCAGGGGAAGGTGGCCTAGCAATTCCAGATCTTAAATTGTATTATAAAGCAGCAATCATCAAAACTGCTTGGTACTGGCTAAGAAATAGGGAGGTGGATCAGTGGAATAGGTTAAATATGCAAGACACAGTAGTCAATGACTATAGTAATCTATTATTTGATAAACCCAAAGACCCCAGCTTCTGGGATAAGAACCCACTCTTTGAAAAAAACTGCTGGGAAAACTGGAAAAGAGTATGGCAGAAACTAGGCATAGACCCAAATCTCACACCATATACCAAAATAAAGTCAAAATGGGTTCATGACTTAGATATAAAGGCTGATACCATAAGTAAACTGGGAGAACAAGGAATAGTTTACCTATCAGATCTATGGAGAACAGAAGAATTCATGACCAAACAGGAGATAGAGAACATTATGAAAAGCAAAATGGATAATTTTGATTACATTAAATTGAAAAGTTTTTGCACAAACAAAGCCAATGCAACTAAGATTAGAAGGAAGGTAGAAAATTGGGAAAGAATTTTTACAACCAGTCTCTCTGATAAAGGCCTCATTTCTAAAATATATAGAGAATTAAGACAAATTTATAAGAACACAAGCCATTCCCCAATTGATAAATGGTCAAAGGATATGAACAGACAGTTCTCAGATGAAGAAATTAAAGCCATCTATAGTCATATGAAAAAATGCTCTAAATCGTTATTGATTAGAGAAATGCAAATCAAAACAACTCTGAGGTACCACATCACACCTATCAGATTGGCCAACATGACAAAACAGGAAAATGATAAATGTTGGAGAAGATGTGGGAAAATTGGAACACTAATACATTGTTGGTGGAGTTGTGAAATGATCCAACCATTTTGGAGAACAATTTGGAACTATGCCCAAAGGGCTACAAAAATGTGCATACCCTTTGATCCAGCAATAGCACTTCTAGGGCTATATCCCAAAGAGATCAAACAAATGGGAAAAGGACCCACATGTACAAAAATATTCATAGCAGCTCTTTTTGTGGTGGCAAAGAATTGGAAATTGAGAGGATGCCCATCAATTGGGGAATGGCTGAGCAAGTTGTGGTATATGAATGTAAT
The DNA here is from genome assembly GCF_003287225.1 of Phascolarctos cinereus. NCBI lineage: Eukaryota > Metazoa > Chordata > Mammalia > Diprotodontia > Phascolarctidae > Phascolarctos > Phascolarctos cinereus. The sequence goes on from NW_027555514.1 coordinate 45,496,467, forward strand.
GGAATACTATTGTGCTATAAGAAATGATGAACAGGCTGACTTCAGAAAAACCTGGAAAGACTTATATGGTCTGATGCTGAGTGAAGTGAGCAGAACCAAGAGGACTTTGTACACAAGAACAGCCACGTTATGCAGTGACTAAGATTGTTAAACATAACCCTTCTCAGCACTATGAGGATCTAAGACATCTCCAGAGGCCTCGGGATGGAAAATGCTGTCCACATCCAAAGAAAGAACTATGGAATTCGAATTGCTACCACTTATTTTTACCTTCTGTTGAGTTTTGTTTCATATTTCTTATGGTCCCTCCTATTGCTTTTAATTTTTACTTACAACTTCACTAATGTGAAAATATGTTTAATAGGAATGTAAATATAAAGCCTATATCAGATTGTGTGCCATCTTGGGGAGGGTGGGGGGGGAGGAAGGGGGAGAAAAATTTTCAACTCACAAGCCTATGGAAGTTATTGTTGATAAATCAAAATAAATTAATAAAATTTTTTAAAAAAAGGTTTGCAAAGCATTTCATGAATATTATCTCATTTATCCTCACAACAACCAAGGAAAGTAGATGTTATTATTTTGCTCATTTTACAAATAAGGATACTGGGATAGACAGAGATGAAGTGACTTGCTAGGGTATCTGAGGCTAGATTTGAACTCAGGTCTTCCTGACTCCAGACTCAGCACTCTATCCACTGTACCACCTAGCTGCCCATGTATATTCTAAACAGGCAGGTTTTACCTCTCCCTATTCATGGTTTCATGTTGTAATGGCAGGAATAGTATGGCACCCACGTGGGTCTTCAAGGCCTTATTGAACTTAGCCACTGTCTATGTCTATGGCACCCAATGGGGCAACTAATGCTCTCTGACTGCCATGAAGATATTTTTTCTCAACAGCTCCAGGGGTCCTGTTAAATATCTCCTTTTTTGGGATTGCGGAAGAGTAAAATCATCTAGGTAGTAAGGCAGGCCAAGTTTTGTGGATTTGAGATTTATTTTTTAATGTCAAGGTTGATGTAAGTATATCAGTATAAAGTTCATAATGGCATATTACAAACAGGGCTACTGTCTATAGTGATTACTTCACATGGTGCCAAGATATTGGATCATCTTTCCAATCATCAGAGAAAATGGTTTAGAAAGTTCCCTTTTAACACAAAGGAATACCAAATACTCCATAGATAATCTCTTTGTCTTCTAAGGGGAAGTAATCCTTTTCTAAAATGTATATTTCTATTGTTTTCTGGCTATAAAATCAATTGAAGTGAAAGATATTTAGCCAAGTATGAATTATTACTATGGAAATAAGCCTTAGAGTTTATATAAACACTCTTATATGGAGTAGAGCACGATGCAGTGGAAAAACACTAGCCTAGGAATTGAAACACATTAGCTGCTCATCCAAGTTCAGCCACTAATTGGCTATGTAACCTCAAAAGAAACTCATAGTTCCAAAATTCCAAGACTTATGAAGTGCTTGTGTCCTGAGGTTGAGTTAAGTTGACTCAATGGATCACAAAATTCCCATGGAAAAAATCCAGAACCAAGAAGTTTAATCACACTAAAGAGCAGACAAAGCTATTTCCCCCCAAGAGTTATAGTTTAATGTGAAATGGTGCAGTTTGTCAATTATCATCAATTAATATTCATTGTGAATCCACTAGATGTCCTCTTATACCAAGAGCTCTTTGAAATGAGAGCCGCATTCAGTTTATATTTATCTCAAAGATCTGAGATTTTTGTCATTGTGTATACTCCCTCTACCAATGTTGATAGCAACCTCCTCAGTACCTTAGTGGATGGGCACTTATGAGTTGCCTGGTCACCAGGCTTTTGGTGCTGGACCTTGCTAAACATAAGTAGATTGTTACTTGTCTGACAGACATGTAGTCTTTTCCCAGACTTAAACCCTGTGGGTTTGATAGTGCCTACCAGAGCCTGTCCTCTATTGTCATAATCTTGAGGAACCCATGGTCACTTCCATGCCAGATGAGATATCACATAGGTCATAACACGAAGGCCACTTATACAAACCCAATGAAAATAGGTGCCATTTACTGAGCTAGAATGACCAAAATGAACCCTAGGAAGATACGACTTGATCTTCTAAGAACTTAGGATCATAGATTTAGAGCTCCAATGAATCTTAGAGATTATCTAATTCAATACCCTCATTTTGCAGATGAGGAAACTGTGGTCCAGATAAGATAAGTAGATTGTACAAGGTCATATAGGTAATAAAAATCAGAGATAAGATTTGAACCAAAGTCCTATGACTCCAAATCAAGTATTCTTTTGCCCAGGGCAGCTACCTCATAATTTCCCACTCATCTGCAGCACTTCATCACACCTATGTATTGTCTTCCCCATTAAACTGTGAATTCCTTGAGGACAGGCACTGTCTTTTGCCTTTCTTTGTCTCCCTAGCATTTATCAATGAGCTTAATAAATGTTTACCGATTTCATTCCAGCAAGGTTGTTTTCCATAGCCATCACCTGATAGAACTATTACTGTCCATCCAATACAATTCATTCAACTCATATTTATCACGCAAACTGAGGATACATGATATTGTCATGGGGTCTTGTGGGATAGGAACACAAAAGAGTGAGCTCATGAGGATGTACACCATAGTGTGGCAGTGTCAGGAGGGGAGGGGATGTATTTGAGGGATGTTGCAAAGGCAAAACTTTTAGGCCTAGACAACAGCTTGGATATGGGGGGGGAGGTGAGAGATAGTGAGGAACTGAGGATGATTCTTAGGTTATAAGCTTGAGGGATTAGGAAGATGAAGTTGCTGTCTATAGTAAGCAATGGAGAAGGTAGAATGAGGGGGTAAGGATGTGAGGAAAATAAGTTCAGTTTTGGACATGTTGTATTCAAGACATCTGTTTGACATGTAGTTCGAGATGTCTGAAAAGCAACTGGAGATGCAGGATTGGAGATCAGCAGAGCTAGGTAGATTTGAGAAACATTCAAGTGTTTTTTATGTGTAGGGTGACTGACAGATTTCAGCAGAAGATGGAGACCAGGGCAATTTTGGAAAGTCAGAGACTTAACTCCAACACAGTTTGGCCTGGGAAATCAAGAGCTGCCTGTTTCCACAGTGACCAGGACTGCCAAAGGAAGACTCTGATTTAGGAAGGGGAAGTAGAAATGGGGAGACCTAACTAAAGAAAATAGGCTTCTCAGATAGCCAGAGAGTGAAGGATGTGGGCCAGGAAGGAGCTGTACCCTGAGGAAGGATAGAAACAGATAGGGAACATAGAGGAAACTGACTCCAAATCAGTTTTCTGTACTTATAATCAGGGCCAGCCTTAAAAGTATATGGCTTAGGATCACAGGGTGGTCAACTTGGATCTGGAAGGGACCTCAAAGGCCATGTAGCCCAACTCTTTTATTTTATAAATGAGGAAACAGGAGTAAGGTGATTAAATGACTTGCTCAAGGTCACAGAGGTAGTAAGTGTCAGGGGCAGGATTTTAACCCAGATCCTTCAGTTCTAGAAACAGCGGATTTTCTATCATTCCACACTGTCTCCCCATCCCTCTAATATTTTCCCTAGCAGCTGATGACCTCTGAAATTTCAAATTAGAGACTCCTTTGCAACTTGTAAAAGCTCGAATAGGCTTAGGAATGGCTATGCATTTATGCCTCTTCACATATGGTAAAAGGAAACCAGGATCTCCTTTCCAGCCATCATAAACCCGTATTTCAGGTTTTCTATTTGGCAGCTAAAAGTTACTATGGCCCAAATGTCATCCAAAGCAAATTTTGCACAAGTTTTATTTAAAGGAACAAATTATTATGATTGTTTCAGGTTACTACATATACATACATATAAACATATACATGTAGCTGTTCACTTAAATTTTATACTTGCATTTGTAATACAACTTTAGCTGCTTTTCTATAATATTTTGCCCAAGGCATATAATTATGCCAAAGAGAGCCAATAGCATGCACCAGTGCCTTTTAGAGTGGCATTAACTTATGGATGAGTTTATAATTATATGTATTCAAGCAGGCTGTTGGGGGGTGGGTGAGTTACATGATTATTTAATAATACAACCTATAAAAATCTATTGAGTACTAGTATATCCTACTATAGAATCAAGGCACCTGGACAACCCAATTGAAATATATATTCACTTAAGAGACTAGTGTTACTTTCTCAATAATCCAGCATGTATCCTCAAATGAATAATTGTGTTCTTTCCCTTGAGATCAGTAAGTAAATGTTTTGAGAATTGCATTTCAAGGGTAAGTAAGCCTTCTGGGTCAGGACAATAGATCACGAGTCAGGAAAACCTGAGTTCTCTTCCAGGCATAACAAAATGGTACCCCTCCTAGTTACTTTTGTAAATGACTGCTTTCTCCATGTTTATGATAGTTAGTGTTTGGTCCTGCCTATTTGAGATCTTCTGGTGGTGTAATTACTCATTTGTTATGGAAATATTTTGTATGGCTCCCAAGTGACTTGGCAGGCAGCACTGTTTCAGAAATACAATTATTACCTATTATTTTTATTGAACATAATCAAGGCCATCACACATCTGTAAATAGTTTTCTAAAAGCAGCTTGCAAGAGGTTCATTTTGTAATTTTCCATAATAGAACTGGCAGTTGGCATTCCCAGAAATGGGACACAATGTAGATGTATCAAATAGATCTCAGGTATCAATTCTCATTTTCCACAAATTCACATGATTTATAGAAAACCCCTTCTTCCTCATATAATCACTTATCTAAATGTTTATTAAGATGAAGACTGCTATTGTCTAGCAACTGATCGAGCTCATACTGCTGTTATTCATAATGCTTATTGATAAAAATAATTACAATAACATCAGCTGATATTTACACAGGGTTGTAAAGCCTGTAAAGTGTATTACCTCATTTGTATGCAAAGGCAACCCTCTAAAGTAGCAGTATTATGACCCCCATTTTACAGATGAGGAAATTGAGACTGAAAGCAATTAAATGACTTGCATAAGGTAATGTAACTAGTAAGTGGCAAGATTTGAACCTAGGTCTTCCTGACTCCTATGTCAATCCTCTATCTACTTGTTTCATAGTTAACTTTGCTCTTAAGCATTTGTTTGATAAATTAAGAACTTCCCTGTAATGTGGGAGAATTTACCAGATGAAATTTTGTCTTTTTAGGTATTTGGCTGTGTTCTGGAACTGGCAGCCAATCTTCTGAATGAATGAATGAAGGAATAAAAGAATGAATGAATGAATACTCACTGCCAAAGAGCAGTGTAGGTTTTTGGCTTGGGCTGAACATTCCAAATTTGAAAGGACTTGGTCCCAGATCAACCAACTGAATATATCCTGCACTTAATGTCTCATCCTCTGGTCCCCCAGGTTGCCAGAGGCACTGGGTTATTGGTATAGTCATTCCAGTTCCCTCTATGTTGTAAATCAACACAGTCTGATATATCTACCCTGAGCTATTGGAGGGTCTGGCTCTGGCTGCAGCATGGACTTCATAGGCAATATAAGGCAATGTGCTGTTGGGGAAAGGGTTTAGAACCAGCATTCCAGGTGTCTCCTATACTTTTTATCTGTCTAATTAATAATATATGGATTACCTACCATCACAGGGAGGAATGTTCTGAGGAATGTATTTGTAAATTCTTGAGCCCCACATCAATTGAGTTAATGTTTATTATAAAATTAGATAATTCAATTCCATAAATGTTTATTAAGGATCAACTTTATGGAAAGCATCAGGACAGATGCTAGCCCTGGGCTGGTATGAGTAGGCCAGATTAGTCCCACTGAAGCAGAATCTTTGGGACAATTTTTATCTCAAGGATGAAGAAGACCTGGTGGAGCTCTAGAAAACTGCCAAGACTGGGGCCAAGGAGTACCATCCCTTACTTGAATTACTTACTTTATTTACCTCATTACTAAAAGCTTACCTTACCTTACCTCATTACTAAAAACTGCAAAGTCACAAACTTCTAAGGATGTTCATCCCAATAATTCAAGTTTCTTCAAATACCATGGGCACTTATGGGCCCTTTTCTCAATTAGGATTGAATAGTTCAATGTTTACTGAGTACCCCTGGGCACAAACTATAAAACCTAGAATAGCCCAGAAAATAATGTCCTTGTCCATGGTGGGGATAAGAATAGAAAATGACAGAGACAGAGGAACATGTGGAATCATCTATCACTGTAAACAGATATGGACTCTCTTCATAAGGAGTTAGCTTTGAAGTATCTCAGAACTATAATAACGTCTTTTTTAGAAAGATGCTGGGGGGGAAGAAAGTTGCATGTGGGAATTGCTTTGTCCATATTATATCACTTAATACTGTTGGGGCTATGTATCCTGTTCCTCAACTCTTCTTCCCAGCTAATGTTCATGAGATCTTTTACAGGAGGCTGACAGGACACTGCCAAAAGACAAACTCCAAAACCCCAATAAAAGAAGCACCAATGTCTTTGAGAGATGACGGTTATTAGTAAATCATAGGGCTAAAAATAACAATTAATAATAATAATAGCAACATTTATATAGCATTTGCTTAATGCCAGACATTGTACAAATATTATCCCATTTGAGCCTCGCAACAGCCAATGAGACATAGGGGCTACTGAGGCAAACAGGAGGTAAGTGACTTGCCCAGGACCACACAACAAGTAAGTGTCTGAACCTCGATTTAAACTCAGGTTTTTCTGACTCCATGCCTAGTACAGTCTATCCATGTACTATTCATCCTCTATCCATTGCACCACCTAGCCGCTCCTACAAGTAAGTACAAGTAAGTTATGACATATTTCTAGCTCAATACAAACATGTAAATCTACTTTTTAAAAGCATCCATCATATATGTATATATAATACATATATACGTACATATATGTATATGTGAGTGTGTATATACATATATGATGTATGTATATATGTACACATATGCATGTGTGAGTGGGCATGTATACATACATGATATGTATATATATATATATATATAGTGTATGTGTGTGTGTGTGTGGTGTGTGTGTGTGCGTGTGTGTGTATACTTTCTGTTAAATTTTAAGGCTGACACATGCGACCAAGAAGGCTGGGATAGAATTGTAAGGTGGCATCTCTCCTAGGTATCACTGGTTCAAATGACACAAGTCCATATGACCTCATGGCTCTCTACCCCAAAACATGATGACAGCAAGGAAGGAGAAGGGAAAGGAGAGAAAAAAATGGATCCATATTTTAGCAAGTCTTTAAGGCAAGGGTTCTTCACCTGGGGCCAATGGATAGATTCCAGGGGGCTCCATGAACTTGTGTGGGAAAAAATAATTGCATCTAAATTTCAATATAATTTGTTTCCTTTGCAATCTTACAGGTTTTATTTGACACATTTACCAAGATTTTGAGAAAAGGCCCATAGGCTTCACCAGACAGCACAACCGGACCATGACACAAAAATGATGAAGGGCCCTTACTTTAAGACCACTGAGAGAAGAGGGATTAAGCCTCCCAAATAGAAGCCATAATATTGGCAGGGGGAGGGTGAAGGGAGAAGGAAAAAGCTCTGGAAGAGAATATTGAGAAAATATGCTTGCACTTAGTAAATTGCAAAGAGGAATGTAGAGGGACACAGGAGAGTTGATATAGATTCACAGAGGAGAGAAGTGGGAAAAGTCCTCTTTAGGCCAATCACCCAGTAAGAACACACAGACAGACTTAGCAGTGTAAGAGTCCATTGGTTGTCTGAGTCCCATATGTATTCCCAGAGAACTGAAGAGATAAACAGTGATGCATATGCTACTGCCACCACTAACCTGGAAGGAAGGATGAGAGGGCAAAGTGTGAACTATTATATGAATTAGACAGAAGGAAGCAAGAAAAAAATGGCCCCTTATCTTAATCCTAATTCTTTCCATGAATTTCATTTTAGCCAGAGGAATCTATTAGTTAACAGAATACTAAATTTGGAGTCTGGTAGACCTGGGATTCAAATCCTTTCCATGACACTTACTAGCTACGTGACCATAAGCATGTCACTTAACCTGTATAAGCCCAATGTCCTTGTCTTTTGATGAAGGGATTGGACTAGATGGGCTCCAAGGTCCCTTCTGACTCCCCATCCCTTTGTATCAGGGTCCTAGAACCACTGATTGCCAGGGTATCACAACTCCTGACACAGGCAGGCCTGAGACAAGGGACTCAAGAGGTGCTGTCCACTCAAGAGGTGAGATAGAGGCAAATCTTCAGTAAGGCTGCTTTAGTCTCATGGAAAGTGAAGGAAAAGTCCTAACAATAGCTATTTAAAGTAGAATTAATATTCTTAGGAAGTCATGGGTTCTACCCCACTAGAGGTCTTCAAGATGACAAGTCGTTAAAAATGTTGGAAAAGGGATATCTGTTCAGTGTTGGACTGAATGGTTTCAGAGAGTCTTTCTTATTCAGAAGTAGCTTACGCTGTACTCCAATGCACAAAACTTTTTCCAGGGATTTACACAACATAGTTACATACAAAAAACAGGAAAATCAGACAACCTAAAAATGAATTGTTTAACTACTGAGAGGCTTGTCAAGGCTCTCTCTCTCTCTCTCTCTCTCTCTCTCTCTCTCTCTCTCTCTCTCTCTCTCTCTCTCTCTCTCTCTCTCTCTCTCCTGTCCTTCTAAAACACACATATCTACTCAATAGTTAATAGGTCAGCCCAAATGCTGATCCAGAGACCTAGTGTCATCTTGCCTCTAAAGGTGATCTCAGAGTGGGAGAGTGACTGGTGCCATTGTCAACGCTGTTGTCAATAGCTGTTGGCTTCCTGACAACACAGACCAAATGCCCTGCCTCGCTGATTTTAGTAACATAATTCTTGCTTCTAAACAACCTGCTCCTCAGTTTCTCCTGGGATTGGAAGCCAAATTACAATCTGTGCATTCTAAGTTGCTCCAGAGCTGTTCAGAACACACAGCCTTAAATACATACTAACAAAAGGAATGGAAAATCAGAAACATCGTGTCCCATTTTGAAGGGATAGTTGTCTCTCCAATCTGGTCATCTGGTCTGTAAAGTGCCCCCCCTTTCTCATATTTTTTTTTTGTTCTCCTAGAAGTTAGGTGTGGTCGGGGGGGGGAAAGGAGAGAAGTTATGATCATCTCATGAAGAGGGAGTGAGTTGATGACGACAAATGGGCAATGATGTCTGAGCAAGAAAGGCTCCTAAACCATGAATTAGGAGCTGGGAGTCTTGGGTCCAGCAGACTCTGCCCCTAAGTATTTGTGTGACCTTTAACAAACTACTTAACACCTTGGAATGGAGGTGGAAAGCTAATCTCTAAAATCCCATGCGGTTCTGAAATTCTAAAGCCTAGACATAGATTTGTTAATTAATTTAGAACCACAAAGAAAGAAAGATTAACCAGGACAAAACTATGCTTGTGGAAAGTAAACATTTTAATAAGAAGGGAAATGATGTACGGTTTTGGACTAGAATCAGAACACTCAGTTCAAATCCCAATCCTGGGTGACTTCTGGGTCTTAGTTTCCCCATTTTCCATTGGGGGAGGGGAGGGATAAACTAGGTGATGTCTAAATTCTGTTCTGGTTCTTACATTCCATGATTCTGTGACTCAGATACTCTTTAGGGTTCACTGTGCTAGCCCAAAGTAGTTTAATAAAACATTGGACTCTGTGGAAAAAAATCATGACAGATATGAAAATGATAAAAGTCAAAAGCAAAGACTTCCATGAAGTAATTCAGAGTGAAGAAAGGAGAAGACCGCTACCCACTTAGACAACGACCGTATTAAAAATAAATACAATAAAATTGAGTAAGTAAACAGACAAGAAGGAAATTTGAAGTAGAAGGCAACAATGAAGGTGCTATAAGAATGATGAACATATACATGTTTTTCCTTTTAATAACAACCACTGAGGCTTATGGAACATTTTAAGAGTGACAAAGCACTTTGCAGCCAGGGGCATATAGGGCAGAGAGGGACAGCTAGGCAATACAATGAAGAGTGTGCCAGTCGTGGAGACAGGAAAACTCATCTTCCCGAGTTCAAATCCAGCCTCAGACACTGTGTGACCCTGGGAAAATTACTTAATTCTGTTTGCCTTAGTTTCCTCATCTCATCATCAAATGAACTGAAGAAGGAAATGGCAAATTACTCCAGTATCTCTGCCAAGAAAACCCCACATAGGGACACAAAAAGCTGGACACAACTGAAAAACAACTGAATACTTGCATATGTTATCTCATCGAACTTCACAACAACCCTCTGAAGTAGGTTCTATTATCAAGCCCTTTTTACAGATGAGGAACCTAAGTCAGATAGAAGTTGAGTGAGTTGCTCAGGGTCACATAGCTAGTAAAATGTGAGACTGGATTTGAATTCAGATCTTCCTGAATCCTAGTCCAATGTTCTTACCTACTACACCTCTGAGCTTGAGAAAAAATGAATTTCAGAGAACTTACATGACTTTCTCACATTCACAGAACTATTAAATATATGGGGTGGGATTTGAATCAAGATATTCCTGACTCAACAAGCAGGAAATTGTTTGGAATTTATAGTTTAATGACGATTTTCTAAAAATTGCTCGAGTGCTTTTTGATGGCTACTAAGTTTAAAATAAAAGATTAATTTTAAATATTTAAAATTTTTTGGACGCTTGAAGGCTCTTTCTAGAGGATGGGAGGTTCCAAGATATGGACTTTCCCAGGCTAAATCCTTCTTGTTCTCCTACTCTAAAGCTTTGACAGTTTCTTCGATTAAACAAAAATTTATTGCAGGGATGAAATTTTTTTTCTGTTCATAAGCTGCATTCAGTTTGGAGTTTATGCATACAAAGGGGTGCTCTTGTACTCTAGTAAGTCCCTAGCAAACAACTGACTGACAGACTCCCTTTTGAAAGATAGCCCATTTATATGTTCGGTTCTGCCTGGATGTGAATGAGTACTTGGGCTGTTTTCTAAAAGTTGATTAAGTCAGCTATTTGGATGTAGAAAGGCTTTAAAAAATGGATTTAGTATTATAAATTATTTTTTAGGTTCCTAGGCCAGAGTATAAAACTCTTTTGTGCCTCAAATGTAACTGAACTGAATGGAGGTGGGGAAGTGAGAAGGAAGAACGAAGAGAAAGAGAAATAGAGAAAGGACATGTTACCTCCTCGTTTTGTGTGCACATATTTGTATCTAGGTAAACTGTCTATGAATTTGTTTAATTCTCCTAAATTTCTCTCTTGTCAGGGACTTGCTTTGAACTGGAATTCTTAACTCTGGAACTGAAATCTTCCATAGCTGGGTTGGACCCCTCCAGACTGCAAGACTTCTAAGCTTCCTCTATCATTTAAGGCTCCTACAGACCTGGATGGTTTGGTTTTTCTTCTTGAATCAAAGTGGTTCACATTGTCAGATGCTGACAAGCTATCAGAACATAAATTATCCTATAAATTGAGATGAAGGGGTGATGGAATTCCACTCCTTACACACACACACACACACACACACACACACACACACACACACACACACACACACCCCTTGCTTGAATGCAAAGGGGACTTTTGGCTACACCATTATTAATTGAGAAGTACTTCCATGATGTTACAAAGCCCCAACACATGAGGGAGAAAGGGGTTTTATTAAAAGGTCCAAAGTGTTATGGAAGAGATTATAGTTTTTCTGCAAAGGGCAAGATGTGGGTTAGTTCCTTTAATTGCCTATTTGCTATTGAAGAGAAGAATGTCACAGAAGATAGAAGGGCAAAGCCTCAGGGAGAAAAGATAAGGGACATCAAACTAAGGTAGAAAAAAGTGGTGTGTGTGTGTGTGTGTGTGTGTGTGTGTGTGTGTGTGTGTGTTAAGTGGTAAAAGCAGAACAAATAGCTGAGACTTGAAAAATTTGAGGGCAGATAAAATATAGATGAATAGAAGAGGATAAGCCCTGCAAACTGTACCACATAATCCTTTCTTTATGAGAGAAAAAAATGCCTCAAACCTCAAGAAAAAATCTCTCCTGACCCTTTACTATGAGCTATTTTCAAGTTAAGAAAATCATTTTAATAATATTTATTAAAAGAGAGAAAACGTTTTTCTTGGGCTGTTGCACATTGTACTTTGGGTTGTTTTTGACCCAGCGCATGTTCTGATCACATCTTTCCTCTGCTCTAACCTCTTTGAGGGCAGAGACTATCCTATTTTTTGTTTTCATTTGAATCCCCAGCACCTAGATGTTTGTTGATTGACTAATTGACCCCATAGCCCTCCACTGCCAAGAGAATAAACGTCAAACTCTTGGCATTTGAACTGGGGGACCTATATAATATGGCTTCAACCTCCTTTTACATGTTACTCTCATCCAGACTGGTGCCGAGCTTCCAATCGCCTAAAAAACAGTGGTATTTTCCCCCCTCTTTAACAGTACCCTTAATACCCTTACCATCATCTCTGTGAAGGGCTTTATTTTACTTTATGGCTCTGGAAAGTCTCTCTTTCTCTATAGTATATCGGAAACTCTTCACAGTCCATGCCATAGAACCCAGGCCACAAATAAAGCAAAACTGGAATTTCAGAATGTTACAGCTGGAAATTTAGACATCACCTAGTTCAACTGCTTTGCTTTGCTAATGAGGAGACTGAGGCCCAGAGAGTTTTGTGGCTTGTCCAGGTCACCCGACTTGTGAATAGTGGAGCACAGAGCTCCGTAAGGTACTTCTTGTACTGTCATTAACAAGCCTCCTTGAATGGTGTCCAAGATTGGCCTTCCTTGTTTACCTTCTTCTACTCTGGGCCCAGTAGACTAGAATAGTTCCTGTGTCCTTTTGTTTCCTCAGAGGTATAAAACATCCTTTTGGGATCCTTTACCAGGATCTTGTCTTTAATCCAACCTTTTCCCCTGCCCACCAGCCTTTTCCAGTGGTTCTGCTTATTAAACAAAAATAATAATCAGATTGACGGTAATTAAGGATGGCATAGTGTTTATTTCATGAAAATGAGTATTAGAAAAATAATTAGCTGTCAGGATGCATGTAGTTTTAAAAACCACCTCATGTATTCCATGAAATCAAGTCTCACTATATCCTGTGCTAGAGCATTTGGCAGAGAGGTTACCCATCTGACTGAATTTTGTAAGCCAGCTGCTAAATTTTAATTACTAAACACTGAGAAAATAAGAGAAAGCCCATTAAGAAATGTTGGTTATAGGAAAGCCATTTGCCTACCATTAGAAACCATGTGTCTACTATTTTCCTTTTTAATCTCCTCCTTGGTATTTCCAATAACTAACAAATGCGTTCTTTCAATACTGAAATTCAATTTCTGTATTCAAATCGATTTTTCTTGTACCTTCATTCATGACATACAACTTGGCTACTGGCTTATTTAAGGACCGAAGTCTAACATATGCTGTTACCTAGTACAGAAAAAATGGGAAGATAGGCAAGGAGAAATAGGCAAGGGGGCAGAATAATCACTCACCATGGCAGCTGATGGTCATGCTTGCTTTACTAAACACCAAGGGCACCACATAGCCTTCTACTGAGAGTCTGTGGGGCAGACTTGGAGTTACAAAGACCTGGGTTCAAAAGCCTACTCTTAACCTCTTCATGATATGATCATTGGCAAATCACCTAAACTTTATTAAGTCACAGTGTCCTCAACTCTAAAATGAGACAGAGTTGGACTAGACAGTTTCTGAGATCAATCAATCAACCAACAAACCTTTATTAATCACCTACTCTGTGCTAGGTGCTTTGTTAAGGGCTGGGGATACTCTGAGTTCCCTTCTAACCCTAAATGAACAATCCTGTAAGTATAATTCTCGTAATCATCAAAATGTTAACTTCTCTTGGCCCATATTCCTAATTTCTGGCTGCTTCTAGAAGCCCCAGGGAGTTTCTCTGTGGTATAGATCTGTATAGGCATACCTGGCTAGCAGTGTGACTTTGGTCAAATTGAGCCACATTTTCCTTATCTGAAAAATGGTGAGGGGTAGGAGAGAGGAATGAGACTAACTGATGTTTCCATCCCTCTACAGGTCTAACATTCTCTTCTCTGAGGGGCAGCCCAGAACCGCTTCAGGAGGTTTGACCTAGTCTTGAGTTGGCTCTGGTTTAAAAAGCTACATAATGGAGTGGTTTGCCATTTTTCTTCTCCAGCTCATTTTAGGGATGAGAAAAAATGAGGCAAACAGGGTTAATGACTTGCTTAGGGTCACACAGCTTGTAAACGTTTGAGGCTGGATCTGAAGCCAGGTCTTTCAGACTCCAGGCCTCATGCTCTATCCACCGCCAAATGCTAGGTGATAGGATAGCAAATCCTAAAAGAAAGGGGAAAGTATCAGAAATGTTAGTTTAGGTTCACAGCAAAGCTAGCTGAGCCTGGGACACAAGACCATGACCAGCTAGTTCCCTTTTGGGATTCTCTATGCTGAAATCCTTAGAGAACCTGCCAAGAGACACATCAAAGGCACCCAAGAGGACATTCACAAGACACTCTATTGTTATTCTTCCCGAACAGTCAGAATATCAGCAGAATATCACAAAGACTCATATAAAAAGAAAGACAACCAGGGCACCAAATGGAGCTATGTTGCCTTGGCACACTCTCTCTCCCTCTCCCTCTCCCTCTCCGTCTCTCTCTCTCTCTCTCTCTCTCTCTCTCTCTCTCTCTCTCTCTCTCTCTCTCTCTCTCTCTCTCTCTCTCTCCCTCTCCCTCTCCGTCTCTCTCTCTCTCTCTCTCTCTCTCTCCTCTCTCTCTCTCTCTCTCTCTCTCTCTCTCTCTCTCTCTCTCTCCTCTCTCCCTGTTCCCCTGTCTCTTCTCTCCCTCTCTTTCTCTCTCTCCCCCTCTCTCCCTTCACCCTCTTTTTCTCTCTCTCATTTGTTTTCTGATGAAAGAATTAAGGGACTGGCTTAGGGATCAAATATATCAACAGTGATTGCTTCCCACTGCTTAGGTAGACTGGTTTAATTGAAGCTTCTGCCAAAAGAAAAGTTATAGGTACCTGAATTTCATCTCCTTTTCCTTGCTTGAGCTTACACTGGGTTGAAAATAATATTGAAAATTGAATTCTAATCTCTGTGGTCTCAGATGTACTAAGTCAATCTTGGACACTAACCCAGGAAGATGATCAATGAATAAGAATGGCCTCCTTCTGGTATTTGCCCTGTTATTAACTAGCTGTCTGAACTAGACAAGTCATTTAACAAAAGGAAGTGAAGAAGGGGAATAATCCTCTCAATCTGGGTATTTTCTATGATGTTATTATCAATGATGAGTGAGTCAGACCTCATCCTTTATATTTAGCTGGCCCCAGTCTACATTTCATCTCATCCAAGACACCAGGATCTAACAAGTATGGCCATCTTACCATCTGCACCTATGCCCATCCTTTCCTTACCTCCGCTTCCCACCTCTTATTCAGGGAACAATAATCAAACCAGTATGATCATTGCTACTCAAAATACTATGACAATCAAGGAGCCCTTGGTTCCATTCAAAATCCCTGAGACTGCCTAGATCAGGATTTATAATCTGGTTTTGTGCCAAGACCCTTTTGGCAGCCTGCTGAAACCTACAGACCCTATCTCAAAGTGGTTTTTAATATAAAATACATAGATTACAAAGGAAACCAACTGTGTTGATATATAATTATCAGAATATTTTAAGAATACACAAACCCTAGGTTAAGAACCCTTGGACTAGACCAAAACTCCCTTCCCTGGTCCCCATTCTCCAAGACCCATTGTATCCCCTAAGTAGAAAATAAGCTCCTGGAGAATAGGGGCTGTCTCATTTTTGTTTGTTTGTTTTTAATCTCCAGCACCTAGCACATAACTGGTGCTTAATAAATGTTAGATAATTGATTAAACTCTCAGCTCATTTGTAAACAGGGACTCTACCACTTTTAACTCATTTCCTACCCATTCTAAGACATCTTCACAAACATACAAGCACTTGCTAGATGCCACTGCTAATTTTAATGAGGTAGCTCATTCTAGTTAAGTGAGGTGAGAAGGAACCCAAAGGCACCATTACTGCCTAGGGTGTTAGTCACTAACAGAAACTCTCAGTAGTTTATTTTTTAGTGCTACTCTAAAACAGAGGCCTCAAAAAAAGGAAAATTTCTACTGTCACAGCACAAATGTAGTCAAACTAAGAGTGCAGTTGTCGTTGTTTTTCTTTCTGTTAAAACATAAGCTGTTTTAGATCTAAGACATCTCCAAAAGACTTATGATGGAAGATGCTATCCACATTCAGAGAAAGAACTATGGATTCTGAATGCAGATTGAAGCATACTATTTGCCCTTTTTTTCCTTTTGTTTTGTTTCTTCTTTTTCACGGTTTCTCCTATTGGTTCTAATTCTTTTTTAAAACATGACTAATGTGAAAATATGCTTAATAGGAATGTATATGTAAAGCCTATATCAGATTGCACTCCATCTTGGGGAGGGAGGATGGGAGAGAAAAGGAGAAAATGTAAAACTCAAAAGCTTATGGAAGTGAATGTTGAAAAATAAAAATTAATTAATTAATTTTTAAAAAACATAAGCTCTTTGTAGTATAGGGACTGTTTCATTCTTTGTATTTGTATCTTTAGCGCCAAGGACGGTGCCTGACACATAGTCCATACTTCTCGACTGATTGATTGATTTGGGTGAAGGATTATGACAAATGTGACCAATTTAGAATGTTTTGCAACATAAGATTCCATAGTTTCAAACCTGAGACTTTAATCGCCATTAGCTTTCACCTTCATTTTCTCATTTGATAACTTCATGATTTTTAGGTGACATAAAAATAATCATTTGTAATAAAAAAGCAGAATCATTCAGGATCATTCAGGAAATCACCCTTTACATCATAACTACTTCGAAATCATATTTTTTTGCTCATCTTGTTCTATATTTTCAACTCTAAAAGAAACTAAACTAGTATGCAAATGAGCATGCTGAGAAAGAGTACTGCTAATAATGGTCACTTCTTTGTTGTAACTTAAACAAGAACTCAACTAGCAAAAGGAAAAAAATAATTCTAATAGAGGAACCCATGATAATATTGGTAACTACTGCCTTTGAAATAAACAAATCCATGATGAATGTCTTATGATTTACCACTGCAATATGTTGCAGTGGGGAGAATGAGGGGCGTGGAGTCAGAGGATCTGGGTTTGAATCCTGGCTCTGTCATTTAGTACAGATGTGACCTTGAATAAATTACTTCTTTTAAATGGCCATAATTTTCTCATCTGTAAAATGATAGGATTTGACTACAGGTGCTTTCACCTCTAAATCACTGTCTGTGCATCTACTCCCAAACCTTTCCTTAATGAACCATTACTCCTTCTATTCTGCTCATATGAGATGCATATTCTGTTTGTATGAGATACTAAAAGGACTAATGACAATTTAGCATACTGCCAGTACTTTATAGCAAACATGTTTTAGAAATATGGGTAGCTAGTATTGTGCTTTGTGGTAATTAATACTGGAAATAACCAAGGCTAATCACTGTCAGCTATAATTTTACTGTTCTATATTTCATTGATGGGAAAGGTTGTAATCTCAGCTGGGGCTTTTCTCAAGAAAGAAGAAATAATGCATTTATTAGTATTCTTGATCTATCTTTACGGTCAACAGGCAGCACATGAATTATTCATGAATGTAATACGACAAACTGAAGCTTGCTATTAAAACATAGCCCTGGCCCTATTTTTGCACAACCCAGCAGTCTTAGCCCTTTGAAAGACATGAAGCCCTTGTCCGCAGTGAAGAATTATGAATTCAATTCAAAATGGAAGAGCTAGAGCTAGTTTCTCTAGGACTAAGGATGAAGTAGATTTCCCTCCCTGCTATAATGATATCCTTGATGATCTGAGCACTCTTATAAAATATCTCTGCTGGGCTTCATGCCTACCTTTAGAAACCTACATTGTGGTTTCCAGTTAGACATATTACATTTTCCTATTAAATCCCCAAATATCAGAAGTTGGAATGGATTTCAGGAAAAAAGGCCCTTGGATCACACCCCAAAAGAGTCATAAGTAGGGGAAGGGGAGGAAATAATACTTTCAGCAATAAGACAATCTAATAATTACTACTTTCTTTTGTCTATATGTCAAAAAAAAAACCAGTGATGATCCTCAAGAAAAGGAAAGTTAACAATACTAATTATTATCTTACCTAGAACTAGTCTGATAATCCTAGGCAGACTGAATTAACTACCTGTGACCAAGACAAAGCAGGCAGCTGCTGAAAAATAAAAACTCACAGCTCCTCTGATGCTAAGCCAGGATGTGAGTATGACAACAGATGAAGGCTTTGAATTAAAAGCTAAAATTTAGGTTGAGTGAATAATAGAAAATTAAGTATTTGTGAGATGGGTACTGCATTTTACCTCAAGAATGTATTTCTTGGAAAGGATTTCTTAGGATATTCTTTAAAATAATGATTGTTCCAAACCATTCCATTGTCGACAATGGTGAGTATACTGCTTTTTTTTTTTTTATTCCTCAGCAAGTCATCTTGATTTCTGTCTTGTCATGGGACTTCGATTAGTCTGGAGGAGAGAGTGAGGCTGAAGATTTTACATAGCTCTGCCTCACTTAAAACAAATTGATACGAAAGTAAAGATGTCACCCTCATGATATCATTGGTCTTCTTGGTGAATGGAAGATCAAAAACAACAACAATTCCTAAACAGAGAGTATAGAACAAGAATTGACCTAACCAGTCATTTGTTTCCTAGGCCCAGCAGCTTTAATTATCCAACATAGATATCTTATATTGTTTCCGGTTGATTCAACTAATTTTTAAAAGAGAGGTTGGCCTATAATTAAAGAAACCAGGCTCTTTTCTCACACTTTTTGATTTGTCACCATATCCCAGCACCTGGGGCACATTTCTTAAGGCTTGGGTTCCTGTTATGTTTAGCATCTCTCTCTCCAAAGGGAAGAATAGAAAGATAGTCAATAGTCAACAAAACATTTGCTTCTCAGGCTGCACTTGTTTTGGCTTTCTCTGGCCTCTCCACAATGACCTTGACTTTGTGGTTGGGACTGAAAAAAAGAACACTAATATCCTCAAGAAAAAACACAGGAGGGCTGGCCATCTGAGATGGAAGGGACCAAATGGTTAAGGACATTAGAAAAGAAACTATGGTTGAATTGAACGGCCTTAGTGTTGTCACATCACCAAAAGAAACTCATCAAAGGATACCTAGGATGTGGTCCTCGTGTACATTTCGATATAATGATGAGAACTGGGTATAAGATGCAGAGAAGGAGATTTCAGGTGGATTTTTTAAAAGTCCTAACAATTAGAGCTATCTGAAAGTGGAACAGTATGATCATAGGGATAGTAGATCCACTCAAAGACTGGAAAATCATGTATTGTATTGTAGAAGGGATTCTTATTCAGGTAAAGATTGGACAAGATAGCCTCTGAAGTCCCTATTAACTCTGAGATTTGGTGGAAGAGCCCAAACTAATGAATTACGAGTAACTTCACCTCCTTAGAACTTCCTCATCTACAAAATGAACTAAATTGGACTAAATTAGCCCTAAGGTCCCTTCCAGCTCAAAATCTACGATCCTGTTGGTTTTGGCATATCTCAAAGGAGAGCAACGTCCTATCATTTTTCTGGGCACTAAGAATTGTACTTTTCCACCCAGGGCTAAAGAAAGCTGGTCACTGAGGTGTTCAATTCATAAATGAACATGGATATAACAAAAGCAGGAGTCTCTCCTGTGCTTCTCAGTGGGTAGGAGAAAGATGTTTCTAGAGCCATAACTCCTTTAGCTCCCTAGGATATTAAGATCAACAACTAATATTGGTTAATGTGTAAGGGCTTATATTTAATACCAATTTCTATGACAAACTGTGAAAATTATCCATCATAGGCATCTGTTCAGTATCTGGCCTCACCATAATCATTGTCAATCAGGAGTAGCTGGAAAGAGCACTGGCCCTGAAGTCAGGATAGCCTGAGTTCAAATCTGGCCTCAGACCAAACACTTGACACTTACTAGCTGTGTGACCCTGGGCAAGTCACTTAACCACAATTGCCTAAAAATTAAAAAAAAAATCAATCATTGTCAATCATAATTTGGCAGTGTAGACAACTGCCCAATGGAGCCAGACTAGAGGTAATAAACTCCACTCCCAGAGCCCCCAAACAGTTGTGGGAGGTAGAGTTTTATTGTTAACAAGGCTCACCTGGATCATATTTAAACCTGAGAACCTTGGAAAAGAGTTTGAGTTCTGCCTTCTTGTCTACCTGCCCCTGGAGTCTTTTTCCCCCCATGCTCATGAACTGTAACATGGCACAACATAGGTGATATATCAGGAAGATACAAAAAGAAGGAAGCCCATATGGAGAGCAGATCCATCCCACGCATACACAGACACACCAAAGGGCATAGTGGTGAAGTTTTCACAGGCTGCTCACGCCTCTCACAGCTTTTCCTCCTACAACCACTCTGGGCTGCCACCATCTGGTATCAGTGCCTCTAGGTAGCATGGCTGATGGATGTTCACTGTTTGCCTCAGCTTGAAAGAAGACATGGGCCCACATACTCCACAATTAACTAATTACCTTAAACTGTAATGTTGCCTGACAAAAAACTGCATCTTCCTAAATCTAAGAATCTATTGCTTTCTGAATGAAAATGGTACCATTGCCCCAAAATACTTCCTGTTAAACCATGATATTTCTATTTCTCTGAGATATTTTTTTTTTGGTAATTGCTCACCTGTTAGAGTCCAGGAGACAGAAAGACTCAAACATTTTGAAAAACCTGTCACTTACCTCAAAAAATCTATTAGTTGCCCTTTGTAATGCCAAGATTCAGAAAAATTTGCTTGTAGATGCTTTAAAAATAATTTTTACTGTAAAATAATAACAAAATAAACTTGGGCTTGACCAGACAGACCAATTACATGTTCTTGCAGGTCAGCTGCCCCTGATCAATTCTGATGAGGACAGACTTCTCCACCTAGGCACTCCATGACTTTGCCCTGACTGTCCCCAATGCTTGGAAAGTTCCTCCTGCTCACCTTTGCTCCCCAGCTTCCCTGGCTTCCTCCAAGAGTTAGCTCAAATCTCATCTTCTGCAGGAGGTCCTTCCTGATTCCCTCAGCTATTGTGCCATCCCCCTCCAGGTTACCTTCCATTGACTCTGAATATATTTCGTCAATTCCTCATTATCTACATGCTGTCTCCTATACTAGACTTAACATCTCTAATGACAAGGTCTGTGGGGTTTGATTTTGTTTTTGTCTTTTTTTGTATCCTCAGTGGCTAGCCGAGTTTCTTGCACAAATTAAGCATGTACTAAATATTTCTAGTCTGATTGTAATCCTAAAAAAAATCTTCTTTTGACTCATCTCCAACATTAGAACAGTGTCTGGTGCATAATAAATGCTTAATAAGTATTTATTGACTGAGAGGATAATTGGCCCTTACAGTTCAATTCATTGATCTTAAAACAAGTTTTATGCAGATGTAGCTTTATTTAGTAGGGTGTGGGGAGGTGGGTCGTTGAATCTGGAGTCGGAGTACTAGGCTCAAATACCAGCTTACTACCTGTGTGAACCCTGGGCAAGTAACTTCACCTTTAGATTCCTCATCTGTAAAATGAAGGGGTTGTACTATATAACCTCTGCAGCCTATTATTAACCTAGACAGCCAGGGGAGTTGCAAGTCTCTTCCAAAACCCAGAATAACCTTTGTTTCATTCAGAAGCATAAATGATAGGGTTCTTCACCATTTCTTACTGAGGTCACTTGCGGAAGAGGCAGTGCCACCCCTACCTTAAAAAGAAAAGCACTATTGACACAGTTGCCGCAAGACCACCAAAATCAGCACCAGGGAGAGTGGACATGAGTTGGGTGGGTCTTGGCCTATACTCACATGAGGTCAACATCAGTAATACTGCAATCAGACCTCTCTTTTAGAACTCCAGAAGCTCTACCAATACAGTTAGGACCTTCTGAAATGACATAGACCCTCTAATGCCTTCCATCACAGAGCTAAACCTAGGAAGAGCAAACCGATAAATGAGGGGAGTAAGAGGAAAGGATTCATTTCACAGCAAGATAACATTCTGCAAAACAGTTCGGAGTCTCAAGAACATTAATAAACTACCACACTTTGTTTGTTTCACAGGAATTTAATTCTTTCCATCACCCTTCTTCTTACATAAACATTGGGACAGTAGAAAAGGTCCGAATCAGAAGGCCTGGGTTGAAATAACCTCCACTGCCATCTCACAATCTATTAATGACCCATTATACTACCTGACAGTTAAGTAAAAGCAGTCATGACTTGCTACAGCCCCATATACCTATCAGTTTAAGAGGACTTGGGGGACAATTCACAGAAGTTAAAGATTAATTAACCCTTTGATCCAATAGCAACATATTTTATGTGATTTAGAAATTTTCTAAAATGCATTGGTGTTTAAGATAATTATATAAATGTACACCCAATGGAAAGATTGATTACACAGAAGATGGCAATCAAATATTACTTAGCAAAATATCACTTAATCCTCATTGTGTTATTGATTATAGAACTCAATTTAAAAGACTGGGAATACATTTATTCCAAACAAAATAAATTAATGTCACTAGAATTTTTTTAAAAAACAATCTAGGGAACAGGCTCAAGATGGAAGAGTAAAAGGTGGTCTAGTCTCTAGTTAATTTGAGATTAACGAAGTGCCCAACAATGCAATAAACACAGCAACAATGAGGAGAGGAAAAGTGAAATAAGACACCTTGAGGTAATTCTTACAGAAAAATAATAGAATCCCACCTCACCCACTCCATAACACAATGGCCGAGTGCACCAAGCCCTGCATCCTACAAGATATTTTGCAAGGCCACAGCTTTGAGAGTTTACCCCTCCCTCAGATGGCTGGGTTCTTTGAACGAGACCAATATCCAGGGGCCAGAATGGAAGAAAAGTGGTAGTTATAGAAAGTAGAAGACAGAAGCATAAAGCTTCTTAAATCAAGATCTATAACACAAGCATGAAAGGGCATTAAACCAGAGAGTTAATAAAATGTGGAAGAGAGACCTAGCTACAGAGTCTCACTTTCCTCTTGCCAGTGCCTTACCAAACCCCTCCTAGGTCACCCTTTGGAATTGACCATAGCTATTAGATTTATACAAGATATGAAAGAACGGTTCAACATTAGTTCATGACCTGGGGGAAGGGGAGCAGTACAGAATGGGAGGCAATCCAGCGAGCTAGCGGAAAGCTGCACCTCAGCATACCAAGAGGAGATCCAGAAATCCAGGTGGTGGAGCAGGCAAACACCAACACCAGGACCCCTGAGTGCCTCAGTGGGGGAACTGCTGGAAACCACCTTGGAAAATCACCAGGTACCTCAGCATTCTACAGCAACCAGTTCTCCCAGTACCTCAGCAAATCTAAGGGAAGCAGTACTCCAAGGGGCCCCAGGGAGATAAACATTCTGCAACATCCATCTGAAAGGAGCTGCAGAAAGCAAAAGGAAGGAAAGGCCCAGTTGAGCAAGAAATCTCCAGGAGCCATACTACCCCATTCTACCCCTAGAGTCCCAGTGTTGCCGATTCTAGCCCAACACTAGGTAAGCTGCCAGAATCCTACAGCCTCCAACTACCAATATTGGAGGCCCCAGCACACAAAGCCAGTGGCCAAGCCCTGGGCTCCCAACACAAGAAGCCTGTGTCAGTGCCCTCTGCTCCCCAGCAGGAGAGCTCAATCTCTTTAAAGGCCAGGAAATAAGCAAACATCATGAGCAAAAAGAAACGTACAATAGATTCATATTATGAGAAGAGTGAAGATCAAGGCAGAAATTCTGAAGAGGACAACATTGTCAACAAACCCACATCTGCAACATCAAAAGGGAATATGAACTGGTCTGAAGCCCAAAAACCCTTCTCAGAAGAGCTCAAGAAGGATTTTAAAAGTCAAATGAGAGAGGTAGAAGAAAAAATGGGAAAAGAAATGAGAGGTATGCAAGAGAGAGTCAATAGCTTGGAAAAGGAAGGAGAAAAATTAACTGTAGAAAATAAGTCCTTAAAAAATACAATTGCCAACTGGAAAAAAAAGTACACTGAAGAAAACAAGTCCCTAAAAATATAATTGGCCAAATGGGGAAGGAGGTACAAAATCTAATAGAAGAAAACAACTTGTTAAAAATTAGAATTGGGCAAATGGAAGCCGATGACTCTATGAGAGAACGAGAATCAGTCAAACAGAAACAAAAGAATGTTAGATGAAAACATAAAATACCTCACTGGTAAAACAACTGACCTGGAAAAACAATCCAGGAGAGACAATTTAAAAATGGTTGGTCTACCTGAAAATCATGATGAAAAAAGCCTGGACAGTATCTTTCAGGAAATCATAAAGGAAAACTACCCTGACGTCCTAGAACCAGAGGGTAAAATGGCCATCGAAAGAATCCACCAATCATCTCCTGAAAGATCCCAAATTGAAAACACCAAGGAATATAGTAGCCAAATTCCAAAATTACCAGGCCAAAGAGAAAACACTGCAGGCAGCCAGAAAGAAACAATTTAAATGTCATGGACTCACAGTCAGGATTATGCAGGACCTTGCAGCTTCTACATTAAAAGGCTGTAAGGCGTGGAATATGATATTCTGTAAGGCAAAGGAGCTTGGATGACAATCAAGGATCAACTACCCAGTGAAAATGAGCATGATCTTTCAGGGGAGGAGATGGATATTCAACAAAATAAAGGACTTCCAGACCTTCCTGATAAAAAGATCAGAGCTCAACAGAAAATTTGATCTTCAAACACAAGACTCAAGAGAGACATAAAAAGGTCAACGGGACAGAAAAAAGCATGTTATTAATATGGAGTAAAGTTCCAACCTTGCTTCAGGCACACACTATTTATCTGATAGCGAGCAGATTATTTAGCCTCCTTAAGCCTCAGTTTTCACATGTATAATGCTAATAATAATAACAGCTAACATTCATATAGCACCGATGTGCTAAGCACATTATAATTATTATCTCTGCAAGTTAAGTGCTGCTATTATCCTTATTGTTACAGTTGAGGAAGCTGAGGCAAACAGATGTTAAGTGACTTGCCCAGGGTCACAAAACTAACAGGTGTCTGAAGCTGTATTCAAACTCAAGTGTTCTTGACTCCCAGATACCTCACAGGGTTGTTATGAGGATCACATGAGACACTACATGTAAAGCATCTTGAAAACCTTAAAGTACCAAAAATATGCTAGCTATTGTAGTTATTAGTAGTAATAAGTACTAATTAGTAGCAGTAACAGTAGTAATACTGACAAACTGTAAACAAAGTGGGTATCCATTATAGGAGAATGTTTGGACAAATTGTGTCAAGTGAATGCAATAGTGTACGACTGTACCCTAAGACATGCCAAATATGAATAATTCAGAGAAGCTTGGGAAGATTTATGAGTTGATGCAAAGTGAAATAAGGAGAGCCAAGGGAACAGTTTATATAATGATTGCAATCATTTAAAGGAAAACAACACAAAGATCAGAATTCTGATCACTGCAGTGGACAAGCTTTATTTCATACTATTTGCCAATGGAGAAACAGAACTCAACATTCTTAACTAAGAGGTCATAAGGCCACGCAGTGATGGAGCCACAGATCTAGGGCTAGAAGGGAGCTCATATAGCAAGCCCTTCATTTTACAGTAGAGGAAGTGAAGGCCCCAAGAGGTGAAGGAATTTGTCTAAAGTCAAATGAGTAGAAAGTAACTGAACCAGAACTCAACCTTCGAGCCTTTGACACCAAGGTTTGTGCTCTTTCTTCTATCCCCATGGAGCTGCTTAATAATGTACACATTGTTGGGAATGGCGAGTGTGTAAAAGGTTTATTTAGGTACTCTTTGCTACAATGGAGAGTTCTCTGAGGTGGGAAGGAGGGTGGCCTTTGGGATATAACAATGAAAATAAGAATCAATAAAACATTCTCAAAAGACTGACTTCAAACAATACCTTTGAGAGTAGCAAAGGTAATTATTTTACCTTAAAAAGAGACATCCAGCCATGATTGATGACAGAACATGAAGCAGACTGCCAAGGTCCCACTAACTGCCCCAACAAAACCTGGAAGTTTATACCAGAATGAATAATGATCAAGAAATTCAATGAGAAGTAACAGAGTAGTAAGTAATTACCCCCATTCCAGAACTACACAAAAAATTGGCTAGAAGCCCATGGACAGCAGAAAAGGGAGATTACCAACAAATTCAGTGCCAGTGTAGAATAACCTCTCAGTTTTACCAGAGATCCACATAGCCTTCAAAGTACTGTGTCTGTAGGTAACAAAAATAGCAAGCACCCTTGAGAAAGCAATAGGGCAGTCAGACATCCTCAGGATGGGGTCCTTGGAAGCCCTAGGGAGTTTCAGTAGAGCTGGAAGTGACCAGAGCAGTATATCCTCGCTCAGCCCAAGATGGCACAAGCCCAGGGACGTTGATGTACCTAACAGTCAATCAATCAATCAATAAACACTTATTGGGCACCTACTATGACTTTAGCAGCAGGTGGGATGACAGTGTCCAGAGATCTGGAGGGCACATGGTAAGGCCCAGAAGACTTTAGAATGCAATGGCAAACTGATGGGTTTGGCAGTTCTCCACTTCACTGCGGAGAAGGAGACCACCATTGTGGTTGGTAAATCCCAGTTCATCTAAGTGGTACGAACAGCCATGCCACTCTTTCTGCCCAATGGAGTCTGAGCTGAATTTCACATAATTTCATGGTAATGAGTCAGTGAAAAAATCAGTAATGACAAAATGCATGTATCTTCCTTTCTAACAGTTCATTTTCCCATGGTCTCCATAGAAATTGTTGATCATATAACTGTTTACTAACATAGTATTTCCCAAAAATTTTGCTTTCATGACCTTTCAAGACTCATGGGACTTAGTTGGTCTCGTTATCCATGAAACTTCGTAAAGAGGAATGGTCTAAAGCAGAAACATAAAGGGGGATCTGTGTGCTATAGTGGGAAGCATTATTGGATTAGAAGTCAGAGGTCTTGGGTTTGAATCCTGGCTCTGCCATTTTTACCAGAGTGCCTTTTGACAAATCACTTAGACCTATCCGAACCTCAATTTCCATAGCTGTAAAATGAGGGAGTTGGAGTAGATGCCCCCTGGTGTCTTTTCCAGCAGTAGATTTATGATCATGGCCTAGATATGATATTATCTATTTTTATTTATCACTGAGCTATGTAGTCCCAAGCCACTTCCTATTTTCCTTAACTTGAGGACCCTCCCCCCCAAGTCATGCGATATATTTAATGCAAAAAATATGCAGAAAAATGTGTCTTTCTAAGACAAGGACAGATGAATGCATTAGGACACAGAAGAACTGATTTCTAGTTCCAGCTGTGAGACACAATAGCCATGTGGCTTTATGTAAGTCATTTCCAGAGGAATATAATCACCCAGAGTGCAAGGACTTATTGCTTTTTGTCTTTGCATCCTACTGCCTTGTGTGTTATAGGCTTTTGGTAAATGCTTCTTCAATGGAACTGCATGTTTATTGAATTAACTACAAATACAACTTCACCTGTAGAAACCTTTACCCTATTATTATAAGAGATATATATTATCCTATATATTATCTATGGTCAAAATAAATGGGAAGGCGGACAGGGTAGGAACTTATTGCAGGATCATAGGATTTAGAGCTTACAGGATCTTAGAGATTTAGTCCAACCTCATTTTATTGATGATTATTCTAAGTTTCCAGATGAACAAATAGGCTGAGGGGTTAAATTGTAAAGCCCAAGGTCACACAGTAAGTGGGGGAACCAAGCTTACATCACACTGATGGTATGATGATCATTCCTCTACAGCAAAAAAAAAAAAACAAAAAAAAAAAACTACAGACACATCTAGTGACATTTTGAGGGAAAGAATGCTTCACGGGCTTTTAAAAAAACTTAATTAAAAGATAGCTATGCTATTTGTGAATCATCTAACATAGTATAACATCTCTATCTTCATGAATTAAAAAACATAAACACAAATGAAATTGAATATGGCATATTTTCTCACTGGATTTAAAGAACACAAACACCAAATGTAATAAAGAATATGTTGATGCTAGCGACAAATTCTTTCCAAGCAAAATATAGAGGGGAAAGGTTCTGAAATCTAAAATACGACTATATAAATACTACATCACTAAGAGGCTCTAAACTAGTCTAAATTGGGCCATAATTCCCAATTATGCAAAGTTTCATTTGAGATCTATTTTGATCTCAAATCTATTTAAAACATTCACATGTTCCTAGGACATTACAATCTAAAATTTGTCATTCTAGGAAGATGATATAGAATGATATGAAATAAATAACTTTAGAAAGATGCTAAAAGGGGATTGAAAGCAAAGAATTCAATAAGTAGAATTCAGCAGAATCATAATATTAATCAATTCATTTTGGATGAATAAATGAAAAGTGCCTCTTTGTGAAAACGTATTTCTAAAGAAATGGGAGAGGTTAGAGTACAAGCACAGATAGCAGAACATAGCAGAGTCTTCAAGATGATGTAAATAGCTCTGCAGATATCCTAAAAATATGGTTTGGTGATTCACAAAATCCTACTTTTACTGATTTTATTTATTTATGGACTTTAGTCAAGGTTTTATGAGCTATTTCATAGGTTTAAGTATAAAAACCTTGCTGTATCCCATTCTTCTGATTTATCTCCACCAACAAGATTACTTGTCTGAATATCTATTTTGTCCACATCACAGAAATTACTTGTGTCTTGACTAAAGATCTGAATATGCAAATTTTTAAAATTAAAAAAAACTAGAAAATTAAGACCAAAATAGACAAGAAAGAAGAAATTTTGAACATTCAAGAAGAAATATATAAAGATGGGGAATAAAAAAGATAAAAATGAGCTAAAATGAAAAGTTCATTCTCTAAAAAGTCTAAAATACTCACAAAACTGACAAGCCTTTAATTGAACTAACCTGATATGAAGAGAGAGGAAAATCCAATTGGACAAATAAAATTGCACAAGATGGGAAGAGAGGAAATAAAATTTTTAGAAACAATTATATGAAAATGAATCTGAGAAAAACCAAGAATTCAAAAGCAATGGATGAATATCTATGAAATATTCAAAATAATAAAAACCAGAAATTGTCATTTTAAACCAACTGAGCTCAGAAAGTGGAATTGAACAAGCTATAAATAAGGTACCAAACAAAAAATCATCTGGTCAAGATGGATTTATGAGCCTTTCTTATGTTTAAAAAGCAATCAATACCTATACAGGGAAAAAATTCTTAATAATGTAGAAAGAAAAAAGTCAACCAATTATGAAACAAATATAGCCCAAATACCTAAGGGCAGAATAAAAAAGCAAAAGAAAACTGTAGTCCAATGTCATTAATGACTACTGATGCTAACTTTTAAATAAAAGCCTAACAAAATAGCTTCAGCTATACATACAAAAAATTATGATCAAGTTATATACCAGTATTATTTCTCAATAAACACCAAGACAGTTTAATATTAGATAGGCAATTAGTATAGTTAATCACGTAAACCACGTAGAAACATAATCTTATCAACAGATAAGAAAAAAAAAACCTATTCTAAAACATAGCATTCATTTATACTAACAACACTACAAAGCATAGATATCTAAAGGTCATTTTAAAAATTTTCACATTAGTCATATTGTAAAGAAGAATTAGAACCAATAGGAGAAGCCACAAGAAGGAAGAAACAAAACAAAACAGAAGAGAAAAAAAGAACAAATAATATGCTTTGATCTTCATTCAAACTCCATAATTCTTTCTCTGGATGTGGATAGCATTTTCCACTGGAGATATCTTAGATGTTGCATTGCTTACAAGAGCTAAGTCTATCAAAGTTAGTCATCACACAATGTGTCTGTAACTGTGTATAACATTCTCCTGGTTCTGCTCACTTCCCTCAGCATCAGTCCATACAAGTCTTTCCGGGTTTTTCTGAAATCTGCCTGATCATCATTTCTTATAGCACAAAAGGTCGTTTTTAATACGATAAGAAATACATATCTAAAATCAAAAGCCAGTACGATTTTCAGCATCCTGATGGAAGTGTAATATGATCTCAGATTCATCATGGAATTCAGTGATGGGCCAGGGCATCTTGGAAGCCACCCTAAATCCTTTATTGTTCCAAATGCCAGAAGAAACGCACCAGACTACTTTACCTACAACCTGGCCTTGCTTTGTAAGATAGACTTCAAAGACTGCTGTAATGAAGCTCATTGCATTTCAGATTCTCAGTCTTATTGCACTGATGTGTACATTATACTCCAATATAAGTACATTTTTAAATGAAGGGAGAGAAAAGAATTTACGTAGACATCAAATATTTCTTCATGTAATTTGAAGTATCAACTAAAAAATCTCTTTGAGAAAGAAGACTTCTCCCTCTCGAACTGTCAAAACAAGCATTGTTATGAATAGCCTCAGACAGCCAGTGCTATTCAGCACAGCCCCTCAAATGAAATTTCACCTGTCTCTTGTTTCAGAATTCATGACTACTACCATTCACCTTCTCTACCAACATGTGTCAATAAGGAGATTTTCCCAGTGTTTAAAACATCCTTGAGAGTGAAGAAAATGAATTCATTCTGCTGTGATGCAGAGAACAGATTCTAAAAAGAACAATTCTTTCAAATACTTCTCTTTCTCCAGTAATTTTTATTATCTTAAGCACCCCCCTTCAATAAATCAGTAAACATTTATTTATTGAGCACCTAGTATGTGCCAGGCACTGTGCTAAGTACTGAGGACACAAAAAAGAAGCCTTTAATTGTAATTCATCATAATCTCCTTAAGGGAAAAGTGTGTGTGTGTTGTTTGTCTGTTCATCTTTCCTAGAGTTTTGCACGTAGTAGGTGTGAAATACATCTGGGATGAATGAATGAATTTTTCTAACATCTGGAGTTATCCCAGTCGACCCTAATGTGTAATGAGTGATTTTGAGCCAAGGAACTGCACAATTCAAGAAAACAGGAAAAGTATCTCGAGCCAAGTATTACTGTTTACTGTGCACACCCTTATATAGGATACAAGACCTGGATGAATGCCATCAGACACTATCAGACCAATATCCCCAGGGTAACTTAAGCAGCTCATTTGCCTTCCTCCCACCCTTATATTTAATCATAATTAGAAACAGCTCATAAAAATGCTAGTCAAACACATTAGTCTTTTCAGATATTTATTTGTATTGGGGAAAAAAAACCCACACACAAAAATAGCATCTTTGAGTATACAGCCATGTAATTTTGCAATTTATTTTGGGTAAAAGCAGAAAAAAGTAGACAATTTGACAGATAACGTGGGAAAATGTTGATTTTACATTTTGCCTGGGTGATTAACATAGGCACACATTAGATACATAGACACATTAACACTCTCTTTAAAAAAAATGTGAGGGAGGGCTTTGAACTATACCTTTCAAGGACTTCATTTGCATATTGCAGGCTAAGCATTTTTTTCTTTGCAGCTTTCTGCAATCTAGCTGTGCTATTTGCCTCAACTTTGATACTCCTCAAGGCTAGAAATTAAATGTCAACATCCAAAGATAGAGAGGCCCGAAAGGAACAGCTCCCTTTCTTGTACTTACTCACAAGCATGTTCATAAAGTCCAAGTTTAGCCCAGTGATCAGTGGCCTTGGGAAGAGATGGCAGAACTCAGGAAATTAGAAATGAAAGCAAAATGAGACTTTCCTTCCCTGGTCACATCCTAAATCTGCCCAGTATAGTTATTCCCTTCCACATGGGGGGGTTAGTTCCACCCCACTCCCATCACCCGCAATCTGGAAAATCCCCACAAAAGTTTTTGGTCCTCTCTCTGTACCAGAGAAATTTGAATTTCTTCTTCTTTTTCTTTTATGAGGTGTTTACAGTACCTTATTGTAAAATTGGGGTTAAGTATTTGGTCACAGGCTCTGCATTGTCTTCTGGCCTTCACGTATTGCCTGCAGCTTCAACAAAACTCCCTCAGAATTCCCATTTAACTTCTTAAGCCAATCTGCCATATACTGCAACTTGCGATGGGGAAAGTGGCCATGTGGAAGGGATGATTGTAGTTCCGCTTGTGCATCAGAAGCCTGATTTTCCTCCCATTAACATCTGGAGCAAGCTTTCCCTCAAATCTCTAAATCCCTTGTTCCTTCATTCCTCCAGTTAATTGGTTCCTCAGTTAATTGGTAAGAAGTGATGGTTTCCAGTAATGTTTATGCTCTCTTCTTCACTTATTTTGCTTCCAACCATCATTGCAGTCATTGTAATCTCTTTATCTGCATGTAATTTAATTTTGCATTTTTACTTCAAATTCAGTAGTTAAGCACCTGTAGTGTGCTGTTGAACACTCTATTTGTTTAACCTTGTTATACAAGGTGATCATTATCTGAAATTGGGGTAATAATAATAACAATTGCTTCCCAGGGTTGTTTGGGGACTCAAATGTGATAATATCTGTAACATGCTCAGCACAGTGCCTGGCACATTGTAGGTGTTCTATAGAGGCTTATTCCCTTATATTCTCTACTCATGTTGGAGTGTTTTTAAACTTTTTATTCATTTTGAACTTAAATACAAAAAGAAAAAAAACCATTTGCACGTACACAGCACAACACAAAAAGAGCATTCAATATGAAATCATGAACCTCCATTTCACACTTTACTTTTTTTTGAAAAAAACTATGTAATACATACTACATATCATTTTCAAAACGATTCTGCTTTTCTGTGCTCCCTTCTGTTTTATTTTGTTTTCTGTTGTACACTCCGAGTGGTCTTAATGAATCTGTCTTTGGATGTATCTGAGGGTAAAAGTTCCAAGAGGGTAATGACCATATCTGATTTATTTTGTATAATATCACAAAGTACCCATACTGATGGACCTGTGATTTGGGGATGCTCCTAGTATGGGAACTCCCTCCACCAATTCAAATCATACCCATTTTAGGACTTAATTAATAGGTCCTAGGTAGTTGCCTGAGGTACACAAAGATTTAAGTGAGAATCTCTAGTTTTCTTCAAAGTACTGCCATCTCCCACATGAGGAATTCCTGGATGCCTCAGTTATTAGCAGTCAGTTCCTCTTGAAATTATTTTCTATGCTGAGAAGGTGACTAAAATTTCCATACCCTAAATGACTCCAGGATTCCACTGCTAGGTGTAGCTCAATATTTTAAAAGAATGATATGATAGACAAAATATTGATAGCAGTACTTTTGTGGTAGTAAATAACTGGAAACAAAGCAGATGCCCATTGATTGGGGGATAGCTAAACAAGTTGTGGTTCATGGATATAATGGAGGCTCTAAGAAATGACAAATGTAATCAGTATAAAGAAGCATGGGAAGGTGTATGAACTCATGCTAAGGGGAATAAACAACATCTAGAAAACAATATATACAATGAATGCACAATGATGGAAGAAAGAACAGAAAAATAACTGAAACAAAAGGCTATGGAATTATGGCTAAATGAGGCTCCCTAAAGAGATTTTTACACCCCCCCCATTTTAAGAGGTGGGGAATTATGAATGAAAATGAATGAAAAAATACTTATTAAGCACTTACAATGTACAAAGCACTGTGCTAAGAATTAATGATATGAATCAGAAATCTAAACAGTTCCCACTCTCAAAGAGCTCGCATTCTAACTGGGAGAAATAACACAAGGTAGAAGGGAAAGAGGAGGGTGGAAAGTACTGTGGGCCCTAAAGGTGAAGACAAAGGACAAATTGCAAGGCCTAGGGACTCCTTAGCATCCACTGGTTGGTGAGATGGCAGTACAAATGGAGGCTTGAGGCCATAATGGCAGGGCAGACTGTAAAACCCCAAGATCCTCAATCTTACAAAAAGCATCATAGCTGGTAAGTCTCTGCTCATCCAAGTAGCATGAGTAGCCACCTCCATCTAACAAGATGGGGGGAGGAAGGTAGAGGTTGGCTAATAACAATGACTCATTTCTATACTATTTTAAGATTTACACATCATCATAGTAATATTAGGGAATACAAATATTAGTATCCCTGTTTGAATAATGAAAAAACAGAAACCTCAGGAAGATAAAGTAATTTGCATAGAATTACATAGCTAATAGGGAGGAAGCTAGACATTAGAGATTTGGACTTATATCTTGTGATTCAATGTTGACTTTATCCCATGAAATGATTAGAGGACAACAGAGGTGATGGAATCAAGATGCAGAATGAAATATAAATTTTTAGACAAGGCCAATGTAGAAATATGTTTTGCTTCTCTATTTATATTTATTTCATGTTTTCTTTTCTTTCCTGTTTTCATTGGGGGAAAGTGGGAAGGAAAATAACTAAATGATTTTTTAATTATGTTGTGTGGATCAAATGAGGTAAAGCACTATATAAATGCTAGCTATTATTATTATTAATTGAAAAAATTAAATTAAATTAATAAAAGAACAATATATGCCTTCCTCACTTTTTTGCTGCTCTGCATTTTTTTCAGCTCTGTTCATTTGAGGCTACCAAATAAAGACCTATACTTTCACCTCTCATCATCTTTACTGTTCAATTGACTGCTTCCTTCAAAGATGATGATGATGATAACAATAAAAATAACCATAGCTAATATTTATATATCATTTTAAGATCTGCAAAGCACTTTATCCCATTTGATCCTCACAACAACCCTGTGAGATAGGTGAAACTATGATCTCCATTTTACAGATGAGGAAACTGAGGGAGACAGAGGCTAAGTGACTAACCCAGGGTCACACAGCTAGTGATCCATTTTCGACTTAAGATGAACTACTCTAAGACATAGTCTCCAGGAATATAATTTACCTATAATCAAGGGAAACCCGGACTATTATGGAAGTGTTTTGTATAACTATCCATGTATAAACTGTATCAAATTGCTTGCCTTCTCAATTCAGCCTAGGGGTGGGAAAAGAGGAAGGGAGAGAATTTGCAACTCAAAATTTTAAAAATGAATGTTAACATTGTTTTTACATGTAAATAGGAGAAAATAAAATACTAAATAAAAAATAAATTAAAAAATACAGCGAGACATGTACAAAATTTTACAATCAGAGGCTAATTTTTACATGAGAGATGGTATGGCATGGTGGATAGAAAGCCAGCCTTGAAGCCAGAAAGACCTGTGTACAGTGGGACCCTTAACCTTACTCAAGTAACTCCAACATCTTTAGTTGTAGGTAAAGTGCTGACCTTCATTGGTAGAGGGAGTTTTCACATCAGGAATTTCTCAATAGTTATAAAATCATACGTCCAGTCTCCAGTCCCTAAATGTTATGATATAGACTATGGGTGTAGGATACTGTAGTAGATGGGCTTTTCCATTGTGTTAGCAAGTAGGGCTGAACTTTCTCTCTCTCTCTCTCTCTCTCTCTCTCTCTCTCTCTCTCTCTCTCTCTCTCTCTCTCTCTCCCTGTCTGCCTGTCTTTGTGTCTGCCTGTCTGCCTATCTCTCTCTCTGTGTGGGGTGTGTGCGTGTGTGTTTCGTTGTTGTTATAAGACATGACTCATTGGCTTTCTAAGGTCAACTGGGACTTGTCTTTTCCTCCTAACTCGTATTAGTTTGCCTCTCCCTTAGCAGCATGGGCTTTGGAAATAACAAGGGAAAGGCACTCAGGGGGATCCAAATTCTAGCATAGATAGTTACTGACTTCCGTATGTAAAATGCTTTGTAAACTTTAAAGCACAATAAAAATGCCAGCTATTACTTTGTATCATTGTTTGTAATTACAGTTACTCTTATCAAGTTCAGTGCTCTTCAGCCCTCCTGTCTGTCCCAATGGGAAAGGCCAGAGGCAGCCACCCTTAGAGAGCAGGGCCTAAAACCAATGCACACATTGGAAACAGCTGGACAAAAAGAGTTTCGGTAGCCGGGGAGCCATCTGAGTGGATTGCCAAGCCCTGAGTCAGGGTTGGCAGCAGCAGCAGCAGAGTCCCTGCAACCCCAGGGCTTTGACCATGCATGTGAAGGAATGATGAGATAAGAGAGGACAGTAGTGGGCATGTGCAGAGATCAGCTCTTTTACAACAGCAAGATTGTGCTGTTTAGAGACGCAGCTTGGCTTTACTGACAATGGTAGGTTTCATGCTCTTTCCTTGCAGATAGAGCCCGTTTGCTTTTCCTCATCTAAATACCCCCAAGTGCAGGCTCTTAAGGTGAGATTTTTTTTTTTTTAGTCCTGCCACCCCAGGGCGAAACAGTGCCTTAAGAGCTCTCCTGACTCAGGCTCGTCTTGCCTAAGGAATGGACTGCAAATTGCAAATACTTGACAAGGGAAAATCTGAAGGGAAGTGAAGGGGATTTCTTACCAGATCCAGGAACACATCTTTCCCTAACGTAGATTGCTTAAAGATAAAATCCTTTATCCATGAGTGATAGATCCCTAACGATACTAGAAAGTGCTCAAATTTTAAAAAGAGGTTGCAGTAAAAGCTGTTTGGATTTGGAGGGCTGCAACCTAAATAATCACAGATATGTGTTGATCTGCCCTTCCTGCTGCCCCCTCATACCTCGCCCCCAGCCAAGAGATGTCCTTCCCTCCTCCCTGCTGAACACTACAGCTAACTTATTCTTAGTAGTTGTAGGTCGTATGAGAATCTGGCGAGCATGACCAGGGCATGGACAGTCCCACAGCCCGGGGATATCTTTGCCAGGATCCCAGGTCCCTTCTGTCTGCATTGTCTATATCTTGTATGTACATAATTGCCTACACGTTGTCTCCCCCATCAGAGTGTAAGCCCCTTGAGGGCAAGGGACTACGTTTTTGCTTCTCTTTCTTCCCCTAGCTTCTGCCATAGTGTGTGGTGCACAGTAAGTAAATAACAAATGCTGATTGACTGACTGATATAGAACAAATCATATAAGCACTACATCCCACCCCCAACCGCTTTAAAGACATTTTCATCCAGATTGAATAAAATTAAAATGAGCCTTTGCTTGAAGGGATAAAGAAGGCCTAAATGAGTGTCACATTCTGATATACATGTGTGTGGAGAGGGTATGTGGGGTATGTGTCTGGGTGATAGCTGTAACATAGGCAAATAAGTTCAGATTTTGCTTCTAGAACCAGCAAGCAGGTATCTCTCTTCTTCCCACTGACCACCTGAGAGATACCAGTTTGGGTATCCCCACAGCATAAGACTATGAATATACCCTCCCACATAGGTGATTCTACTCTCATTTTTTGAAAACTAGTGGGGATATCTCAGGTATTCCGGGGGGCCTGTTTTGGCTTTTAATAGTCCCATGGGAATATGGCTTGAGGCAGAATTCCTTTATAGTGTAATCCATCCCCTTTGGACACGTAGACCGTGCAGAACCATGGAAACTCAAAACGTTTTAGCTGGAAGGGACCTTAGAGAACAGCTAGTTCAGTGTTTTAGAGATGAGGTAAACTAGGACTCAGAGAGGTTAATGACTTGCATAAGCAGTTGTTCAGTCACATCAGATTCTTTATGACCTCGTTTTGGGATTGTCTTGGCAAAGATATTGGAGTGGTTTGCAATTTCCTTCTCCAGCTCATTTTCCAGACGAGGAAACTGAGGCAAATACGGTTAAATGACTCGCCATGGGTCACACAGCTACTAAATGTCTGTGGCCAGATCTGAACTTAGGAAAATGAGTCTTTCTGATTCCGAGCCCATTGCTCTATCCATTGCACTGCCTAGCTGCTTGGGATTGAACAAGATCACAGAGCAAATAACAAACAAAGAGTAATGGAAACAGTTCTACTTAGGTGCCAATTGTCCAGTGGGAGTGGTTCAGGCCAGAGGGAGTTTTGGCAGATCCACTCATAACCACAGTAACCAGCCGGTGGGCCAGTTAGGGCACTCAAGTACTGATATAAAAACAAAAGACCAATGTTTTAAGGTTCACAATGAGTTATTAGATAACCATCTCTCTGACATCCCTTGTATTTCAAATTCCTGAGCAGGTAGTAACTTCCCCAAATTTTGATTCTCTGCTCTGGCAATAGTTTCCTACCCCATGTCCCACCTCCCACCTTCCAACTTCTACCCTTTGTCCATCAGACACCTGGGCCCTAGCTTAGCTTGTCTTTTGGGGATGATCCTCCTTCTTTTCCCTTGCTATGAATTCATTTAATCATTGTTATATATTTGGGGGATAGTAATGTACAATCAGAGTAATAAGACCTACTGGGTCTGCCAGACACTAGCTCTGAGATATCGGGAAAGTAACCTCAGTTTCCTCATTTGTAATAAAGGGGATGATTGTATTTGAATTACCTACTTTACAGGATTGTGATTAAGCATTAAGTAAGATGATATATATGTATATGTATATAGTACTTTGCTACCCTAAAACACTACATAAAGATGAGTTTTCACCACCCCCACCACCATCATCATGATCATGATCATGATCATTATCATCATCATCGTTAGAATTCATGTCTCCAGATTATAAGTGTAGTATTTGTGACCGTAAGTTACAAAACTTCCTCCCAGTTATTTCCCCAAGTAATTAATTGCCCCATAGCAAATTAGGCCAATAAGAAACTCTGATACTTCCAAAGTCACCTTAGAAGACCTTGCAAATCCAAGGAAGCCCAAGATATACTGGGAAAACAAACATTGCTCTAAGGTCCCACAGAATGAGTGTCTATTTCCTTCCTTTTTCTGTTGCCCAGTAATCTAGTCAGATACTAATATCTGTCTCTGGTCTTTATCATGACAAATAAGGCCCTCATGAAGAGTGAATAAGCAAGGAAATAATACATTTAGCAGCCAATGAAGAAGTTGGATGCCTTTTCAAGTACAGAAAATATTTATTGGAACAAACAGAGCTGTGCAGGTAAATCTTGAGAGTGTTAGAGAGAACCAATTAAATAGCAACCAGTGAATCAGGTAGCTGGAATAAGGCATCTTGGACTGGTTGGCCAAGTGTCAAATCTTTAAGTAATTAGACCCACTTTCTAAATGGAATTAGCCATAAGAATATTAAAATAATTTTTCATTCACTGAAGAGAGACTGTGGGTGCTCAAGGGGAAAGGAATGCATTTACTGCTGTTCTCAGTAAAGAAAAAAGAATTCCACCAAAAAATAAAAACAATTGGGAAATGAATATGACCTTGTGTGTCAGAGTCAACATGTTTCCTGAACATTTGACCACATCTTTTTTTTCTGCTAATGAAAGGTAAAAAGTTGATTTCAATTTAAATCTAATGTCATAGTGTGTAATACCATCTCCAGCAGCAGAGGCATTGCCAATGACACAATTTGACAATTACCTGCCAGATCCCACAATCATGAACAGTTCTTTTCTTAAAAATTCCAAACCTCAAAGTTCTTGAATTTCAAATTTAAAACTTAGGTCACATCTACACAAGTAAAAAAATGCATATGTCTAGATAGAGAACTCAATTCAAAGCAACAAGCCAACTCCTATTCCCACCTACCCCAATATTTCTGAAATAAGGAAACAGACTGACAATTACTTCTTCTAGTCCTTTAAAAAGTCAGAGAGGTAGGTACAAGTGTAGATATGTTACTTTAAGGTCTAAATTGCCTCTCACCTTAAGCAAAATTCAACATTAATTAATGGCATTTTATTTATGAAGCAACGGACCTAATCCAAGAAGAACAATATTACTAAATTATTATCATTTTCCCTCAGGACATACAGTTATATCCCTCTCACCTGAACAAATGAGGCACTGAAAATTAATTCACAGCAAAGCACTACTTCCCAAAATGGGGTCCCAAGTCTTTGAAGGATCTTTGTGGAAGATCTTAAATTAACCAAATACCAAACAGGGGCAAAAAGGTGAAAGAGGACATCTAGAGGCGCCATAGTGCACAGAGTACTAGTCCTGGAGTCAGGAGGCTGTGAATTTGAATTTGGTCTCAGATACTTAGTAGCCCTGTGGTCCTGGGCAAGTCATTTAACCTCTGTTTGCCTCAGTTTCCTCATCTCTACAATGAGAATAATAATAGCTCCTACTTCCCTGGGTTGTTGTGAGGTTCAAATGAGATAATAATTGTAATTAGCATGATGTCTGGAATATAGTAAGCACTACGTATATTCTAGTTATTATCATGATTATTAAAAGACATTTGCCTTCAGCTCTCTTGGTCCATCTTACCTACTCTACCCATACTCCTTTAGAAACAGGTTATTTCTGGTTAAATTGCTTTGTTTAAGGTCTAGCCCAATGTCATAAGTTAAGAAATTGAACATTATTTGATGGTAGGGAGCATAGCTTTCTGTATTTTAAGTAGTCATTTGAAAAATGATGAGGGTGAACCATGGTAAAAATGATTGAGGTGAAAAAGTCAAGTGAACTATAGCCCTCATGGATTTCTGACCTCAGCACATACTCCCTCTATCAGTGGGGACAGACTTTTAAATTATAAATTATCTGAGGGAAATGATGCTTTTGATACCACCTTACCCACATAAGTCTATCCTTTGCAGTGGAAAAAGCAATAGACATTCCTGAAACGGCAGAAATGTGAAAAGCAGCCTTGAATTTTGACCCTGGACACAATGTCCCATGTTCCTTAAGCTCCATCTTCTTCCTGAGTTTGGTCTGAGGGAGTCTGCCAAAAAAATACTTGAACTCTTATTGTAGTAAAAGTACTTAGAAAAATATTTATACAGTTGGGCATGGTCAAAGGAAGAGGAAAGGGCTGTATCCAAACAATTATGAGGCCTTGTTAATT
Organism: Phascolarctos cinereus; assembly: GCF_003287225.1. Taxonomy (NCBI): domain Eukaryota; kingdom Metazoa; phylum Chordata; class Mammalia; order Diprotodontia; family Phascolarctidae; genus Phascolarctos; species Phascolarctos cinereus. The sequence goes on from NW_027555514.1 coordinate 45,537,207, forward strand.
CAACATATTGAAAGACATTTAATAACAAGTATTTATTCTTTCTGCCAAGTTCTCCTGTACGTGGCATTTATCAACCTGGAAGAGTGTGGCTTAATCTGCTGCTACATTTTCTTTCTAACTAAAATGTAAGGGGAGCAGCTCTAGTAGAAAGAATACTGGATAGAGTCTGAGGACCTGGGTTCAAGGATTGGCTTGGGGCACGTCATTTAAATTTTCGGAATCTCAGTTTACCCCTCCATGAATTGGGGAGGCAATGCCACTTAGAATGCTATCACACAGATCAAATGCGAGGGCTGTGTAAAGTGCTTTAAAAATGTGAGCTTCTATTAGTTTTGCAACTTATACAGTGTTCCCAAAGTCTTAGCATAGTTTTAAGCTTGGATAGTTTAAAACCCTGCCCTTCCTATTTATATTATCTACTATATCAATGGTGTGTGAATGCTCCTCCACTGATGCAGACGGCAACCCCTGTATGAACTAGTATGAATTATAAAAACTAGATGGTTTTCTTGAGTTGTTACAATCATAGAAGAATTCATGACCTATTGCCCCAACTCTTAGGTAATTAACCTCTCCAAGGTTATTGAGGCTGGGCAGGTCCTCAGGCAAAAGACATTGCTGGAGTTCATTTTCAAAGCCTTTTCGACTTGTCAGGACCTGGAAGCCTTGTGCTCTGCTGCAACAGTTTTCAAGGTCACCTCCACACCACAATGAAGCATGGAAGGAGGATTTTAGTGGAGGATTGTTGTCCTCATCCTCCTCGTAATCAACAGCTGCCACATAATTACTGTTCAATCCTGTGATTCCATTGGCATAGAAGACCCCTGATAAGGAATCTCTCTCAACCCATTTGCATCAGCAACTGTGCCATTATTGACCATCTTTAAATGTTGCATGGGGCCACTATGGGGTCGGATAACTTGCCAGGGTCAGTCAGACAATATATGTCAGTGGCAGGACATGAACCTGTCTTCTGACTCTGAATCAAGCCATCTAACCGCTATGCCAATCCTAATAATAACATGGTTGCTAAAAATTGACCCTTGTTTATAGGAGTTATGTACACCCAAATCCAAAAGCCAGAAAACTGCTATCATTTATTCTCACAGAGTTTCAGTCTTCTTGTAATAATGCTAATAATTCACCCATATTTATAAAGCTCCATCAGCAAAATGAGAAAGAGCTGATAAGAGCAAATCCTTTGAAGTATGAAGTTACCAAAAGGAGTAGAAAAGGGCTTACTGTGCTGCTGGACCCATGAGTTGCCATATTGGTGGCCCACGCTAATCCAAGCATTTTTAAAAAAAATATTTACAGTATTCCCTTTTTCTTTCTCTTTCTCTTACATAACTAGACAATGACATGACATGATCCAGCACCACTGAAATGGTTCCACAGGCTCCATGTTCACCTTGAGGCTGGATAGATAAGCCATTCCTCAAAATGACTATTTTCCACATTGTCTTTTGGATTCTCAGGTTCACAGCTTACCAGCCATTTCTACACCCTTTTAGCATCAGGCAAACATTTATCTCCGGGTATGGATTTATTGGGCTATCTTAGAATAACCCTCATATGATCTGCAACAGTATTTTCCATCTAAGACAAATGACTGGTTTTAGTCATCAGGCACAAAAAGGTCAGAAGTTTTTCTTTATAATGCTCTGGATAAGAATTGAACCATTAAAAGAAAAAAAAATTCAGGAAATCCATTATAGAAACTGGGAAGTAAGTTAATCTTTGTAAAAGCAGATGGTAACCCTCAGAATTCTACAACTTCTTTAAAGAGCTTTAAATTATGATTTACCACAACTGTAATCTCTATGATTCTAAAAGGAACGTCAGAGTGTAGACTTCCTAAAGAGGTGACACTCTGATTTAGACAGATGTTGAGGACAGTGTCCAATAGATCTGGACATCAGGAGGCTGGGCCTAAAGTAAACATAATCAGTGGCAGTGTTGGAGAAAGAGCATTGGATCTGAAAGCAAAGGATCTGGATTCAGAGCCAAGCCCCCTGACTTACCAGCATGGCCCATAACCCCTCTGAATCTTGGTTTTGTTATTTATAAAACAGGGATAATGATACTTGCCCTATCTCTCTCCCAGGGTTTTGCTAGGAACTGCAAAGTGATTTCTATGCATGAGTTATCACAGTTACGGCTAATAAAATAATTCAGAACCAAACCCCTGAGCTTTCAAATTCTCAGGCAATGCAGAGAGATGAGGTGTGTCATGACTTTTCAGACACATAGACACCTTCCTCTGTCTCCATCACCTCCATTTCTCCTTGCCTTTCTTTACTTTGGAGACAGCTCATTTCTATAGAGTTCTTCAGGGTGTTTTATTCCTCTTAAACCGGCCTCCCTTTCAGGCAGCTAAGAAGTGAGATGGAAGACCTGAGTTCAAATCTTGTCTAGATACTTAATAGCTATGTGACCTGGGCAAATCACTTAACCTCTATCAGCCTCAGTATCTCCATTTGTAAATGTGGATAATAATAACTATCTTACTTTGTTGTTGTAAGGATCAAATGAGATTTTAAAAAATGTACAGATTTTCACAAACCTTAAAAGGCTATACAATGCTAAATTCTATTATTGTTGTTATTTAGTCAATTAGTCACATGCAACTCTTCGTGACCCATCAGGGTTTTCTTGGCAAAGATACTGGAGTGGTTTGCTATTTCCTCCTCCACCTCATTTTCCAGATCAGGAAACTGAGGCAAACATGTTTAAGTGACTTGATTAGGGTCACACAACTAGTAAGTATCTGAGGCTAGATATGAACTCAGGTTCTCCTGACTCCAGGGCTGGCACTCTGTCCACTATGCCACCTAGTTACCCTAAATATTATTTTAAAGTTTCAAGTCACTGAATCATCCCTATCTTATCCTTGAAAATTTTTAAATCTGCTTTTATAAAATCTACTATAAATGTTAAACTATGCCTAACATTCCTCTTCTTATCTATTATGAACTCTAAGATGGTATGGTCACCTCCTCCCAAGGTTCTCATCATTTCTACTTTGGCAACCAATTCATGATTATTGATCAGAATCAGATTCTAAATAGCACTTCTCCTGATTGTTTTTTTTTCTATCTTCTTAGAAAGTATTGATTATTAAGAAGTTATAAGCAAGACAATTTATCCCAAATATATCCTGCTTGTACATGATTATTTACATGTTGACTCCCCCATTAACTTATTAGTTCCTTGAAGGTAAGATTTGTTTTTTCCTTTCTCTGTAACACAGTGTATGGCACATAGTAGGCACTTCACAAATACTTATTGACTTGACTTATCAGATACTCTGTTTTTAGCAGCGATGCCCCTAGAACAGGCATTGAAGTTCACCTCCAACAGCTCATTGTTTCTTCCATGCCAACTCTGTGACTTTCATGATAAACTCATCCATTTTGCTCAGCAGACTGTGTTATACACTATCGCTGTAATATCGCTCTTATTTGCTTCTCTTTTTACTGCCAACCAGTGAGCTTTACCAGACTCTCCCTTTTCCCTATCTTGCTTATAGATTTCCATTTAGATAAAGATTGCTCAAATGGCACTACATATCAAAGACCATATCTGTTTCTTTTAAAAAATATCTACCCTTCCATTGCTATAATCTAGTCATAAGGAGGATCCCATTAAGTTTCACTGCTATGTATAAGATTATATTGGCCATCTTGCATTAAGATTTGTAATTCACTTTATTATTAGGAACTGCCCAATGGCATATGGACCCCAGAAGCCATGATCATCATTTCTGCCTCACTTTCCTGTCATTGACACTGCTAATGCTATTTTTCTTTCCATGACATAATTTGTCTTCTCTATAGTATCTGAACACTTTTCTCACTTTTCCTCCATTTTCATCTGAAAGTCCTCTTCTGAACCAGATCAGCAAGTCTCTCAGACACATAAATTTTCCTAAGCTATCATTACATTCAGTCTGTCACTGGCCAAAAGCCCAGAATTCCAATATCTCAAGTAGTTTTGGAATAATTTATTCTTAAGTCTTGAGAGTTTTTTGGTAGCTCCTTAGAATTTTTTTGATTTGGAACTGGAAAGAACCTTAGAGGTAATCTAGTCCATCAGTTCATTTTATAGCTGAGAAGATTAAGAACAAAAGAGAATAAATGACTGCATAAAATTTTGATATTAACTTAATCTGTGTGACATTCTGGACTAACCATCTTGGTTTCAATTTCTTTTCAAAGAGTAGACATCTTTTAATCTTGGACCTGGAGAAAACAAAATTCATGACTTGACAGAAAAAGTACTGTATTACATTGTGAAGATTCTATAACATTCTCTCTCGGTCTCTCTGACTCTCTTTCTGTCTCCGTCTTTCTTTTACATGGTTACCAGATGGGGGCACAGTAGATATTCAACATACCCTTCCATGATAGCTTTGAGGACATTTGAGCTCAACCATAAAGGTAGACAAGATGAACAACCTGGGCAAGGCTTGGGGCCATTTAACAAGCAACTCTACTGAACCCACAGTGGCTGTTTCAAAGTTTCATGAGTTCTTTGCCACAAGCCTACTAGTAGTCTCAACCTCCCCAACTCCATTTTGTCCCAGGTTCTGAACTTGAATTGCATAGGATTCCTTCTGGCCACATTTCTAAATCAATCCCCATCCAATTTGGCAATATTTCTTGAATTGCTACAGTCTCTGTTAGAATTCTGCTTAATAAGTAGAGTAACCTTCTAAGAATTAAGAGATGTCTAACAATGCAATTGACAGTGAAATAACGAGTTGAAAGCATCTAAACTGAGGCTGTAAGGTGACTCATTAGAGGTGCCTACAATGGGTTTCTACACTGAGTGAGAGGTTGGGCCTTTTAAGGTTCCTGATATCTCTGCTATACAATGATTCTGCTAAGTATTATTCCAAAGCAAGGTCAACTTCATTAATTCCAAACAATCCAATCCAATAAGCATTTATTAAATTGATGCTAAATCCAATGCACTGTGCTAGGCCCTTAAGCCGAGGTCAAAAGGGAAATAGTGCTTGCTCTCAAGAAGCTTACATTCTAATTAGCAAACTGTGGGTTCTTCATTCATAAGACAACCTCCGTTATTCAACAGCTCTCGTCATGTGAGCTACTGCAAGAGCCTTCTCACTGTTCTCCCTCCTTCAAGCCTCTCTCCTCCAATCCATCTCTACTCAACTGCCAAAGTGATGTTCTAATGCACAGGTTTGACTACGTCACTACGCTACTGAATAAACTCCCATGGTGCACCACTGTCTGTAGGATAAAAGACAAAATCCTCTTTTTGACATTTTGAAACCTTTGGCAACCTGGCTGGAATTGTATTATACAGCCCTCCTCTTTACAAACTCTACAACCAGCCAAACTGATCAGAAAATGATCGTTTTATAAAACATTTGTGTTTTTTGTTGTTGTCGTCTTGTTTCCATTTTTATTCTTGAATGTCCTTGGGATGACTCTGTTGAGTTGGATGTTTTGATAAGCTTTGCTTAAATTGGTTTTATAATCACTTGCTCCTCTTGGCTTTATGAGAAGATCCTGCTGGTAACTGCCCCCTCATCCTTCTTCATAGGATTTTACAAAGAAGTTTGTATTCTCTCCCACTGTGGCCTCAAGCACTCATCTTTCTCCATCTGACAAATAAATCAGATGTGAGCTGAAAAAGATGCTTTTTGAGGAATCTTCTGTTCTTCTTGTGGTGGCAGTTATTTTATATTGCTTTCACCTTCTAGATAAAAATTATTAGAGTCGATGTCAATGTCACTTTTGTTATCTATTTCTCATGTGTAATTTCAGTTACTAGTTCTTCATTTGCCTGCGAAGAAATGGAGGCATAGGGAATTTATCTGATTTACATGGCCTTGTATCAAAGAATGATTAAGGGAGCAGAATTAGTGTTTGAACTTGGATCTCTTGATTAGAAGTTCAGTAGCCTTTACACTGTATTGACCTCTGGGAAAGAACTTGGAATATTAAGGGAAATTAGTATTGCTATCTCCTGCCACTGTATAAATCTTAGAGGCTTATTTGGTGGTGGGGAACATAGCTTTGCTTTTTTGTTTTTATCTTTTGTTTTTCCTGGAGTGAATATGCTTTTTTGCATACCTCACAAGCCATATCCCACTCCCACAAACCAGATTTCTTTAATATCCACATACGTCCTATATTGAAATATTTTCAAGTCAACTTCTAAGAAAGAGATCTGAGAAGAACTCATATTCAGCCTGGGTTGAGCTCCCCAGCTGTGTATGACCTGCTCTGAACTGAATTCTCAGAAATTGCCTTAGATTAGAGAACAAAGTAAACAAAATAGGAATTATCTCTAAAAGTCTGGAGGAACTTTCCCAGCTCAGAGGTTCAGGGGTAAATTAATAATGCAGATAGCACTTGCATCATATTATATAAGTGCTAATATATAGAATCTACTATTCAAATATAGTATTTATTAGTCAAATATTGAAGTGTGTTTTCTATCTACATAATGTTTAAAAAGTATCTCCTCTTAAAAAGAAACTATTGCTGATTAGTGAAAATAAAGACAATTCCAAAATTCTACCAGTTACCTATCCTCTCTGCACCTTAGTTTCTCTGCCTATAAAATGATGGATTTAGATTAAAAAACTCAATTATCTATCTAGTTAATTATTAGACTAAAAATGATCTATAAAATCCTTTCCATTTCTAAATCCCAAGATCCCATTATCCTAAGGTGATAAGGATTAAGGATTAATATGTAATATACAGACCTAGCAGAAGACAAAGTATCCTAAAGAACAGAGATTATGTTTTCCTTCAAGTTACATGACCAAGAAACTATAAACTTACAAATTCAAAAAATTAGTACAACATAGCCCAAATTGTTCATAATTGAATATTTACCTTATTTTATGAAGCAGCAACTGGTATTTGCCATTACTCACATCTCAGGAAGGAGCATGGTACAGTTGGAGTCAGAACACTCAGCAAATTCTAGTTCTGTGATTATTTTCTATGTGACTTTGGGTTAATTGTTGAACCACCCTGGACCTCACTTACCACATTAGTAAAATGATCAGGTTAAACTAAATGCCATCTTTGGCCCTTCCAGCTATAAAGCTGTGATCTCAATGACACTGCAAGAAGTCACATGTAAAATTTAAAAAGGGCAGATAAAAGCATAATAAATTAAAGCAAACAGCCATTATTGGTTAACTTCCAGCTATGAAATTCCATAATTCTATGCCCCTGCATATCAAAATATACATAAGAGCAGCCTATAATGTGGAAGAGCATATCTTAATTTCTAGGCTAATAATAATAAAATTTAACATGTTGGTCAACATGCAAGTGATGGATTGGTAAGCAAATTCCTTCTACAACACCCATCTCAATATTCTTGACTTTGCAGTTATTAACAAAAATGATACCTTTGTCAAAAAAGAAATGTGGTTAGAGGGACAGTAAATAGTTAATGAAACTAGGAGTGGGCATGGGGGTGTGAGTTGGGATTCCATTCTGCTCATTAATAGACCCACCTCACACGAGGATGGTTCTTTCATAAGTCTATCTACTCTCATTTCTCTGCTCTCCTTCTAGAATGAAGTAGAGAAGGATAGGAGACTGAAGGGGTCATGATAATGATCAGGATCAAAAGGTACAATCAGTTCAAGATCACGATACTTATGACTACCTGGGATAGAGAAAGAAAGAAGGCATGGCTGATGCCTAACTCTCATTTCTTTTCTTTCCCTGCTTTTAGGCCTGGTTTGGATCCTACCCTACTTCTCCAAAGCCATGAACTCTTTAGTCAGTTGGTCACTCACAAGCATTTTTTGAGAACTTACCCTATTCCGGGCCTGGTGCTAAGCATTGAGGATTCAAAGAAAGTGAGATCCAGTGCCTGCCCTCTGAAGGAGTTCACATTCTAAAAGGGGAAATATGTAAATAACTGGGTACATTCGAGATACGTATAAAGTAGACATATGATAATCTCAGAGGTGAAGGCACTAGTAACTTGAGAATCAAGAAAAGACCTCTTGCAGCAGGCTGCATGTGAATGAAGTTTAGAGAAGGAAGCCAAAGAAACTAAAAGGCAGAGGGAGGAACTAAGAACCTTCTAGACAAGGGAAAACAGCAAGAAAAAAATCATGGAGATGGGAGATGAAGTGATGTGTGTGAGGAGCAGCAAACAGGCTGGTAGAGGTGGATTGCTGAGTGTGATAAGACTCCATAATAATAAAGTAGAAAGAGGTCAGGTTTTGAAAAACTATGGTTGACAGAGGACTTTATGTCTGATCCAAGGATCTAGAGATAAGAGAAAGTGAATGGATTCTACAGGTAATGGTTAGCATTTCTATATATAGAGTTTTAAGGTTTATTAAGCACAATGCATGTTGTTTCATTTGATATTTATGGAGTAAGGGATAATATGATCACATCTACAATTCAGGAAAATCATAATAGCAGTGAAGTGGAGAATGAATTGGAATGGGGAGAGACTTGAAGCTAGAAAGAGAGACCAGTCCAAAAATCTATTAGAGTAATCCAAGAGTGAGGTAAGGGATGAGCATAGTGCTTGTGTAAGTGGAGAGCGGACATATATGAGGGACCTTGCAAAGGCAGAAATGACAAGTCAATAAGAAATTGGATAGGTGAGATAAGTATGAGTGAGGAGTAGAGGATGACACCAAGATTGAAGGCCTGGGTGACTAGGAGGATGGTGGTACTCTTATAATAATAGTAAAGTTAGGAAGAACTAAGGGTTGGTGGAGATTGGGAGAAGGGGAGATAATGAGTTCTATTGCAGATATGTTCAGTTTCAGATGCCCAAAAGATATCCAGATTGAGATGTCCGAAAGATAGTTAGTGATAACAGGAGCTCAGGAGACAGATGAGACAGGTAACATAAATCTTGGAATCATCTACATAGAGATGAACCTTGAGCCCATTGGAGTGGATAAAATCACCATGTGAGATAATAGGTCCTGTACAGAGCCTTGGAGGACACCCATGATTATTGGGCATTATTGATGAGTGGTCAGAAAAATAGGAAAACCAGAAGAATAGTATCACGCAAACGTTAGAGACAGCGTCCATGAGGACAAGGTAATAAACTGTGTTAAATGTTGTAGTGAGGTCACCAATGATGAAAATTTTTAAAAAGGCCAATTAAGAAAGCAATGATGTTTTTGGAGAGGGTATTTCATTTAAATGATGAAGTCAGAAGCCAGATTGTAGAAGGTTTAAAAGGGAGATGAGGTAGAGGTACTTTGCTTGTACAGATAGATCTTTCAATTAGTTTAGTGGAAAAGGGAAGTAGAAATGGGAAATGACACCTGTCAGAAGTGGTCAGATCAAATGAGAGTTTGTGTTTTTTAAGTCACGGGGGCAAGATGGGTATGTTTATAGTCAGCAGGAAAGAGGCCAATAGAGATGGAAGATTAGAATGGGGGTGGGCTGAGAGTGAAGGCAAACTTCTGAAACGGATGAGAGGGGATGAAATTAAGGGTAGATATACACAAAGGGTGGCCTTGCCAAGGAAAAGGGCCACTGGATTAATATATATACATACATATACATACACATATATGTGTATGTATGTATATATACACACATATTATATATATACATATTTTATATATATACATACATATGATGTAATGAGGGAATATAAGGTTATATTATAATAAAATAAGGATATAATGAGGGAAGCTTTCTGAGTGATGTGAGAAGAAGAGGAGAGGAATAGAAAGATTGTTTTAGTGCAGTGAGAGCCCAGTTGAAATAACATAAAATTGTAGTGGACCCAATCAGCATAGTTTCATGATTTTCTCCATCTCCATTCAGCAACATGTGAATAGAAGCAAAGGAGGTGGATGATGGGATTAATCTTGGGCAAGACATGATCAGGGAGAGGACATAGGGATAAGAGATGCAGTTGTAGAAGTTAGTGTCGAGTTGTTTCACCAAGAAGTTGAGATAGGGAAAGGAGGAAGAATGTAGAGAGTAGAGGTTATGACCCACTGAGGGTTAGAGGGAAGGAGGTCACCATGAGGATGAAGAACAGGGTAAAGACTTGTAAATCATAGGGAAAGATGGAATGATAGGAGATTAGGATCAGTTAAGGCAATTTTGGGGTTCGTGAATATGGAAGAAGAACAACTGTGGGTAATAGCAAGATTGAGGGAATGAACATTTCCATGTGTAGCTAAGATGGCAACAGAAGAATAGATGATGGGAACTCGATAGATTGAAGAAATGGGAAGTTAGGGTATCTGAAGAAGCATCAATATGTGCTCTCGTATGAGGATATTGGGAGGAAGACTATGATCTAGACACAGAAATCATCAAGGAAGATGGGAGGATGAGCTGGGAGGATACTCCAGGGCCTTTTCAACTTTGATAAATCCTCCATAATCTCTCTCCACTTCAATAACTTCCATGGCTACATCAAGATGCTAATGAAGATTGATTGAACTGGGTTCTGAGGGACCTAATCTCATTACTAATAAAAGAAGATGAATCCTGAACTTTCCCACACTGCCTAGATATTAAATACGGCTTATGCTGATTAAGCACTAGCAAGGTTAATTAAGATAGGATTCCAGGGGAATATGACGCACTCACAGGACAATAGTCTGCTACTACTAAACAGGAAAAGGGAAATGAAGGCATTTGTCAAAATTAAACCAAAGCAGAGTCACGGCGGCTTGAGAGATCACAATGTAAACAGGGTATTCATTGGCTGTTCTTAGCTGGTAAGATGTCCTCTTTCCTAAAGCAGAACTGGTTTTCTCTCTCAGAGAAGGACCCACACCAGCACAGGCACCAGTAGCACCAGCATCAGCACTGGCCTTGGCATTTGGGATCAGTTTTGCTGAAATTAGAAGAGAAAGGAGTTACATAGATGATCGGCTTTCTCTCTTGAGTGGAACTACCTTTAAGCCTGCTTCATGTAAAAAACTGGCTGGAGGTTTAGGAAAATAAAGTAATTGTTTTAATGAATTAAGGTCAATGAACTAAGAGCCCTTTCATTTCCAACATTCTGAGACTATGACTTATAATGTGATTATGGCTTAATAAACAGAGGTTTTATTGAATCAGCAGAGGAAAAACAAATCTCAAAGTCTGGGGATTGCCTCAGATTTCTGCCCCACTATGGCTAATTCTGATATTGTCGTAATTTGTGTGACGTTTAGGGGCTAAACAGCTTGGTTGTAGCACCATTTTTAAAGAATCCTAGAGAGAAAGGAAACTTCATATTTAGCAAAGATATTGCAGTGAGAGAAAATATTCTAGAATATTCTGGCACATAAACTGTTCCAGACAATCACAACATCTGCCAGAGGAAGCTGGTGACTCACTGGATAGAATTCTGGGTGAGTCAAGAAGATATGAGTTCAAATCCAGCCTCAGACACTTTGTGTGTGACCCTGTTCAAAGTAGCTAGGTGGAGCAATGGTATTTGGGCTCCTTACTTTTCCAACCTTACTTCCTGTGATTCAATAATAGTCACATCATCATCATCATCATCATCATCATCACCATCATCATTATCATGGCAGCTAGGTGGTTCAGTAGATAGAGCACTTGGCCTGGAGTCAGAAAGACCCAAGTTCACATCGGTCCTCAGACACTTGCCAGCTGTGTAACCCTGGGCAAGTCATTTAACCCTGTTTACCTCAAATCCCTCATCTGTAAAGTGAGCTGGAGAAGGAAATGACAAACCACTTCAGTGTCTTTGCTAAGAAAACCCCAAATAGTCAGACAACAATAATAAAACTTAGTATTTATATAGTCCTTTATGGTTTGTGAAAATGTGTACATTTGTTATCTCATCTGGGGTCACAAAGAGTTGGATACAACAGAAAACAACTAAACAACACTTGATCTTTGTCTGCCTCAGTTTCCTCACCAGCAAAATGGAGAGAATAATAGTACCTATGTCCCAGTATCAAATGAGATAACAATTGTAAAGTGCTTAGCACAGTGTCTGATACTTAACAGGTGCTACATAAATCCTTATTCCCTATCCTCCTTTCCTGATTTTTAAGAAATCCTTTGATTTTTAAAAAATCCTCAATTTTTTAGAAATCCTTCTTTTGATTTAAGAAATCAAATGTACTGCCTCTGGGAGAGTGGGATAGCAGGAAGATCTGGGCCAAATAAAGGAACTTCTTTCTTAAGGACCCTTCATTCAGAATCTCTTGCAATTCTGAAGTTTGAGAAATAGAAGCTGTGCAATAGAGGCACATGGATAATTGAACGAATAGTGCTTGCCTACAACCGTGCAGAGGGTTCACTTGTTGATCCATACTATATCAGCCTTTTGGCATATGGAGGCTCCTTTGATACCACGAAATCTCACATAGGATGCTAATACAAAATAAAATAATTATATCTTCATAAGAGCATATGATTCCTTTAAGTATTTCAAAATGAAATGAGCTCAGTGAAACCCTACTTTACCCCCTAGCCTGATAAAAATTCAATTTTAATTAAAGACATCTACATAAGCTTATTAAACTATTTTTCTAATTAAATTTACAGATAAATGTGGTTATTTGACTACTGACCATCTTTCCCTTAGTAGGCAAATACCCTGAGGTCTAAAGAGCCATCATATTCTATTATGGAAAAAAGCTTTGATAACTTCTTAAGAGTTAAGAATAAAAAGAAGGGCTTTTTAATGTATAAAATAGAAGAGGAAATAAATAAAATTCAGACTCATATCAACAAAGGAAACAAGCTGATATGGTATTTTTATTTTGTTTTTTATTAATTTTGTGTTTATATTTACATTACTTACTAAATAATACTATTAAATAATTGCCATTACTTTATTTATTAATATTATATTTTTTATTAATTTTTTTCCATTGGCAAACGTTTATTTTCTCTCCTTCCCTACCCCGACCCTCCCTCTGGAAAAAAAAAGAAAAGAAAGAAAAACAAAATTCTCATTACAAATATGCATTGGTCCTAAGTCTCAAAGTCAATATGTTCTTAATGGTTAACAGTGAAAATACTATTTTTGATTGTTGATTTAAAAGCAAGTAAACCCTTGAAAATGGGCTTGAAAAATTACACCAAAAAGTGCATTTAAAAAGGTATTGTTTGCATCCCCTCCCTTTCAAACTTTCCCTTTAACTTCTACCAGTTTCTTTAGCACCCTCTATTCCATTCCATTCCAAGTATCATGGAAAGATTCACAGGGAACCTATTGTTCAGTTGTTTTCAGTCCTGTCCAACTCTTCATGAACCTGTTCGGCAAAGATAGTAAAGTGGTTTGTCATTTCTTTCTCCAGCTCATTTTACAGATGAAGAAACTGAGGCAAAATGAGGGTTAAGGATCTTGCCCAGGGTCACACAGCTAGTGAATGTCTCAGGCTGTATTTGAACTCAGGAAGACAAGTCTTCCTGACTCTAGGCCCAGCACTCTATCCACTGTGCCACCTAGCCTCCCCCTCAAATAACCTAATTTATAATTTTACCAATTTAATCTAAGATTTTTCATATTTCTTTTCACAGATTCATCAAGTTCCACAGAACCTTGAAGGTATTTTAGTTTTCAAGTCGACTTGTTCTGGATGAAATTACTGCTTTAATTTTTCCTTATAGACTAAGTTAATCTAAAAATATTAATTGTGAATCCAATTCCTTTCTTTTTCTCTTTCCAAATTATAGGTTTTACCTTCACTCTGGAGGAGTGCATTTGTTCCTAAGTACAGCTAAGGCCCCCACGAGAAAGCAGAAGTACAAATGTTGCTACCTACTGATTAAAAGTTGACTCAATTCATGTTACCATAACCTAGATGAAATTATATCTTAAAAAGATATGTTTCATTACAGCTTCCAAATAGAGATTATGGAAACCCAGTGGAATAAGCCATAGTATTCAAATCAGGTTTCAAGAGAGTATCAATAAAGGATAGGGGCTAGATCCATTGGTATAGGGGATTCCCTGGTGAGGAAACTCCCCTTAGCAACAAAGGTCAACACCTTCTCTGTGGCTTAAAGTCCTAGAAAGTTGTCCAGAGCAGTGGTTCTCAAGCTTTTCCACCTCAAGAGCCCTTTACATGCTTAAAAATTCTTGAGGACACTAAAGAACTCACACTCAGACCCACAGGCAGATCACAACTCCCCTATGACTTAGTAGCTTATTTTAAGAGCTGTAGACAAGAGACAATGGTGGCATAGTGGAGAGAGACCTGGCCTTGAAATCAAGAGGATCTGGATTCAAATCTTGCCTGACACAGATTGGCTATGTGATTCTGGGTAGGTTAATTAACCTTCAGTGCTCTAGGTGACTCTCGGGGACTATAAGTTGAAGAGAAAGTTCAAATCTGCATTAACAAGGCATATTTTTTCACCACGCAGTTCCATATATTCATAAAATCACAAGTCCGGTCCCAGTCACAGCCAAAAATGTTTACCATTCTAGGGCTGGCACATAAGGAGTCAGCTAAGTGGCATAGTGGATAGAATGCCACATCTGAAGTCAGCAAGTCCTGAGTCCAAATCTAGCCTTAGGCATTTACTAGCTGTATGACTCTGGGAAAGTTTGTTTGCCTCAGTTTCCTCAACTCTAAAATGGGGATAATAAAAGCACCTATCTTGCAAGGTTGTTGCGAAGATCAAAAAAGTTGATATCTGTAAAATGCTTAGCACAGCACCTGATGTTTCCATCCTTCCTTCTTTCCTTTTATCCTTCCTCTCTGAACTTAGCTAATGTGTAACTAACTACAGATATGGAGGGTTTTTTTAGAAGTCCTATAAGACTTCCCAGCTTGATAAGAACTACCAGTGGTAATCATTCTATTTGCATAGACTTTTAGATTGTTATTGTTTAGTCGTTTCAGTCCTGTCCAACTCTTCTGACATCATTTGGGAGTTTTCTTGGCAAAGAAACTGAAACAGTTTGCCATTTCCTCCTCCAGCTCATTTTTACAGATGAAGAAACTGAGGCAAACAGGGTTAAGTGACTTGCCCAGAGTCATATAGCTAGTAAATGCCTGAGGCTGGATTTGAACTTATGAGTCTTTATGATTTCAAACCCAGTACTCTATCTATCCACTGAGCCACCTAGCTGCCTTCAGACTTTTAAAACACACAGCCATAAATCATCTGAGTAATACTTCAGTAGAAGCTATTACAATCATTAATAATAAAGCCATCTTTCCTTAAATATGGATCTCTCTCTCTCTCTCTCTCTCTCTCTCTCTCTCTCTCTCTCTCTCTCTCTCTCTCTCTCTCCCCCTCCCTTCCTCCCTCCCTCCCTCTGTCCCCCCTCTCTCTCCTTCCCTTCCTCCTTATCCCCCACATGTGTGTATATTTCCCCCTTTATTATCATTTTCCATCATACTTGAAATATCTGTATATCTGTGGGTTTGGGTACTCTTTTCCACCAAACTAGATTATGGCCTTTCTATTACTCTGTATATAACCTTTAAGAGTTATTTTAGCTGAAAGATACATCATCTTGTGGTCAACCTAGTGATGAATGTCTCTGACCTCTGGCAGACTAGTTCTCAGTCAGCAGGCATAAAATCCATCACCAGGACACAAACTGAAACCTTTCCAACTTGGTAGGACCTATGAGCACTTGCACTCAATTGGCATAGCTTTGGAGAACTCCAGGTTCCCTCTGTGCCATGAGGACTATTGTTAGGAGGATTTATAGAGATGGCTATACTGTGTTGTGTCTAAACAGTATCCCTTTTTATGGGGGGGGTCATTCTATGAAGGTTTTACTTTTTTCTGAGGCAATTGAGGTTAAGTGACTTGCTAGGGTCACACAGCTAGTAAGTGTCAAATGTCTAAAGATGGATTTGAACTCTGGTTCTCCTGAGCTCTATCCACTGTGCCACCTACCTGCCCCTGGGTTTTAAAACATGAGGGTTCTATGATTTCTGAAACCTTGACTGCCACCCTTCCCCTTGACTGATCAATAGATCTGAGAATATCTATCTATTACTTGAAATCAATATCCTTTTCTAATTTAAGCCATTCAACAAATGTCAAAGTTCTTCTAAATACAAGACACAAATGATTGAGAGAATGTAATCAATTCTTTATCAAAGACACTTTGATTTCCTGAGCTGAAGCTCATCCCACATACTACTCTGCTTCTCCCCACACCCAAACCCTTGTTAATACCCTCTTGTCTTGGAGGGGTGGGGTGGTGGGAGGAGGGATGAAAATGATATGATGGAAAAATGATATGATGGAAAATGAATGAAGTAAAAGCAGCAATCCCATGGCTTATTGACAAAGTCCTTGATGGGACAGAAAAGTTGACATCAATAGCAAAAGTGAAAGTTTTAAATTATCTGTGGGTTTTTCCATGTCTGGGCTATGACATCTCTCAGCTAACCCAGATAAATGATAGTTACAGTTTGCAAAGATTTCATGAGATATTTGATACAGAGACCCATCCTTCCTAGAAAATTATTTCTGTCTCAGATATAATCACTGTCACATAGACTGAAAACTGTCCTACGTAATTACAAAGAATGATAAATAGCATTAGTCCTATTTTAGGAAAAGAAGAGTGCTCTAGAAGGTATTTCAGTGATAGACTGAGTTTCCTTTCATATTTGTCAGGTAATTGAAAAAAAAAAGGAATTGATAAAGTTAGGCTTGCCCATTGCTGTATATTTTAAACACTATCCAGGACAGGTTTTAAAGGGTATAGCTATGCTTTTGTCTTTTTTCTTGAAAAAGTGTTCTGTATTCTAACAGGGGAATAGCATCTCTAGATATTTTTCATCATGTATTCTGCCTTTTAAAAACTATTAATTCTACTATTTCTATAACATCATAACAATGTAACTTACATAACAAGTGAGTACAATCCTCAATTATTCTATTCTTCCTAAAGCTCATGTCTAGAAAATGTTTATAGATGGCTAATTTTCTCTTAGATTTAATTTAGCCAAACTAAAAGCTCCCTCAGTTATAATAAATGAAACCCTCTCTTGCAATGAAAATTAACTTCTCCTTTGTTATCATTTAACAGTCAACCTATCATACTCTATTTTTTTAACACAATTTTTCTTGATGAATCAATCCCTCTAGATATCTAAATATTTAGGGGGATAGCTTTTTTTTTTTTTGCTTTTTGGTGAGGCAGTTGGGGTTAAATAACTTGTCCAGAGTTACACAGCTAGTAAGTGTCAACTGTCTGAGGGCAAATTTGAACTCAGGTCCTCCTGACTCCAAGGCTGGATCTCTATCCACTGCACCACCTAGCTGCCCCTAGGGGGGTAGCTTTTACTGAAAAAAAAAAATCAGTTCAATTGGTCCACTTCTTAGTGCTCACAAATGAAGGCAACAACTTATGAATGATCCTACCATGGGCAACTGGAGAAACTCCAACTTCTACGAGCAGTGATAAGACCTCAGTATATAAAGCCAATATTCAGATCAATCAAAAGCTTCTTACTTGGTCCTGACAAGACTAGAATAACCTGCCTTAAAGCTGAAGGGAATCTATAAACAAGCCAATCAAATGGGCACCTGTACAGTAATTTTTCTACAAAGTCCTCAGCGAGCCAACCAACATTTGCTAGAAAACCTCTAGATAGAGATCTTGCCGCTTTCTAGAACAGGACATTTAGTTTTTAGACGACTAATTGTTAGGATTTTTTTTCTTATGTCAAACCTAAATCTGCCTACCTACAAATACTACCTAGTGATTCTAATTGCTCCCTCTGGATCCAAGAAGAGCAAATCTAATTCCTCTCCCATAAGAAGGCCACTTAAATATTAGAAAACTGCTATCCTACTTCTCCTAAAACATGTCTTCTTCAGGCTGATCACACTGAGTTCCTTCAACCAACCTTTGTATGACATGGTCTCAAGGACAGTCATCACAGACATTTTACTGCCCAGGACAGCTGCCTTAAAAAAAGAAATCCTGAGCACCCACAGGGAAGTCCATTCCTGTTTAGATGTAAGACAGAAGTGATGGTAAATAATAAATCATTGTAAACTGTGGAAAAGGGAGAGAAATGGGTACAATAAAATAATCATTTTTACCCACACCAAATTTCTCAGATTGTTTGATAATTTCATGAAAATTGAACATCAATTTTCAAAATCTAGAGTCAAAGGGATGTGACTAATCCACCAACCAAAAAAGATTATTTTGTTTTTGTTTTTGTTTTTACTTTGTGCCAGCACTGTGCTAAGTAGTGGGAATTTAAAGAAAGGTTAAGACAAAAAGGTCCCTGTCTTCATGGAGTTCACATTCTCATGAGGGAAACGTAAATAAATAGGTATGCACAGGATATATACAGAGTAGATAGAAGGCAATATTAGAGAAGGCCCGAGCAGATGTGGGAAATGGGAAAGGCCTCCAAAGATGGATTTCTGAAACCAGAGCTCTAACCTCAAAGGAGAAGGAAAAGAATTAGAAGAAGAACAAAGTCCTAATTAAAAGAGTTCTAAAGAGACAAATCCACTACAGAAAAGGCCAAGAAGGAAAATGCTTTAACAGGAAGTTTGAAAAGCCTCCTCTTTTCTCCACAATCAGTGCAGTGACTTGGAGCAATACTGACAAGATGGCACCAGATAACAGACGTATGAAACTGTGGTGAGGGAGGAAGGAACTTGTTAGAAATTGCGCTCAATCCATCTGGTCTGTTGTCATAGCGGGGAAAAATGGCCAACCATTCAAACAGATGATCTTGCTATATCATGAGCAGCATGGATGTTAAAGCTAGATCTACCCTCACAAAAAAAGTGAGTGTTAGTGTTGCTTTTGAAAGGGAATGGCGAGAAAAGAGAGAAAATGGTCTTACCATGGAGTTAAGTACACGATGAGCCAGATACCTTTCTACAAAGCTGAACTCAAATAGCAATTAAGCTTAAATCCAAACCAACAAATAATTCTTAGAGGTTAAAATACATAGTCAGAGAGTTTTGTTTAGTTTTAGTTTAATACTCTATTTGATACTGCTCAGACGTACAACGATCATTTGAAACTGAGAAATTTTTAGATTCTAATTAGAAGACTAGTACAAATGGGCTTCCAATGCATAAATCACGGGAATAGAATGTTTTATTTTAATATCAACAAGACACTAAAAAAGCAAACAAAACACCATAAGTTTAGTGCAGAGCTTTGTCAGGAAAAAAAATCAAGAGGTGTTTAACAAACAATCAAATTTTTCTATGATATTTCAACAGATGGGAACATTCCCAAAGACATGTAAACCCCAATGTTGTCCAAATACGAAAAAAAAGTGACTCTAATAGGCTTGCATTTCTCTTTAACTAAGATATGGGTTTGTTCACCTCCATATTAAAAGAATATATAGCAAAATTGGAAAATAATTGTTTATTTCCATACAGTTATTAATTGTTTACAAAATGCTTTCCTCATAAAAGTAGTACGAGTATTATTCCTATTTTGCAGAAAAACAAACTTCCTTTACCTCTCTAGACTTCATTTTTCTTATCTATAAAATGAAGGGAATGGACTTAATGAAATCCTTGCTCTCTTCTAGTCTCAATCCATGGTCCTATGACATGCCTTTGATCATGTGGGTTAATCCGTAGTGAAGCCAAGATCTGAACTTGGACCCCCTGAATATAAGCCCTTTCTACTATATCTTGCAATAGATGATTTTCATTATAAGTTAAAAGGATTTTGGATTTATCATGACCAACCACCTGGCAGATTATTCCATATAGATTAAGACCTTTACATTTCATGCATAAATTATTATCTAATTATCTACAGATAAAAAAAAAAACCTGCAGAAGGTTTTACAATTTACTTATTAAATGCCCAGGGCTGACAATGATTTAAATAATTAAAATGCTTCCATTATTCATAATGTTATTTTTCCTTCATTCTATGCTATTAGAGTGATTGAAATAGGGGTTAATTAACTGAGGAAAATGAAATATAATTTTATTTTAGGCAGCAAATGTTCAAGAATGCTAGGAAATACTACTATGAATTGACGTTCAAATAATGGTGGCATTGAGATTTGCAGATTTTAGATTCTATCATGATGCCTACCAATTATTATTTATCTTAAGACCAATTAAAAGAGCCTACTTGGATCGTAGGATTTAGAGTTGAAGGTAACATATGCAAGATAATATTTCAATAGCTAACCAGCCATTGAATTCTAATTAAAAGGGGGTTTTTCTTTAAAGGAATTAGCTAGGAAACACGTTGCAAGGGAAGCTATAGATACTATTGTCCCTCCCCACCCCCACCCCAAAAAGAAGAAAAGAAATAAAAGAGGGCCATTGAAGCTTGAAAACACACAAAAGGGAACAGGTTAAAGGAACACAGACAAGCAGGACAGCATTGAAAGTAACTAGATAAATATATGTCTATATGCATGCGTGCATATACGCACGTATGTATATGTGCACATATATGTATGCACACAGTGTATATGTGTGCACACGTGCATGTATGTATATGCGCGCATGTATGTGTATGTTTTTACATATATGTTTAAAGCAAAGTGCGTGTAATATAAATTTGCTGTTTCATATATAATCCTCTTTTTTATTCTATTTTATATATGGAAATATTCTTTTTTTCTTTTTTGGAAATATTCTTGAGGGAGAAAAGTGCTTCAAATTTTTTTAAAAGGTCAAAAAATGTCAAAACAAGAAAGAGAAAGGAAAGCTTCACCTGGATAACACCAATACATTCTTCACCTCTACACTAAACACATAGGACAAATGGCAGAGCAATCTAATATCCCCCAAATATTGCTAGTTTCAACACATCCATGATGGAAATGCTTTTGATTAAGTGCAGATCTGTCAAAGGTGGTTGGACAAAGCCACTTATGACAGCAATCAAATAGTTATAAATGATACAAAGAGAGCTAAGAAAGAGCAATGGATAGAGAAATGAAGAAGGCAGAGTTACGGAAGTTAAAATATTTACAAATTAAGCACTCTATTGTAATTTTACAATTGCATATTAAGCCTCCAACATAGTTACTTGGGGGAAGGGGAGAGGATTTGAAGATTTGATAAGTCATCACGATGAGAATTCAAAAGGTATTTTATAATTACTATTAATAATTCACATTATGATGTCTTCTATTACTATAAGTATTAATATTTAAGTAATTTCTAATATTTAATCTTAATTATACAAATATCTACAGATAGGGTCAGTCCACAAAGTTTAATCACATCACCCAAAGGCAAAGGAAGTATTAATAACACACTAGATGAAAATATTTGTTTTGCTGGCCTGCTCTCTACTTTCTCTTTGAACATCAAAGAGGCAGACATTAAACAGTTGGTTTTTTTTAAAGTACGACTCAAGACTACAGCATTTAAAGGTAGCCTCTCTCCTACAATCACATCAAAGGATACAGTAAACAAGTTGCTCTGACATTCTGTGTGGCAGAATGGCACAGGAGGCCTCTTTTCCTGATCCCATCGGTTGCTCCTTCCTTATCCTGTAAGGTCTTGTTTCCACGACTTTTGTACATGTCTGTACACATGTCCCTGTTGGGACATAAGCTCCTAGAGGTCAGGGCTATTTTATGTTTTTATTTGAATCTCTAGTGCCTGGAATAGTTGTTCAATGATTGATTGTAGTAGAAAAGGTACTAGACTTGGGGCCTGGAAATCAGGGTTTGAATCCCACTGTGATACTTACTACTGATGATTTAGCCATGGAAAAATCACTGAGAGGCCTCACTGAACCTTGGCTTCTTTGTCAGTAAAATGGGAGAATTCACATGGCCCCATCCATCCTCAAAGGGTTGTTGTGGGAAACATGCTTCAAAAACTTTAAAATGCTATATAAATATAAGCCAATATTATTATTATAAAAATTTTTATAGGCTCCTTTTCGTGCCTGCCTGACATTGGCCCAAATTTCTCACTAATGAAGAACAACATGAAAATTGTACACATTGTTTTAGATATTGTTTTTCATTATATTCAGAAAGAAAAAAAATTAAAAATAAAAAGTTAAAAAGCAGACATCACTATTTTCTGCCAATAACCCCATAGTCTTGACCTTCACTTAGCTCTGGGCACTCTGGTCATCACCCTTTATCTCTCCACTTTGCTATTCCAGCACTGACTTCGAATGTTTCAAATTTTTTTTAAATTGTATTTTTATTTTCTTAATTATTTTTTGATAAGTCCACTTTAAAGTTTATACTTATATATATATATGCTTAGTATATTAGTATGTTAGTATTAGTATGTTAGTGTCTAACACATGATGGGAAATAAATAAATGATTGTTGACTGATAATACATATACCTAATAAATTGTATGTATATATAACATATAATTAATTTATTCATTCAACCTCTTCACTTTGTTGAATTGATTATTTTTTAAATACAATCACATTTTTACTTATTGAGGGCTCAAGTGCAAAGGGTATGGCATTCAGAGTCAGAGGACATGAGTTCAAATCCTAGCTCTGACACCTATTAACTATGTGATGTTGGACAACTCACTTTAATCTCAGTATCTCCATCTGCAAAATGAAGGGGTTGGATTTGACCTCAAAATCAATGATTTCATAAGCCTAACTGAAATGAAACAACCGTCCAGGCCTAGATTTTAATGATTAGGGCAAAAAAGGTGGGACATTTTCTCAGGGGTTTCCAAGAGGCAGGAAAAATGATAGATCTGTAGTCCTCAGACTTGGGTTCAGATATTAGATGTTTACTACCAAGGGATCTTGGGCAAGTCACTTAACTATTCTAAGCCTCCGTTTCCTCATCTGTAAACTGAGGGAATTGGACCAGATGACATGCTCCCTCCAAATCTAAATGCAGGTTGTTAATTCAGTAACGCTTTACCACCTTCTGGACTGACGGACCACATTTGCTAGCTAACATTGATGCTTCCATGTCAGGCTTGTATCATTCAGTTTGGCTGGCATTTATACCACTAGTTTAACTTAACTTCCTCTTTAGTGTAGATCTGAAATCATGACCATTATTTTTTATAAATACATATATTTTTACAAACTCCTGAAGACTTTCCAGATAGTACTTAATTCTTTAAGTACAGCCAAGAAGAAAGCAAATGTTGCTTGAGCTAATTAGGTAGCTTCCACTGGGTCCTTTTTTTTTTTTTAAGCTTTCATCTTTGTGAAATTTTCCACTGACATCAAGGAGTTCAGTTCTACATGCAGAAGACAGGATATGGACATTTGTCATCAGATTTAATCTCTAAGGTACAAACTAGTTCAGAAAGTCTACAATTCTAATATTTTAATCAGCTTTTCAGATCTATTGAAATAAAAATGAGCCCTTCCTGAATAATCGTCATCTAAGCATAACACCATTAACAAGGACAGCCAGAAGCAACTGTAAATTTTCCCAGTTTTAACAAATTATTTTCACCCAATACTAGGCAATGAAGAGGTTCTTTCCCCTTCTCCCTTCTCTGCTCTTTGACCAAATAAAGATCGACTAAGCCTCTCTCCAGAGTTCAGGAAAATGAACAACCCCTGAAAAACGTATACCTTGGCTGTGCTTCTATTTAATTTATAGGATCTCTATTTAAAGCTGAAAGGCCCTTAGAGATTAAAGCCAGGACTTAAACTGAGGTCTTCTGCTGCTAAATCCATCATTCTTCCCACTCTACCCACCACCTCTCAATAGCATCTTCCCTTTGCTTAATGTGATAACTGAAATCAACAATTCAACAAATGTGTAAAGCATCTACTTTGTGTGATTCACTGTACCAGATGCTGCTGGTATAACGCATAGCCTCTGCCCTCACAGAGCTTATAATCTAAGAAAGGGATAAGATAGGATACTCTAATAAAAAACAATACTTAAAATATTTTAAAATAAAAACCAATAGGAGCAATCTAATGAAAACAGTATCAGAGGTCTGAAGCAAAAGAGATCCCTTCTAACTGGGGGAAAAGAGTAAGAGGGAAGGGAAGGGTCTTCATGGAGTAGATTATATTACTGGACCAGAAGGAGTTCAGTAGGTAGAGATGGGGGGACTAGAACTCTACAGGTATGGGGAAAGAAGAAAAAGACAGAACAAGTTCAAAGATTGATGGGTCGAATTTTCTGGAATTTAGAATTCCTGAAGGCCATGATAGGAAAACAGTGTTTAGAGCTGGAAGGTATGTTAGAGGTTATCCACTCCCACTCTGAGATTTTAGATAAAACCCAGAGAAAGTAAGTTACTTGCCCAAGGTCACATGGGCTGCAAACAAAGTGAAATTTGAATCCAAGTTTTTTGACTCCAAATCCAAGAACAGTAACTGACCAGATGAGGAAGATAAATTGGCACCAGATTGTAAATGCCATCTGGAAACAATATGCATTTTATTCAATGGGCAATGGGGAAACCCTAAAGGGGGTTCAATACTTAATGTCCAACTACCATTGGCCAACCTTCTCATAATAATCAATAAATTTTTTAAATGACAATTAAGACAAGGTCTTTTTTTTTAGACTTAACTGAATGACCTAAAGTCCACTAATTATTACCCACATGATATGTGAAAGCAATGTTAAATATTTTTCTTAGTTAAAAAATTCTTCCTAAGGAACAAGATGTAGAATTTCGTACCCAGGAATACTTATTGGGAAATGTCCTGACTAGGGCATATTCAAAACTGACGTTTGAAAAAGTAATCATTTTTTCCATTAAAGAATAATTAGGGAAGCATAATTTTCTAGCTTGAAAGACCTTCTTTATTTTATAGAAATTGTGGCATTTTTACAGAATTTTTACAATTTTACAGAAATTTTAAAGAAATTGTGGCAGCAAAATGTTAAATGAAAGTGACTTATCCAAGATTGCACAGTTATTGAGTGGTAGAGCCAGGGCTAGAAAGTGTGATGGATGAAAAACAACAGGAAAAACACATTCTGGTGGGAGCTTTTTTTTTTCTTCCTGAAGCAGGAAAGTGCTACAGGAATTATTATTATATCTATAGAAATTATTATTATATCTATAGAAATTAACTGTCTGTAATTGAATAAGTAAGTTCTGTAGAAATATTCTAATAAATAGCTAATCTTATTCTATTTGCTTAAACATCCATCCAGTACTTAGCACAGTGCCTGACACACAGTAGGGACTTAATAAATGTTTATTGACTGGCTGATATTCAAGTATCTTTTACTTTGTATCTATTTCCTTTCTTACTCCACTCTGCATCTGCTGCCCTGCCTAGTTTTACCTCCAGGGAACAAGATGCCCCAACTAGGTTGAGCTCATCACCTCTAATCTCACCTCAAACTGCTAACTCAAGTCTTGATTGACACCACCTCCCTCAGACTTCTCTCCCCTCTGATTGGAGGGCTGAGTACCAAGCTCCTCCCGATGCCTTCCTTTATAGAAGGCAGAAACTGGATGTTTTGGCTTGCCCTACTGTATAACTCTGTTTTTGTTGTTTGTTCGTTTGTTTTTTGGATTTTTTTTGGTGAGGCAATCAGGGTTAAGTGACTTGCCCAGGGTCACACAGTTAGTAAGTGTCAATGTCTGAGACTGGATTTGAACTCAGGTTCTCCTAACTCCAAGGCTGGAGCTCTATCCACTGCATCACCTAGCTGCCCCTCTCTATCTGGTTTTAACTCCACAAAACAAAACGCCCGGATTTGGGATCTCTTCCTTCCCTGCCTCCTTGGTGTGTTGTCTCTCTCTATTAAATTATAAGTTCCTTGAAGGCAGGCATTGTCTTTTTACTGATGGTATCCCTAGTGCTTAGCATAGTGCCTGGCACATGGTAGGTGCTTAATAAATGTTTACTGGATTTGTATTGAATTTTATGGAAGAATTGTGATCCATAAAAGTTGGTTACAAGAAGTTTTTTTTCCCTAAAATAAATCATATTATCCTATTGACTTAGATTTCAGGAAAAAAATGTCCTCAAAATTTCCCTAAAATTTTTTAGGATAAATAACTGAAAATAATACCTGGATCTATGCTTAGACTGGATGATATAGTTTCACATCACTTTCTGAAATTTCTAACACATTGCAGCTAAAAATTTCCCCTCCTTTTTAATATTTAATATGTTCCAAAGAGCTAGAAGGCAATACTACACTTCAGCAATGGATGCTGCTAGCCATCACATGATATTTTCCTCTCTGAAAAATTCCCCAAATCCCTGATTTAGGACTCTATAAAGTATGGTATTCACTCACTTAATAACTCTAAGAATAAAATATCATGAAAGCACATTTACCCCAAAATAAAGAATACCTGTTAACAAATAAGGTAGTTGCATTTATCAAGTCTTTGGAAATAGTTAACTGTACAAACTAAAAGAACAACAACAAAAAAAGAAAGAATGTTATATAATTGTAATGACCAAGAGTTGTCAAGGAGAAGTGAGAAAAATGTGCCCAGACCCCTTTCATCCCCTCTTCTTTGCAGAGGTGGGAAACTATGGGTGGGAAACATTGCATATTATTTTCAGATGGTTCATGTGTTGATTACTTTGAAGAATTAATTTTTTTTGTTTGTTTTATTTTATAGGCTCTGTTATGAGGGACATGTTGCTGGAAGAGGGAGAGGGAGAACATGTTTGAAAATGAAGATGCAATAAAAACAAAATATATCAACAAAATTTTAATTTAAAAAGTTAACTAAAAAAAAGGTTGCTGAAGTTTAGGTAAATGCAGAGGTGTGGTAAAAAATTACAATAAAACCATCAGAGGCAGTGGGGAAAGAGCAGCAAATAAAATGTAAGCTCTTTGAGGGCAAGGACTATTACATTTTTGTCTTAACTCCAGCTTCTGGCACAAAGGCAGGCACATAGTAGTTACTTAATAAAGGCTGGTTTATTGATTGAGTGATTGATTGACTAAGAGGAAAAAGACTTGGGCTTCAGTCCTAAACTGGTGATATGACTATTTAGGGTCTCAGTCTTCTCATGTGTGAAATGTAATAGTTGGACTACTAGATCATTCCCAAGCTCCTTTCCCAATGTGCTATAAAACTGTACTATTTCTTTTTGAATCTTACCTCAATTTAAGGGGGGTATGGAGGTGTCAGTAAGATTTCTTCTATATATGTATGATAGCATATAGCAAAAAAAAGAAAAAGAAAGAAAAGAAAGAAAAGAAAAAAGAAAGGAAGGAAGGAAGAAAGAGAAAAGAAAAAAGAAAACTACCAATGGGGTTCAGCTCTATTTTTTCCCAACCAGAGTCAATCCTTAGCAGTTCACAGAAATGCATACCAATTTGCCAAAATCACTTCTATGTCTTCCCTCCCCAAGATGGTAAATGATCTGATATACATCATACATGTATAATCATATTAAACATATTTCCATATTACTCATGTTGTGAAAGAAGAATCAGAGCAAAAGGGAAAAATCAAGAGAAAGATAAAACAAAAAAAGTGAAAATAGTATGCTTCAATCTGCATTCAGACTCCATAGTTCTTTCTGTGGGTATGGATAATATTTTCCATCATGAGTCTTTCAGAATTGTCTTAGATTATTGTATTGCTGAGAAGAGCTAAGTTATTTATAGTTGATCATTGCACAAGGTTGCTGTTACTGTGTACAATGTTTTCCTGGTTCTGCCCACTTCACTCAGCATCAGTTCATATAAGTCTTTCCAGGTTTTTCTGAAATCTGCCTACTCATCATATCTTATAACACAACAATATTCCATTACATTCCTATACTACAACTTGTTCAGCCATTCCCTATTTGATGGACATCCCCTCAATTTCCAATTCTTCACCACCACAAAAAGAGCTGCTATAATAATAATAGCAGTAAGAAAGCAGATATATGAATCCTTAGCTCCATATACCTTCTTGGTTGATTTTGTGAGAGGGAGAGGAAGGGTTTAATAATACGATAATATCATTTGGAGGCCTGAGATCAAGAACTGAGATCAAATCCCAACTCTAACATTTATTAACTGCATGACCATGACAAAATATCTGACCGGTCTCAGTTTCATAATGTGTAAAACGAAAATAATAACAGCTCACAGGACTGTTGGGAGGCTCAAATGAGAAAATGTACATAAATTTCCTCACAAAAATTAGGGTGATATATAAAAATAGACTGCTGTTATTCATTTTTCTCCACTTTTAATCTGTTTAATTTCCATCCCAAAGTGCCTTTAAAACGTTATCACCTCCAGCTTGGTTTTATCCATGTGAATTTGTTCAGGTGAAGCTGCTCTTTCATGCTTCATCTTCCCAAGTGCCATTTCACACTGCTTTATATAGTGCATTGAAGAATAAGGGAAATCTAAACATAAGTTGTTCACTGACATCTACGTGGAGAATGGATTCCTTTAAATGCATTGACAATCAGTTCCACATTGCATCTGTTGTATATACAATGCAACTTTCTTTAGGTTTCATCTGTAAATTCTTTTGGGATAATTTGGCAAAATAGTCTTTGTGAGAGGATGTATACAAGATTATTTTCCTTTACATTTCTTTGGGTTGGATATTTGGTAGGCACTACTATTGTTAAGCAGAGAATCCCATGATCCTATCCCTTAATGTCAGTGTGAAGGATTTGTCCCATGCTTCATATCCTCCTCATCCTTTTAGATTAAATACATGTCCTGGCTTTGAAAAAAAAAATGAGCTAGGGGCCTAAAAAGCTCCCTAATGAGCTAGACAGCTACTTGCTAAAGGATTTGGTTGTATAGGGGAAGAAATATAAATGGGTTATGATATATAGTAGGTAGAAGCTGAATGTGAAGAGATAGATCCATAGAAATGTCTTTTTTGGTACAGAAAGGATACTTTGAAGAAATTTTTTTTTCACAAATTCATACAAGAAAACTTAGGTTGACTCTTCTTGTCTCTAAGATGACTATTATATTAGCTGTTTTACTTCCATATGGATTTCAATTATTTCCCATCCATAATTTTGCATAAGAAATATGCAGTGACTTGCTTGAGGTCTCCCCCAAAGCCCTCCAAATACCTGTAAGAAATAGCTCTAAACAAATTCTAGAGCAGCAGAACCCACAAAAAGACAGAGTGAAACAAATTTCCAGCCCAAGACAATCTGGATCATTGATTGGAAAGGTCTATTATGCCAGGTTGGGAGAGGAACGCAGCTCAGTGTGTGCGTGCAGGCAAAGACCAGGCCTCAGGGAACCTGGAGCAGGCTTCAGGGGACTGAATCATGGGCAGCTGTGGCAGTTTCCAGACTTCTCAACCCACAAATGCAAAGATAACTTAGAAGGTCAGAAGGAAAAGTCTGTGACCATGGGGAGAGAGAAGCTCTTTCCTAGCCTAACCCAAATGGCAAAAGGAGTCCAAAAAGCCAGAGGAGAAGAATGCCTTAAAAAGCAGAATTGGCCAACTGGAAAAGGAAGTCCAAAAGCACACTGAAGAAAATATTTCCTTAAAAATTAGAATGGAGCAGTTGAAAGCGAGTGACTTTATGAGAAATCAAGACATTGTAAAAGAAAACCAAAAGAATGAAAAAATAGAAGACAATGTGAAATATCTTATTGGAAAAACAACTGACCTGGAAAATAGAGATAATTTAAAAATCATTGGACTCTTTGAAAGCCATGATCAAAAGAAGACCCTAGACATCATCTTTCAAGAAATTATCAAGGAAAACTGCCCAGATATTCTAGAACCTGAGGGTAAAATAGAAATTGAAAGAATCCACTGATCACCTCCTGAAAAAAGTTCCCCAAAGGAAAACTCCTAGGAATATTGTAGCCAAATTCCAGAGTTCCCAGGTCAAGGAGAAAATATTGCAAACAGCCAGAAAGAAACAATTCAAGTATTGTGAAAACACAACCAGGATAACACAAGATTTAGCAGCTTCTACATTAAGGGACCAGAGGGCTTGGAATATGATATTCCAGAGGGCAAAGGAGATAGGATTATAGCCAAGAATCACCTACCCTGCAAAACAGAGTATAATCCTTCAGGGGAAAAAATAGACATTTAGTGAAATAGAGGACTTTCAAGCATTCTTGATGAAAAGACCAGAGCTGAACAGAAAATTTGACTTTCAAAGAAATATGTTCCTGAAAAGCTGGATGTCAATATTTAGGGCTAAAGTGAGTCAGCACTTGGGAACTCATTATTTGAAAGAGTTCTACCAACATCTCATACCATACACCAAGATAAGATCAAAATGGGTAAGTGATTTAGGAATAAAGGGTGACACCATAAGCAAATTAGGAGAGCAGGAATAGTTTACCAGTCAAATGTAGAATTTATATATTGGCAAAACTGTATTAAATATAACAAGGTCACAACTGCTAACTTTGAAGGTCTTTTCCCACTTCACCCCTTTGCTGCATTTATCAAATGAGCTTGTATACTCTTAAAGGGATGTTGCCTTTTGGTATTTTGTCTCTTCCTTAGCAATGAGATCAAGGGCTTCTTGGCTGATGTAGTTTTAGAGCTCCTTTGGCCTCCTTATTGTAGCATTTATTTGGTGTTGGTTACTTTTCCTCTAAGAAATAACCGTAATTTGAGGTAATGCCTTGGTTTTACTCTTTTTCCATTTTTTGTAAGGACACACTTTACATAAATAGTTTGGGTCCCAACTCTTAGAGCTGTATTCACTTAGCCTTCTTGTGTCTTTCTAGTCCTCTTCTACCTTTCTCCCCAATATATACTCTTTAATCTAGTGACAATGGCCTCCCGGCTGTTCCACCAACCAGACACTCCATCTTTTAGCTTTGGGAATTCTCTCTATCTCTCATGCCTAGAACTCTCTCCCTCTTCCCCTCTGACTACTGACCTCCCTAGCTTCCTTCTAGAGGAAACTTCCCCAATCCCTCTTAATTCCAGTGCCTTCCCTTTGTTAATTATTTCTTATTCACCTTACATACAGCTCACTTTGTATTTGGTTTATATATTGTTTTTCCAATTAGATTGTAAGCTCCTTGAGGACAGGGACTATCTTTTGCATCTTTTCATATCCCCAGGGCTTAGCATAATGACAGTAAATGTTTATTGCTTGATTGACTAATTCTCATCCTTATCCCTTCTTCTAATTTGGTGTTGCCCTTAACCTTCCCTCTAACTCCTTGATGATTTATTTAAACATAGGAAGATATTTACGAAATGACATATGTAACCATTTTTCTATTTTTTTTTAACATTTTCACTCCCCACCTTTACACTGAAGTCACTGAGGGGGGTGTGTGTGTGTGTGTATGTATGTGTGTGTGCACGTGTGTGTGTGTGATCTTGGTTTGGGGGGTCTTGTTGAGTTCTTCATAAAATTTATCCACTTCATCTTCTTCAACAAATGCTGGTGTAAAAAACCCAGTTATCTTCATAGTGGTAAATTTGCTTCCATTATTCCTCATGCATCTTAAAAGCTAGTATAAGATGGAGAATCTCAGGAATGATTTTTGGGGCATCTTTGGGTGTGGGATGGACCCAATTTCTCTAAACCCTTTATTTATTCCTCAGAAATAAACCCTGAAAGCCATACTTCTATATAGCTTTAGCTTCTGTACCATTTATAGTGATAACATTAATGTACTATTTTGTTCCTGCAAAAGAATATCAATTTGTTGGTTATCAAAAAAAAAAGAAAGAAAGAAAGCAAGAAAGATCATAGGATCAGAGATTTACAACTAGGAGGAAACTGAGAACTCATTTGGCCCAACAACATCATATCTGGAATAACAATAGGAAAACTAATAGCTTCCTGAAATGATAGTATACACTGTTGTTCTCTTAAGCATGCTTTCCTAATCCCACCATTGCCCTGATTTGTACAGGCCATCAGAACTATGTCCTTATAATTCACTAGAAAGATAAGGTCAACAGAAGAAAGCAAGCTGGTCTATGTTCCTTTCTGTTTCCTTTGGCGGTGCTGCCTGCAGACTCATTGGAAATCTATGGCCACTATTAAATTCTCCCACATGGGGAACTTTTGCTTGTGGATTTACTGGAAGTAAAAAAAAAAGCATGGGCCTTGAGGAACATTACCATCAGAAAAAGACTGAGAGGAAAGGAATAAAAATCCTTTCAACAACCCTCTTCAGTCTTTCAGTCCCTTACAACCAAAGCACAGAAAGTGACTGACACATTTATAGTAAAATCTCATTAAGATTCCACCAAGGTTACCTATTTGAGGGAATCCTATGAAGGATCTAGTAGGCCCCCTCCTCTGCAGCCCTTTGGAGGGTAGGACTCAAGGTGACCCAAGTCTCATACTGTCTCAGAGCCTTGGTTTCCTCAATTATAAAATGTCAACATCCTGCCTCAAGCACTATTAGCTGCATGACGCCAGGCAACTCAGTTTCCTCATCTGTAAAATGAGGACGATAATGCCATCTACCTCCCAGAGCTGCCATAGGATGAAATGAGATAAATGAAACAATACAATAATAAAGCAATCTGCAAATCTTAAAGAATTATATAAATTCTGATGGTTTTGTTGTAGCTGTGGTTATCATTATTTATTTAATATGACACCAAAATCAAAGGCAGTTCGACTTAAGAATTCAGAGGAATTTTATATCCATTGACTTTATTTAAATATTATAACAACCACCTGACATTAATGAACAAAGGTTCACAAGACTTAATATCTTTTAAATTTGAGACAAAGAAACACTGGGGTTTGCTCCAGGGCACCAGTCTTTTTGGAAAGGGGGTGAGGGTAGGGACAGTTAGGGAGCATTGATAGTACTTATGCTCCTTCATCCACATAGAAACAACCAAGTTTACTGCCTGATTAGCAACAGCAGCAACAACAACGGACACTTTAAAATAATGTTTTAAAGATTGCAAAGCACTCGACACACATCTAAGAAAGTAGATATTACAGATGCTATTATCCCTGTTTTATAGGTGGAGAAACTCAGCCTGAGAAATTAAGTGACTTGTCCATGACCCCATGGCTAATAAATGTCCATGGTAGAATTCAGACTCAGGTTTTCCAGTCTCCAAATCTAACGCTCTTCCCAGTAGAAGTCTTGAGGTTTCCCAAGATCTCTCCCTATCTTGATCTTCAAACAACTTCATTCATCTTAAAATGTAGACTTCAGAATGTGTTCCCTACTGTTTGCCTAGCATGCTTCGAAAAGCTAACTCTGGGCACCCAGTCACTGGCTCTGGCTCTGCAAAGGAATTTTCCTTTTTGAAACAGAAACTGCTTCAGGTCTTAATTTCTTGTCATAAAATTTTAATTCTTTTGAAATGAAACTGAACTCTAGATAATGAAAGGTCACTAATTCATTTTATTAACAGTTCTATGTTCTTCCCACTTAAGGAAAAAAAAATCTGTTTAATCCTCAAAGGAGGTTTTTGTGAAATAGAACCTAGCATTAAACTGGGAATAAGACAAATCTTTTAAAATACATAATTTTCAGGAAAGCAAAAGCTGCAATGTGTTATACAGACCTTTCCTTTGGAGAAAAAAAAGAAACTAAACTGCAGAGGAGGGTCAGTGACCAGGGTTTATAAAGGAAATTCAGTATTATGAAACTTTTAACTACTATTAAAAGGCCACCGTGAGGCCCTGTTGTAATAGAAATTTTAAACAAGAAGAAAAAGTTTCGTTTTAAAAATTAACACCATAAATAAATGGCTTCATTGTATAACCCAATGCCTGACCATTCTATCTACCACTAAAATGACAATTATCATAATTACCATCATCATCATCATCATCATCATCATTAGCTGTAGTGGAAGCAGTCAGAAAGGTTTCAGGAGTCAGGAATCTAGCTAGTGAGACACTTATTAGCTATAAAACCCTAAACAAGTAACTTAACCTTTATCTACCTCAGTTTCCTCATCTGTAAAATGGGGATAACAACAGCTTCTACCTCACAGTGTTGCTGTGAGGATTGAATGAAATAATATTTGTGAATCAATTTGCAAACTTTAAAGAGCTATATGCAGATCTATTTATGTAGGATTACTACTACTACTACTACTACTACTACTACTACTACTACTACTACTACTACTACTACTAATTTACATGTATATAGCGCTTTAAAGTTTGCAAAGCATTTCCTGTACAACCATCCCAGGAATTATATAGTACAGATATGACCTACATTTTCAAGGGTCAAAGATCACAGATTTAGAATCAGAAGGGACCTTAGGATGACTTTTGAGAGACTTGCCTGGGATCACATGTCTAGTAAGTATCTGAGGCACAATTAAAACCCAGTTCTCTTGACTCTGAGCCTCGCTCTGTACTCTACCACACTGCCTCTGTGTGGATACCACTATTTTGATGCATGGTAATGAAGTTCTCATAATTGAATCGACCACCTCTGATACACACTGACTAATGAGTGGCAAGTCATTTAATCTATCAATTCTCTAAGCAACTCTGTGAGGCTAAGTGACCAAGAAGGTGCCAACCAGCATCAGAAGAGGGAGTTTGCTCACGAAGGAGTTCCCTTATAACTGCAATTACTGGTCCAATCCCTTTCCTCCTAACAAGTACCATCCTAATGACAATGGAATGATGGTGAGATAGAGAAAATATGCAACAATCGTTTACCTAGTCCAGAAGGGAATGGAACAGAACAAGAGGGTGGGAGCCTGAGCTGATTCTAGACTTTATTGTGGGATTTCATAACTTCGTATCATGGACCCCCTTTGGCAGTCCAGTGAATCCTATGTACCCTTTCTCAGAGTAATGTTTTTAAATACATAAAATACATAAGGTTACACAGGAAACCAAAGGCAAGTGAAACTAAACTGTGAATGACTTAGCTCTTCGCAGCAATACAATGATCCAAGACAATTACAAAGGGCTCACCTCCAGAGAAAGAACTGATGCAATCTGAATACAGATTGAAGCATACTAATTTTTTTTTAACTTTCTTTATTGTTCTTGGGGTTTTTTGGTCCTCATTTTCTTTTGCAACATGGCTAATATGGAAATGTTTGGCATGACTGCATGGTATAATCTGTATCAAATTTCTTGCCTTCTTAAGGAGTAGCAAGGAGACAGAAGGAGAGAATTTGAAACTCAAAATTTCAAAAAATGAATGTTAAAAATTCTTGTTTACATAAAATTGAGAAAAAATAAAGTAAAATTAAATGTAAAAAAAAAAGAATTAAGCACCTTGACTTCATTAAGCACTATCATCTTATGTTACGTGAAGTTAAAACACAAAAACCGTGTTGGGTTGTAGACCTGCCCATTTAAGATGGGATCCTCTAGAATCCTTTCTCCAATCTTTAAACATTTATTTAAACTGGAAAAGTGTCATAGTGAGGCAGAGCTGTCATATATACTTGAGTTGGTCCTCACCTATGCTTTCCTTCTTCAGATCTGGGTTCTTTGTGGGCCAACTTCAGACATTGTCCCAAATGTTTTCTCTTCACTTGCTGATGCTCTAATTATTCACAGTCACTCTGTAGGGGTGTGGAAGAGCTCCCAGTAGGTAGGTCCTGAGCAAGGTGTGAATGTGGCTTTGTTTGTGGGTGTGTGGCAACAGTAACAGCTAGGAATGATGGAAACAGATCCACTGAATAAATGATTAATTTTCTCCCCCATTTAACACACAAAAAGCTGAGGAGTTTAAACATTAATATAGTCTGTGAGCTTTAGCTCAGACCGCCAGGAAAGTGAACTGGGTAAGAAAACAAAAAACATGCTCTATTTATCCATCCTCTGTCTGCTTTGAGGCCCAGGGGTCCTTGACACACTTTGAGATCAGCACATCCTGACAATCTGTGCTCCCAAAAGCAGATACATTAGACCTGACCTTAACTACCCATCCAAACACCATCAGCAGGACAAGAAAGCTCTGGAATTCATCCAGGCCACTAACTAGTTTCTGACAAGCAAAGATCATATGGCCTCTGGGTATTTAATCACTGCCTTACAACTTACATTTGAAAGAGAGAGAAATAAGAAATTAGTAACTATTTCTGTTCCCATTTTTTTGTTGTTGTTGTTTAAAATGAGGCTTATAGGGAGGACATAGACCTGTGGACCTACTATAAATTAGGCATTTTTTTCAGAGTCAGCTTCTTGTATTTATATCTATTTTCCCAAATGTTTTCCTCTGAAATTATATAAATAGGATATCACAACTGATTATCTAAAATTCTGAGCATGACAGGAGGCTGACAAGAAAAAATCCTATAGAACTTTACCTCCTGCCAAAAGTGAGAAAAAAGGTTTAAGGTAAGCACTGGATCTGTGATTTCAATGGTGAGGGCAATTCTGAGAAAAAAAAATCTAAACAATGTGAATCCATACCTTCTCTGCAATTTATTATCTTATGTCATAGGATGGTATAGTTATATGTTATAGTCATAGATGTTATAATCATAGGATTTATTGTTATAGTCATAGGACTTATAGTTATATGTTATAGTCATAGGAGTTATATGTTATGGTCATAGGATGCTGCCTAGAACACCAAGAGGTTGATGACTTGTCCAGGGACACAGAACCAGTGTGTCTCAGCAGCAGATCTTGGGGTGAGGTGAAGGAGAATAAGCTTACTTGGTTGACTGACAAGGATATATTAATCACCTCCCATGCAGCAGCTACTCTATTAAACTCTTTACAAATATCTCATTTGATCCTCGCAACAACCCTAGAAGGTAGAAGCTATTATTATCCACTTCATCATATACTATCCCCATTTTACAGTTGAAGAAAGGCAAAAATTAAGTGACCTACCCAGGGTCACACACCTAGTATGTGTCAGAGGCTGGATTTGAACTCAGGTCTTCTTGTCTCCTGGCCCAGTACTCTGAGCACTATGGCACCTTGCTGCCTCTTAGGATCTTGAACCCATAGCTTCTTGGTTTATGATACATCATCTCTACAAGTGATGGATGAAGAAACATAGTTGTTAAGGAAGTTGTTAAGGAAGAACTCTACAAGAGGCAGAGGGATTAAGATGGTTTATGTGAATCACAAGACCTATGTTCAAATCCTGGTTCTATTACTTAGTACTCTAGGCAAGTCATTTAAACTTTCTGGGTCTCACCTTCATCAGCTGGCTGAAGAGGAGACTGGACTAGATCATTTGACAGGTCCCCATTTCTACAGAGAGATTCAGATCCTACGTCACTTACGCTCTCTGAATGTCAGTTTCCTTTTCTGTCAGATGAGTGGATTGGACTATGATCCTTAAACAACAAAACTCCCTGCCCTGCCCTCCTCCCCCACCAACACCAACATGGTGCACAAAGACCTCAATGAGCATGAGTGGCATGAGATGCCGAAGTGTTGTTATCCCCATGACTCACCAGGAGGCTCTTGTGTTTGACTTGGCACCAGGCCTGGCCAGCTACTGAATCATGCAGGAAACAGTTGGGACTCCACAGAGGTAAGACAAGGATTGAACACAAGAACTCAGAAATTCTCTAGAATGGCCCTGGCCTAGAAAACTGCCTCAAGTCCTACTCCACCTACCAGCCTCCTGCTTATTTATGTTTTTATTCCTACCATAAAGCATGTGACAGCAATCAGGAAATGCTTGCTGCTATACGGACTAGCATCACCATCAATAGAGAGAGCAGACATCTTCTCTGTGGCCGTATTCTCATTGTCTTTGAAGAGTCCACATTCCAGTAAGAGGAAGGCAGCTGAGTGAAGGGGCTTCCCTGCCTAGGGCATAATGTACAATAACGAATTACTTTGGTATGGAAAAGAATTAAATTTGTTCACTTATCCAGAGAACAAGGAGAAAAGAAAGAATTTTCTGCAGATAATAAATCACATAACTGTAGAAGTGGACTTAATTGGTGATTTTATTCTAATGAAGTATCATAGGATAATAGATTTATAACTGGAAGTGACTTCCATGGTCATCTATTTACCCCCCTCATTTTGCCAAAGAAGAAAGCCCAGAGAAATCAAGTGATTTACCCAAGGTCACAAAGACCTTAAATGACTTAGCACGGAACCTGACATATAGTAGGCACTTAATAAATCATTACTGATTAATTAACAGAACACAGGTTTTGATCTAGGGTCCTCTACTCCAAATCTGGCACTGTCCTACTGTAAGACACTGTTGCCCTTGCTTATAGGTCCTCACTGATTTCTCTTTGGAACCTCCCACTCATATCAGAGACTCTCAATTCTCTTAAAGAAACTTCTCTAGTAGAGAATAGAAGAGTAGACGAGGTTACACAGAAAGAAAAAGCTAAGGAAGACTTTCAATGCCTTTGTAACAGTCAGAGACTCACAGTAGATATTCACCAACATTCCTAGGCCTGTGAGCCATAAGTATGATCCAAGGAGACTGGGATGACTGAGTCAGTAAAACGGCATAGGCTGCTTTGTCCCTTAGAGGTCTTATCAACAGAAGCTTAAAGCAACTCCTTTAACAAGGAGTTAAAAAGGGAAAAGCACTAAAAGTGTTACAGGGGGAGAGAAAACAGACACTTTCCTGAAACAGTCTGGCAATAAGTCTAACAGTTCCTGACCTAATGTTTCCTGGTGCTGAACCGTGGTCATAGGAGAGACAATATCAAAGGCTGCAAGAAATCCTCTCTCTGGGCAGATTTTAAACATCACTGTGAAGTAGCCCAGTCATAGAAGCAAAAGATCATAGACCTACAGCTGGTAGGGGCCAGAGAGGCCATCTAGTCTGACTTCATCTCACAGATGAAGAAACTGAGGCCCAGAAATGTTAAATTATTTGCTGAAAGTCACCCAGGGAGTATTAGAGCAAGAATTTGACCCCAGGTTCTCTGACGCAAGAGACAATTCCTTTTTCTACAGTTTAGCCCAATGTCTCAGGGAAGTTTTGGAAGCACCACAGCAAACCACAAGATCCTGTTCCCATTTCTATTTCAAAATGAAGGGATGGGCATAAATCGATTCAAATGACAGGGTGATCTCCACACTCACTCTACCATACTTGTGTGCTCAGTCTAGACTGCCCTTAAAATATTTAGCTGTAAGTGGGATGTCTGTTTGCATTGAATGATGTCACAAATAGGCAGCATGGTACAGTACAAGGAGTACTAGGCTTGGAGTCAGCAGAAACCTGGATTCTAATCACATCTCCGACACCAGCTGTATGAACATAGATGAAGCCCTTACTTTCTCCGAAACTCAGGTGCTGGTAACACCACAGAGGAGTAGTAACGGGTAGGGTGGTGGATTTGGAATTATGAAGACCTGATTTCATATCCCACCCCTGACATTTCCTAGATGGATGGCCCTGGACAACTCACTTAACCTCCAAGAGCATCAGACAGCTCATTAAGACTACAAATTGTGATCAGCTGACGCCAGAGGGAGTTTCCATCCTGAGGAAATCACAGGTTCCTGGTGTACTGATACAGACACTCATCTCATGGGGTTGTCCTGAGTAGCACATGAGGCAATAGATGCAAAGTGCTTGCAAACCTCCAAGTGCTATATAAATATCAGTTGTTATTATTTTAGCAGGTCTATAATTGTCTTTTTTTTCTTTCTTTCTTTTTTTTTTTAGTGAGGCAATCAGGGTTAAGTGACTTGCCCAAGGTCACACACCTAGTGCAGGTCAAGTGATTGGTCTGAGGCCGGATTTGAACTCAGGTCCTCCTGACTTCAGGGCCGGTGCTCTATCCACTGTACCACCCAGCTGCCCCCTATAATTGTCTTTTCCTGCTGAGCACAACTACCTTGCTTTTCCTATGACAGGGTTATGCACTTTTGGAATATGAAACAAATATTGATTGAATTGTATTTGCAGAAAAGTTTCCCAATGTCCTAGACAGCATCTCCAGCACTCCCATTGCATTTGTAGTCCTGGGCCCTTCCTCCTCATGCAGTCCTGTGATAGTCTGAAATGTGTGCTTGTTGGCTGCTAGGACCAGACAGGAGGCAAATGGTTCAATGCAACGTGTGATTCATGCTGTGCAAACAATTTAAAAGCAGACACCCTGACAATGGCAGGCCAACAGCAGCATTTTGCCTTTGAAGAAGACATACTTTGATGCATGCATAAGGGTAAGCATCCAGGTATACTTCAGCATTAGCACCATCATGTTTATGCCAAGTAGATACTCCACTAAGCAGGCCAGGTAATTGTACTGTCAAAGACCATTAAGTCAAGGGTAAAAGCTTCTGCCACCTACAGAAAGCTGTGGGTTGTAGAAAGAAAATAGTCTGTTGTCCCTCAGGGCAGTCTGGCTCTACTCTACATCTACCATCAATTTCTGATACAACTCTGTACTTCTTCCTACTATAG
This sequence comes from Phascolarctos cinereus, assembly GCF_003287225.1. NCBI lineage: Eukaryota > Metazoa > Chordata > Mammalia > Diprotodontia > Phascolarctidae > Phascolarctos > Phascolarctos cinereus. The sequence goes on from NW_027555514.1 coordinate 45,577,304, forward strand.
CTATATCATATGACTGCAAAAATAGAAATAATGATCATTTATATTATTGATGAATTTTGGTGGTAGCAATACACTGGAATAAAAGATGGAGGCCATCAAAAAGGAGGATTTCTTGGTAGCACACATGCACACATACACACACCCCTTCAATGAGGGTGAAATGAAGCTTGATCCAACTATAATACCAATGAATTATTTGCTAAAAAATTAATTCCTTAAAACTCTAATATCAGATCTACCTTTTGTCTTGAATCTAAAATAACAGACTTGAACTCCTGAAATTATTTAATAGAACTTGAAAAACTACCAAATGTGGGCCATATGTTTCTTAAAGAATCAGGGTGGCTCCAAGAGAAATTTATCCATTCTCTGTGTAATTGAGAGAGACTTGCATACACCTTTTATACCAACCACAAGAGCATAGAATTTGGATCTGAAAACCAAGACTAGCTGCTAATAATATGGGCACCACACATACATGCACATATCTACATAGTCGATATATTTCAGTATATCTAAGGCTGTATGATCTCATCTATGTAGGTACTCCCTCCAATGATGCCAATTCCAATCTCTCTGATGGTATTGATTATGCTGCTTCTCCTGAGTAATTCTTCTTTAGTAATATGTTGTAGCCTCCTTAAACCCGCCACACACATCTCCACTGCCTTTTGGGTGATCCATACCTAGAACACATAGCATTCTATGTACGTGGTTAGTGGCCTATCAAACAGCTTCTGTGGAGTATTATCTGCATATCAACTTAACTGATTTAGCTAACAAGCTCTGTCAGGCAATGAACGTATCTCTAATAGCTGTCTCTTGTACAGTACCTCTCTCCAACCCACCAGCTACCATACTCAACAGATCCTACTGTGTGACAATGTAGCTCACAGATATTCAACTCATATTAATTGAATGGCTTCTAACTGTCTCCTATTTTCTCTAACTGCCTATACTATATCTCTACTGTTCAGATCTCAAGTTCTTACAAGCCTAACTTGCTAATTACAAAGAAGAAAGATTGGTAAAATTTTCTTCATACCTCCAAGACACTAGTTTCCCTATCTCTTAATAAAAAAAAGTAATTTCTTCAACAAATTAACATATCATAATGTTGAAATAAAACCATAATTTACCTTCGTTATAATATATAATAGCATTGTCACCCAAGGGCTCTGTCTGAACGAGACTGATTTTCCAAAGGAACTGTCAATGCTCAGGGAAAGCTGTGAAATTCCAGTCAATCTTGCCAAAATGCTTCCATTACTACCAAAGAATCTTCTATATCTCACCAATATTCCTTGAAGCATGAAGGGAAATTTCCTGAGGAAAGAACAAAGCCTAGATTGCTACCCAGCACTGTCTTTCCCCCAGGATGGTAACCCACATCTTACACGCTGTCCTGGGGCTAATTCTATGCTACTAATGAGCAAGTGCATTCAGCTCAAGTGCAAGGCTTTCTTCCCCAGGGTATTGCCGCTCTGGTTATTGAAATTTGCCCACCTTGTTTATATTACATAGGGATAAAGAGTACGAAAGTGACATGAATAAAGAGCAAAGCCAGGAAATCACATGCTTAATTTTCACATTTGAAGGCTGGTGAGTCGTTGCTGTCTTAAAATAAAATCCATTTCCTTTTTTATAGTCACCAGAATTTGAATAACAATGGCCATTTTACAATAGAAAATGAAATGCTAACAAAACAAGTAGGTGTGTATGCACATGTATGTATGTACATACTTTGGGAGGTAGAGGGTAGAGAAGTAGAATGCATTAAAGTGTAGGGGAAAGAGTATTGGATTCCAAACCAGAGTCAAAATCCAGCTCTGCTGCTTTCTACCTATGTGACCTTGAGCAAGTCACTTCTTCTCTGGGTTTCAATTTTCTCATCAGTAAAATGAGGGAGTTGGGAGAAGTTAGACTAGATGGACCCAAAAGTCCTTTCCAGCTCTAAATCTAAATTGTGATCTGCTAATGCCAGATAATCCTATTATCTATGCTTCATAACTAGTCTTTAATGCCAACAGAATATTGCTAATTTGATCATGATAAATGTAATAATGCCCCTTGTTCAGAGAAAGAGGGTATTGATTGTCTCCAATTTATCTTCTCTACCTTGTTTGTATGCATATAGTTGTTTTCATGGTGTCTCCCCATTAGACTATGGCCATTTTGAGAGTAGGTACTGGCTTTAGCCTTTTTTGCTATCTCTAGCACTTAGCACAGTGCCAACCACATTTTTGTTGCTGAGTTGTTTCAGTCATGTCTGACTCTTCATTACCTCATTTGGAGTTTTCTTGGAAAAGATACTAGAATGGTTTGTCATTTCCTTCTCCAGCTCATTTTATAGATGAGGAAACAGAGACAAACAAGGTTAAATGACTTGTCCAGGGTCACACAGCTATTAAATGTCTGAGGTCGGATTTCAACTCGCAAAGATGAGTCTTCCTGATTCCAAGCACAGTACACTATCTACAGCACTATACGGCTGCCCATAGTATGTCACATAGTATGCACTTAAGAAGTGATTATTGGCTGACCATTGACAATTGTTGGATTATATATGCATAATCAAAATAGGCTGCTACCTACCCAGAGCAATACGAGGGTTGCGAAAGATCAATGTGACACAAAATATCTTTACCAGAATATTTTCATGGAAGTCCACTCCACTCCCATCTTTCCTGAAATTTCCATTAATAGGGTGGATTTGGTTTGGCAGAAGCATATTTAAATATCTATCTATCCATCTATCCATCCATCTATCCATCTATCCATCTGTCCATCTATCTATATGTGTGTGTATGTGTGTATGATATGTGTGTAGATAGCTATCTATCTATCTATATATCTATATCTATATCTATATCTATATCTATATCTATATCTATATCTATATCTATATCTATATCTATATATGTATGTATATATGTATGTATATAGATGTATATGACCTGAGATTCAGAAGGAAACCTTAGGTCCTCTTCCATTAGCAAGGATTAGTATATCTAATTAGGTAGACATTTTGGAAAATACTCATCAGCAATGGTGATTAAAAGCCATCAGATAATTACAACACCCAAGCACATCAGTCATGGATAGTCAGTCAAAAAAAAAAAAACCTTCCCTAAGTCTTTAGAGCATTTTTGGAAGGAAAGGGACATTCCTGCCAAGGAGGATCTCATCTAATATCTGCTGTAGAAAAGTTATGGCTAACACTATGTATATAGTTCCACTCAGCAATGCCAAATGAACACACATTTATGGGATGCCAATCTGTTGCAGTGCAAAAGAGCAATCATGCCTCTATTCAATAAATTCCAATAGCTCCCTATAGCATCTGAGAGAAAATACAAAGTATTATGTCGGACATTTAAAGCTTTTCTCAACATGGTCCCAATCCACCTTTCCATCAGTATTACATGTTACTTCCCTTCTCCCACTTTTTGGTCAACCTGAACTGGCCTTGTTGTTGACTCTCACACATGACCCTCCATCTCCTACACCTGAGACTCTGTGCTAGCAGCCTTTTCTTCCTGGAATGCACTCCTCCTCACTTCTACCTCCTTGGATCCCTCATTTTCTCCAAAACTCTGCACAAACTCCACCTTCTATGTGAAATCTCCTCTGATTCCTCATAATAACTAATGCTTTCCCCCCACCCCATCTCAAACTTACTTCACATTTATCTTCTACATGTTTTGCATATACATATGTACCAGTTGTTTCTTCAATAGGCAATGTGCTCCTTGAGGACAGGAATTATCTATTTATTGTTATTATTATTTTTTGGTATCCTCAATAGGCACAGTGCATATAGTAGGTGCTTTATAAATATTTGTTGATTGATTGATTGACTGATGGGGATTGAACCCACAATCCTGGCAGTAAGTAAGAAGCCACTGTTTTTGTAAGATTAATTTAATGTTCCAACTGATCTAACCAGCCACAAATCCCTTTGATATTTAATAGGATCATAGGCTGAAAGCCAGAAGAGGTGCTCGACTCTTGCAACTGGTATAAGCCACTCATTTTGTCGATGAAGAAATAAATACTCAGGGAAGTTACACAGAACTCATTAAAGTTATTAAAGAGTGGATCACAGGATGTCTGAGGTGGGAGACACTTCTTAGAACAACCTCTGAGTAATCTCTTCTATAACAGACAGGCTATATAGCCATCCAGTGTTTACTTGGACACCTCTCATTAATGAGAGAGAAGCCAGCTTTCATCACCAGTAGCCAGTTTTCCTTTGGGATAGCTCCACTAATCAAGAAAGGTGAGTGTTTTTCCTCCCTCATGTCAAGCTGAAATTTTGCCTTGGTGTAAATTCTATGCAGTGCTCCTAATTATATACAAATGGATTGTGACAATACATATTTCATTATTTTTCATGTTAATGAATGAGCCACTCTCATTATATCCTTTATGTCACTGCCTACAACTTGATGACATACAATTTAATCATAAAATTCCTTCTTATTTGTTTTGTTTTATTTTGGGGTGGGTGAATAAATTGGTGTACAAGTCATATACAGGTAAAATTATCTCACATAAAAGAGGCAAGGAAAAGCCTTTACAATGGAGGGAAAGAGGAAGGAGGTGAGAGGGAATGAGTGAACCTTACTGTGGATGGATTTGGCTTAAGGAGCAAATAACATACACACTCAGTTGGGTATGGAAATCTATCTTACCCTTCAGGAAAGTAGGAGGGAAAAGGAGAAGAGAGGGAGGGTAATGATAGAAGGGAGGGCAGAGTGGGGGAGGGGGTAATCAGAAGTAAACACTATTGAGGAGGGAAAGGGTCAAAGGAATCAAATAAACGGTGGGGGGTGGGACAGGATGGAGGGAAATATAGTTAGTCTTTTACAACATGACTATTATGGAAGTGTTTTGCATGACTACACACATATAACTTATGTTCAATTGCTTTCCTTCTCAATGAGGGTGGGTGGGGAGTGAGGAAGGGAGAGAATTTGGAACTCAAAGTTTTAAAAATGAGTGTTAAAAATTATTTTTACATGCAACTGGGAAATAAGATACACAGGCAATAGGGTATAGAAATCTATCTTACCCTACAGTAAAATAGAAGGGGAAGGGGATAAGAAAAGAGGGGGTAATAGAAGGGAGGACAGATTAGGGGGAAGGGGTAATCAAAATGATTGTCGTTCTGGGATGGGGTGAGGGGAGAAATGGGGAGAAAATTTGGAATTCAAAATCTTCTGGAAGTGAATGTTGACAACTAAAAATACTTTTTTAAAAAATAGTTATATACAAGTAGAAAAGATGGCTGTTCACCCCTGGAAAGTTCTGACAGTTGCCTATGTAACGTGTAAATGTAACATGGTACAATAAAAAGAAAAGTAAATGATTGTTTCCAAAGTATAGATTGTTGGGATGTTTTTTTTTCTTTTTTCCAAATCCTAATTCTCTGGACCAAGTGCTGAAGCAATAGTTCCCATTGTCTTGAAGGACATTCCCACCTTCCCAAATTTTATCCTGAAGCCCGGTATGAAATTGCATACTTGAATACTTCTGATTCAGAATCCACCTTTTCTTCAATATCCTGATTTCCTCAGCCTACATTATCCTAATAGCTCTCCCAGTGTTCTATTCTACAGTGACAGAGAGACTTATTGATCACTGCTTTCATGTGGGAATAGTCCAATCCCAGAACCACAGAGCCTCCCATGAAGAAGAAACTGCAACTCTGTCTATGAGACAGGACCTGTTTTGATCACTGCCGGTCACCCACAGTATCCCACAAAGGTCAGACCCACATGTCACTCCTCTGTTCCTCATTTGTCAATGACTTCTATGACTGAGGGGAAATTAAATAAGTATTCAAACTTTCCTTAGTAATAGCTTGCACATATGTTGCATATACATGATCTGTATGCTCATAAAGCAGTGAAATGCAGGGGGGTTGGGAGGGAACCGGAAATATGCTGTATTCTCACCATGAATTTCTATTGTTAGGGGCTCACCACCCACATATGCAGGGACAGGTGCCATGTGAGGTCCTAAGATGGAAAATAATTTGATTCTTAGGTAAGAACTGGGAAATAATTAATGGTGATGATGATGGTGATGGTGATGACGCTATTGTTGTTCAGTTATGTCCAACTCTTTGTGACCCCATTTTGGGGTTTTCTTGGCAAAGATAGTGGAGTGGTTTGACATTTTTTCTCAGTCCATTTTAGAGATGTGAAAACTGAGGCAAGCAGGCTTAAGTGATTTGCCAACAGTCACACAGCTAATAAGTGTCAGAGGCCAGATTTAGACTCACAAAAAGGAATCTTCCTGAATCTAGGCTCAACACTCTATCGCTGTGCCACCTAGTTGCCTAATAAAAATAGTAGTAATAATAATTAATATAATGAACATTTATAAAACACTTTAAAGGTTTACAGACTGCTTTAAGTAAATGGTCACTCGCCTACTGGCCTGTAGGAGTATCTATCAGCTTAGCTTGGTCAATAATGGGGATGCAAGAGGTGGGCCCACCAATGAATACAGGTTCAGGACATCGAATAGTATGAGACAAGGAGCCATGCAGTAGGACAGGTACAAGAGGGGTCTAGTTGTCCCCCAATTCATAATTCTGGATCCACTTAGTGTAAGTAGAAGATATGCTTTTTAAATTGTCATCAAAGGCTCATCTTACTCATTTTAAAATCCCTCATAGTGGTTTGTATGAAGTAATAATAATTGACTGCCTTAGAGTGATACAAATATACATGAATGCTAAATACTTTTAGAACAATGAAAAGAGCATCAGACAAAACGTTTCCTCTTCTTGGGGCTTGGGCTCTTCATCTGCAAAAAAAAAAGAAAGCAGGGCTCTCTGGTCCCTTCTAGCATTGCGTTTACAATCCTGCAATTGGATTAAATCCTTGAGAGGTAAGGAGCATAATCAGATGTTTGTTGCATGACTGAATGAGTGCCAAGAAGCCGTCTTTTGCCTAGTAAATGGAATTAACTTTTGTGTGTGTGTGTTGTATGTTGTATCATTTCAGTCATGTCCAACTCTCTAAGACCCTATTTTGGAGTTTTCTTGGTGAAGATACTGGAGTGGTTTAACATTTCCTTCTCCAGCTCATTTTACAGAGAAACTGAGGTAAACAGGGTTAAGTGACTTCCCTAAGATCACACAGCTATGTCTGAGGCTAAATTTGAACTCGTCCTTGTTTAATGAAATTAAAAAAAAAAACAGCAACATGCATGTCAATACCCAGACCAATATTTTCTTTGCCTTGTGAAGATGAGATCAAATATTCCAGACAGAGACAAGGCACACCCAGGAGATCCATTTTAGTGACATATTACTAAACAGCCTAGCTCATGTTGAAGATGGAGCTGTCTCTGGCACCCCGTCCTCTCTTAAACAAACCGTGGGTTAGACTTCCCCTCTATTTCCTTAGCAGTTTTCTTTAAGCCAAGTGAGAGAATCACTCCCTCATTGGTATGCAAGAGGTCCAGGCATTCAGACAAGAAAGGTGATACATATCTCATTTCAACTCCAGTGACAATGGCATTTTCATTAACTTTAAAGATTTCCCCACCAAGCACAAGCCATAAATCTACTGTGCCAGGTCTTCAGGAAATCCCCAAACACATACTAAGCATTCAGCCAGTGAGGCAATCAAGACACCAACCTCAGGAATGGGCTATGAACCATGTCTCCCTGCCCCCACTCTTTTTGGTTTACGCACATATTTCAATGTCCAGAAAGATGGGGACAATGTACAAAGACCAGGTGCACAAGATGTCAGTGGAAGGTATCAACACTTGCTCTACAAGACACATGTAAATCAGCCACACCGTCAGGCACATGGTAGGTGCTTGTCCATCGATTCCTAGTCCTACAACATATACCATCATAATAATTATGTATCAGCCCACACACCCAAAAGTAGTGTACACTGGATGAAAATAAGCAACACCGTGTCTGCCTCTCATTCTGCCCTTGTTTCCCTAACCTTCAGTAGGGGATTCTGAAGAAGGGGCAACAAGTAGCAGGCAAGGGTGGAAGAAATAGCCAGAATTGATCCATATCATAGACAGATATATATTAGATATAGATATAGAAGATAAAGAGAAAGAGAGAGAGAGAGAGAGAGAGAGAGAGAGAGAGAGAGAGAGAGAGAGAGAGAGAGAGAGAGAGAGAGATGTTTCCACCTCCAATGTTGGCATGAGACATCGATGAACTATTCCACACAGTTCTTCCTGGATACAGGCCACAGTGAAGACTGGGACTGACATCAGACTTGAAATATGGAGAAGTGGTTGAAGCCAGTAACAACCTCCATATGATTACCAGAAATTGAAAAAAAAATCTTCCCATCCATAGCACTGCTAAGGACCCTGTGCCCTTTCCAGTTCAGATTGGCTCAGGCAGCCAACATAGCAGTTAGGCACTTGCATTTAAGACAAGCTTAGACTACTAAAATTATTTATATATTTTTACAGCTACTGGCTCATAGGCTGTCAGAGCTAGAAGAGAACCTAGAAATCATTTAGATCTTCCTCATTTTTTCAAATGAGAAAACTGAGGCACAGAAAGGAGAAGTGATTCACATTACTATCTAAATATTTAATTTTCATATGTGCTCTTGCTATAACCATAAGTCAAAATGATTTGGACATTAGAGTATATTCACATCCAGATCTAAATTATTAAAATGTTTTAGAATGTATAAATCAAAATACTGAGAAACATTTATAGGGCACATTAAAGCTTACAAAATACTTTGCATATATTATCTCATTAGAAACACACAAGGTTGTTTCTGAGGAAGGTAGCACAGTTCTTATTATTTCCCTTTTATAGATTAAGAAACTGAGAATCAGAGAGATTAATGTTCAAACATAGTCATGTGTCCGAGCACGAAGGCCCCTGTTCCTCTTAGTTTTGAAGCTCTGTCACTTTGCACAGCACATTGTCATTGATCTCACCTTTTAAACCCTATCTTCAGAGAAAATGTCTATTTTCAGTGGCTTACTCAATATCCCATTGGGATAGAAAAGGTCATGAAGTATGTACAATGCTTATAGAGTAGAACTTTTAGTGACTGTTTACTGAAGAGGAAAATAATCCTGTTTCACGAAATCTATTCATCCAAAACCTTTATACTTCCTTCAGAAGATTCCACTGCTAAGACGTCTATGTATTTTTAAGCTGTCAAAATTTAGCCAGAATTGCTGAATAACAACAACTTAGAACAATATTCTTTACGATCATGATATAATTGAAGGAACACTGAGCTAGGAGGCAAGAGATCTGGTTTCTAGTGTTAATTCCAACACCTGCTGTTTGTGTGACCTTGGTGAAGTTACTTAATTTTTCTGGGCCTCAATTTCCTCATCTATAAAATGAAGGTTGGGCTATCTCAAAAGTATCTTCCAGCAATGCTATCCACATTCAGAGAAAGAACTATGGAGCCTGAACGCAGATTGAAGCATACTATTTTTCCTTCTTTTTTTTTTCTCGGTTTTTTTTTCCCTTTGGTTTTAATTCTTCTTTGCAACATGACTAATATGGAAATATGTTTAATATGATTGTACATGTATGGCCTATATCAGATTGCATGCCGTCTTGGGGAGGAAGGAGGGAAAAGAAGGAGGGGGAAATTTAAAACTCAAAATCTTGAAAACTAAAAATAAATAGATATTTTAAAATGAAAAAATTATGTCCCAACTCTAAATCTATAATCTTACTATCATCCTGTATGACTCAATCACCTCATCTCTCTATGACTCAGTCTCTTCAACCTATAAAACAAGGAGGGAGGGAGAAAAGGTCACATTGGATAACTTCCAAGGAAGACTTCTCCAAGCCCTGGCATTCCACAACTAGTATCATCCTTTGCATCATTCTCTTGGCAAATAGCTTTGGTTTTCTTAGCACAGTGATTTGAATGGACTATCACTCCCATCATTCAGTGCACAACCTGTACCATCACGTCCTCGCTTATTGGTTGCCTTTTAAATCGCTCTCCATTTGTTCTCAACAACTACCTTCTTAATGAATTTAGGAATGGAAAGAACTGAAGCTGGTATCAAGCTCAAAGTCACCATCTGTGGCACAAATTGGATAATTCTTACATTCACTAGATGTTCTTAGGAAGTGAGGCACCAATAAAACCCTGGCTATAAAGTCAGTATGTACATACCACTGTGTACACACATGATCTAATTCTGGAATTAACAAATGGTAATGATTGACCCCTAAATAAATGTAAGTATTCGCTTATGTTACATAACAGAATTAATTCCCAGGCTTTATTAGCAGAAAAGGTTGGCAGACCTGTTTGTCTCATCTACATAAGGCTCACCATCACAAATTTAAGTGGCAAAATCATCTTACCTTAGTCGTTCTTCTTCTTTCTTACGAAGATTGAAATCTCGCTGAACCACCTGAAGAACATGTTCTGTTTCATCATCTGTCAAACTGGAAAGGTCTAGTTTCCTCCCCATGGTTGGTTCAGTCGTGAACACCAACAGTTAAAAAAGACCTAAAACAAAACAAAAATAATAATAAAGACAGTGATGCGAGTATGTATGCAAACCAAAATCTTGATGACAAGAAAATTGAAGACTAGCCATAGTATATCATCCAAAAAGGGTTCAGTAAATTTCTAAAGGATTTATATATTTCTATTTCTAAAGGATCATATTTATATTTAGACATGCACATATACATTCTCTCCATTATGGTATTCAAGAAATATATTCTGAGTACTTCTTGAATCATGTCTTAATTTTAGGGTGAGAAAAGTCCTCACCTCTGACTTTACCAGTGTAAGGCACTCCCAGTGTGGAAATGCCCTCTGCTGATGCAGACTCATCTATAACCAAAAAGTCTTATCAAGTTACCTGAAGTTACCTACACTGAAGGTTAGATGACTTGCCCATTTTCACATAGCTAGTATATGTCAGGCAAGAGACATGAGCTCATTCTTATAGGGTCAGGATGGAAGTGAAGTCTTTAGGTAAACAAATACATCTGACTTTGATGGCAATCGCATAAACATTACTTACTAGAATAGCCCTATTTTTTTTCTTCTTATCTCTCTGCATCTCCTCCAAATAATCTGCTTCTGAAATTAGACTGATCCTTATCCATTTCCAGTCATATATTTCAGAGACAGACAGCTGTGTCTCAAGGTTGCATAACATTAGAATCTGCTACAAATCTCCAAAGGATCTTGAAAGCATTTCTACAAGGTTGGGCAAGAGAGAGTAAAATGCTCTAGGTTCTTTTAGAAATTGATCATTTTCTAGAGGGAGTTAAGCTCAGAACATCCAAACACTGTTTGTTTCATACCTAAGACACGTGTCAGGCATATATCAAGAAGCCACATTGTAAAAGATTGCTGGAAGCATAAAGCCATGATGTTAAGTTTTCCTAGTGCAGAAACAGTTGATGAAATTTCCATTGAAATAAATTTAAGAAATAAAGGCAAATTGAGTTTTGGTTCTATTTCTTAACAGAAAAGCTAACAGGTTTGGGGAAAGTATTCATAATGCATTTACCCTAGTAAATTACCCTATTTACCCTAAATATTACCCTCATTATTTTATTCAAGTTATTTTTGCTATCTTTTTTGTTTCCATTTACGATACTGAAGATTCAGGTTTATGAGAAAATGAAAGCATACTTCTTTGACTCATAGCCCCTGTTGGAGAATTCCACACTCATTTGGACTAATCTAAATATTCTTTTTTTTTAACAGGAAAAACAGTATCAGAATAAAAGAAGAATTGTATTTGCAATAAAAAAAATACAATTTAATAAGCAGGATTTCATATCCAGGAGTACTTGTCTTCCCATAGACCCTCAAGTATCAACTATTTCCTTTCAGATCCTGACTCTCTCATCCATTATTTTAGCTAACCCTCTCAGATTTGTGTTATTGTCAAATCAGATGAATGTAACATCTGTATCTCCATCTATACATTGATCATAAATGTTTAACAATACCGAGCCAAGCACAGACACCTACAGGCATTCCATTGGATGTTTGCTACCCTCATTGAAAAGTTCTAAATCTGTTGACTGAATAATTAATAAATCAATAAATCCATTTCTAAATCCAGTGATTGAATAACCAATAAATCCATTGAATGAATCCATTTCTCTCCATCTTCACAAAAATAGTATAAGACATTTCATTAAAAGCTTTGCTATTCAAATCTAGCCTCAGAGACTTACTAGTTGTGTGACCCTGGGTAAGTCACTTAACTTAATTGCCTCCAGAATTGAAAAAAAAAAGGTGGTTTGCTACAATCTAGTTAAACTGTATTCATAGCATTCCCCTCATTGACTAGCTTAGGCATCCTGTTGGAAAGAGGAAATAAAGCCAGTTTAGCATGGTCTCTTCTTGACCGAGGCATGGTGATTCTTGTAATCACTTCTCTTTCTCATGTTCTCTGTGGGTTCACCAATCAAAATCAGTTCCCAGGATCTTATCAGATGCTGAAATCTAGATGGCACCTTAACTGATCTTTGAAGAATTCTGAAAGGAAGAGCTGTGGTAGAACAGATTTCTGGCAGGGAGAACAAACAACATCAATGCATAAAAGTGGGAAACAAGATGTTGAATAGAGAGAGCCAGTAGGTCTGGAATTTACAGCGCACATGAAAGAGAGTAAGATAGAACGAAGCTGAGGAAACTAGGCAGGAATGAGACGGCAGAGTGTCTAAAAGCCAGGTTGAAGAGTTTGTATTTTATCTTCAGGACATTGGGGAAAGCCTGAAGCTTTTTTGAGAAGAGGAGTGACCTGTTCAAATATATAGATCATGTTAAGAATGGATTAAAGATAAGAAGGCTTAAAGGTAAAGAGAATGGTTAATAGGATATCACAATAATCTAGGATAGTGGTTCTTGAAGTGTGGTAGGTGATGCACAAAACTTGAGTCCAAGAGGTCAAAATTATTTTCGTGATGATGCTAAAATGCTATTTGCCTATTAAAATATTTCTCCCTTTTCCAACTACATATTTGCATAAGGCCAGATTTTCTTCACATACTTGAAGCAAAATAACACATCACAACAGATTTTATGCAGAAGCAGATATGAGAATCAAATTGTCTTCTGTTATAGCATACAACAAAGAAATTCATAATAATATGTAAAATAATGTCACTTCTCACTTTTGGAAAATCTGTAATTTTTCATCAAAAAATGTAATTTATGATATATAATAGGTTTATTATTATTATTCAAAATTGACACATTTTAAAATTTTGTGTTTTAATTTCTAAATCATAAATTTTAATAGATATAACCCACATAAACAAAAGTCCTTTGGGGTCCTCAATAATTGTTAAGACTGTAAAGGGGTCTAAATATTAAAAGAGATCAAATAGGATGACATCTAGAAAGTGCTTGGCACAGTGCTTGACACATAGCAGGCACTTAAATGCTTATTTCCTTCCTTTATTCTCAAAGATGAAAAAGTTTGTGAACCACTAGTCTAGGTAATAGATAGTAAGGGATTCAACTAGATAGCAATGTGAGTGGGAAAGAGGCAGATGGAAGAGATTTTTTGTTGTTCAGTTGTTTCAATCATGTCCAATTCTTCGTGACCCCATTTGGGGTTTTCTTGGCAGAGATACTGGAGTGGTTTGCCATTTCCTTCTCCAGCTCATTTTACAGATGAGAAAACTGAGGTAAACAGGGTTAAGTGACTTGCCCAGGTCACACAGCTATTAAGTGTCTGAGGCCAGATTTGAACTCAGGAAGATGAGTCTTCCTGACTCTACCCCCAGCACTCTACCCACTGAACCACCTAGCTGCCCTCATGTGAGAGATATTATAGAGATAAAATTGAGAAGACTTGGCGATTGGTTATACATGAGCTATAAGGAAGAAGGCAGAGTTAACGAGAGTGTCAAGCTACCCCATGGAGGATAGTGGTGCCATCAGTAGTAACAGGGAAATTTAGGTGGACAAGTGAAACTTAGGGAAAAATGATGAGTTCAGTTTGGTATATGTTGAATTGAACTGGATATGTTGAGTGGTTTATCCAGGTAGAGGTGTATGAGTAAGTTCATAATGAGGAACTGAAGTTCAGGTGATAGATTTGGTCTAAATGTATAGCTCTTAGGGTTCCATGAGAATAGATGAGATCACTAGGGGAAATAACTTAGGGAGAGAAAGGCCTTGGGCAGAGGCTTGGGAACACATTGGGATGGGAGGAAAAGGATAAACCAGTGAAATAGGTCAAGAAGTAACCAAACAAGGAAGGGAACCAGGGAAGCAGGTCAGAGATACTAAGGAAGGAAAAGAGTTCCCAGGAGGAGGAGGAGGAGGAGGAGAAGTGACTCTTAGTGCTGAATGCTTCATAAAAGTCAAGGAAGGTTCACCAGTTAAAAGTTCATTGGCTTTATCCTTGGAGAAAACAGCTGGGGTTAGAGGTCATTCTGCAACAAGTTGAAAATTGTGTGGATGGTAAGGAAGTAGAGAAAGCAACTATATGTAACTCTTTCTATGAGTCAATCCATGATTTGTGTCCCATCCAAGTGTCTGTCTTGCCATTCACCCAACTACTACACTCTCTAGGCCACTGGGTCTCCAGGTACCATGTTCTAGGGGACTTAATTCACTTAGTTTTGGAATTTCCATTCTCTAGTCAAGCACTCCAGATTGGTGAGCAAATAAATAAATGGAAATTCACATAGAATACTAAATCAATATACCTCTACAGCTTCTAGCAAAGGGTATTCCATTTATCATGCCCCTTGCAAGTCTTTTCCACTTCTCAGTTGTTTCAAATTATTGCCAGCTGACAGAATTTCAAGTCCCTTTATATAAGGCATCAGGGCAGAGTTCTAATTATCTTGGGCTAATTACCTTGAGGATGGAGGAAAAGTCTGCTTATGCCTCTCACTCTTGTTTGGGTCCTAAAACTTTTTTATGAGTATTTGAATCCTGGGATAATGCCTAATCTCAAGGATAGCCCTAAGAAAAACCAACAAAATAAGCAATCTATGTATCTACAGCCTTTTTCTTTTCTAAACCCATTTTTCCCTTTGGAACTTGGGACATGGCCCCAGAGAGGAAGAAGAGTTTGAGGGAGCGTTTTTCTTTCATTGCCCCTAAAATCATATCATCTCATTGTCAACAGCCAACTTCACTGATGTGACAGGCTAGCTCTACCTGGTCCTAATCTATCAAAATAAACAAAAATCATATACTGCACTTTGTGATGACAGAAGCTTACTTCACCACCAAAGCACACGTAACTGAAATTATCTTTCAAGTAATTTAAACAGAAGACTTTAAAGTTATTAATAAATCTTTATATAGTTCTTCTGGAGATATAAAACTTTTATGATCATCAGTTAATAGCAGGGCTTTTAAAACTCAAACACATATAAAGTGTTTATGGTCACAAATTGTTTTCAGTTTATGGGTAACAAACTCAGTTGGACACAAAAGCAATTGGGGAGTGAAGAAAAATTCTACCCACTTTTGATAAGATGAGATAATCAGGATAAGATGGAACATTGAGATCCACAGATGAATCGGAAAATCTAATGTCACGCAGCTGTTTTGAGTGGTAGAGCTGTTCACAACAGGCAAAATTGACTAAAGGGTGTCTCTTGCCTCCACTCTATGTTCCTAGGGACCAGCTAGTTGAACTGCTAACAAGCAGCAGGAGAGTCCAAAAAGGAGAAAAGTCAAAATGCTTGGCCAGTCTTTCGGATCACTGGCTTTGTCTACTAAGACACAATTTTGATTTCATATATATTGGTTTATTTCCGAAAGCAAAGATAAATTTTGCATTATAGGCACTTATACCAGGAACTACTAATGAACTTGAAGTAACTACTACTCTGCCATCTGTGCCACTGGGCAAGTCTTCCTCTTCCAGACACATGGCATCAAGTTTTCAAGAACGTACATGGTTTGATCCTCAAAGGTCAGCATTCCTGATTACTGAACATTATGCTATGCTAGCATTCAGAATAGAATCCAATCAAACAGACTCTATGAATATAAATCACTGTGCTTGAGTGGACTGATTTATAAGAGGAATGTCAATTAAAATGTTTAACGGAGAGAGAATTCTCTGATTGGACAAAACCAGAGACTGGATGAGAGCCCCTGATAAGAATTAAATAGATTGGTAACTTAGCTGCACTTGTTAGAAATAAAAATGCTATTGTGTCTCTTACTACAATTCATTCCAAAATGGGCTGACTGATCCACATGGTTTAAAGAATGTCACCAATTCGTACAGATAATACAAATGTACCATTTTTCATTTAGAGGTTTTCTTTTTTTAACTCAAAGTCAGTACAGGTTGTTGAATATTAAGGTGGAAAACACTTAGTCCAACACTTACCTTTATAGATGAGGATATCGAAGCCCAGAGAGATAAAGTCATTACCCCAGGAATTGATAGTAAGATAGTAAGAACTGAGATGAGAATTTAGGTCTTCCCAACTCCTAATCCAGTTGGTTCAAATCCTGGGTTCAACCTGGGTTCAAATCCATACAACACTGATCATGATGTCTATGTTACTTTCTCAGTAACTTCAAGTAACCAGGTAAAATTCCCCCCAAACCTTAATATTCCTCCAGAGAAGTCATAATGGGATGCTCCATCCTTTGGTGTAGGTGAAGGCCCACAAGTGGTATGATTTGAAAAGGGCTCCTAAGTAATAATTCCTTGAGGGAAGAGACTTTTTCTTTTTTTTATTTCTTTTTCTTTTTTTCATTTTCTTAAAATCCTCAGCACTAAATGCTAAATAAATGCTTGACAAATGGAATTTAATTGGCAGGTATTATAACAGTACTTACTATTCCACCATTTAATGTTTATCAGCAACTGGTTATCCAAAAGTTATTATCATGTAGGACTACAAGTCACACTCATGGTTCCCCCAAATACATGCCTGGTGATTTTGGGCAAGTGGTAAATTCGATGAGCCTGTGTGCATTAGGGATAAGAGTACCTTCAATGACTACCCTAAAAGCTTGTTGGTAGGATTAAGTGACAATACATGGGGAAATGGTTTTCCCACATTGTCCACAGTTATTTGTATGTTATATTGAAAGGGGGGGAAAGGACTAGGAAAGACATGATTTTTTCTTAAAAAGAAAACTTACAAAATTAGAAAGACTTAGGGCCTTGCAATCTTTATGTTCATACAATGTGCTCCTGAAATGGAAATGCTAGGAATTTTACTTCTTGAAGGGATAATTCCCTTTTGTCAAAAATGGCATGTAAAACCCCCCAACTTTTCCTTAGAATGAGTTTATGAAAACAATATACTGGGTGACCTCTTATTATTTATAATTCTAAGTCTCTTACTTCACACTCAGTTTAAATTCTTTACTACAATGCCCCTAACAGATGGTCATCCTCCCATGATAGAATGTCTCCAGTGACAGAGTGCTCATTACTTTATAAGACAGCTTGTTCTTTTTTTTTTTTAAAGCTCTTGTTAGAAAGTTCTTCCTTTGCAGTGAGCCAAAACCTGTTTTCCCATAATTTCTATTCATTTTGCTCCTGCTTCTGTTCTCTGGCTCTCCCTTCCAGTCCCACTAAGCTGGGTTTCTCTCTGGACTTTGCCACCATAATTCACTTGCCTTCTCAAGCTGGAACTTCCCTCCACACCTGGAGCCTTCTTACCCTGAAAGATGGTATAAATCCATATACATGCTGGCTTCCCCCTTTCCTATGGGTGAGCTTACTCTGGGATCTCCATTTTGGGGACTGACCCAGGCTAGTCATTCTCCATATGCCTCCTGGCTGTGCTTTTGACTCTCTGAACATTGGCCCCATGTCCCACATGATAAATTTTCAGCTTTACTTTATGTATTGTCTAACCATTAGAATGTAAGCTCCTTGAGGGAAGGGACCGTATTTGTTTTTGTTCACAGCTATATCTCCAGAGCTTAATGTTTGATTAACTTTGAAGTTTGGATTCAGTCAAAGGGCCAAACTTGAGGACCTAGAGGGCCACACGTGGCCTCAAGGTCACACATTCCCCACCCCAGGCTTAGCACATAGTAAATGCTTAATGATGCAAACATGTTTGCCTTTCTCCCTTTGGAGCAACACAGAATAAATGTCTTCCTCCTACCACATGGTAGTTGTTTACAGTTGATGACATTTCAGATGCCTGGCCTTAGTTTGTTTTTTTCTGCTACAGTAAAATGGATTGCTGACCTGGCCATTCTATCAACCTCCTTGAATGCTAATTCCAGTGCCTTCCTTCTATTAATTATCTCCTATTTATCCTATGGGCAGGTAGGTGGTACAGTGGTTGGAGAGCTGGGTGTGGAGGCAGGAAGAATCATCTTCCTGAGTTCAAATAAGGACTCAGACACTTACTAGCTGTGTGACCCTGGGCAAGTCACTTAGCCTTGTCTACCTCAGTTTCCTCACTTGTAAAATGAGCTGGAGAAGGAAATGGCAAACCACTCTAGTATCTTTACCAAGAAAGCCCCAAGTGGGGTCACAGAGTCTTGAACAACAACAACAGAATAAATTCTAGATATAGCTTGTTTCACATATATATTTGTCTACATGTTGTCTCTGCTCATTAAAATGTAAGCTCCAGGAAGGCAGGCACTGTCTTTTGCTTCTTTTTGTACCCCCAGCATTTAGCACAGTGCCTGGTGCATAGCAGGTGCTTAATATGTTTTTGTTGATTAATTGATTGAAATATCACTCTCAGAATGGAATACGCATAGATGAACACAATACTCCAGAAGGTGTCTGACCTGTGAGCCTCTCCCTTCTAGTGACTGGATAACATGGAGCTATTAACATAGCTTTTCCCTGTTTTATTAGCAGTCTATGAACCACCTTCAGCCCAATAGCTTTGCAAGAGCTCTTATTGATCCCACGTAGACTTCCTCTTCATAGCTGGTTAGATGCCACGCACCTGCTATTTAGCAGACATCTCCTCCTGCACCAAACTGAAGCATTGTTATGATCTCATTTCTGCCGAATGAAAATGGGGCTGGAAGTTGCAAATTCACAGAGTAATCTGATCAAGCTCATCCTGAGGAGGCTTTATTGAATTTTCTCTCTATTATTCTGGGTGAATGCTACTTCTAAATTAAGGCTGCAAGAGAGTGGGGTAGTCATTTCCTATTGCATTCTGGCCATATCTTGCAGCAGATGGAGTTGGGGGCTAGTCTCAAAAGTCTTTTGACCCCACCATCTACATTTTTTAACATCAGATGCTCAATGCTTTCAAGGCACCCTTCCGAATCCATGTTTGTAGCCTAAAGCACTATGTATGTAAATACTACCTAAGACAGGTTTTGAAAGTAGGAACCTTTCTTAGTGGAGCTTTCCAAGAAGCTGAATTCCTTAAGTAAGAATCACACCAAGGGTTGTCTCTTTGTGCAGATGGTGAGATTCCAAATACATACATAAATGCATATATACATAATAGATATGTCTAGATTGATAGATTTTTTCTTTTTATCTTTCATTTACTTCTTTTATTTTTTTTACTTTTATTTCTTTGACCTTGTCAATATTCTTTCAGTATTCTGTCATAGAAAAATTAGGCTGCGAGCTCCTTGAGAGTAGCCACTGTCTCTTGCCTTTCTTTATATCTTCAAAGGCGTCGACCACATAGCAGACGCCTAAGAAATGTTTTTTGACTGACAGAAACAAAGATACCTTTGTGGTACCTAGACTAAAGTACATGTAAGACCCTTTTTAAAGTGTTTTTTTCCTCTTACAGACTTAATTA
Organism: Phascolarctos cinereus; assembly: GCF_003287225.1. Classification (NCBI taxonomy): domain Eukaryota; kingdom Metazoa; phylum Chordata; class Mammalia; order Diprotodontia; family Phascolarctidae; genus Phascolarctos; species Phascolarctos cinereus. The sequence continues at coordinate 45,597,045 of NW_027555514.1, forward strand.
ATCATCAACAAAAACCTTCACAAAAAATTATACATGAAACTAAAAGCCATCATTTACAGCAGGTTTTTTCAATGTACATATTAACTTTAACAAGATAGGGACAAAAACCTGTTTGCTTCCTTGTTCATTTCTGAACTCTTTCTTCTTTGTGCTTTTCAATATTTGGTTGCTATGGTTAAACTTCTTATTAACTTGTAAACATTGTGTGTGTGTGTGTGTGTGGTGTGTGTGGTGTGTGGTTTTTTGTTGTTCCTTTTTTTATTGTTCCACTAGAAACAGTGGGATACCATGGAGAGAATAATGGAGCAAGAGACCTACATTCAAATTCTAACTCTGACATGTGCTACATGGCAACTGGCCAGCCTTTTTAAATATATAATATGACATGATACAGGATAATATGCAAAATTACAAATGATATGGGGAGGTATGTATCCTGGTATTTTGAAGGCAGCGTTGCATGAGGAGTGTTAGGGTGTTCTGCTTCTGATGCTTACTACCTGTGTAATCTTGGACAAATCATTTCTCTTCCCTGGCCTCAGTTTCTCTAACTGATGATGTGATTAGATTAAGTGAATTCAAATTAGCATTGGGCCTAGAGTCAGGAAGACCTGAGTTCAAGTCTAGCCTGAGAGACTTACTATCTTTGTGACCTGGGCAAGTCACTTACTTCTATCTGCCTCAGTTTTCTCAACTGTAAAATGGGTATAAGAATAACAGCCTTACTCTGTTTCCATTTGTTTTTTGTTTCCTTCTCATTCATCACATTTAATGCTGCCATGTCTCCCTACCTACACGATCTGGTAATTGGTACTTATTTATAAATCTAAATAACAATGTTCACCTCCCACTTAAAATTTCTCCTATGGCTTCAGTTAAGCAAATGATTGTTCTTTACTTCCTATAACTATATATACTATTATAATAGATAGATAGATAGATAGATAGATAGATAGATAGATAGATAGATACCCATAACTATAACTTTACTGTCCTATAAATATTATGCATAATAGAGCAGTTGGGGAATTTCATCACAGATTTGACACCTGGCTGCATTTGGAACTGGGATGATATGGGACAGTAAGGAGATGGTACCATTAGGTAAGTGGATTTGGAAATGATAAAAGGGCTCAAGCTCAAAAGTCATGATGAATAGTTTGATGTCACCTTAGAAGGAAGTCTCCAGAGGAATGCCCCAGGGATGTATGCTTGGCCCTGTGCTATTAACACTTTTGTCAATGACTTGAACAAAGTCATAGATGGTGCGATGCTCCAGTTTTTAGATGACACAAAACTGGAAGGTAGAGCTAACACAGTGGGTGACAGAATCAGGATTCAAATTGATTTTGGCAGACTATAATACTGGGACAAATCTAATAAGATGAAAATTTAATAAAGATAAATGCAAAATCTTACACTTGGGTTTCAAAAACCAACTCACCAAGTACAAAATGGGGAAGGAAGAATCACAATAACAGATCTGGGAAAGAACTGGGGTTTTAATAAACTGAACACTCAATTAAATCAGCAGCATGCAATGATATATATTAAAAAAAAAAAACTAAAACAATCTTAGGCTTCATTGAGAGACCGAGAATAAGGAGACAATATTTCCATCGTACTCTGCCCTACTCAGATTGCATCTGGAATATTCTGTTCAATTCTGGGAGTTACAGCTTAGGAAAGACATCGATAGGTTGGACAGCACTCAACGGAGAGCAGCCAAGATGGTGAAGGACCTTGGGTCCGTGTTATATGAAGATGATTTGAACAAACTGGGGGTGTAGACCTTGGAAAAGACAAAACTCAAAAGAGTTTTACAGCTACATGATAGCTGTACTGAAGTAGCAGAAGGGGGAATCACGTGGGAAGGGGATTGCTCAGCTTGGCCCCAGTGGAGAGAAACAAGAGGAAAGTGGAGAAATTGCAAAGAGTTCAAATTAGATCTGATGCAAGGAAAAGCTTCCTAATGATCAGGGCCCTTCAAAAGCAGGTTAAGGCACCTCCAGAGGTAATGAATTCTCCCTCATTCTTCATGTAGATTTTACAAGACCAATTGTTGGAACAGAGGAGATTCTTATGCAGGTTGGCCTCCGAGGTCCCATCTAATTCCAAGGCTCTACAGCTGAGTTATTCTAAGGCCCATATTTATCTGCATAGGCCCTCACAACAAGATTTTATTAATAGAGGTTTCACAAATTCAGAATTTATGATTGATCATTCATGTACACAAAAGTTGAATTTTATTTTATTATGGGAATAAAGAGGCTTTATAGGCAAATGGGTAGTATAAATGATATAATTAGGTAAATGTTTGCTGCCAAGAGAATAAATTATTTTTTGAGTATGTAAGAGTGTCTTTTTTTCACACGTGTGTTGTAACTACAATGTAGATAGAGGCAACCAAGGCCTTGGCTGGTGCTTTTTCTTTTTTCTTTTTTTTGCTTTTTCTTTTTTTCTTTCAAGGCAATTGGGGTTAAGTAACTTGCCCAAGGTCACACAGCTAATAAGTGTCTGAGGCTGGATTTGAACTCAGGTCCTCCTGACTCCAGGGCTGGTGCTCTATCCACTGCACCACTGGCTGCCCCTAACTGGGGCTTTTTTCTGTGCCACCATGATATGTGAACACCCCATTTAAACTCAGATGTTGAGGTCTACCACTTTCTATCGGTGGGACTTTGGGTAGCAAGTCACTTATTTTTTCTGAACCTTTATATCCTTATAGGGAGGGGACTTTGGACGGGGACTGGACGGGTGATTTCATTGTTTTAGAGAACCTCTGGCTGAGGAAACTCTGCAAATACAGGTTGGCACCTTCTCTGAATGGGAGAGTCTTACAGGTCTGCTTATAATAAGACTCAAAGGTTAAGTGACTAGTCTTGGATCCCACAGTCAGCACGAATCAGGGGCAGCATGTAAACATGGATCTTCTGGGTTCCAAGGCCAGGTCTCCATCCACTATGAACTAGCCACCTCCTCATGTTATGGAGAGGAAGATAACTTCATGGAAGTCAAAGGAGGCCACAAAAACAAACAAGATTTCTCTTCTGCTGAAAAGGTCACGAAACCATAAACAAAAAGAAATATAAAGCCAAGATAATCCACAACCTCCATGGAAATTCAGACCTCAATAATAGGATTCTGATCAACTCAAATAAGGATTTATTTTATTTTATTTTATTTTATTTTTTAGGCAATTGGGGTTAAGTGACTTGCCCAGAGTCACACAGCTAGTAAGTGTCAAGTGTTTGGTCTGAGGCCGGATTTGAACTCAGGTCCTCCTGACTTCAGGGCCAGCACTCTATCCACTGTACCACCTAGCTGCCCCTCAAATAAGGGTTTATGTAAAGCACCTTGTTAACCTTATACTGCCGTAAAAATGTCAGCTACTATTACTGTACACTAATTACAAAGCCCTTTTTACTATACATTATGTGTGTTAGGCAATCCTTTATTAGCCTAATTCTATATTGTTAATATCTGACACTAATGACCAATCTGACTTGTCACTAATTCATGCTGCTCCTTCCCTTTTTAGTACCTGTTAATTAATGAGGTTTCATTGCATACATATGTATCTAAATGTTCTTTGGACCAGACGTCTGATTTCATCTGTATAGGAATTTCTCAATGAGGAAATGTCTTCTACCTGTATATTGGCATTAAGTGCTCTGCATTTACTCATCTGGGAATGCCAAGAAATCATGTGACTTGCCTAGAATCATATAGGAGTGTGTATTAGAGGCAGAATTTAAACCTGGCTACCCTGATTCTGAATGTGGCCACAATCTGCTATCACAAGATGCCTCTTTTCCCTATACACCCCACACAGAAATGCTTCAGGACCCATCGAACCCAGTATTGGTGGTTCATAAATAGCTATACTTGCTAGGAAGGGGACATATGGGGAGAAAAACAGGATAGGATGAACTAACAATCTCTTTACTGTCCCTTTTTCTTTTTATAAAGCCACAGCTTTGTTTTTAGAAGTAGGAGAAGTGTAGGAAACCAAGGCAAAACCAAGAACTCTGATCCAGGTGCCTCACTGCTCTCTGGAAGGCAATATGGACGTATGGAGAATAAACCCTGAGCAGCAGCATTCCATTTCATATTTATTCCCTTGTTATTCCAGGCAGCCAGTCCATAGCTGATCTAGGGAATAGGGGTTTGGGAGACAGGGGATAAAGGGAAATGCTTGGGAAAATAATTTCACTTAGCATGGCTCAAGCCCCCAAATGATGACGAGTAAGCAAAAATAAATCCCATAAGTGGCCGTGTCCAAAAATGTATGGGTTTTCTTCTTCCTTTTTTTTTTTTAAATTGGCATTGGGAGAGGTAAGAGGGACAGGAAAGTCATGATATTTTTTTCAGGTTATAAAATGGATCATTTTTCTTACACCAAATTAAAATAGACTGCACAAATGAAACCAATGCAACTAAGATTAGATGGAAAGCAAAAAGCTGGGAAACAATTTTTACAGCATGTGTCTCTGATAAAGAAATTGAAGTGACGTATAAACAAAAAGTATCAATTAAAATCTGTTTTTAAAAGTCTATCTCCAATGTGAATGGTATGAACTCATCAATAAAATGCATAAGGTTAGAAAACAAAACCCAACAATATACTGTTTACAAGAAACACTGAAACAGAAGAATTCACATAGTTAAAATGAGTGTCTGAAGGAAAATTTATTATGCTCCAACCAGATTTTTAAAAGGAATAGCAAACATGCCCTCAGACAAGTCAACAGAAAAAAAAAAAAACGTTTAAAGAAAGGTGAGCAGGATAAAACTGCATTATGCTTAAAGCATTCGATAATGACATGATTTTTTTCTTTTGAGAAGACAAATGGGATTATGGTGTTAAGGGGTTATAGCATGTGTTTCACACAACATATTAGAGGGAAAGGTAAGGAGTTTTGCTACCGTATTGACTGAAATATAATCATTTATCTTGCCTCCTTCCAAACATGCTAGGAAAGTATTTTCATTCTCACCCACTCCCTCATATGGCTTATATGTTGGACATAATGACTTGGGTCTATACCATGTATAATTAGGTCACATTAGTAGTTTTGGAAGAGCATATCTTGGTGAAAACATCCTAATTCTTTCTCTTTAACCTATATATGAATCAAGTCTATTTATAAATAGGGCTGGAATGAACCCCAAAAGAAAGGAGGTCTTTTCACCCATCAAAAGACATGTTCTATGCTATAATGGATGCCTGACACTCCCCTCCAGGCATACAAGTAACAGTTTCTCCTCACCTTCTCATTTGGTCTCCTTCTTTTCCCTGTCTTTCTGTAAATCTTAGGTAAGAGATTTACCTTCTAGGTTCTAAAAGCTCTTTTTTTAAAAAAATTATTTTATTTTTAATTTTATGGAGTAAAACAAGCATTTCTATAACAGTACAATAAAAAAAGATGATTGCATATGAACCTGCAAATCTACTATCCACAACTTGCTATTCCTTTCAAATATACAACAAAATTATGTAAATTTCTTTTTTCCTCCTCTTTTTTATTCCCTTCCCCCTTGGCCCTAGAGATGGCTACCATTGAACACACACACATATGTGTAAAATTATTCCATACATACTTTTATTTATCAGTTCTTCCTCTGGATGCAAATAGCATCTTTCTTCATCTACAGTTAATTTGGGTATTTATAACAGATAAAATAGCTTATTTGCTCAAAGTCATTCTTAAAATGACTCATGTGTCTCTTTTAAATTCCCAGGGCTACCAATACTCCACTCAGGCTAAAAAATTATCTCTTATTCTTCCTTTTCACATATAAGACCACAGGATCTGAAACGTAGTGCTGGTGGTGACCTTATAATCTAGGCCCAGATGAGAAAATTGAGGCCCAGAGGAAATAAATGATTTGTCAAAATTCTCATAGATAGTAAGTGACTCAGCTAGGATATGGACCTGCTTTTTCTGACTCTAAATTCAACGTCACCTCTAACTAGCCTTGAGATCTCTTGGGACACTTCTTGAGTGGAAGTCATCATTGAGAATATGTGGCAGCCTATTTATGTTCCACTCTCCATGCATAATTCCATTGCTCTTGGGGGCTTTTTAATAACTTTTATTCCTCAAGATCATTATGGTCCATAATTGGCAGTCATATCTCAGTGTTTTCAATGATACTAAACTGTTCTATGCTGTAGGATCCTATTTTAATACAAATATTTTCCTTTTTTATGCTATATTTCTCAAATGTGATCAAATTCTAATCATTTCCTCCTATTTAAGGCTGGTCCCAGCTCATCACTCATCTGAATGACTTTATATAGAAAGTGTTCAATCTTTAGTAGCTTTAAACATCTCTGAAACTTTTGGGATACATGATTCTATACACACACACACACACACACACACACACACACACACACACACACACACAAATAGCTGGAGAGACAGTTGATTGACTCCCCCATTCAGCTGAATGGCAGAGTAGATGAAAATATTTCTGAGACTTCTACTTTTTTAGCATAGGTGAATACATTAATCTCATATCCATTTCAAATGTATGTGGATTTTAGTAAAGAGGCTTAGTGGTGTCCCAGAATTCAATTGTATACTCTCATCAGTGAATAGGAACATTAGGAGAAACTCACCATTGTAAGATAATTTTTGTAAGTTTATAGTAGATATGTCTTCCAATCACTGATGAACACCTTGGGTAGACATATGTTTTGTTTTAGGCTTCATTTTATGTTAGTACTCACCAAGTTATTGAAAAAGGGTCTATTGATAATTATATCTGTCATAGACTCTTGTATAATTTTCATTTACATTTGAGAGAGAGATGGTTTGGGACTTCTGGGGCATTCTGCTTTATGAAGCTAAATTTTTTTTTTCCAAGTCAAGCAATAGACACAAAGATCTTAGTTTCTCTATACCTCTTGGTCACTTATAAGATCTTAAAGATATGATCTGCTTTAGAAAGTCACCTGTAAATTATACTTGTTTCTTTCTGAAGTTGCCATCAATGATAGCCTCAATACAGAGACTATTTCCATAAATGTTTTATAATAAAGCAGATATATGGTTAAGGACTTGCTTTCTTCTTGGATATGCATAAGAACACATAATAAAGAATGTTATCTTCTTCCTGACAGAGCGCTGTTGTACTCAAGATGAAGAAAAACATTTTTGGAAATGACCAATATGGGAATTTGTTTTACTTGACTAAACATTTGTTATAGAGGTTTTGTTTTTGTTTTTCCAATGGAAGGAGAGGAATGAAGTGTAAGAAAATAAGTGTTTATTAATTGAAAAAGTGAAATTTTGGTAAAAGCATAATCTATGGAATTTGGTAAGAACATAACCTATGGAATCTATGACTTTGGAATCTTGTCTCCTTTGAGATCTCTTGGAAATTGATCCTTGATTGTCTCAAAATTGTGTCACCTGCACTCCATTTTTTCTATATGTATCTGGTCAGGCCTAGATGGTGTCTCCAGCACTATCCTGTTCCTGGATGTTCTAGCTCCAGCTGGGGGTAGTTTTGCTATTGCCACCTCTGAAAATGAATCACTAAAAATACTGGGCCATCTATTCTATTTTAGGTCTATCCATTGTCCCTCTAATTTCATCCTCAAAAGCTGTCAGGAGAACATGTCTTTGGTGGACTCCACAGCGAGCTCTTTGTAGACTTGTTTTCTCTTCCACTGTTTTGTAAAACATTATAGCTTATAATCCCTCATCTTGCTTCTCTTTTTGGTAAGTGAGCTCATAATCTAAACCAATGCTGCTCTTGGCTGCCAGGCCTCTGCTTGGCAAAAATAACAAGCGTTTGTTGGCAGAGGTGACTATTGGCTTCTTCAAGCCCATTTCAGGTTAGTTGACCATCATTCATTAAAAGCATACTGTGCGCTGACATGGTGCTAAATTGGGGATATGAAAAAAGGCAAAGAAGAGTCTTTACCTTCAAGAAGCATATATTCTAATGGGCATGATGGTAACTATTTTGTATCATTTAAGTTTGTCTAAGAGATGGCAGTGATCAACGTTCATGTTTCCCCAATTCCAGTTTTAGGGAGCTCATTTCAACAAATTGGCCTGCAGCTGCTATAAATGCACACAATGCCTTATCACCTTTATCTCATTTTTTTCTTCTGATTTAGTTTTATTTTGACCTTTGTTCCAACTGGTCAACAGTGATTACACCCAAACAGCTGAAATGAGTGCTATATCTATAACAGGAATATCAAATCGAAGGCAGTCAATTGCATTTTAGGATAATGTCATTTGGCCTTTAACCCATTTAGTGAAGCAACATTCTTCTTAAAGAATGTGTTTATGATGTATAGGTATAAAACTTCTGAATATTCTATAAGCCTTTGTTTCTTTGGGATCCCAAACTATAATTTTTACTATCCTTTCCTGTGCCTATTCAAACCAAAATCAACAAGTTTCGAAGTAGTGGTAACTTATTTTGGAAGAGACTGTCAGTTTTCTCATAGAACTTTCCTATTTCATCTTCTTCACTGGATTTCCATGCCTAAGCTACAACTTCTTCAAAGTGAACTGTCTATTCTGCTCTTTCTTGGTTCTCCTCCTATGTGACCGACTGTTCTTTCTTAGTTCATTTTACTGATTTTAACAAAATCACACTTGCTAATCATAGCTATCTCCAACTGGGTGGGACAGCTTTCTCTTCTCTTTCTATATTATTTTGCTTGGTAGTCTCATAAACTCCCATGGATTCAATTATCATCTTTATGCAGATAATTCTCATGTCTATATATTCAGTTGTAACTTTTCTCTTGGGTAGGACAGCTAGGTGGCACAGTGGATAGAATGCCAGTCCTGGAGTCAGGAAGACTCATCTTCCTGAGTTCAAATCCGGCCTCAGATACTTACTAGCTGTGTGACCCTGGGTAAGTCATTTAACCCTGTTTGCCTTAGTTTCCCCAAATGTAAAATGAGCTGGAGAAGGAAATGGCAAACCATTTCAGTATCTTTGCCAGGAAAATCCGAACTAGGGTCACAAAGAATCAGGCATGACTGAAACTACTGAACAACAATCACAAACTTCTCTCTTGACTTTCAATCTCACGTCTCTAACCACCATCTTGAATTGAATATCCCATAGACATCTTAAACTCAACATACTTAAAGTTCAACTCATTATCTGTTCCCCCAAATCCTCTTGTTTTACATAATTTGCTATTACTATTGAGAACACCGCCATCCTCCCAGTCACCAAGGTTTGCGATTCAGGCATCGTTCTTGACTCCTTAACTATAGCTCATCATCCAATCTTCTGACAAGTTGTGTCAGCTCTGTCTTGGACATACTTCTTGCATATACCACCTTCTCTCCTCTGGCACTATTCTTGTATAGGCCCTCATCACCTCATGGCTGGATCACTGCAATAGCTTGCTGATGGATCTCCCTGCCTCAAGTCTCTGCCTACTCCAGGCCACCCTTCACTCGGCTATAAATTATCTTCCTCAAACACGGATCTCAACATGTCGCCTACCTATTTAATAAATTCCAGCGGCTCCCTATTACCTGCAGGATCAAACACAAAATTCTCTGATTGACTTTCAAAGCACATCATAACCTGGCCCCTTCCTGCCTTTCCAATCTGCTTATACTCTACTCCCCTCCACATACTCTATGGGCCAGTAACACCAGCCTTCTTACTGTTCCACCTCCCAACTCCACGCATTTTTCACTAGCTGTTCCCTGTGGAATTCTGGAATTCTCTCCTTCCTTATCTCTTCCTCCTGGCTTCCTTGGTTCCCAACAAGTTTCAGTTAAATATGCCTTTCCTTATTCTATCCTTAATTCTGAATTTGTTTCCCAATTATTCTGTAAATAAGCATTCAGCACAGTGCCTGGTACATAATTGGGGCTAAATAAATGTTTAATTGATGAGTACTGCAAGGTTAGATGACTAATTGTCTTTCCCATGAAGTCATGTTTCTTGTTACCTTTGAGTATACTAAGAAACCAAGGCCTGTAGTTTCTTTATTTGTCTGAATAGAACCTATGAGCTACTGTTCCATGTAGATATAATATCTTTATCTCTTCCTGTTTCATTTGTATTGAGAATGTCAACATGGACGTCATCCAATTCTACTGGTAACATATCAAATTTATGATCGTGGGACTATGAGTTAACAAAAGGCACCCCACCAACAGTTACATTGATGCTTGTTTTTAGAAAGGACTACCATTAAGAAAATGCTTTACATATTTTTGAGCCTCACAATAACCATTTGAAGTAAATATTACATGTAATATCAGTCCCATTTTATTTAGGAGGAAATTGAGGTTCATAAAAGTGAAATGACTGAGTCAGGCTTTCGCATAATGAATAAGGTTGGAGAGGATTTGAATCCAGTGGTGAGTTTGTTAGGTCATCTTAAATTAAAAAAACAAATTAGGGGGACAGCTAGGTGGCACTGGACCTGAAGTCAGGAGGACCTAAGTTCAAATCTGGCCTCAGACCAAACACTTAATACTTACCCTGGGCAAATCACTTAACCCCAATTGCCTAAATAAATAAAATAAGATAAAATGAAATAAAAACTAGGCACCTTCTGCTCCCCTTTCTTTTTAGATACTGCTTTGTCGACATTTTTTTTGTCTTACATCTCCTTTATTTCCTAACATATCCATCCTCCTTTCTCCACTAAGCCATGCTTTATTTAAAAAGATTTTACAATACAGGGAAAAGGTAAGTCAGCAAAACTATCCAATACACCATGTCTATCAGCATATACAATATTCCATTCATAGTCTCTCATCTTTTCAGAGTAGGGGCACAAGTATACTCTCTCAGTTTTTCTCTGGTTTCAAGCTCAGTCATTTTTGTACATGTCCAGTTTCATTTAGTTGTTTTGGTTTTTCATTTATATTATTGAAGTCATTGTGTTTTCATCTGGCTTGGCTTACTTCACTGTTCCAATTCCTTAAAACCTTCCCATGCGTCTCTGAACTCTTCATATTTGCTGTTTCTTACATTGTTGCAGCATCATTTACTTAGCTATTCTCAAATTAAAGATCATTTCCCCCTTTCCACCATTCTCTCACCACAGAATAAGCATTATTTGGCATTTTTACCTGCTTCATGAGGCACATTTTATACCAAATTTGAGATTCCCTTTCTTCAAAATTGTAGGGTTTTGGGGGGTTCGGGAGAAGAGATAGAACAAGGTTAAAGAAGTAGAAATGCATGTCATGGCACTGGCCTGTCGTCCCTGCCAGTCTGGAGGCTGATGTTGCTGACTTGCTTATCTCAGGACTTTGGGCTGCAGTAGGGTTAAAGCCAATCTGAGAGTCCACATTAAATCCCATACCAATATGGCAAGCTCCTAGGAAGCTAAGGAAGGGCAAACCAACCCAGGAAGGTAAAAGGGAGAAGGTTAAAGCTTCCACGCCAATCAGGATTGGCATTAAGATTAGGCCTACAAGTGACCACTGCGTTTCCAGGCTGGGTGAGATAGAGAGCTCCCCAGTTTTCCTCTCCACTCCTCCCCCCCCAAAAAAAAGCAGAGAGGAGGAAATAAAAAGAAGTAGAAAGGTCTCTTTAGCCACATTTCAAATTCTTCCTTTGTCTCTACTTTCCCAGCTCCTACTTTCAAAAAAAAAGCTCTAGCCTCACTCTTACTGTAGTTGTTAAAAGTTCTTTTCAGAAGAGATTATCAATGACTAGAAATTAATATTTCTAGAAGAAAAGTCCATTAGCAGTTCAAAAACAATGGGCAATGCCTAACGTTCAGAATATTAAAAAATAATCTGAAGGCCTGAAAATTAACTTCAAGAATTTAACATGTTTATAAACATATGAATTTCTGATATGTTTTGCCTCTCTTTTTCCCTTTAATATTTTCTAACTGAAAATACAAAAGATCAGAGGCTTGTGAGAGCAAATAAATCCTTTAACCTTTCTCCCAGAGATGTGAGAGATGGAGATAAAATACAGTCTTCTCAGTGTCAGATGAAAATGAATGAGTGAAAATAAAGAGTACTTCCTATTGGTGTGACACATTAGATAGGAAAATCTTTAGTCTCTCTTCTGGGGACTTCTTACTAACCCAAGGACTGAAGAAGGTGCTAGAATAGACAAAACCAAGCAATTAGAATGCTGGACCTGGAGTCAGGAAAACCTAAGTTCAAATACTTCTTCGGATACTTATTAGCTATGGGACCCTGGGCAAATTACTCAACCTTTGTCTATCTCAGTTTCTTCATCTGTAAAATGAGGATAATAATAGTACTTCCCAGGGTTGTTGTGAGGATCAAATGAGATAATATTAGTAAAAATTTACAAACTGTGAAGCATTATGTAAATGCTAATAGTAGTAGAAGCAATGGTAGTAGAAGTTGTTGTTCTTGTTATAATGGTGGTGGTGGTAGTGTGAGGAAGTGGAAGAGTAGTAGTAATATTTGCTCCTTCCCAAACTCAAAGTAGAAAAGAAAAGCACTACATTTGTATGAAGGGCCTTTTTTTCAGTCATATCTATCTCACTTCTTATGTGTGAAAAATGACCAGAAACATTTTTTTTCATAACATTTTCTGTGATCTATGGTGTCTCTGCCTACCAGATCTCTTATCTTCAGACTGCTATAACATGAGCGACAAACCCTTATTCGTTTCCATCTCTGTAAACCATAGTGCAAGGTTTAGTGTCTTGAAAGATCCTTGGCTTTCTGGCTTCATTCCCTGCCCACCTCCTTGGCTATGGCTGGGGGAGAATCACAGGCAGGACAAATGCTTGGTTTCTTCACTTTTCTCTCATAACAAATGTCATCAGAATCATGAGATTGACCATAGGTTTGGAACTTAAATGGAACCCACAGGCCATTTAGTCTGCTTACCTCATTTTATAAGTGAGGAAACTGAAGCCCAGAGGGTAGAAATGACAAGTGGCATGGGGCAGTAGGACCTATCATGGAGAAGACAAAGTTTAGAGTCTTCCGAGTTCTCACATCATCACGTAGACATGACAGATTAGGATTTAAAATGGCTTGGGGAGATATTAAGGGAGGAGGTGTTGGTGAAGAGAGGGAGTGCAGTTGGGGAGGGTGCCACCAGGTATCTGCCTAGTTAGGAAGAAGTTAAAAGATGTTGTTACTCAGTCGTTTTCAACTCTTTGTGACTCCATTTGGAATTTTCTTGGCAAAGAGGCTGTAGTGTTTTGTCATTTCCTTCTCCAGCTCATTTTACAGATGAAGAACTGAGGCAAACAAAGGTAAGGCCAGTGTCACACAGCTATTAAATGTCTACAGCCAATTTGAATTCAGGAAGATGAGTCTTCTTGACTCCAGGCTCAGCACTCTCCCCCACTGTACCACCTAGCTATCCCTTATATATGAAAACTTACAGCCCTGAGCTGTTTTTTCTATATAAATGTTATATATTTCACAGTTTATGCATTAATCCAATGCATTTCTAAAACAATGAATGGATTTTTTTTTTAAAGATCAATGTCTCCCATTCTGGATGTTATATATGTACCCAGTAACAGAACAGAACTATAGAACCAATCAGAAGTGCTGCACCTAAGCTGGTCTTGGACTCTTAAACTACGAGCATCTAGTAAGAAACAGAATCAATAAGGTCCTAAACAGATTTTATCACAAGGAAATAGAATCTCATTGAAAGTCATAAAAAAGAGAGACAGAGAAAAGATGCTTTGATCAATTAAAAAAAAAAAACTCCTGGCTAATTTGGCCTCAAGGAGAAGAATTACTTTATGTTAAAGTTATCTTTCACATTATCTGGTTCAGTCTGTGCTAGTATCACAAACTGAGTGGTTTCAGGAATACATCCACCAGCAGCAGGAGGTTCAGAAACACATATTTTAATTAAAATGAGCTATTTCAAGGTCAATTAAAGGTGTGTCATTATGCTTCTATATTTGTCTTGTCAGTGTTCCTGATGTTAGCCTAACCAAAACGAGCACGGCTTTAATTGTTCAGCTCAGTCTCTGAGAAAACTATAAGGACCAGAGGGCAAGATAACTTTGTCATCTCTGGGCTCTGCCATCAAATACACCATTAAGAGACAGCCATGTGCTTTTTACTCTAACAATTTTTTAAACTTTATTCTGTATAATAATCCCAAAGGTAATCACCATAAAACCATAATACAAGAATTAGGCAGTAGGAAAAATGAATGTTTTTTATAGTCACTGCCTTGTCTACAATCAGCCAGTTTTGAACAAACATCAATCTATGGATGTAAGTATTGGTCTATTTCCCTTACTCCCAATCTCAACCCATCTATATCTTCCCATATTGTATTCCTAGATCATGTCCTGCCATAGATACTCCATAGAGGACCCACAGAGGGTCCACAGAAGTATTCTCTTTTCCAATTAGACATTTCCTGATGGTGCCCCTTACAAAACATTTCTCAATACCTGTGAAATATTGTAACAAGGAAAAAATGATCAGGAAAAACTTATACAATATTAGTCAGGTTAAAATAGTTCTGAGGAGAAACTTCTGGGCATAGTTACTAATAATCAAGATTTATTCTTTGTCTATTGTTCAGAACCACCTGTAGTGGACAGAGAGGCATCCTGGAAGCCAGAAGGACCTATGTTCAAGTCTGACCACTGGCACATACTAAATGGATAACCCTGGGGAAGTTACCCAACTTCTCATTGCTCCAGGAATTATAAAATGAATTACATTAGTAGCAGGAGTTTCTTTACTGGGGAGTTCTTCTTACCAATGAAATTACAGATCAAGTCCTTATACTTGCCCCTATTACTTTGTGCTAACACAGTAATTTCACTTTTCATCTTGTAAAACAAGAGACTTGAGCTTGGTTAAATTCAATGTTCTAAAATTTTTATTTCAATATAAGACACTCCTAATAAATGCACATGCATTGATAGATCCCACTGATCTCAAATGATTGAGGTTCCCTAATCTCATCCCATTCTTTGAACAAAGCATGCATAAGTTGGGCACATTAGATCTTAAGTCAATTTAATAATTCTATGCTTAATTTAAAACTACTTTTAGAGCCATTTGCTCACATTACAATGCCATTAGGCTTTTCTTACTGAATTACTTCAAGAGATTATATCAGTTTCAAAGGCATGTACCCTATTAGTCAAATTACAAGTTTTTCTTTCCTATAATATAGCAAATCTCACTAGCAAAGGTGGTTTGAGACTTGGAGGTGTATTTTACTCTCTGCTATTAAAAATATCTATTATGTCAGTCTTTATATTGATGTGACAGTAAAGCATCACATGGTCATGCATACAAGGAAGATTTCATACATAGTGTGATTCAAAGGGTGATGGAGAGATGAGGAATGACACATGACCACAGATGACTTGCGTGAAAAAAGTGGAATATAATTCATAAATCTCTAATAGGAAAAGGAGGTAGACGGGTTGTGAAGCACAATATTAGGATGTAAGCTGCCTGAGGGTAGGAATCATGTCATTCTTTGCGTGTTTCCCCAGCACCTAGCACAGAGCAAGGTATACAGAAGGTACTTAATAAAAGATTAGTGATGAATGTATGAATAGGTGGAAAGACGACACACAGATAGCCTGAGTGCTGCAGTGGTATTCCATTAAATGGTGAGCACCTCAGGAGTGTAGGATGTCTTTTGCCTCTTTTTTTTGTATCCCTAGCACTACTCACAGTGCCTAGTACACAGTAGGCATTTGATGAATGTTTGTTGACTGACCTACTGTCCAAGGAAATATTCAAAGACACCAAAGAAAGTCACCAGAATGTTGGGTGGATCCTCAAAAAAAGAACTCATGGAAGGACATGGAAAAGAAAAACTATTCAATTCAATTCAATTGGGAAGGGTTAGGCACTGCACCATTGGAAGAAGAAGCCAAATTAATGAGATTTCAGATACACTGAAATTGTGAAGTATGATCTTTTCCATGAGTCTCAAAATTACAAGTAGGATACAGTGGAAAGAACACTGGACTTGGAGTCAGGGAAACCTAGGTTCTAGTTCTCTCTCTTACTAATCACATGACCTTGGACAACCTACTTAGATTTTCCTCTTCTCTAAAATTGGCTCAATGACACACTACAAATCTCATGAAATTTTTGTAGAGGTCAGATTTGAAAATACATGTAAAACATTGAGTGATCATAACTTCACCATCTAAATGCATATTATTTTTGTTGTTCAGTGGT
This sequence comes from Phascolarctos cinereus, assembly GCF_003287225.1. Taxonomy (NCBI): domain Eukaryota; kingdom Metazoa; phylum Chordata; class Mammalia; order Diprotodontia; family Phascolarctidae; genus Phascolarctos; species Phascolarctos cinereus. The sequence continues at coordinate 45,613,211 of NW_027555514.1, forward strand.
TTTCCAGTGTGTCCAAATTTTCATGGCCCCATTAGGGGTTTTCTTGGCAAAAAAAAAAATATTAGAATGGTTTGCTACTTCTTTCTTCATCTCATTTTACAAATGAGGAAACCGAAGCAAATAAGGTTAAGTGACTTGCCCAGGGTCACACAGCTAGTGACTGTCTGAGGCCAGATTTGAACTCAAGAAGATGAGTCTTCCCAACTCCAGGCCCAGCCCAGCACTCTATCTGCCTCGCCACCTAGCTGCCCTGATAGTCACTTTAATTCCTTTAATATATGAAATCTCCTATGACCTTAGCAAAGAAAACCAGTGACCTGAAAGTCTGTTATGTTATTTACCTGTTTAGAGATATTACCAAGGGGAGGGGGGAGGTAGTTGAGTGATATAGGTAAGGAAGCCCTATTGGGAGATATTACCTAATGAGTAATGAGAGTGGTCATACAGATAGATATAGGAAGCATGCAAAAGACAATGTTGATGAAATTTTGTTAGAAGAATACTCGGCCAAACAACACCTTGATTAGAATCTAAGCTTTCTGAGAGGTCCTTGAGGTATTTGTTTCTGTACCTCCAGAATCCAGCCTAGTTCCTTATAAAGATTAAATGCATGGATTAGATTGCATTGAAAATAATTAAAGCCTGTAAGTTTGTGATATATACATACATATATGTAATATAAGTGAATCAAACCCTAAATTAACCATTGATTTTTTTTTCTACATTATTTCCAAGAGAATGAGGCAAAACATAAGAAAAGATCATCACCACGTAAGCCTAAAGAGCAATGGCTTCAGAGCCAGGGGACGTGAGTTCAAATCTTCCTGGCTCTTCTGTTTATGAGCCATGTGTACTTATGCAAGATACGTCACACCTCTCTGGCCCTATGCCTCTTCATGTACAAAATTAAGGGGTTGGACTAGATGGCCTCCCTGCTGGTTCTAAGTCTTTCCTCTTGTGGTCCTACATTCAGAAAGATCACTGAAGCACTGCAGGATTGGTAATCAGCAAAGAAAAATTCCGCTGAGGCCACTGTCCCATAGAGTCTGATGCAGAAGTGTGGCCTCCAGGACAGTGTCCAGCAGGTTATAAGCAAACAAGCAAGAGGAAAAAAAGTTTCCTTGTTAACCAGAAAACTAAATCAAACCAGAATACTACCTTCTTTCATGAGCATTCTAATTAATCTGAGTATTTCTGTACATAAAGTGCTTTAGATAAAAGAATCAGGATCTCTTTCTTTCTCTCTCTCTCCCTCCTCTATATCTTTATTTCTCTCTCACATATGGAGTCTCCCCTCACCCCCAACACAGCTAAATTCTCTAAATCTATACCAACATGGACAGTTAGAAATAGCAACAAAATGGAATGGAGACTTGATCACACAAGATATTTTTTTAAGTCCTTTTAGGTGGGGGAGGGGGTAAAGGTCTGAGGAGGGACCAGAGTAAAGTTCTATATTGATGGAATTATATGCAACTAAGTGGAGGCACCTGCCTATACCTTGGGGCCAGGATATTTTTTCCCTTAGGTTTCATTACATTTTTCTGTGAAATTTCTCCAAATTCTAAGCATCTGAAACTGAAAAATGATCATTTAAACCTACAAAAATAATTTTCACTCTGAAAAATGAGATAAATCGCAGTATATGAAACATTTCATGGAGGAGCCTCTCAAAGTCATCGTCAGTGAACCATTAATACTAATTATTATTCTAAGGGTAAATACATCAAAAGTCTGTGGTTTCATAGATATTGAAACTCTTTTCACCAACAGAGAATGGAATCTCTGTAATTTAGTAGATGAATCATAGTGAAGTGCCTGATGTTTATGCTACATTACCATATGTTTTCTTTTAGGGAGTGGGGAAAGCTCCCGATCTGATATTTCATAAAGGTAGCAAACTCCAGGTATAGCAACCTTGTCCACTAATAAAAATTTATAATTGTCTATAACTTAGAGTATTAGAGAGTTTCTGGAGCACTGATCAATCATTAGTCGCCCGAGGTCACACACTACTAGAATTTGTCAAAGGCAGGAATTGAACCCAAATTTCCCTGACTCCAAGGCTGGCACTCTATCTCCCCTGCCACAATATGTCCCTATACATCAGGATGATGGAAACTTAGAGGACATCTAGTCCAACCTGCCAATTTTATGTAGGAAATTGACGTCCAGCAAAGTTAAGTGACTTAGCTAAGGTCACGCAAGTAAAGTGACAAAGGTAATATTTGAACCAAGAATTGATATCAAAACCCATGATTGCTTTCCCACTGAAACACGCTTCCTTCCTGTATATAGCACTATATCATATTATTTTACTATACATAAAGTATATATAATATAATTATATATGCATGTATATGTATATATTTATGTACGTGTGTGTGTGTGTGTGTGTGTGTGTGTGTAAAATCTTTTACTATACAATTGCTAGTGTTGGTTACATAATAAGTATCAGAGCTGGGATTTGAAACCGGGTCCCCTGACTCCAAATACAAGTTTCCTTATTCCAAGTTCAATACTTTCTAATGAATCATGTTAGTGATAATCCCTATTCATGGGCATAAGGCACCTCTGAGCCTCAGTTTCTTCATCTATTCACTGACAATTGTCATGCTTATTCTACCCATCTCATGCCATTGCTATAATAAAGTCATTTTACATACCTTAAAAGGAAATATAAATGTAAGCTAGAATTATCATTAAAGGTAGTACAAAGAACACGGGATTTGAGATTTGGGTATGAATCATGTTTCTTACCCTTGTTGTTATGACCATGAGCTAGTGAGTTAATCTGTGTAAACCTCACTCTCCTCATTCTTAATTAGAGATATCCATTCAAATATTCAAACGGGTACCCATTGGACCTATTTCACAGGGTTTCATGAGAATTAAGAGATAAAATATGAGAGGTGATTTTCAAATCTTTACACACTTTATAAATGTCAACTGTTAAAGAATGTTGTAATACTTAACTTGGTTTACATAATTTCTCATTTGATTCTTGGAATAATCCTAAAAGGTTAATTTCCCGTTTCACAGATGAGGAAACTAAGGTAGAGGAGAATGGGCTGATGTGGCCAATAGCACACAAATAGTAAACGGCAAAGATTAGATCCCAACCCAGATCATCTTGTTACAATTAGGTGTCCTTATTAGATTGTTAAACTCCTTGAGGGCAGAGACCATCATTTTGCTTCTTTTTGTATCCCCAGCACTTAGCACAGGGCCTACATATCCATAAATGATCCATACATTATCCATAAATATTCATTGATTGATTGCCTTTCCCTTTATATCACAGCTGCCTCCTTTTCATTGATGAAATCTCTTTTTCTGAATGGGCTATTGATAAATAATTACCACAAAATTTGCAGCAATGAATAGCTGCAGGCTTTATGTCCTGGAGACATCCTTTGTTTCCCACGATTGGTCTTGAATTCTTACCCTCATTTGTCTGCTTTGTCAAATTTAATTCTGAGCCCTCTGAGTAAGATGTATGCCTTCCTCTTCCCAGGAGGAGGTCCACCATATTCCTAGAACCTTGCCATAAATCACCATAATGAAGACTTCCATGAAATGTTTCCCCACTCTATATGAAGTAGAAATACACCCAACTCCTAATGACCCAAGGTAAAAGGAAGAAATAACCTATACAACTGAAATCCATAAAAAACATAAAGTTTTCATTTTGGGGTATAGTGTCAAGCTCTTCTACATTTAGGTATTTTGGGAAAATTTTGGCCAAAAAAATTGGCAAAATTTTTAAGCCAGGCTTATCATTGTGTCCAGTGCATATTCTCCCTCTACCTTCCCCATCCTGTTCCTCTGAATGTGATCTAATAAAATCATCCACAGTATAGGTCAATGACTAAATACTATATTCCAAAGGAATATTTGGTCTAATGACCATGAAGGCAGCTGAAGAAGGCACTGTGGAGAGCTTAGAGTTTGTTCAGACACCAAAGACAAAAGGTCATCTGCTTCATCCTGAGCTGTTGCCAGTTTTCTTGATTTTGTCTTGCCACTGGACTTCTATGACTCTGGAGAAGAGAGTGAGGCTGATGACTTTGTGCTTCTCTGCCTCATTTATACCTAATTCACAAATTAGTCAAGACATAACCCCACAATATCATTATTCTCTTTGAAATGAAGGATGAACAATAATTTGCATTATGAAGAGAAGAGCCTGAGCGTGGACCAGTGGATAGAGCGCTGGGCCTGGAGTCAGAAAGACTGGAATTCAAATCCAGTCTCAGACACTTACTAGCTGTTGACCATAGGCAAGTCATTTCATGTTTGCCTCAGTTTCCTCATCTGTAAAATGGGGATAATAATAGCACCTACCTCAAAGAGTTGTTGTGAAGATCAAATAAGATAATTGCAAAGCTCTTAGCACAGTTCCTGGAACATAGTAAGCACTAAATTAATGTTAACTATTATTATCACTGCTTGGGGATGAAAGATTTTCTAATGGTAGCATTATAAGCACCAAGATATTGGGCAGAAAAGAGTTGGAGGAAGGCAACCTCATTGAGCCTCAGTTTCCCCATCTGCAAAATAGGGATAACACTTGCCCTAAATATTCCAAAGAGTTGTGATTTGAGAGACATCAAACAGAATCATGAAACTCACATTTATATAGCATTTTAAGGTTTGGAAAGTATTAAACAACTCCCCTTTGTGAATCTCCAACTTGAAGGAGGCCCAGTGGATAGAGCACCGGCCCTGAAGTCAGGAGGACCTGAGTTCAAATCTGGCCTCAGACCAAACACTTGACACTTACTAGCTGTGTGACCCTGGGCAAGTCACTCACTTAACCCCAGCTGCCTAAAAATATATATGTATACACACACACACACACACACACACACACACACACACACACACTGTAACGGAATGGATCCTTTCTGAACACACCATTGTCTATGCTGTACTCTCCACCAACCATACTTCTAATCTTGTTTTAGGCCTGCCTCCTGTCCTACCTGCTCCATGAAACTTTCATTGAGCATCCCAACCTATGGGCATCTGTAATTACTCTGAATTCCTTTTTCTAGCACTTTTTTTGGTCTATAGCACTCACTGGGCATTTTTGCAGACTTTTTTGATGTCTATTGATATTTAACTATCACATGGACATAAATGGGATCTCCCCAGTTAGACTGAACTCTTCAAAGACAGATATTGATTCTTCTTACATTTACTCCAGTGTTTGAGGATAGCAGTGCCAGGAATGCACTTTCTTCCTTCTACATCTTCTAAACCATCTTTCAAGTTTCCAATTCATGGTAATCTCTAACCATGATGCTTTCCACAATCCTTCCACGTGGAACTGAACTGCTTCTCCTTAGATCTCTCACTGCAATTTTCTACTAGCCTCTTCTGCACACATTGTTTTATCCATGTGTAGATTGTTCAACCTTCATTCTCAAAGAGGACCAATGATGTGACAAGGGTGATGTCTTGACTTTTGAGTGAATTGGATTTAAATGAGGCAGAGCTGTACAAAGTCATCAGCCCCTCTCTCACCTCCAGAGTCACTGAAGTCCAATGGCAAGACATAAGTCAAGAGGACTGTCAATAGCCCCAGATCTCTATGAATTCTCTACATAATGGATGAAATTTACAACCCCTACCTAACAGTTAAAGCCATAGGTCATCAATGATACTGAAGCTACGAATACACCAACTATGAAGACCTAACCTTTGACTCATACATAATCCCTACTCAAGACCTATCCCCTGGCCAATTTCGACTACTAGAAATGGACAACCGAGTAGTTCTCCCAATAGAACTCCCAATCCGAATATTGAACTCATCCGAAGATGTTCTTCACGCTTGAGCTCTCCCACCCCTAGGGGTAAAAGCTGATGCTATTCCAGGCCGACTAAACCAAGCCACCCTAATATCCACTCATCCCAGAGTATTTTACGGACAGTGCTCAGAAATTTGCGGCTCTAATCATAGCTTCATACCAATGCAGTGAGAGACCTAGGTCTTTTTAAACTAAGGTCTTTCTTCTTTACTAAGTATAATGAAAAAGAGATGAAGTCAGAGGATTTGCCTTCAAGAACTGAAATCTCTCAGAAATTTAATTGTATTCATCTGTCAAATGGGAATAATGTGTATTCTCCTGGCTTCCATCAAATTAAGATGCCACCTTCTACAAGAAGGCTTTCTCAGTCTCCTTTAATACTAGTGCCTTCTTTCTGAGATTTCTACCATTTACATTGTACATATCTTTTCTGTATATTTTCTCCTCCCGTTAGAATGTAAGCTTTTTTGAAGGCAGACCTGTTTTTGCCTTTATTTGGATCCTTAGCAATTATCACAGTATCCAGAACATAAGAATCACTTAATAAATGCTCATTTATTCACTGACTGACCTGTACTACCTCTCATCCAAGGCTATTTTGAGGATCAAATAGCAATGTAAGTGAAACCGTCCAAACCTTACAATGCCTTATAAAGTTTTAGTGTCATTACTATTGCAAGTTCCCTGAAGGCAAGGTTTACATCATTCTTTTTAATCCCCCAGTAAGAAGACCATTCCTTGCCCATAGTAGGGTTTTGAACCAAAGACATAGCAAATGAATGAAAAAAAAAATCACTTAAGTACAGCTCTCAGCTAGGCTTAAAAATCTAAGTTCAATTAAAGGAAGGAATAAGACTGTGGAACACACTTTAATGGGATTTTTCTGTATCTCTTCTTTCCTTTACCTGGTATTACATTTCTTTCAGAGCACAGGCATATTTAGTACTGGTGTGCAGAGGAATTATACTGTGCCCTTGGGAATGATCCTGTTACACTCTCCGTTGGCAGCAAAAGTAAAGGTTCAAATCTGTTTCCTTCTAGAGTCACAAAGAGGACACCCAAATATTCAGTTTTAATTCTGCACTGCCCAAACTTCTCCTGTTTCTAGTTCCCCCTGACTACCCCACCCCTGGCATGATCTAGAGGCGGTTACGGTGAAGCAGATAGAGAGCCCATCCTAATGTCAGGAAGAGTGGAGTTCAAATCCAGCCTCAGATAATTCCTAGTTGGTTGACCCTAGGGACAAATCACTGAACCTCTGCTGCCTCAGTTTCCTTAATTGTAAAATGAGGATAAGAATAGCACTTACTTCCCAGGATTGTTATAAGCCTCAAATGAGATAATGTTTGTAAAGAGTTTAACACAGTGCTTGCCATATAGCAGGTGCTTAATAATGCTTATTCCTTTTCTCCCAGCAACCTTTCAAGAGAGTGGTACCTTCAGATAACTCAAAAGCAGACTGAATCTAGCCTGTAACTGTTGGTCTCTTTCTTCTCCCAAAGCTGTGCTTATTTCTTGCTTAAAACAGAAGCCATGGTTATAACTTCTTCCAATAAATTGGGCCAGTATTTACTGAAATCCTACTACATGACACCAGTATCCTTGCTGTTCCTAAAACAAGATACTTTATCTAGTGACTCCAGGCATGATTATTTTCCTCAAGCCTGGAATGGTCTCCCTTCTCATCTCTGCCTCCTGGCTCCCTTCAAGTTCCAACTCAAATCCCACCTTCTGCAGGCAGCTTTTCCAATTTAACTTATTGCTAGTGACTTCCCTCTCTTGATCCCCACCCCCAATTTACCCTGTATATATGTTGTTTTTACATAATTGCTTGCATATCTTTCCTCTACTAGACTGTGAGTTTCTTGAGGGCAGAGACTGTCTTTTGCCTTTCTTTGTATCCCCAGAACTTAGCACAGCCTAGCACATAGTGGGTGCTTAATAAATGTTTATTGACTGAGCATACTGGTATGGTGGAAGATATACTCAAAGCACAGGACACAGCCCTTTTCCTCAAAGAATGTAAAATGGTGGGGTGGAAGGAAAAATTGAAAAAAAAATCTATACTACTCCTCATTTGGTATCCATTTCACATATATATATATATATATATATATACACACACACACACACACACACACACACACACACACACACACACATATGAATCATCACATTTTGCGGGTGACTCAAAGATGTCAAGAATGCCTAATGGATAATCTCTGATGGTAAGGATTCAGAAAGTTCTCTCTATAGTCTACACTAGAGCATTTGTGCTGAATCCATTTGGATGAAATTCAGTAGAGATAAATGTAAAATCTTACACTTAGGTTCAAAAAAATCAACTTTAGAGGTGTGCCATTGGGCAAGCATAGTCATCTGAAGCATAGTTATCTGAAGAAAACTGGGGACTTAGGTAGAGCACAAGTTTAGAATGTGTCAACAATGTGGTGACTATAAAAACCAACCTAGGCCACATTATGATAGGCATGGCTGTTAGGAACAAGGAGGTAATAAATAGTCCCACCATATCTAGCCCTGTCAGACCTCATGTGATTAGTTCCAGATGACACAGTATAAGAAGGAAATTGAGAAACACTGAAGAGTGTTCAGAGTACGGGGCCCAGATGGTGAAGAGCCTTGAGTTCATGCTACATGAAGACAGGTTAAAGGAACTGGGAAATGCTTGACCTGTAGAAGAGGACACTCACAGAGGATATAATAGGCATCTTTAAATACAAAAAGGACCATCATACGGAAAAGCTGTTTGATTGATTCTGTCCAGAACTAGAAAGTAGAACCAGAAGCAACGTTTGGAGAAGTTCCCTTAGTCTGACCAAAAGTGACACAATTCATGGCCATGGTAGCTCCTGAAGACTCTCTACTGAGGAGGTCATGGAGGTCTTATATTCTGCTTATGAGGAAGGACTATGTCCATGGAGGAAATCCCAGATCCTGAAATATCTAAAGACCAAAATAAATGGTTCTGACTTTCAGTGCTATTGAGGAGTAAAGAAACTAAAGTAGATGGGCCCCTTTCGCCCTCATTGGAGCTGGATGCCAAGTTGTTTAGAACTTATGTTTTTATGGATGTTTTACAGTTTGCAAAGTATTTTGCTTACATATTATCATTTGTTCCATAATGCATGCACACATGGTAATCTCCTTGAGGGCACGAACAATTTTTGCAGGGTTTGCCTTTCTTTATATCCCCAGAACTTATCACATAGCCTTGTACATTATAAGCACTTAATAAATGCTTGTTGATCTACCGGTTGATAACTCTGGGAGAGAGATCACCAAGTCCTATCCCAGTCCCATTTGTCATTCAATCATTGAGCTTTTCTCTGGTTGTATCAAGCCCACTCTGAGAGAGTCTGGATGCATGTGTGTTTTCATTTATTTTGTTTTTTGAGTTATGTTCACTCATGGAAAATTTTATATGCCCATTTAGAAATACAAGTTTTCTTTTCCTACCTTTTATAAAATAGGCAGAGTATTTGTGGAAACACCATAAGCATTAATGTATTCAATCTGACTTCTAGGTGGGTCTTCTTTGTCATAGTCCCTCACCCCAAAAGTACAGAGTGGGAGTAGGAATCTTAATCCAGTATAATCCTGTCTTCTTTTTATCCCTCACATATAAGCATCGGCCTTTCTTGGAGCCAGGGCTAGAACTTGACAGAGCTCTCCTCCCAAACATGGAATGCCCTCTCTCCTCTCTGCCTAGCCAGTTCTTCAAGGCTGAGCTTGGAAGTCTGAAGCTTTCCCTGGGCACTCTAGTGTCCACTAATCTTTCCTCTATGGGATTTCTGAAGCAGAGGATATTTTAATAACAGAATTGGGAGGGGGCAGTTCACCAGATGCCAGAAGAAGTGATGGGAAAATCAGCTAGACTAGAACATGCAATGGCACTTGCAAGAATGAATGCTGGTCTAGGATTCATGTCCTTGGAGCTGTTGGACAGCTCCATAGAAGATTCAACACTCTTCTGGGGTAGCTGGATTGCAATTGTTTTTGCTTTGCACATGCAGAAATAGAGGCATTGAATAATCCAATCTCTACAGTGCTTACTTGTGGGGCCAAAATGAGAGACACACACTTTAATAACTGCACAAAGGCTAACATCTTACCTCTCAAGGAAATTTGCTCCCTTAGATATCAAGGACTGTTTCATTCTCTGACTCTACAGTACCTGGCACTTGGTGAGTGAATGCAAAATACTTGTTGATTAGTTCAGAATACATGTGAAATAAGAGGCAGTGTGGAAAAATGCAGAAGATTGAGAAAGGAATTTTTTAAATGACTGGTTCTTAATTGTAAGATACTCCATAACACCTTATTCCTCAAAAGCTTTCTTGAGTAAAAATTGTTTCTTTCTTTGTAATTGTATCTTCAGTAACTAGAATGTAATAGGTGCTTAAGAAATGCTTACTGTTTAATTAGAATATTTGAGACCCATGCCATAGAATCCCCATCCCACAAAGAGGGGAAAGGATTAAACAGAATAACACTGGCATAGCTATAGAGATAGAACAGAAAAAAGGATGAAAGGAAATAAAATACTTTAGATTCTTCTCAGAAGCTGCCTGTCTAATAAGGAGTATTCTCAGATATTGTGATTTGGGGGCAGGGTGGAGGGGGAACTACCTCATCTTCTCTTTCTGTATCTGTTAGTGTTATTTTAAACTGCAGTCTCTAATCCAGCCCAAGATACTTTCCAAAATTAGTGAATTTCCAAATTAAGGGGAAGAAATGTGATTTGGAAAGGAAGGTCGGAGAGGATGGAAGGAAGAGACATAAGCAAAGCCGAATTCCAGGAACAAGTCACAGCTCACAGCCATGCACAGAAGCACTAAAGTAGGCTGAGGCTCTCCAGAGCAAAATGATTTTTTAAAAGCTCATCATCAATACTAGATTGAAGATCGGGTTTCCACCTCACCAAGGAACCTGCAGCAATTCTCAAAGTAAATCCTAATCACACAGGAATTTGAGTGCATTTTTTTTAAACTTAGTACTAAGGCAGGCAAATGATTTGGCTTCAGAGAAATGTTTACCTATGTGTTTAAAGCTTATACAAATACAAACCAAGCATTGTGCTTCTGGCAGAAAGGACTCAGTTCCAAACACATACACACACAGAAGTTAATCCAAAATCAGGGCGTTTATTTAAAAGAAGGGAGGTAGAGTTTTCTTAAAACACAAGCACTAAAAGAGTCACCATCACAGAGATCCAAACAGCTGGCGGCTAATCAATTTGAACAAACAGGGCTACAGTTTTACGAGTCTGTAAATAAAAGGACTAGGGGTTGGAAGAGCAGGGAAAGGGGGATTGGGGATGCTAAGAGGAGGAGAGTAGAACCACGAACCAAGAATTGACAGGGGAATACAGGAAAACAGCACTGATGATATGGACATCCGCAGGGCACTCAAAGGTTTCTTTTACACACACACACACACACACACACACACACACACACCCTGGGGCTAATCCGCCCCAGCAGTCCATTGCGGGTCTACCCCTGCAATGAAATGCTAACCTAGCACTTGGCAAAACCTAGAGACTTTTTCTTAATGGGAGGAGGAGAACGGGGATAATCCTAAACCATATCAAAGTCAGTGAAACACCCTATGTACCGAAAGCCCAAGCAGAAGATGATGATGATAATAACAAAAACAACAATAATAACAATAATCCGAAGAAAACAGGTTGTGAGAAGACAGGTTGTTTACGTTTTGTCTCTAATCTTACGAAAATGGTGCACGTTTAAATCCACGATATTTCAGGTGCTTCCTCCTTAGTTCTCTCTCCCAGGGGCAAAGGTAGAAGATTGGGTGGGAGGTGCCTCCTGCCTATCGGAGTTTCAACTCTTTGGGCAGCACATTAGAATGATGGAGGGGAGTGGGGAGGAGGTGGAAGTGAAATACCGGGACTTATCCTCGCAGGGTAAGACCCCACCCGCAATACAATTTAAAAGCCTTGAAGTTAGCCTTTATAACCAGAGAGACACTTGCAAGGAACACAGCCGCTAGCCAGGAAGAGGAAGGCAGCGGCTCCGGGAAAGGAAGTGACAGCCCCTGTCCCGCAACTGCACCCGGGAGACCCCCGGACACCCGCAGCCGCGGCGTAACTCGCGTCCCTCGAAAGCCGCAGCGGCGTGATGGAGGCAGGAGAGAGCCGGACACAGGAGCAGCCTTGCTCCCCCTCGGCCAGGGCCCCTCCTTCCCTCCCCCCGCCCCAGTGGAGTGAACCTTCTCTGCAGGGCAATCCCCGTCCCCCGGGCCCCCGAGCACGCATTCCCACTTCGTTAGCTTTTCTCCTCGCTTTAAAGGGTCGCTTCTCTTCCATGTCCCTAACTGAAGCCTGGACCACCAGCTACCCCACGTCCCCACAGTCTGTGAACCCTTCGCCTAAGCGTCTGCAGCACGGACCCTAGTAGCACCTAGCCTCGAGGCCTCCGAGAGGCTAGAGGAGAGGAGCGGGACCAGGCTCCTGGAGAAAGGCCCCCAGGGTGCGAGGGTCGCCTCTACTCACCCCAAGAAGCGAAGAGAGATGCACCAAAATGGAAGCCGGGCAGCAACTTGGTTCATCGATCCCTGGTGCCTCGGGCTTCCCTGGCACTGGCACAGACACGGACACGGACGCCGAGCAGGGGTCAACAAGTCCTTCCTTCTCCGGTGGCGCCGAGCGTCTGCACGTCCAGAGCTGGGGACACAGCTGTCAGCCAAGAGCGCACCGCACCCACCCTACAGCTCTTGGGTCCCCTCGGGGCCGCCGCGCTGGCTCCTTCCTCCCAGTGCCTGCGGGTGCCTGCCTTCACTGTCTCCGACTCCTCTGGTGGGCACCGCAGCGAGGACGGGTAGGGGTGGAACGAGCGAAGGGAGACCGCGGCAGCTCCCGGTGCCCCAGGGTTCGGAGGCGCAGTAACGCCCGCGGGGGCTTCCCGAGCTCCGGGGAATGCGGAGAGGAAAGGAAAGGAAAGGAAGGCGAAGAGGAGGAGCGGCGAGACGAGAAGTGCCCGCGGAGAAGGCGAGAGCTGGGCGCAGCCTTCCCCCACTGCCCCAGGGCGCGGGCGCCTTCTGGGCTGGATAGTTCCCGCAGCCGGCTAGGTCAGCGTGGGGCTTCGATGCCGCTGCCGCCCGCGGTGGTGCTGGAGCTAGTGCGGCCGCAGCTGCTGCTTTAGACGCTCAAGGAAAGGATGGGAACTCAGAGGAAGAAGGAGGCTGGCTGGCTGCTGCCGCCGCTGCTGCTGCCGCCGCTGCTGCCGCTGCCGCCGCTGCTGCCGCTGCCGCCGCTGCTGCCGCCGCCGCCGCTGCTACAGTAGCTCACGCTCCCCACAGCTGATCCCGGCCGCCCCTGCTGCTGCTGCTGACACCTGGCCGACACCCGCCGGCCAATCAGAGGAGCCCGGGGCGGGGGCGGGGAAGGAGGCGGGGGAAGTTTCGCGGGGCGGGCGGGAGGGCGCGCGCGCGCGCGCGCGCGCGCAGGCTCGCATTCTGACACAGAGACACCCGCACCTAGCGCGGGCCCTGCCGCTAGGCGCAAGCAGATGGACGCTCCGCTAAGCCCCTCCCTCACCGCACCACCCTTGACCCACCTTCGGTTCCCTCTGCCACTCTCCCTCCTCTCGGGGATCAGTGCACCCGCGGTGCGCTAGTTTGCGTGGGTCCTCCGAGCTCCAGTTGGCCTGGGGAGACCGGGGGAGGGGAAGATGCGGAGTGCCTCCTCTCTGCTGCTGCTGGGGCCTGGGGCTGGGAGTGGGCATGGAAGCCGGATGAGGTGGAGCGGGAAAAGGGCTGGGAGATGGAGAAGAGTTAATATTCAGGAGATACGATACAGTACTGATACTCCTATGGAAAAGGGGGAGCACCGATAAGCCTTCTGGCTTCACAGCCTGGCAAAGCCCCCCACCTCCCAGGACCACTGCAGTAGAGGGCTGAAGCGTGCGACCAAGGAGTGCAGTCAAGTGGTTAGGATTGCAGACAAGCCTCTGCAAGACCTGGGTTACCATCCCTGATGCACCAGCGCCTGGCTTCCCCGACCTTGGACAAATCATTTCGTTTAACCAACATTCCACGCTCCTTTCCCCATACACACAGTCATCCACGCAGTTTCGTGTAGAGTGGAGGTGCCCAGTTCTCCAGCGGGAGACCTGCCAGATGAAAGCGTTGGGCGAATATGTGGTTACCAAGTATCCCTGGGAACCTTCCCTGAAAGGCTTTTCTGTAGTTAATTGAAGGGTTGAAGGAAGGTCCTCCGAGTCTCACAAACTAAATCAGTCTTAACATTCAAGCTCACTTTCAGCAGAGCTGAAGTTAAATGTAGCAGAGTCAACAGGAAGAACCCACTGCTTTCAAACTGTCCTAATTCTTTTAAGTGTCCCATTACTGTCTAGATAGAGCTCAAAAATGAAACTCAAGAACTCAGGAAAACACCGTAACTCTATTCATTTCTACCAAATTAGTTATGCATTCAGCAAGCAAAACTATGCTGGGAGAGCACCTGTTTACCTACCTATGTGGAATAGTCAGTTTTCATTAAAATTGTTTTAAGTAGCTACCTCCCCTCAAACAATGCCATATCTTCCTGAGATATGACAACATATTTTAGAGAAGTGTTTCTCCAATTATGATTGCATTCACCAAGTAAAAAGTCCAGGTAAAAAAATACTTACATATTAATACATTTTTCCCAAAGAAGTAGATTCAGGAGGTGATCTCTAGGTAATTATTTTCAAGATTCTGGGTATTTGACTTCTTTGTTTTTGTAGATACAAATTCAAAATATTCACTGAGAGAAGAGTCCTAGGACTAGGTTCTACAGCTAGAAAGGATTTTAGAGTCTCATGAAGTAGGTGAGGTACTCTTTGAGAGTGAGGTTCAGTGCTTTGGAAATATACTTGGTTCTTTTGGAAGCTCTGATAAGTCTGTCAGGCCAGTGCAATGATGATATTCCTAGTATGCAGATTTATGCCCTGAAAGCAGCGGGTTCGATATTGCTTGTTAGTATGTAGAACGACAAATATCCAAATATCAAAGGAGAGAGAGAGAGAGAGAGAGAGAGAGAGAGAGAGAGAGAGAGAGAGAGAGAGAGAGAGAGGGAGGGAGGGAGAGAGAGGGAGAGAGAGAGAGAGAGAGAGAGAGAGAGAGAGAGAGAGAGGGAGGAGGGAGGGAGGGAGAGGGAGGGAGGAGGGAGGAGGGAGAGGGAGGAGGGAGGGAGGGAGAGAGGAGAGGGAGGAGGAGGGAGGGAGAGAGAGAGAGGGAGGGAGAGAGAGAGAGGGAGGGAGAGAGAGAGAGGAGGGAGGGAGGAGAGAGAGAGAGGGAGAGGGAGGGAGGGAGGGAGGGAGGGGAGGGAGGGAGGGAGGGAGGGGGAGGGAGGGAGGAGAGGGAGGAGAGAGAGAGAGAGAGAGAGAGAGAGAGAGAGAGAGAGAGAGAGAGAGAGAGAGAGAACATACTGCTGATCACTCTGTTCAAATGTATTGTAAGATCTTATGTCTAACAGAACAGATATTTTGAGAGGGAGGAAAATACTGGCAAGCATATACTTTGAAAGGCAATACGCTTATGCCAAGAAATGTCGCCAACAGACTTGGTATAGTATCTAAATCCAACCAATGAAACATTTCATCAAAACATCTGTTTCAGATCACCATGTTTTACCCTAGTAAGGGACCAAGTCAAAACATTTATTGAGTATATGCTATAGGCATTGTTGAGGATTAAAAAACAAATGGAAGATGGAGTCTTTAGTGGTCAGAGGCTTGAAATTCAATTAGCAGGCACACATGGAATTACAACTACAAGGAAACATATTACTTTGGTAAAAACCAATTATAAGGAAATATTACATTGGTACTTTAACGGATCAAGCACTTACTACCAATCCATAGTATCTCTACCAGTGTACTTATTAACCCTATCTACATCTCTTGTAATGCTAACTTTGTCAATGTCTTTCTGAATAGCTCCTATGGAAAGTCAAACAATGCTCTGGGGGTGGGGAAGCTTTCTCTGGTTGTTTTACATATTTCACAACCACTACTCCAGACACTCTGGTAAGGATTGGATGCAGGAAGACCTGAA
This sequence comes from Phascolarctos cinereus, assembly GCF_003287225.1. Classification (NCBI taxonomy): domain Eukaryota; kingdom Metazoa; phylum Chordata; class Mammalia; order Diprotodontia; family Phascolarctidae; genus Phascolarctos; species Phascolarctos cinereus. The sequence continues at coordinate 45,629,113 of NW_027555514.1, forward strand.
TTCAAATCATGCCTTACACACTGCTTAACTGGGTAATCAAATAAGTCACTTAACTTCTCTGTGCCTCAGTTTGCTCATCTGTAAAATGGCAATAATGATAGCAACTACATCACTAGGTTGTTGTAGGGATCAAATGAGTTAAATATAAAAAATGTAATGTAAGATAGTTTGCAAACATTAAAATGCTATATAAATGATAGTCATTTCATCATCATCATACTACATGCTCCTGATGCCTGCTTTCCTATAGAAGGCATTGCCAGTAACATGCTGCACACTACTTATACCCACCATTCAATTTTCTGTTGCCCTTTGGGCTATTTGTAATTCTGATATTTTGGATCCTGGTGTTCCATGATTCATAGCCACATAGGGTCACCAGGAGATGACAATGTTAAAAAGGATAGGTATTTGAAGCAAAGCACTTTGGGATCAATGAAAGTGCTACATAGTATCTATGTATCAGAAACAACATGAGGTCTGATCTCCTATTCAGATCTGGGCTCAGGTCATTGTACATCTGCAGCACCTACTCAAGATTTTCTCCCTTTTCCTTTCCTCTCACCTCTTCTTCTTATGTAGCACACCCTCTGAATTCATTTCTCCCCTCCACATACTGGCAGATTGGGGTCCACAGAGAGGATGCTTCTATGACTCTTAGAGTTCTAATGGCAACCTTATGAGTGGCTATCCTGTAGCTTGTGAGCCCCTACTCATGTGCTTCTCCCTAACAGTCAGCCAATAGACACAATTGATTATCAGAAAAAAACACTCAAAAGGCACAGCAAGAACAACATTTACAAAACATTTTCTTTTAAAACATGGGAGGAACCATCCCACAAAACTCACTCCTTGTACCCAGGAGTCAATGGAGAGAAGAGAGCACACAAACTTATAGCACAATGTAGTGAAGCTCATGTGTAGGAAACATACATGGCCAGAGCAACTTTTATCTCTGGCACATCTGGAGTACCAGAGCCTCATTTTCTTTTCTTTCTCTGAAAAAGAAAATAAATCTACTGTGGGAGTGAAGAACCAGTGTTAGTGATGGATGACTCACTCTACTACTAAGCTAAGCTGGGCTCTTCACCAAACATAAGCATCTCTGCTGGATAGGTGGCACAGCTGGGCTTGTACATTACAGGGCACAATGACTCAGCTGGGTCATTTCAGTGCTAAGCTAGGTCAAGTAGGTGGCTCAGCTGCAAGTGGCCTGGACTGGCCAGGTTACTCAGTCACTGGACCCAACTGCTACTAGACTGAACCACTGTTCAGACTTTCTGCCACTGGACAGCTACTCCTGGATTGGGTTGGCCAGGTTGCTGTACTGTGGGGCTTTCACAAAGATAAACATCTCTGTTAGATTTATCATCTGGACTCCTTGGGTTCATTTCACACGGTAGACAGCTATGGTCTTTACCACCTTCAGACCCTGGCTGTTGATGTGCTCTCTTCATCTGGAATGTTATGCCACTCTTTTTAGCTAGAGTGCCACTGTGCCCTTTCAGCAAAGATTAGCTGAGAGTTGGTAGAAGCTTCTCTTTTTTGACTTTCTCAGGATTTCAACTCTGAGGTTTGCCACCTCCAGACAGAAAGTAGAAGTCTATCCTCTTCTGATTGACAATTCTTCCTGGTTCAGGGCAAGATCCCTTAGTGAGGGAACTTGTGGTAGATTCTAGTCTTACTTTTGGTGATCAGCTAGTTAGTTATACTTCCCAGACTCCTGTTGGGGTCTTATGTAGATGAGTTACTGGGAAGGTAGAGAGGCAATCTATATCTGATAGGCAAAATGGTTGAGTCTGCTCATCTTTTCATATGTATTTGGGCTACTCAAACCTCAAACTACTTCTAAGCTGTAAACTGTTTCCTTTATATCTCATAGGGCTTCCCCTTCGCATTTTAATGTCTTTATCTTTTGCATCTTCCAACTTACAATTTTACTAAATTCCAACAGAGCACACCTGCATCCTTTGCATACATCTAGAACAATGTCTGATAGATAGACAGACATTCAGACAGATGGACAGATAGATACATATCACTTTTTGAGATCTTTTTTCCCCCATTCATTTAGACCCTTGCTCTCTTTGTGATGTCTTGAAAATTAATTGCCAAATATGTTTAAAAGTGACTCACCTCCAGTGCAGATTTCTTCTGTCTGCATCTAGTCAGTTTATTTTTTTTCTTTTTTTGTGCCAATTACACGTAAAAAGTTTAACTGTTTCAGTTAATTAATTGATTTGATTTTTAACTGTTTTTAATTCATTTAAAAAAATTTTTGAGTTCCAAATTCATTCCCCACCTGTCTTTTTCTTCTCTCCCTCCTTGAGAAGACAAGCAATTTGATATAAACTATATCTGTGCAGTCATGCAAAACATATTTTCATATTAGCTGTGTTGCAAAAGGAAACACAGACCAAAAAAAGTCCAAGAAAAAAAACTTTTTTAAAAGTATGCTTCAATCTGCATTCTGACTCAATTAGCTCTTTCTCTGGAGGTGGATAGCATTCTTCATCATAAATTCTTCAGAACTGTCTTGGATCATTGTATTGCTGAGAATAACTAAGTCATTTGCAGCTGATCATTCTACAATATTGCTGTTACTGCATATAATGTTCTCCTGCTTCTGCTCACTTCACTTTGCATCAATTAAAACAAGTCTTCTCAGGTTTTTCTGAAACCACATCTGGTCAGTTTCAGTTGCTTTTCCTGGTTTCATATTCTTGGGAGCCTTACTACTTTCATATCAGGTAAAGTGGTAGAGTCTAAATGTTGTAGTTCAGCTATCATCTATAAGGAAATTAGATCACTATAAAATACTAGCAAAGACTGATTTCATTTGGGGAATGTTTGTTTTTCTCCTCTATAGATGCTCTAGAATGATCTGGTTTAGCTGGATGTCATGCCTAAATTTCTGAAGGATCATTTTCTCCTTAATATTTTTGATGCCATATTGGAAGTGATTATGTTAATCAGCTTCTATAAAGTTGATCAAATAAACAAGAACAGCACAGTGATATCTTCAAATGACATCAGCCACCCTGCAGCATTGGATGTATGAGTCTCTCCTCTAGGTGCCATGGCCAGATTATATTCTATGTGAATACTCCTTCATGCAACTGCCCTGGGCATATATATTCTCCCAGTGTACTTTGCCCAAATATAGTCACTATACATGTGACTCTTCCCACTGAATGTGAGTATATTTGTAGGTGAGTGAACTAAATAGTTAGAGGGGAAATGTTTTGCTATTATTCTTATTTTTATATTATTTCTTCTAATATCTTTTGATTCAACTAAGCAGTTGGTTCAAATTGTTTAGTAATTGATAAGTAAAAGTAAACAAAGTAAGGGCAGCTAGGTACTGAAGTGAATGGAGCACCTGCCCTACAGTAAGGAGGACCTGGGTTCAAATCCAGCCTCACACACTTGATACTTACTAGCTTGTGTGACCCTGGGCAAGTCACTTAACCCCAACTGCCTAGGCAAAAAAAAAAGTAAACAAAGTAGTGGGAGATTCATGAGCTTTCATCTGCATAATATTTTGACCCACAAAGTTCTTAGAACCTAGAATATCTTTCTGGGAATCAATGAATAAGGGGAGTCTATACTATTATTTAAATTTCTTTAAGAAAATGTAAGTGAGGCCATTGTTGTTGTTGTTTTATAAATTTCCCATTTTTTGAGCCCAACAGCTTATTTAAACAAATTAGGTTAGAAATTATGTAATCACATCCCATTATTTGTTTACCTTCATCAAGGGAAAAAAAGGTGATCAGCAGTGTCAAGGGCCACAGAAAGGCTGAGGAGAATGAGAATTGAAAAAAGACCTAGGTATCTACTCTTTTCTCACTTCCTGCTTCTCTTCCTACCTGCCTGTCTGAGCACTCTTTCTCAGACTCTTCTGCTGGAGCCTCATGCAGATCACACCCTCTAACTGTGGGTGTCCCTCAGGGTTCTGTACTGGGCCCTCTTCTTTTCTCCCTCTCTACTACTTCACTTGGTGATCTCATCAGCTCCCATAGATTTTGTTACCATCTCTATGCTGATGATTCTCAGATTGCTCTATCCTGCCCCAGCCTCTCTGCTGATCTCAGAACTTGAATTTCCAACTATCTTTCAGACATGTCAAACTAGACGCCCAATAGATTTCTGAAACTCACCATGGCCAAAAGAGAACTCATTATCTTTCCCCCAACCATTCCCCTTCCAACCTTCTATATTACTATAGAGGGAAACACCATTCTCACAACCTCTCACACACTGCAACCTAGGTGTCATTCTCTACTCCTCACTGTCACTCACACTCTACACCCCATCTGTTGCCAAGGCCTATCAGTTTCACCTTTGCAGCATCTCTGGAATATGTTCCCTTCTCTTCTCTGACAGTAACAACTTCGTGCTTGGACTATTGAAATAGCCTGCTGGTGGATCTGCCTGCCTCAAGTCTCTCCCCACTCCAATCCATTCTCCATTCAACCACCAAAATGATTTTCCTAAAACACAAGTTGGTCATCTCTCTCTCTCTCTCTCTCTCTCTCTCTCACACACACACACACACACACACACACACACACACACACACACACTCACTCACTCAATAAACCCCAGTACCTCCAGAATTTAAAAAAAAAGTCTTTGGGGGGCAGCTAGATGGCTCAATGGATAAAGCTCTGGCCTTGGACTCAGGAGGACCTGAGTTCAAATCTGGCCTCAGACACTTGACACTTACTAGCTGTGTGACCCTAGGCAAGTCACTTAACCCCTTTGCCTCACCAAAAACAAACAAACAAACAAAACCTTTGGCATTCAAAGTCCTGTATAACCTGACCCCCTCCTACCTTTCCAGTCTTCTTATACCTTACTCCCTGCCATGTCCAATTTGGTCCAGTGACAGGGGCCTCCTCGTTATTCCACGAACAAGACCCTCTAACTCTCATCTCCCGGCATTTTCTCCGGTTCTCCCCCATGCCTAGAATGTTCTCCTTCCTTATCTCTGACTATGGTTTCTCTGGCTTCTTATTAAAATCCCATCTTCTAGAAGTCTTTCCCAACCCCTCTTACTTCTATTACCTTCCTTCTATTAATTATGTCCTATTTATCCTATAAATAGCTGGTTTGTGTATATTTGTTTGCATATTGTCTCCCCCATTAGATTGAGCTGCTTGAGGGTCAGGACTGTTTTTTGCCTCTTTTTATAGCCTCACCCCAACCTGTGCTTAGTGCTTAATTGTTATTTATTGACTAACTATCCTTTACCCCCACCTAATTTGACATTTGCTGTGACCTTTGCTCTAATCCTACAAGGATCTGAATGCATAAAGAGTGTTTCATCTATAACCAATTGTTTATTATCTATTACTATCTATACGTTTCTATTCTTACATATTATTCCCCTCCCTGCACTCTTTGATGTAGCCATTCTGGCTTACCAACTGTTCCACACACAACTTTCCAGCCTCATTTTCTCCTCTGGAGCCATCTGGATCCAGTAGCAAGATATAGATCAGGATGACTGGAGATGGCTCCACCCAACTAATACATATCAGAGACCAGATTTGACTTCAGGTCCTCCTTCTTCCTGACTCTAAAGCCAACTTTCTATCCACTATACCATATTGCCCTCATTACTTCAACAGAAATCAGGCAAAATGATTAGCTCATGGTTAATTAATATTCTCCTCTGTCCACACAAGACTCATAAAAGACTGTCAATATACCATATGTAAGTGATGAATAAACCAATCTCTGAAGTTCCCAAACTATAAGATTTCCAAGCCCTGTAGGGTATGGTAGTGTTTTTAAAATATGAAAAAAAATATTTTTAAGGCTTACATCTGATCCATAAACCACACCTGGAATCAGGTAACGGAAAATTTGTCATTCTTCATATTGGACAGTGATGCTACTGATCCATGGTAGACAGGATATGCAGTTTGACTTGATGGTCCAAAGAGTTACCATAAACCCATTGGTTGATGGGGATTCTGGTCCCTGACTGTGACCTAGGTGCATAAATTGGCAAGGGTGACCAAGGTTGCATAAGTTAAATGTCACAGTGTGATTATAAATATTTATTTTGTATAGTCATAGCCATGGTGCAGAACTATGCAGTGTAAAGGTTTCCAACACCCTTCAGAAGTTGTTGACATTTTACACAGAGCAAAGTGAGGTATGGAATAGCTAAGTGATTTGTGCAAGGTCATGAAGAAAGTCAGGGAAGAACTACAAATAGGAAAGTGAAATTGAATCAAGGAAGGGGATGGGGTATTCAACAACAGAAAGTTCTGATGTCTGAATCTTCAATGGGAGAAATCATTGATTTTTAACATTCCACTTGAAAGAACTGCCATTTGAAGATGACTGAAGGGAACAATGAGGCTGGGGAGTAGAAGACATCACTTTCCACCTTCCATGATTATGTTTGTCCATGAGCTGTAATCAGTGCAAGCATGGATTCCAGCAAACGCCATTTCTCTATGTTGTTCCTGAGGATTTCTGAACAGGGTTTGCTCCCTTTCCAGAGCTTTTTTATCCTGGGTATTGTCAAAACTTTAGAAAAATATTTTCATTTTCAAGAAGTCTTTAACTTGTGTAGAAGAGAGAGAATGCACCCTCTCTTTTCAAGTTGGGATCAGTGGGATTTATTTCTTAGACATAGTAATAATAGGTCCCATTAATGAATCCTAGGTAAGCATCACAGACACAGGGTAGAGTTGGTTTTTTTTCAAAGCATTTGTTCTTTTGTGTCACTCACCTAATAAAAATCATTGCTATTTCACCCTACACGGGTTAAATACTAAGTTTGGAAGGAATCGTACAGAATATACAGTTCAAGATCTTTATATGAAGGAGGAGGAGACTGATGTCCATAGGTGAAGTGTCATAGCACCATAGGTCAAGAGCCAGAAAGGGGCCTATCCTAGGGCAGAGCCAAGATGGCGGTGTGAAAGCAGTGACTTGCTTGAGCTCTCCCCCAAACCCCTCCAAATACCCATAAAAAATGGCTCTAAACAAATTCTAAAGCAGCAGAACCCACAAAAATACAGAGCAAAACAAATTTCCAGGCCAAGACAGCCTGGATGGTTGATCGCGAAGGCATATCGCGCTGGGTGGGGAGAGGAGTACAGTTTGGCATGGGCGCATAGGCCGCAGAGGACCTACAGCAGGCCTCAGAGGACTGAATCACAGGCAGCTGTGGTGGCTTCCAGACTCCTCAATCCACGAATGCCAAAGACAACTTAGAAGGTCAGTGGGAAAAGTCTGTTTTGCAGTGAGAGAAGAGCTAGGTCAGAGCCAGTTCCAGAGCACAGAGCGCAGCTGCCGAGATGGTGACTGTGTCCTGAGCTTCTGGCCCACAGACTGAGGGTGAATCAAGTGGCTGATCAGAGGGGGACTGCAGGGATCTCTTTGCTGGTGCTGAGGCAGGAATCTCTTGCTTTGCCTGTGCAACTGTGACTGGGTCACAGTTCTGGGTGGCGGTCCTGGGGTAAGGAGGAATGCTGGCATGGTGGAGCTTGTAGTGGAGGTGAAGAGAAAACCCTCCTCACAATTCCAAGAGAGAAAAGACTGCTTGTGGCCAGTCACTCAAAGACCAGAGCTCAGGTCAGGAAAAGAATAAACACCTTGACTCTTATCATACCACCTTGGAAGAATTGAAAATTTACAGGTCCCTAGAAGTATCTCTGAAAACAGCTATACAACCCCCCGAAGCTTGGGACAGTACATTCTCCACATTGGAAGCAGACTTTTACCTTAACAAAGAGTTTAAAACTCAAGTAATTGGCGGATCATGAGCAAACCTCAAAAAGAGTCAGACTATATTATCTTACTTTGGTGAAAAGAAGATCAAAACATACAACCAGAAGAAGACAACAAAGTCAAAGCTCCCACATCCAAAGCCTCCAAGAAAAATGTGAATCACTCCCAGGCCTTGGAAGAGCTCAAAAAGAAGCAAGTAACAGAAGTAGAGGAAAAACTGGGAAGAGAAATGAAAGTGATGCAAGAAAATCACAAAAAACAAGTCAATAGCTTGCTAAAGGAGACCCAAAAAAACACTGAAGAAAATAAAACCTTAAAAAATAGCCTAACCCAAATGGCAAAAGAGGTCCAAAAAGCCAATGAGGAGAAGAATGCCCTAAAAAGCAAAATTGGCCAAATGGAAAAGGAAGTCCAAAAGCTTACTAAAGAAAATACTTCCTTAAAAATTAGAATAGAGCAATTGGAAGATAGTGACTTTATGAGAAATCAAGACACAGTAGAACAAATCCAAAAGAATGAAAAATTAGAGAACAATGTGAAATATCTCATTGGAAAAACAACTGACCTGGAAAATAGATCCAGGAGAGAGAATTTAAAAATTATTGGACTATCTGAAAGCCATGATCAAAAAAAGAGCCTAGACATCATCTTTCAAGAAATTAACAAGGAAAACTGCCCTGATACTTTAGAACCAGAGGGCAAAATAGAAATTGAAAGAATCCACGATCTCCCCTGAAAGAGATCCCCAAAGGAAAACTCCTAGGAATATTGTAGCCAAATTCCAGAGTTCCCAGGTCAAGGAGAAAATATTGCAACAGCCAGAAAGAAACAATTCAAGTATGTGGAAACACAATCAGGATAACACAAGATTTAGCAGCTTCTACATTAAGGACGAGGGCATGGAATATAATATTCGAGGGCAAAGGAGATAGGATTACAACCAAGAATCACCTACCCAGCAAAACTGAGTATAATCCTTCAGGGGAAAAAATGGTCATTCAGTGAAATAGAGGACTTTCAAGCATTCTTGATGAAAAGACCAGAGCTGAATAGAAAATTTGACTTTCAAATACAAGACTCAAGTGGAACATGAAGAGGTAAACAGGAAAGAGAAATCATAAGAGACTTATTAAGGTTGAACTGTTTACATTCCTGCATGGAAAGATGATATTTATAACTCATGAGACCTTTGTCAGTATTAGGGTAGTGAGGGGAAAAATTATATGTATATGTATAGATAGATAGATAGATAGATAGATAGATAGATAGATAGATAGAGCACAGGGTGAGTTGAAGATGAAGGGGTGATATCTGGAGAATAAAATTAAGGGGTGAGAGAGGATTATACTAGGAGAAGGAGAAAGGGAGAGGTAGAATGGGGTACATTATCTGCACAAAACAGACAAGAAAAGGTTCTTACAGTGGAGGGGAAACAGGGGAAGGTGAGAGGAAATGAGGGAATCTTATTCTCATAGGATTTGGCTTAAGGAGGGCATAACATATACACACTCAATTGGGTGTGGAAATCTGTCTTACCCTACAGGAAAATAGGGGAGAAAGGGGACAAGAGAGCAGGGGGATGATAGAGAGAGGGCAGATTGGGAAAGGGGTAATCAGAAGGAAGTACTTCTGAGGAGGGACAGGGTCAAAAGAAAGAATAGAATAAATGGGGGGGCAGGATAGGATTAAGGGAAATAGAGTTAGTTTTTCACAACATGTCTACTATGGAAGTGTTTTGCATAACTGCCCATGTATAGCCTGTATTGACTTGCTTGCCTTTTCAATGAGGGTGTGTGGGCTGGGAGGAGGGGAGAAAATTTGGAACCCAAAGTTTTAAGAACACATGTTTAAAAAAAAGTGTTTCCACATGCAACTGGGAAATAAAAAATACAGGAAATGAGGTACAGAAATCTATCCTGCCCTACAAGAAAATAGAAGGGGAAGGGGAGAAGGGAAGGGGGAGAGAGAGAGATAGAAGGGAGGGCAGACTAGGGGAAAGGGTATTCAGAATGCATGCCATCCTGGCATTGGGGGAGGGACAAGATGGGGTGAAAATATGGAATTCAAAATCTTGTGGAAGTAAATGTTGAAAACTAAAAATAAATAAATTTATATATAAAAAAGAGCTAGAAAGGATATCAGAGGCTTGCTTACTTTATAGATGAAGCAGCTGAGGCCCAGGATGTTGAATGATTTGCCCAAGGTCTCCCAAGTAGTGTCACAGGCAGGATTTGAATGCAGGTTCTCTGACTCCAGAGCCAGTGCTCTTTCCATCATCCAGTTCAACTTGCCCAAGTACACACTGCTAAGTAGTGGCAGAACAAGGACTAGACCTCAGGCCTTCTAACTTCTGGTCAATTGCTCTTCTGTATACAAGCTTCTTCAAACTTGGTATTACAATTTTTTTTCCCTACACTTTCCATTAAGAAAGATACATCTGGCTCTCTTATTTGCCAAATCCAATTGACTTTTGTCAGTCCTCATCCTTCTTGACTTCTCTACACCGTTTGACACGGTCAATCACCCTCTTCCCTCTAGGTTTTGTTGACACTACTCTCTCCTGGTTCTCCTACCTGTCTGCTCCTTTTCAGTCTCCTTTGCAGATCTTCAGCCAGTCACACTTGTGTGTGTGTCTCAGAGCTCTGTCCTGGGCCCTTTTCTCTTCTCCCTCATTACTATCCTTGGTAATCTCACCAACTTCTAGGGATTCAATGACCATGTGTTTGCTAATGATTCTCAAATATACTCATTCATCCCTAACTTCTCTGCTGACCTCCAGTTTCATATCTCCAACTGTCTACTGGACATCTTGAACTGGACATATTAAACTCAACATGTCCAAAACCAAACTCATTATCTTTCCACCAAAAAGCCTCTCCCTTCTCTCTAATTTCCCTATTATTTGGAGGACCACTACCATCCTCCAAGTCCCCCAGGCTCATAACCTAGGTGTCCTATTCATCTTCTCATTTTCTCTCACCACTCAGATCCAGTCTGTTGCCAAGGCCAGTTGATTTACCTTTGTAACATCTCTCACATATGCCCCTTCTTTCCTCCAACATTACCACCACCCTCATACAGGCCTTTGTCACCTCATGACTGGGCTACTACAGTAGCCTGCTGATGGATCAGCCTGTTCCAAGTCTGTTCCTACTTCAGTCCATGCTCTACTTAGCTGTCAAAGTGATCTTAAAGCATTTCAGCCTAATCATGCCATTCCCATGTATACACACACTCAATGGCTCCCTATCACATCCAGAATCAAATATAAAATCCTCTGGTGTTCAAATCCCTTCATAACTTGGCCCCCTCCGACCTTTCCAGTCTTCTTACACATTGTCTGCAGGTTCTCTGTGATTTAGTAACCCAGGCGTCCTTTCTGTTCTTCACACAAAACACTCCTTCTCTCAGCTCCTAACTTTTTCTCTGGCTGTCACCCATGCCTGGAATACTCTCCCTTCTCATCTCTGCCTTCTGGCTTCCCTGGCTTCCTTCAAGTTCCAGCTAAAATCGCACATTCTACAGGAAGCCTATCCCAATCCCCTCAATTTTAGTGCCTTTGCTCTGTTGATTATTTCCAATTTGTCCTTTATATAGTTTGTTTTGTACATAGTTATTCACATACTTTCCCCTCCATTTTACTGTGAGCTCCTTAAGAACAGGGACTGCTTTTTTTTTTTTTTTTGGTATTGTATTCCTAATGCAGTGCCTGGAACATAGTGGATGTACAGTATTTATTGACTAACTGAATTAAGGAACTATGCATTATCTCATCGTGGCATAGAGGTCAACTTGGATTTTTCAAGGCTATGCTAGTGGAGACAAGGTCTGGCAGATATTAACAAACTGTAGATACTTTGAGTGTGGGCTAAGCAACAAAATGTATGGAAATCAGTTATCACCAAACATTTACTAAGGTCCTGCTATGTGCCAGGCACAGTGCTAAACACTGGGGAGTTTTTTGGACTATAACTGTAATTTCCTTGGTAAAGGGAGTTCCTTAATGATGCCATCCCCATCTACCAATGCAGATGGGTGATCACTCTATAATTTACACTCTTAGAGAGTTATCTGGGACACAGGTTAAGTAACTTGTCCAGATTCAAACAGTCAATATGTGTCAATCAGTCAACAAACATTTGTTAGGTATTTTACTATGTGCCAGGCATGATGCTAAGCACTGCCTCAGAGTCAAGGCTTGAACTCAGGTTTTCCTAACTCAAAAATCACATTTCTATCCAATATTTCATTGGTCCCTGGTGTTTTTTGTCCCATGAATCCTTTGAAATAATAAAAATGTGTTGTGAACCCCTAGGAAAATTTAATATACAACTCATAGTATTCTTTTTTATTTATTCATTAAGTACTTACAGTAACTACAATGATTTTTTAAAAGCCCCAAATTAAAATTTAAAAACATATAATGCTTCAAACATGCACAGACTTGTTGTCACAGACAAAACATATATTTGTGACATAATTGGGCAATTATTTACTACTTAAGGGACCATCAAATAATTTTTAGCATGGGACCCCTTGAACCATTAAATAGGAACTTCTAGACCACATCACAATGCTTCATTGGGAATACAAACAAAAAAATGGAATAGTCCCTGCTTTTTACATGAGAAGCATTTTAACTAGCCTGTATTACCAGAAGGCTGTTCATCTGATAATCCTTACCCTTTCTCCTTACCCAACAACTCAGGAGATAATATACTAAGGAATAGAAGTGTTGTGATCTGTGTTGATGAAAGGAGTATCCTATCTTTGAAATAATGGGGATCTTTTGAAGTTCCAATGAAGTAGAAAAAGAATATCAGGGACATAAAATACAAATATTGAATCATTGTTTAAACATCATATTCATTTCCTTAGAGATAAGCACTCATAGAGATGGAGTGAAGATGGTGGAGTAAAGTGGATATTTTTGCTGAGCTATCCAACTCATACCTCTAAATATCTTTAAAAAGTGCATCAAACTGAATTCTGAGTAAGTTACTTACAAGTTAATTACTGGGTAAGGACCAGAGCTCAGACCAGGAGGGCAGTGACCAGACCATTCCCCAGATTACACTATCTTGAAAACTTATGAACCCCCAGATCTAGCTGTCAAAGCAGAAGACAAAAAACCTGAAGCTTAGGCAAGTCATCCTGCTAGAGGTGAGCAGAGCCCAACTCTAATGAAGTCTAAAGTCAAGAAATAAGCTTGCAAAATGAACAAACAACAACAAAAAATAATGTGACTATAAAAAGTTTCTATGTTGACAGAGAAACTCAAGACAAACTCAAAAGAAGGCAGTGATTTGAAAACATTTACAAGCAAAGCCTCAAAGAAAAAAAGTAGATTAGACACAAACCCAACAAAAATTCCTAGAAGAGCTAAAGAAAGATAATTTTTGAAGGAACAAAAAATTTTTAAAATCAAATAATAGTGCTAGAGGAAAAATTGGGGAAAGAAATGACAGCAATGCAAGAAAACCATGAAAACAGATTTAGCAGCTTGGCAAAAGAGGCACAAAAAATACTGAAGAAAATAATTCCTTAAAATATCAGAGTTGGCCAAATGGTAAAAGAGGCAAAAACAAACAAAAGACAACCTCACTGAAGGGAATAACTCCTTAAAAATTATAATATAAATGGAAGCTAATGGCTCCATGATACATCAAGAAACAATAAAACAATCAAAAGACTAAAAAAAAAGAAAAGAAAATATTTATTATCTCATAGGAAAAACAATTAACCTAGAAAATAGATAATTTAAGAATTGCTACATCACCTGAAAACCATAATAAAAAAGATATCACATTTTAAGAAATTATGAAGGAAAACTGCCCAGATATTTGAAGGCAATGTAGAAATTGAAAGAACCTCCTGAAAGAAATCCCAAAATGAAAATTCCCAGGAATATGATAGCCAAATTCCAGAGGTTCCTGGTCAAGGAAAAAATATTCTCAGAAAGAAACAGTATTCATCAAAAAAAAAAAATTCAAATATCATCAGCCATAGTCAGAATCACATAAGATTTAGCAGCTAAAACTAAAAGGAGAGGAGAACTTGGAAAATTATATTCCAGAAGGCAAAGAGGTTGTATTAAAATCAAGAATAATTTACATAGCAACTAAGTATAATTCTACAGGGGTGGTAGAATGAATATTTAATGAAATAGAGGACTTTCAAGAATTCTTGATGAAAAGACCAGAGCTGGATAGCAAATCTAACATTCAAACACAAGACTCAAGAGAAACATGTGAAGCTAAACATAAATGAGAAATCATAAAGGACTTAATAAGATTAAACTATTTGCATTCCTATATGTGAAGATGATATATGTAACCCCTCAGAACTTTATCATCATTTGGGCAGTTAGAAGGATTCTACTTACAAGGCATGGGTGTGAATCTATTGTGTTGGGATGATCTCAAAAAAAAAAAAAATGGAAAGGTGAGAAAGAGGAATGTACTGGGAGAAGGGGTAAGGGAGAGGAACAATGGGAAAAATTATCTCACTTAAAAGAGATACACAAAGAAGAATTTTGTTTTGTTTTGGTTACAATGAACAGGGAAATGGACAGGGGCAACATTTGAACCTTACTCTCATCTGAACTGATTCAAGGAGGGAAATACACAGACACACACACAGAGTTGAGTATAGAAATTCATCTTACACAACAAGGAGGTAGGAGAGTAAGGGGCTAAGAAAAAGGGAGAGGGTGGTAATAAAAGAGAGAGTATATTAAGGGAGACAGTTCTTAAAAGCAAAACAGGATAAAGGGATGGTAAAAAAAAGAGAAGGATAAATAAATAAAAAGTAAGACAACATACTAATTTTTTTTTATTGATGATGTTTATTCTATGTTCTTGTAGCTAACTAGTGTAGCACATGTGGCATAATGTTTTCACTGGATTTAACAAACTTGGCAACGTGCTAAGCACTAGGGATACAGGGAAAAAGCAAAAACAATTCCTGCCCCCAAGAAGCTTACATTCCACCACATGATGTCCGTGACAGTATTATTCTGCAATTTCTTTCTTTTTTAAGATTCATTAATTTATTTATTTTTAGTTTTCAACATTCACTTCCACAAGATTTTGAGTTCCAAATTTTCTCACCATCTTGTCCCTCCTCCAACCCCAAGACAGAGTGCATTCTGAATACCCTTCCCCCTAACCTGCCCTCCCTTCTATCTCCCCCCTTCTCTTATCCCCTTCCTCTTCTATTTTCCTATAGAGCAGATTTCTATACCCCATTGCCCATATATCTTATTTCCCAGTTGCAGGTGAAAACAATTTTTTTAACATTTGTTTTTAAAACTTTGGGTTCCAAATTTTCTCCCTTCCTCCCTCCCCACTCACCCTCATTGAGAAGGCAAGCAGCTCGATACAGGTTATTCTTGTGTAGTCATGCAAAACACTTCCATAGTAGTCATGCTGTGGAAAGCTAACAATATTTCCCTTCATCCTATCCCACCCTGTTTATTCTATTCTCTCTTTTGACCCTGTCCCTCCTCAGAAGTGGTTGCTTCTGATTACCCCCTCCCCCAATCTGCCCTCCCCTCTACCATCCCCTCTGCCTCTCTTATCCCCTTCCTCCTATTTTCCTGTAAGGTAAGACAGCTTTCCATACCTAACTGAGTGTATAACATACTAAAATTTCTGTGATACAGCCAAAGCAGCACTTAGGAGAAAATTTATATCACTAAATGCTTACATTAATAAAAGAGAGAAAAAGAGAAGATAAAAAAACTGGCCAAGCAATTTTTAAAAAAAAGTAGAAAAAAGAACAAATTTAAAATCCCCAATTAAACACCATAATAGACATCCTGAGAAATCAAAGGAGATATTAATAAAATTGTAAGTAAAAAAAGGAAAGCCATTGAACTGATAAATAAAACTAAGAGCTGATTTTATGAATGAAAACCAAGAAAATAGATACACCATTGGTTAATTTAATAAGCACTCATACTACAGATTACTGAGTGCATTCTCTCCTCATGGTGCTGGTCTCCTTCAATTTCAGTTTTTCCTCTATCTGTTCCTTAGAAATAGTCCTTTTCTTTCAAGTCCAAGGAGAACCTATTTTGTGGAATATCCCCTTTAGAGTGAATCATATAATAGCAAAGATCCAAGATAATGTGGAGTAAGTAGTATTTTAGCTCCAAATCTTATTATCATTCAAAGTATATTATTTTCCATTCCAGATGAAGATGGTAGGTCACAAATAGTGCAAGTTCAATACCACATAGGAAGTGGCAGATCTAGGTCTCCTGGTTCCTGTAGTGCTTTGCAATAATCTCCATCATTTATAGTGTTTTTACTAGAAGATTAAAGTTCTATGCATTTCTCTATCCCACTGCAAATTTTAGGGCAGATTTTGACCATATAAAAGCTGCAATGTGACAGAACGATGTTAAGTACCATAACAGTCTATTTCTCTTTCTTAATGAAATGAAGGCAGCACTACCTATGGCATTTGACTTTTTGAACAATTTTTTTTTCATTTAAAAGCAGTTAATCAAGTTAATATTTTTGCTTCAAAATTTAAACTGGTCCTTAACCATAAAGCTTTGTCCCGCTTAAAAAGTCTGTTAAATAAAATCAGAAGTGGTAACCTGATATCCTTAAGAGAGAGCTAGTGTAAGAGTTAGAAAGATGGAGTTTCAAGTTCTGCATCTGATGTACTGATTGTGTGATCCTGAATAAGTCATTTAATCTTACCATGCCCCCAGAAGTAGTCAATTGTCAATAAAAAATTCTTACATGCCTACTATGTGCAAGGCACTGTGCTAAGTGCTGGGGATACAAATACAGAAAAGAAAATCAGTCCCTCATCTCAAGGAGCTTACAATCTAATGGGGAAATAAAACATCCAAAAAAAAACCTGAAAGGGTTGGGGGTGGTGGTGGAATTAAGCCAGGTGGAGGGCATGGTAATGTCAAAGAAGTCCAAAATGAGTGCAGCAGGGTAGGATGAGTTGTCAGAAGATTTCTGTCCTGTCTCCTCTCCTTAAATGGAAGTTGTGGCTCTATCCTCCAATCAGAAGAGCAGGGAATAATGATTAAGGTATAAATGAAGAGATTGATTGGATTTTACAAGATAATGAAATTTCCCAGTGATAAGTTTACTGGGATCATGATGGAGAAGTCTAAGAAGTCAAAAATTAGTACAGCCAGGTGGGAAATGAGGAGATAGCAGGAACTCTCCAAGATTATCAGCAGAGCAATTGCTGAGCATCCCTGAGACAGAGAGAGAGAGAGAGAGAGAGAGAGAGAGAGAGAGAGAGAGAGAGAGAGAGAGAGAGAGAGAGAGAGAGAGAGAGAATGATCACTAGCATGTCCCTACACCAATGCAATCATAGGTATAGCTTAGAAGCAGGGGAAAAAAAATTAAAATCAGTCAAACTAGATGAATTTCAAATTTGCATAAAATGAGGCGGTAGAATTCAGAGGATCATGAATTGGCTGGCCAGCTGTTCCTCACTCACAATATTCCTTCTACTTTTGCACCTGAATGTCTAGAATATATGTGTTCCTTATCTCCAGCTCATAGACTCCCTTAGCTTCATTGAAAATGTACTACAGGTGCTGCCTCCTATAGGAAGTCTTTCTTGATCATCAGTTTTCAGCCCTCTCTCCTTCTGGAAGTTCATTTGAATACCTATGTAAATAATTACACACACACACACACACACACACACACACACACACACACATATGTATATGGTATTTGCCTTTAAGATAAGGGATCTTAACCTGATGTTTATGAACTCATTTTTTAATATTTATTTTGATAATTGTATTTTAATATTGGTTCCTTTTTATCCTATGCATTTTATTTTGCATTTTTATTTATTTTATTCTGAACTTAAGAATAAAACATGCATGACCATAATGTAGCAGAATAGAAAAAATGATTGGATATGAAACTGCAAATCTATTACATGCACTTTGCTATGTTACATATATATATATATATATACACACACACACATACTTATATATACGTATATATATATACATATATATACATGTATATATATATTTATATATATATATATATATTTATATATGTTATCATGCAACTTTCTTTTTCTGCCTTTTTTCTTCTCTCCCCTCCCCACATGAGAGATGGCTACCAATGGATACAAAAATGTATGTGTGTGTGCGTGTTTGTATGTAAAATCACTCTATATAAATGTCTGTCAGTTCTTTCTCTGGATGCAGATAGCATCTTTTTTCCACAGGTCATTTGTAGTAATTAAATTGGGTATTTATAATCATCAAAATGACTTAGTTGCTCAAGTTATTCTTAAAATAATATTGTTGTTACCATATAAAATGTTCTCTTCATTCTGCTCGTTTCACTCTTTGTTATTTCATGCAAGTCTATCCACGTTTTCATTTCTTAAGATCATTGAGCTCATCATTTCTTACTGCACAGTAGTATTCCATCATAATCATATACCACACCTTGTTCAGCCATTTCCCAATTGATGAGCATCCTCACAATTTCTAGTTTTTTGCAACCACAAGGAGAGCTGCTATAAATATTTTAGAATGTATAGGTTCTTTTCCTTTTTTCCGTAATCATCTTTGGAAACAGATATAGTACTGGTATTTCTGGGTCAAAGGTTATAAAGAGAGAGATTACAAGAAAATTTGAAGAATATGGAACTTTTTTATGCATTTAAAAAGAATATGCTGAGAAGGAGGCCACAGGCTTTACCAGATACCATCCAAGGTCCATGACAAAGAAAAGTTAAAAAAAAAAAAACCCTGATTTATTGGAACATAGCCTCAGTGAAAGCAGGACTGCTTCATGCATGTATCCTCAATTCCCAGAACATAGTAAGCATTGCTAGCTAGGAGGAGACATACCTTTTCCCCTCCCACCAAGCAGTTCCTGTACCTAAGTCACTGCTACTGACTCTACCCCACCAAAGAATTTTCTCTATACATGCATGGGAAATGCTAGCCTTGTTCCAAACAGAGAAACACTGTTCTGAAATTATTTTAGCCTATAGAAGAAATTCTTAAACCTCTCTGTGTCATAGATCCCTTTTGACAGTCTTTTGAAGCCTATGAACTCCTCAGCACAATGTTTATAAATATGTAGGATTGCCAAGGAAATGAATTATATTGAAATATAGTTATAAAAAAAATTTTTTAATGAGTACATGGACCTCAGGTTAAGAACCTTAGACTACTGCCAAGGAAGGAAAAATTGCCGATCAGTTATGCATTGGGGGAATTTTATTTAAAAAATGATTAACAGTAAAACCTGTAATATTCACTGTCTAAATTTAGCTCAGCCCTGAGCCTGGGGAAAGCCTGGCACTTTTGGACCTGGGCTCTAACTCTGAACCCAGGGGTGTGTTGATAAATCTTTAATAACTGGCTGGGGGGGGCAATTTGTGCTGGACCCATTTATAAGTTTAATCTGCATCATTACTATTTTCTCCATCACTTTTTTTATTTTTTAGGCAGTTGGGGTTAAGTGACTTGCCCAGGGTCACATAGCTAGTTGTGTCAATTTTTTGGTCTGAGGCTGGTTTTGAACTCAGGTCCTCCTGACTTCAGGGCCAGTGCTCTATCCACTGTACCACATAGCTGGCCCTCATCACTTTCTTAAGTCTAGAAAATCAACAAAACAATAAATCAAGCTCTGATTTATGTGGTTTAATGATTCCAATAAATACATACACTGAAAACATTCCAGCAACCCCTGCCTGGACATTTCTGTATTCTGCATTGTGCATACTCCTACCCAAATACTGGTTTTCCCTATTACAGCACCCCTATACACAGATAAGGCAACACACAAGTCAATAGTAGTTATATCTGTTGTATTTATGTAGCTAACAAAAGAAATTTGGACAATTTATATAAAGAATTTAGGATAACTTTTAGACTCACCTTCTGCCCCTATCTCAGGCAGAGAGGAGTGTGGAAAGAAGGACAGATTGTACTTCCTAGTCTGGTACCTGTTCTCCCAGAAAGAGGGTCACCAACTACCACCCCATTCTGGCTACTGAAAGCAGAGGCCCCTAGGAGGCACGTGAGATCTGGCAACAGCCCTCCTCTGCTACTGCACCCAACCTTGGACAGCGGCTCCATATGTCTCCATGCTAGTTCCCCCAGGCCGAGTCTCTTCCTCCAGTTGCTTATCCATCTCCTTGACCTGCTAAAGGGCTAGCTATTGTTGCTGCCACAACCAACTGCTGCTGCTTCGGTGTTTAATTTAAGTACTTCCAGAGAAGTAGAAATCCTTTTCATTGCTCACACTCTCCAGAGTTTCAGTCCCTTTGTGAATTGGAAGAAAAACATAGTTTGTTCGGGACTACATCTCCCAGAAATGTATAGTCAAGCTGAACTATCTCTTTTTGCCCATAGAGATCTGCCTCAAAATCTGGTTCCACACCCACACACCCACACCAACACACACACACACACACACGCATGTACCCAAACACATATGTATGTATACTATGATTTCATTTGTTTTGAGAGCTCCCAATATGAAAACTCATTTTACTAATGGAGATCAGCATTGTTTGTAACTTGGGGTCTTAGTAGTCTAAGGTCAATGAGGGGTTAATATGTTCACCCATGGTCATACAGCTAGTAGGTGTCAAAGGCCAGATGTGAATCAAAGTCTCCCAAACTCTAAGATTGATCCTCTGTCCAATCCTCTATACTGCTTTCCTTTAATAATGAATATTTCATTTTTCTGTCTTCTTTTCAACACCTGCCTCAGGTTCCTGAAGTATACTTTTTACATTCTCCCTTGTCTCCTCATCTGCTTTTCCCTCTTCTCTCCCAAGAAAGAAATGACTGAGTTTTCCACTCTTCTCCATTCAGCCATATGAAAGCAGTTCCTCCTCTTTAAACTCCTTCTGCCTCTTGACATTGCTAATCATTCCATTTTATCTTTGAGTATACACCTATCACCTCTAATCTCAACCTCTCTAGCAGCTCTTCCATTCATCCCTTAAATTGCTCTTCTTCCTTGCCTTACCCTCACTCTCTGCTGCTTCCCCTAAGGTGCTATCTTTATCTCTCTCCTCCCCCTTAATGGACACTCCATCTCAAAGTTTGGGCTGTCTTTTTCATCACCGAACTCTCATCGTCTGCCAGTCCCATTTTTTCCCAACTCCTCACCATCTGTACCTGTACAAGTTGCCAGAAACTCAGACTAAAAAAAACCTGAAGTTGATAAAGCTGGCATCTAAATAAAAAATGAGGTGCTCATTTATGCTCTGTTCTTATGTAAATGTGGTCATTTTTCAATTACTGTCTCCTAGACATAAACCTATCCTCTTGTTTGTCTAAACATGTATAAGAAAGTAGACACCCGAACCTGTAATCTGGTTTCAAACTCACTAAAATGTCTGTGCCCTTTTTAAACCACTCACCCATGGTTCCCTCTCTGTGCCTTTGCCCTGTGACTGCCCTTGTGCCTGGAATGATCTCCCTTCTCACCTCTTCAAAGCTCAAGCACTCTGATTTCCAAGAGGCCTTTCCTGCTCCCTCTCCCAAATGTTAATACCATCACTTCCAAGGTTACTTTATACCTATTTCATACGTATCTTATATATACACATGCTATTTTTCTGGCTATACCCTAAGCTGCTTGAAAAGAAGAACCGTTTTGCTGTTGTCTCTTTATCCTCAGCATCTGTCACAATGCCTGACACACAGTAGGCACAACACTTGTTGGCTGCTTATTTTCTCTCCTAGTAACTGATCTCTCAGACTTTACAAAGGACAGCTATGAATCCTAATGTCAAATAACACCAGAGGCTGATATTTCGGCTCTTCAATGTATAGTTTTGGTTTTGCTTTTTTTTTTTTTGTGGTGGGGTAAGGTTTATATCTTCATATTTAAAATTTTTTTCCTGTCATAAAAATGCTTATATAACATATATTTGAGATTGTCTAAATATATAGATGCAGTTCACTAGTGACATAGAAAGATATCTGGAATCGGGCTCACCTTTCTGAAGAGTAAGAATTGGGGTAGAGACAGGTAGGGTCCAGGAACACAGGCTAAGTGATCTCTCCTCCAGTCTCCAAGAGAGATATTGGGCTAAGATAATGTCTTATCTGCCACCCTTCAATATCTCTAGTCTAAGGGGTATGATTCTAAGAGGTTCAGAAGAAAAACTGCTTTCCTCATAAGTCTCAAGGAGAACGGTAACCCTTAGATTACCTCTGCCAGCTTAACCCTTTCCCATCAAATACTGGTTATACAAAGACCATCAGGAATAGCAAATTATGAGTAAACCCATTTGTCCAAATCAAATAGTAAACAGAAATCACAATAAGGTCTTAGATACTAAAGAATACACAAAGTAATTGAACTCTTCATCTGGAAGCCAACTAAACCAGGAGAAGAGAACGTCTCACTTAGCAGAGGTCTTAGCTTGTAGGTTCTAGAGGTCAAGGGTCATAATAGGGCATCTTCCCTCACTTATCCACCTTGAAGGCCTGCAGTAGCCACTAAAAAGTTCTTGCCTAACTTCTTTCTCAACTACCTGCTTCTGAGTGCTCTCTCTCTCTCTCTCAAAGTGTAGGGTACAAACTCTCTTCTGCAGATATCAGTGTCAAGCTTAGCATTCCCTCAGGCAATTGAGAGAATTGGTTCCTTCTTCTTATATACCACAGAGATGAAAGGTGTCTTTCAGGGCACCAACTAGGGAAGCATTGCATTCCTCCCTTTGGCTAAGACTTTTTTCAGCCCCAGCAAAAGTCAGCTGGTGGAAGTTTGAAACACATAGCTATAGAGCATGACTACAAACACTAGTGATTTAAAAAACAAGTGCGATTTTCCTGGCATCTCAGATAACCAAGCTGCAGTACAAATGAAAACAAAAGAAATGTTCATTGACAAGCAATAGACCATTACCTGACAGAATGAATACTATAATGATAACAAAATCTAACAATAAGTATATATATAAAATAACCTACATATAAACAATTAATAATAACAAAACGATAATAGTAGCTAGCATATATACATACATATATATATATATATGTGTGTATATATATATATATATATATATATATATATATATATATATATATATATATATATACACACACGCACACGGAGAGAAAATGAGAGAGGGAGGAGGGAGAAAGGGAGAGAGAGAGAAGGAGGAGGAGGAGGAAAGAGAGAGAGCGACAGAGAGAGAAACAGAGACAGAGACAGAGAAAGAAAGAGAGAAAGTTTTTAAGTTGCAAAGTGCTTTACAGCTATCTCAATTTATCCTTACAGCAATAACTTTGGTGGGGGTGTGTGGTAAGTGCTATTCTTAGTCTCATTTTATAGATTAGAAAACTGAGGCAGACAGAGTCTAAGTGACTTTCCCAGGGTCACACAGCTAGTTAGTTTCAGAGACAGAATTCAGACTCAGGCTTTCTTGATTCTAGGTCCAGCATGCTCTCCCCTGAGCTACCCAGCTACCTGTGATGATGTTACATACAGGGCATGCAGGGCATAGCACACACACACACAGACACACACACACACAGACACACACACACACGAGTACATACATATGCATAATACACAGCAATTACTAATAAACAACAAAATAAAACATGACTAACAAAGTGAAACTAGCTATTTATAATATTGGCCCCTATATTTTTTAAAAATATAAGCCTACATATTTTTAAAAACATATAGCAAACATCAGCATATATGCAAAACAACTAGTGGAGATATTACCATAGCATGAAATAACATAAAACATAGCTAAATGACAGTAAAATGAATGGATATTTTCAAGTTCACCTGCAACATCATGAGTAAATCTATGGCCCAGATCTCATTCACTTCTCGCTGGTTGATCTCTTCACCTTGGCTAGAAGATGGCCTTGGCTGACCATTAGAATCATTACAGATTTTCTAGCTATAGTTGGGCTGATAGCAGGGCCACATTGGCTATCGAGCTCTGTGGGATGTTCTTGTACCCTGGAGTCTACATAGCAACAGACAGGGCAAGGAAAGAGCCACCTCTGTGTGATCCTACACAATCCATTTTACTCCTTTGAAACTTAATATCCTCATCTGTAGAATGGGGCTATTATTACTTGTGCTATCTACCTTACAAGTTTGTTGTGGGGAGTATACTTTGTAAACTTTACAGTGCTGTGTACATACACGTATATGTGAGCTCACTCCCTTCTCTCCCTCTACCTTTCCTATCTCCCCTCCTTCCAATCTCTCTTGTGGACAATAGAGAGCTATGGACTGTATGATAATACAGTCAAGTAGATTCCAAACTGATTGAACAAGCAGATCTAAATAATGTTAATTATTGAATTCATGTGAACCTGAAGGAGCTGGGTGATGCCTGTTTTATGTTCAGTATGATACATTTATCAGTGACTTGTGAGAAGGATGCCACATAGGTCTTCATCAATTTGTAATAACACAGAACTGGGAAGAATTGCTAATCTGTTGGATGACAAAAGTGGGATCTTGACAAGCTGGGGATAGAGGCTGAACATGAAAAGATGAAATTTAATGGTGAAAAATATGAAGTCCAGCACTTCCGTTAAAAACCACCGATAAAACAAGTCAAAGAATGGTGGACATATGGTTAGAAAGTCATTAATATGAAAGAAAACCCAGAAGTTTGAATGGGCCAGAATCTTCACATGATTCAATACCATATATTTTTGTTGAGTTGTTTTGGTCACATCTGACTCTTTGTTACTCCATTTGGGGTTTTCTTGGCAAAGACACCACTCCAGTATCCATATACAGTTATCCCTTCCACAATGCACGGGCTAGGGGTACAGCACCTCCATAATCTGGAAAATCTGCGTAAAATTTTTGGCCTTCCTTCATACCTTAGAGAAGATCTGATTTTTTTCTTTTTCTTTTCTCAGGTGTATGCAATACCTTATTATAAAATTTGGGTTGATATTGTACGGTACTATACATACAGTTTATGCATTTCTGAGTTTCTAAACATTTTCTGTCATCTGCTGGCTTTCACTCACCATCTGTGGCTTCTGCAAAATTTCCCCCCCAAATCCCCATTTAATTTCTTATGCTGGCCCATGATATATCAAAGCCATGATGGGGAAAGTTGCAGTGTGGAAGAGATAACTGTATAAGGCAACCCAAAAGGCCAATGATATTGTTAGGCTGAAGTAATTGAATGTAAGCTCTTGAGGGCAGGAACCATTATTTTGCCCGTTTGTATTCTCAGGGTTGAACACAGTGCCTGGAATACACTAGGAGCTCAATAAATGCTCAGCTGGATGGGGTATGATACTTTAGTCAGTCAGTTAAATGAATGAGGGCATAGCTTCTTTGGTATGACCTGGTCGGATCACACTTGATACCTAGATGCAAAAGAAAATGTTTCATAAGATATCTAGAGAAACAACTTGAATAGAAAGTTAACATTTTCCGGCCTTGTATCTGGTCCATTGCTGATGCCATGTGGAAGACCCAGGGTAAATGCAGTACAGTCCTTCAAACTATAACAAATTTCACATGTGAAACATCCCTAATGTGTGTAAAGGGTTTCTCAAAACTTAAAGTGCTAAATAAACACCAGCTGCAATTGTCATCCAAAGAGACTTGAACAGAACATGTATAGAATTCATTCCCATAAATTTTGACTCTTTTATACATTTGTGGGCTAAAAAAAATAGATCAATATACCATCTGGGATTTGTACTGCAGCACCTTCTTAGTGCCTTTCCTCTGAGATTATCTCCAATTATCCCGTCTCTATCTTGTTTTTCATAGCGTTTTTTTTTTATGTTGGCTCTCTTATTAGATTATAAGAACAGGGACTTTTTTTTGGCCTTTCTTTGTATTCCCAGTGCTTAGCATAGTGCCCCTGGCACACAGCAGGTACTTCTCAATCATTTCTTGTTGACCTGAATGGACACAATGATGCATTTCATGAGTGCCGTGATATGTGACTTTCAAATTTTGCTACTTGCTTATACTTGAAATGCTGCCTCTGTTTACTTCTTCCTCCACCTCACAGTGCCCTCATGTACATAGTACCCTACTCAATAATCACAATAGTTCTTGATAAATATGATATTTTTATTTTGTAACTTATTTTGAGCATTATTAATATTTTATTAGAAATAATTGATTTCCCACTATCTATGGGCTTTTTAAAATGTTTGTTGCATTCTTAAGTAGATCTTCTAATGCCTTGGGAGAATCAATGGAACATACAACCCAGACAATGAATAATCGGGTTTCTTTTTGTAAATGCTATTCCTGGTTCTCCTTTTACTGGCTTCAAATTATCACTTTTATTATGTAAATAAATAATAGGATCATAGCTGTACAGCTAGAAGGGACCTTGGAGATCATCTAGTTTAAACCTCTCATTTTATAGATAAGGAAATTGACCTTGAGCAAATTGCTTCCCCTTCAAGAACCTCCCATAGTTAGGAAATGGCAAAGTCAAAATCTGAGCCCAACTCCTCTGACTCTGAATTCAGTACTTTCCACTTCACCCCTTGAAGAGGAAAGAACACTAGATCCAAAGAGGATCTGAATTTAAATCCAGCTTTTTCTTCTCATTTTCTGTGAAGCCATGGGCAAGTCCTAACCTCTCTGGGTCACACTTGCATTCCTCATCTATATAATGAAGGTATTGGTGTCAAACTCAAATGGAAATGGGAGTCATTAAAATGTCCAAAAAGATTGTTGTGGACCACATATTAACTGAGAAAAACACATATTCATATGTTTCCTTCCTTTTATCCTTTCTTTACTTCTTTCTTCCTTCTTTCCTTCCTTTCTTTCTTCCTCTCTGTCTTTATTTTTTCTTTCCCCCTTTTGTTCTTTCTCTTCTTTTTCTTTCTATCCTTTCTTTTTCTTTCCACTTTTCCTCTTTTCTTCCTTTCTTCTTCCTTTCTTTTTTCTTCCCTCTTTCCTTCTCTCTCCCTCTCTCTCTCTCTCTCTCTCTCTCTCTCTCTCTCTCTCTCTCTCTCTTTCCTTCCTTCTTTATTTCATTAAATATTTCCCAATTACATTTTAATATGGTTTGGGCCACACTCAGGAGTGTTTTGGATCATATGTGGTCCATGGACTGAATGTTTGATACCTCTAGACTAGATAATATCAAATATGCCTCCAGTTCTAACGTATGATCCGCAGGGATCCTAGTACAGTTTAGTGTTTATAAAGCTTTTCCAAAAACATTTCCTTTCCGTCTTTGCAGTACTCCTGACATACTGAAAACAAGCCACAGTCTGTAACTAAGGCACTTGCAAAATCCCATCTTGTCTGGACTGCATCTGCATCCTTTTAAGAAAGAACAAAACAACCTGTTTATTAAATTAACTGTGTTGTTTCTTACATTGCATGGAGATATTCTTTCAATGTTACAACTTATTCATAGTAATTTTTTTAAATCGCACTACCAGACCATAAATAAAGTTGAACCTGCGGTTAAAAGACTCCACAATGTATATTTCCATGGTTTTCTGAGTCAATTGAATGGCTATCTGGCATTATGGCCTTTTTCGTGTTTCTTGTTCTTTGAATGGACTCCATTCTATAGGGGCAGCTATAGAAACAACTTGACTGAACAGCTAAGGAGAAGTTAAAGTTCATTGATCAGCTGATCCAGTAATCAGGTATCTGTTTGGGTTTGCTTTGTCAAGATATTGAAAGAACCTTCCAAGTATCCAACATTTGACTCTACCATTAGCTAGACAGATAGCCCAACATTCTTCAGGGCACTGCACAGTTAATGAAAAAAAAATTATTCTATGTTTCTTGATCATTGTAGATTACAAAAGAAATAGAATTCACAAGAGTATGTGTTTTGTCTTGCATTGTTTTAATATGATGGGTATAAGGTAGCCTCCATAGAATGCTAGTCTTGGAGCCAGAAAAAACTGAATTCAGGTCCTGCCTCTGATATACTGGCTCTATGACCTTGGTCAAGTCAGTCAGTGGGTCAGTAAATAAACATTTACCAAGTACCTACTGTGAATCTGACACCATTAAGTGCAGGGGATACAAAAGGCAAAAGATAGTCCCTGCCCTCAAGGAGCTTACAATCTAATGGAGGAGACGGCAAGCAGATAAATTTGTACAAACAAGCTATATACAGGACAAATTTGAAATAATTAGAATAATGAATAAAACAAAAAGATAATAAAGAAAAGAATAATAAAATAAAAAAGATAATTAGAGTAAGCACTAGAATTAAGAGGGGTTTGGAAGGCTGTACCTCAGGAGCTCCCTATGCCAATTAAATCACAGGTTCAGTTAAAAAAAAGTATTATATAACTTTCATTTGCCTAAGAATTTTTCTCCAGTCCAGCTCATGCTACTTACTGGCATCCCCCAGCCATATGACCAGCCATATGATTAGCTTCTGGCTATGGAAAGACTTTTATTCTATCAGCTCCACAAGCAAGGAACAACAGCAAGAATTTTTAGAAGTCAGCCAACTAGTCACAAAGATTTCTATCTGTTTGCTTTTGTGTGTCCTATGACTGTTTCTAGGGAAAACGTTTCTGTGATATAAATCATGTAAGTCATGTTAAGGTGGGGAGAAGGGGTGTGCAGAAGTTTCTAACAGGGCCCTAAGCATCGCCAAATAGGACAATGACCCAAAATGGGTATGATCCATATTTGCCATTCCTCATGGATTCCAAATTTCTTTCTTTTTTTTTTTAAAGAATGGAAAGCATCTAATCCAATAAAGGATAGGATTGTTTTAATGCTGCAAAAGTCATAACTCCAACAAAGTGGATACTTCCATTGCCTGAAAGATGAGCTTTCTGAGTTGCTATGATCTAACCAATTTATCACCTGCAGATGAGCTTTAGGCTCAAGTATATGAAGAGCAATTATAGAGAGAATGGTGCCTAGTTCTTCTCACGTTTTGGAAAATAGAACAGCTGTATGGTGACAACACTATATAGGCTGTCCCCAAAGCCTTAGAGTAGTTTTCAACTATTAAAGCTTAGCATTAGAAAATGGCCTTCCTAGCTTAAAACTACACTAATGCTTTTGGGACACCCTATGTAACATCTTAGAATGCTTTGTTACTGCTGTTCAGCCTTGAAGAGCACCAATGGCCTCACAAGGGTGATGCCTTGACTTGAGAGTGAATTGTATTGAAGCGAGGCAGAGCTCTGCAAAATCTGAGAATGTAAGCTTCTTGAGGGGAGAGACCATCTTTTTGTGCTTATATTTGGATCCACAGCCCTTAGCACAGTGCCTGGTACATAGGGAATGAATGCCTAATAAATCTTATTTATTTATTTTTTTTAAATTTTTTTTTTGGCTAGGCAATGGGGTTAAGTGACTTGCCCAGGGTCACACAGCTATTAAGTGTTATGTGTCTGAGGCCGGATTTGAACTCAGGTCCTCCTGAATCCAGGGCCGATGCTCTATCCACTGTGCCACCTAGCTGCCCCTCTAATAAATTTTAACAGGAAATTCTATTCAGAAATATCCTTTATGCTTAGCAATAGATAGATAAATGAATAGATGGATGGATGGATGGATGGCTAGATGAATGAATGGATAGATAAATAGATACATAGATAGATACATAGATAGGCATATTTGAGGACCTTAAATCTATTTATCTCTCTGTCATCTGTTTTGTCTAAATCACAGAACTTTCCTTATGTTCAGAACTTAGCTTTTCAGATGCTAACTAGCTTTGTGACTTTGGGCAAGTCCCTAATCCTCTATGGGTATCCATATTCTCATCTGTAAAGTGGGTATAATGATAGTAATCTACCTGATTTCACAAGATCATTGATTAAGAGCTGGATGGTAACCCCAGAGTTGGTCTAATCCAACTCCCTCACTTTCAGGATGAGAAAACCGAGTCCCACGGATATTTGGCGACTTGCCAAAGGTCCCACAGGTGTTAGGCATCAGAGGCAGAATCTGACATCAGAGCCATTGCTCTTCTCACTGCAGTAATTCCATCTCCAGGGTCCTTGTGAGTCTCAAGTGAGATAAGGTTTGGGAAGTTGCATAAATGTGAACTGCTATTAAAATACTGTCTTATTATATATATATATATATATATATATATATATATATATAAATTCTACATTACATATAGAACATTCTATATGTATTCTATATTCTGTATTACTACATAGAATACTATATAGAACTATATAGAATAATAGTTATTACTGCTCTATCCTAGTATTTTCTTTTGCTAAATATATAATTCTTTGTAGAAGGAACATAATTCCATTATTAATACACAATAACTGTGTTGAGTTTTCATCAGATGAATTTTAACATCACTGTTCTGAAAGAAAAATGCCTTTTCTTATCTGTTCTACTCAGATGCTTTATTAACTATTTACCAGTTTGGCACAATTTAAATCAATGGCTAATTCGATTGAAGGTGGCCTTTCCTACTTCATTCAGAATGAAGGTTTTATATCAGATTCTCTCACTTCATTTTCCTCATCTTATTTTCTAAATATCAGCACTGTGCATGGGGTAAAAGGGATACCATTTTATTGCATTGATTGAAAGAGTATGTGGGCACAAGGTAAATTACAATTCCAGATTTTATAATTCTTTTGGAAGTACCCAGGTGGGCATTTTAGAACCCTTGAATTCCAAATGTTCCTTTTGTTAGGAAGTATTTGAACTATTTCTGGAGCTCTCATGGTGCTTAAAAAGTTCAAGAGACATCGTTTCTAGGTAATTAGTCATTTTATCAGTAATGCTAACATTTTGATAAAACAGGTGAGTGGCACTCTTGAATGCCAAAGAACCTCATGGTGGCAGGCTCAAGGTTTATATAGCCTTGGAAAAGTAGGTGTTCCAGAGGGTAGTAGTCAACTCTGATTGGTTAACGAGTAATGATGGAGAATGAATGTTACAATGAGGGCCTGAGAGTGACATCGTGTCACTCTTGGACAGAGAGACTATCCCTGTACCCAGAGTACCTCCTGCCTTGGGCAATCTGGACAAAGGATCTACCTCCACCCAAATTAGATTGAGTGGAATTTACCTTAGATTAGAGATTACTTGTAAAGTTGGGTGGGGTCTGATAGAGGAGAAAATTAGTTCAATCTTGAGAGACTGCGTTTCTGAAATGAGGACTTTAGAAAAAGAGGAAACTCTGGATTTCCCCAAATCACTGGTTATTAATAATCACTTCTCTCATTCTCCAGTTGGTCATAGTTGTTTGATCCTGTACAGCACAGTAGAGTGAATGCTGAGATTGGAGTCCAATTGCCCTGGGTTCAAATCCTCCCTCTCACACTGACTCACGGTGTGACTGTTTCACAGATAAAGAAACCAGGTATTTACAGAGTTTAAATACCTGTAGTACTTATCTGCCACAGGCTTCTGTGAAAATCAAATGATATAATATATTCAATGCAATTTGCAAACTTCACAGCATTGTATTAAAGAACTGTCAGTTATCATTACTAGTTGAATGATTGGATTATCCTGATAACAGGCTAAAGAGTGATTTCTCATAACTATCAACCTAAATTTTCCTGGGAATAAAAAAATAAGCAAAAGCAGAGATGACATTAATTTATTAAAGTAGGATTTTAAAAGGGAATGACTTGCCTGTTTAGGTGGGTGTGATGACACAAAGTGGAATTTAGACCTGCTCTCTCCCCCTACTGGCTCCGAGAATAATAACCACAGAACACTAGAATTTTCATGTTGTTAAAAAATCACTCTCTTATTTAAATTGGCTAGCTAATAGGAAAATCCCTCAAGGGCACATTTTTCACAGTATTTTATTTATCACGTGGTGAAAGAACTTAGGAATTCATATCCAGAGACTTTCATTGGGCAGTCCACATCTTCACATTAATCTTTTTCAATAGACTTCTGCTGAAAAGGATTTGTATTGACTAAGTCACATGAAAATAGATTTTTTGGTTAAAGTTCTTACTTATTAATGCCAATTTTTTGTCTTAAGTAGTTCTGCAAAAATTACAAGGGGAAAACAAAGTCCATTAGGTCAGTTAATAACTTTAAAACCAATTGATCAACTAAAATAATAATAAAAGAATGAAAATTCCCCTAGTTTCTCCTTTCTAATAAGACTGTTATGGGAAATAACTGGAAAAAACAAGACTTCAGACTGTATGGCCACATTTTTATCCCTTAATGTTAGACAGACATAGATAGATAGATAAATTGATATTATTGTATTATGTTATTATGGACTTGAAGAGTCTCAGCTCTGATACTTACTAGCTGTAGACAAATCAATCTCTCTGAACCTCAGTTTTCTCATTTGTAAATTGGAACAATGCCATTAACACCTATACCTCAAAGGTTTTATTAACCTGAAAACATCACGTAAATTTGAATTGATATTTACTGAACATAAATGATTTGAAGATCAATATGATTCCAAAGGTGTTATAAAGAAAAGAGAACAGGAGAGATCAGAGGTAACAGGACATAAAAGAAAGGCCCAAAGGTGAGCCCAGAAAAAAGAGCTGTTTGACTGGGTACTGCCACTACCTTTTCCTCCTCTCTGTTTTCTATGCTTTTGCCAAATGTGGTCAAGGGCAGAGAGGGACTTTCCAACTCCAATCAACATGGAGAACATGACTAAACTTATTCCTAGATGAAGTTTGACACTGCCAACATGTTGTGGTTTCAGGGACACCAGGACAAATAATTAAGCTTGCCCAATGCTAGCCAAAGAATGAAAGTCAACCATTATGGTTTCGTTTATTTGATTCCTTTCAATGTTTCAATAGCCCTGAGAGGGATAACATTTTAAGCTGTTATAATCATTTGATTAATATTTCAGTATAAGTGTACAACAAGGTTTTTGGGGGGTAGGAGGACAAAATAAAAAAAAAAGAGGGTGAAGGCACTAGATATCTGAGATATATAAGAAGGGGATGCCACAGAGAAGGCATGTGCCAGATCCTCCAGCCTCTTATTGCAAGGGATCCATGACCCCTGACACAGATACACCTAAGAGAATAGGGAAAGGATCATTAGTTATCAATAACTCATCACCCGTCACTGACATATGTCCCAGAGACATAGTCCCAGAAAACATCAAAGGGCTAGTCATGACCTCAGGTAGTCTGCAGCACTGAACCAGATACAAGTCAGGAAGCCCCCTCCCACCACCACCACCACATACACACACCCCTGTAAGACTTTGGGAAAGTTACTTAACTCTGGTGAAAATACTTTGGGCAAACGGACAAGGATAGAGATAAATAGGTCAGGGCCTAGGCTAGATTTAAAGGATCCCAGAATCAGAATTTAAGAAATAGAAAGGACTTTTGTTATTGTCACTGTTGTTGTTCAGTCATTTCGAACTCTCCATGACCCCATTTGGGGTTTTCTTGGCAAAGATCCTGGAGTGGTTTGTTATTTCCTTCTCCAGCTCATTTTGCAAAGGAGGAACTGAGGCAAATAGGGTTAAGGATTTGCCCAGGGTCATGCATCTAGTAAGTGTCTGGGGCTAGATTTGAACTCATGAAGAGGAGTCTTCCTGTCTCTAGTGCTCTATCCACTGGGTCACCTAGCTGTCCCATAAAATGCCTTAGAGATCATCGAATTCAATCCATTTTATAGTTGAGGAAACTGAGAGCCAGCAAAGTTCATCTGGTTCTAACCTTTGTGGAAACTTAGCTCTGTAATGCCCTGGCTGCTTATCATATTTGTTGGCATTATCATACTCTGTTGGACTGATTCAAGAAAGCACCTACATCAGTAATAAGTCATTTAAAATACAACCAATTTCATTTTTTAAAACACAGTTTTGTCCTTCATCATGTCCTGAGCCTACCAATTCTTTTCTTGACATATGTATTTGTGAAGTAGAAATGTAAGATGTAGTCTTCAAGTCACCGGACTCACTTATTCTTTTCTTGATCCATATTTACCAATATATTCCCCACTATCTTCACCAATTTCTGTCTTTGAATTGAAGTGACTGAATCTCAAAGTGGATGTGTGCTTCAGCTGTTTGTGTATAGACAGACCACTATTTGTTAGAGAGAAATTAGCATAAAGTTTGAGCTAAGATTAAAAATAGGAAAAAAATAATTTGGCATGCAATTAAAACAACTCATCACTGATCTTTATAAACAAGTTATAGATAAAATGGAAGTGTACAATAGAAATTAGTATAATAAGTTCACACAGGGCAACTAGATGGTATAGTGGAAAGATCACTGGTCTTGGAGTCAGGAGGACATCAGTCAAATACAGCCTCAGACACTTACTAGATATGTGATCCTTGGTATGTCACTTAACCTTGATTTAAAAAAAAAATTTCACTCAAAAATTTCTTTCAACCAGACCTGTGATTTCATCAGCATAAAGAGCTCCCTGCAAGGAACTCACTCTGCTAATGTTAGTCAGCTACTTCTTTTTAATATATATTCTTAGCTCTGAGAGGTTTAGGTACTTGCCCAGGTTAATACAGGCAGTTGGTGTCAGAGGTGGGGCTTGAGCTTGGCTCTTCCTGACTTTAAGTTCAACACTTTATCTATGGTACTATACTACCTCTCATAGAGGAGTGTAACTTGTTAATCAATTTCCACAATAAAGAGACACTTGACTTACTTGGCAAGCAGAGAAGTGATGGCCAAACATACCACCAGTTTAGAATTTTTCTATTTTAATTTTCTTTTTTTTAACTTAAGAAGAATTTAATTTCCCTCTTTCCCACCCATGCCATTGAAAGACAAAAGAAAACCAAAACACATTTCTAAAATCTTATAAAGAAAGATAATGGAAAGATAATGGACATATAGTGTTGTACATGTCTCGTAAAGCAGAGAAAAATAGTGGAGACTAAAACCAGTGTAGAGAAAGGTTAGCAAGACATAGGACTAGGTAAAGTAATTCTGAGAGCATTTTAAAGTTAAAAATTGGAGAAAGCAAACAGAAGAAAATGGAAAAGATCTGCAAAGACTTTTATAACTTTTTTTACCATAAAAAACAGTAGAGCCACTATTCTGCCCTGCTAATAGCATAGTCTATTATGGGCTTTTTGAAGTGGTAAGAATATAGCTAGTAAGAACAAGGATGGGAAAAAAATAGTCCGATTAGATCAAATACACACAGAAGAAATCATACTAGAATTGACACAATTATGAGGTTGTTAATGGGTTGATTCCCAAAGTACCCAAAGGAGGGAAATTATCAATGGCATGGAAAAAATTTTGGACTTTGTAAATATTTTCCACACAAACCACAAATTCAGGACACAGTAAGTAGACCAGATTGAGTAGAGGAAGCAGAGAGTCTATATGAAGCAATAGTAACACAGTCATAGAGACAACAGTCTATGTAGTCATATGTAACAATAATGGTATACTCATATAAATATAGTCATATAGTCATAATGAACACTAGTTACATTGTCATAGGGAATAATATTAATGTAGTTATGTAGGTAATGGTTTATATAGAACAAAGGTTCTTAGCTGTTTTAGTGGCACAGACCCACTTGGCAGTCTGGGGAAGCCTACGGACCTCTTCTCAGAATATTTTTTGAAGCATTAAATAAAATAAGTAAAATTACAAAGGAAACTAATTACATTAAAATATAGTCATAAAAATATTTAAAAACAAGTTTTTGGGCACTAAGTTTGGAGCCCAGTGTAGAGCAATAGTTCAATGGTAGTTGGAAAGTTAGACGGCGGCCAAATCTCAGATGGTTAAGGGTTTTGGCCTGGATAACAGTGGAAAACGGGGAACCAAAAAAAAAAAAAAAGATTTTGGATGAAGGTTATACATAGAAAAAGCCTTAAATTTAAGAATATTAGTGGGTTGTTGTTGTTTTTTTCTTCCCCCGGGATGAAAAGGAAGGAGAGATTGTTGGAGGAAGACCAGATTATTACAATGGACTTGGCATAAGACAGTAAGGGGCTCAACCAGAGAGGTGTCTGTGGAAGTAGGAATGAAAGTGAAATAATGGATTTTAGAAAGATTAAGGAAAGATTTGCCAGAACCTGGAGATATTTTTGAAAACAGGGGTGTGACTGAGGAAGGCATCAATATGTTACTAAGTGTTTAAGCTTGAGTGGATGGTAGAGAAATGAAACTCATGCCAAAAACAGTCCATGGCACAAGGGATAGCCAGTTTAGAGGTATGGGTAATAGGGAGAGGTGAAAACACTGAATTTGACTAGGGACAAATTGAGTTTGAGGTGATATCAGGACATCCAAGTGGTGATGCCCAATAGACAGCTGGAGATGGAGACAGTCTGTAATGAGCAGACACTGACAACCAGCTTTCTGTTCTGCAGGGAAAACAAAAGCATGATCGCATTCATAGAAACATATAGTTCTAAGTAGGCCTGGGGAAAGAGAAGGACAGAGCCTTGTATTTGAACATCAGGTCTTTGAGCTCTCAAGTCAGATGGCCAAAAATTATAGTGAGCTTTTTTTTTTTAAAGCATTAAAGCCTTCAAAAGCTTCCACAGCCTTGTACTGTTCCATCCTGCACTCCTGTAGCCTGGTCCCATTGTACCTATGGGCTTCAATTGTACAAAGGGACATAACCACTCTCATATGAGCCAGCCCAAGCCTGCTGGGCCCTTTCCTCCTCTTTCTGTACAAGTAGCATCAGCTGAAGCACCAGCCAAGCCTTGAACCACCAGAGCCCTGACAGAGCCTGATGGCTTCATACTGCGAGCTTGGAGTTGGCTTGGGGCCACTCATCTATCTTGCGACAGTCGTTCCAAAACCCAGGAGGATGTTCCAGAACTAATGAGACAAAGGAAACTTTTTCAGGATTTGACAATCATTTAGCATGCCTGAAACACAGAACTAATTTCCCAGGCACCTAGGCTTTGAACCTGGCTGCCATCATTGGATCTGGGCAAAGGAAGAGTCAGTCAGCCTCTAAATCATGCCCCTTTTCCCTTTTA
The DNA here is from genome assembly GCF_003287225.1 of Phascolarctos cinereus. Classification (NCBI taxonomy): domain Eukaryota; kingdom Metazoa; phylum Chordata; class Mammalia; order Diprotodontia; family Phascolarctidae; genus Phascolarctos; species Phascolarctos cinereus. The sequence goes on from NW_027555514.1 coordinate 45,665,777, forward strand.
AAAATAACCCACCTGTGTCCCTTCTTTATCAATCATATGGCTGTCCAAGGCCTTGTCACTTCTTCTTTGATGACAGCTTTTTTTTGAAACAGCTTTTATGTGGCTTCCTTGGCAAATCTCCTACAAACAAAGGTTGAATAGTAACACCCCCTGCTCAAATATGTTCAATTGCTCCTTTTTCTTATTACAGTAAGTCTGAAATCCCCTGCGTAACTTTAAATGCCCTTGGTATTCTGGTATCTTGTTTTTCCCACTTCTCTTCTTAGGATTCAATAACAGTCACATAATAATAATAATGATAATAATAATAATAATAATAATAATAATAATAATAATAATAATAATAATAATAATAATAATGGAGGCAGCGAGGTGGCTCAGTAGAGAGAGAGAGCTGGGTCTGGTGTTGGAAGACCTGAGTTACAATGCAGTCTAAGACAGTTACTGGCTGTGTGATCCTGGGCAAGTCACTTAATCTCTGTTTGCCTTAATCTACTGGAGAAAGAAATGGCAAACCACTTCAGTATCCTTGCCAGGAGAACCTCGTGGACAGTATTGGTGTGCTATGGTCCATGGGGACCCAAAGAGTTGGACCCACCTGAGCAACAACACAAATAATAATAGCTAACGCTTATACAGCACTTATTATGTGCCAGGAACTGTACTAAGCATGTTACAATTATTATTTTCTTTGCTCCTCACAACAACCCTGGAAGTTGGTTTCTATTATGAGCCTTATTTTGCAGATGACAAAATAGGCAAATAGAGGTTAAGTGACTTGCCCAGGGTCACACAGCTAGTAAGTGTCTGAGGTCAGATTTGAACTCAGGTTTATCCTGACTCTAGACCCAGTGCTCTATCCACTGAGCCATTGATTGCTATAATCCAGGAACATACCCAGTGTCAGACATACCAATACAGTCAATGCAAAACCTTCAGGTTTTCCTTTCCTGATCGACTCTACAGCCAGGGTGAGTGAGAACTAGCCTAGCTTTAGGCAGGGGAGGAGGTTTGACTCCACCAAAACACCTGTGTTTTGCGTGAAGCACCTGGTAGACAGCCACATGCCCAGCAGTCACTCACATTTAAATGTTAACTGGGGATGTGAAACAATGATGAGGTTATTGACTGAGCACTTGCTAGGTGCCAGGCACTGTGCTAAGCACTGAGGTTGCAAAGAAAGGCCAAAAACAAAAACAAACAAATAAGCAAAAAAAAAAAAGTCCCTGCCCTCAAGAAGTTTACATTCCAATAGAGGATAAAACACATGAATATACCCATAGAAATATATGTTTATGTACACACACATACATACACACATATGTATATATGCATGTGTATAATATAGACATGTGTAAGTAGGCATACACATGGTCCTTGGAAGATACGGCTTTGTGAAACACCAACTTGATTTTGGGGATGATCTTTTTGATGCTGTTTCACTAATAAGAGATGGCATATGCATAGTGCTTTACACATATTGCTCAAGTGATCCTCACAACAGCCCTGAGAGGGAGGTGCTATGACCCCCATTTTACAGATGAGGAAACTGAGGCTGAGATGCCACTAGGACTTGAAATCAGAAGCATGGTGGAAAGGGTAGGCAGCTGATTTTGAAACCTGGAAGGCTTGGGTTTGAGTCTTGCCTCTGATACATACTGACTCCATGCCCCCAAGTAATTAATTTAGCCTTTCAGTGTTCTAAGAAATTCTCTAGGAATATCTGGGTGGCAGAATGAGGGCTGCTATATGACATAGTGGATGGAGTCAGGAAGACCTAAGGTTCAGCCCTGCCTTAGACATTTACTAGTTGGACAAGTTACTTAACCTCCCTGGGACTCGGTTTCTCATCTCCAGAATGAGAGGGTTAAACTCAGTAGCCTTGAAGGTCCTGTCCAACTCTAAATCTATGATGCCGTGTGGCAGAGGAAGTGCTGACCTGTATTGGTAGATGGAGTGTCCTTACCCAGGAATTCCTTGTACTAGTAAAATTACATGTCCAGGCCTTATCCCCATCCTTTTACTACACCCATATCTCTAGGGCATCTCCAGGAACGACGGTTAGCCTGTGAATGTCAGAGAACCTCCATATTCTCAGTGGGTAGATAAAGAAGGCAATCACTCCAGGATGAAAAAGTGAGAAGGGTTTGTAATTTACTTTGGAAAACAGGCATGTGGTTACATGGAAGCATCACTAGTTAGTAGAATTACAGTGTTCTCAGTGGAGATAAACATGTATGACCATCAGCTACATCTTAGTGATTTCTTCTTCATCTACTCATTTCTCTCATCCTACCCATATCTTTCTACTCTCATCCTGAAATCTTCCTGGTTTCCTATTACTGCCTCCCTGAAACTTGCCAGCTGACCATTTGTTACTCTTCCAATTCGCCACCTTACTGTCCCACCAAAAAGCCTGCCCTCCTTAGACTTGGCCAGTCTCCATTCTTCTTTCTTTTTTTCTCAATTGTTGTCACTCTTCTCTACTCTAATGCAGTTTATGAGAAAACTCATATGCTCCTGAAGTCTTGTCCCCAAAATCACTTTATTTGCTTACTGTTATTATTATTTCAGAAAATAATATGTCATTAACAGGCCTAAGACAATCAGCCCCCACTAAAATCTAATATTTAAGAGAGACTCATCTGTCGGCAATTAAGAAGTCTGACTCAATGAATTTTGGGGCATATCTGACATTCCAATTATCCAGCTATGTTCCTCATTCCATGCTACTACCATCATAGCTATGACACTGAGCTCCTTGACATGAGGACAGGGACCATTTTCTATTTTCTAGTATCTTTCAGTGATTTAGTCCATTGATGTCTCAAAAAGATGTTGAACTTCCCTAATCTCAGGTACAATTGTGTCCCTTTAATAGATGAAGAAGCTGCTCAGAGAAACTAAGTGACTTGCCTTTGACCACATAGCTAGCAATTTTCTGAGATAGGATTTGAACATAGGCCTGTCTCTTTACTACAGGTCCAGGGCTCTTTTCACTGCTGTCCGTCACAACATGAGAAAACATCATATTCTATGACTTATCTGAAAGGTGTTACCACTATAGAGAATTACATATACAAAAGCAAAGAACTTTGGCCCAGTTAGATATGGTGGTACATACTAGAATCCATGTTACTGGAGAGGCTAAGGTTGGTGGATCTCTTAAGCCTGGAAGTTCTGAGCTGCATCAGGTTAAAACCAATGTAGATGCCTACTAAATCCTGTACCAATATGGTGAGCCCAGGACTCTAATCATCAGGCTGCCTAAGGAGAGCTAAACAGAGCAAGTCAGAAATAGACCAGGATAAAGCTTCTATACTGGGTAGAAGTGGGATGGGTTCCATGAGTGGCTATTGCAAGGTGAAAAAAAAATAAACCTTGGATAAATGAGGAGGGAAAAAAGTCAATTGACATAAGAAGTAAATCATTGCTTCCCTTGTCTCTGAGATTGTTTTGTTTGTTTTCTGAACTACCAGTAACAGCCAACAAAATGTCATCAAAGTGTCGGAGAAAAGAGGAGAAAACAAAGAAAGAGCTAATTTAGCTTCAAAGTTTTGACTAAAATCTGCTTTCTGTTAAAAATTAGCATCCATTACCTGCTTATGCTTGAACTCTTTTAAAGGTTCTCTCCAAAAGGAAAAGCTAAACGTGATTGGTATCAGTAATATAGACATGGTGCTGTCCTTGAAGAAGCAAAGGGTTTAAAATCAATGCATCATAAGGGAGAGGAAAACAAAAAAAAGGTAGCTGCCTCCCCCATACACACTTCAACCTTAATTCCTGAGCCAGCTTTACTGCTAAACTTCTCAGAAAAGAGTTCTCATTGGAATTCAGGTGGTGCCACATTTAAGGTTCCAGCCTGTGTTTGAATGGACTGGATAGAAACAGCCACTAGTCTGTCAGCATGCAAGAGTTCATATTTTGGGAAGCTGCCTGATTCACTGTATATTGTCTTTAACTCTAGGGCTTTTGCTTGAATCACTGCCTTTTCTTCTTGACATATTTTCCTTGCAATGATTAGTATACCATCAATTACTGCTAAATCAATTTGAAGTGGGATGGATTAAAATCTCTCACTACGAGGAATGGCAGAACATATTGATATGAGTATAATTGCATTCCTCATCTTTATTATTCCTCACATCCCCATGTTATTCTGAGAATACTTGAATGGACTGATGCAGAGAGAAAAAGCTGAACAAGAACAATATGCATGATTGTGACGCTCAGTTGTTTTCAAATCATGCCCAACCAATCGTGATCCCATTTGGACTTCTCTTGTCCAAAGACACTGGAGTGGTTTGCCATTTCCTTCTCCAGCTCATTTTACATATGAGGAAACTGAGGCAAACAGGGGTTAAGTGATTTGCCCAGAGTCACACAGCTAGTAAGTATCTGAGGCCAGATTTGAACTCAGGTCTTCCTGACCCCAGGACTGGTGCTCTATCCACTGAACTACCTAGCCACCCTAATATGCACGATACAGTTATGTAAATTAAGGCATCACTAAAACACAATGGAAATTGTATCGAATGCAATGACAAACATTTCTTCAGGATGACTAATGTTGAAACACATGACCCTTCTCTGGGCAGAGAGGTACCAGGCCACCAGTACAGGATGTTAGATACCCTGTTAATCATAGTCACTGTACTGACTGGTGTAGATGAACTGTTTTATTTTTTCTTTATAAGGTCAGGTAATATAGGCAAGAAGATTATTGAGAAGTGTAGTCAAAAAATTAAAATGAGTTAATAAAAAACTGTGATAACATCTAGCTACTTCCGATGTATTTGAGATTTTTTTTTTCGTATGGTGGAGAGGGGAAAGGATTACTAGAACTATCTTTTCTTCTATATCTGACTCCTAACCCTAATGCAGACAACTATAAACTCTATTAAAATTCTATCAATGCTTTTTAGGAGAACATAGAGGCAATTAAGGGTATTATAATAACTGCCATGTTCCTTCACTTTGGTCTTCTGTCAAATCATGTTATTTTCAATTAAATCCAGTTACATTCAAATTAGGTATTGGTGGAGTGACTAGCTCATAGCAAGCCCCTAAGAAATGCCCCTTGAGTGACAAAACCTGGATGAACTTTGCCTGATATTTTACAAAAATCTCACCTTTTTTGCTTACCAGGAATTTAAGCACAGCTAAGCTCACTGATGTTGCTACTGATAAATATATAGTCAGCTCTAAATTTGGTCTGGAATGTTGAAATGATCTTCATTATTTACTTGTGGTGAAGTTGACTTTCAAGTATATTAGAGGTTAGTCTCCAGTACTCTGGTTAACTACATGCTTTCTTAGCATTGCATATTTCTATTTTGGTTCTTAACCTGTGCCATGGACCCCTCTGGCAGACTGTAAAGCCTGTGGATCCTTCCTCAGAATAACATTTTTAAATGCATAAAATAAAATACACAGGATATAAAGAAATCCAATTATGTTGAAATACAATTTCCAGAAAGTTTAAAAAATGCTCGTATACTTCAAATTAAGAACCCCTATTCTACTGACTTTTTTCATCTCAACAAGGAAATGTTTTGAAACCTCAATTAGAGCAAACTATTATTGCAAATTGATGATAAAAACAAAATCATGGAGTACTATATATTAGTCTTCATTTTCCCCTTAATAGCTATTGGAAATTGAATTACTACATCTATTTCTTACCATAAAGAGGCATAATGTGGACATACTGATCCTACCTTATAGAGTTGGTATGAAGAAAGTAAGGCAGCTAGGTGGTACAGTGGATAGAGTGCTGGACCTAGAATTGGGAAGATCTATGTTCAAATCTGGCCTCAGATGCTTTCTACCTCTGTGACCCTGGGCAAGTCACTTAGCCTTATTTGCCTCAGTTTCCTCATCTATAAAATGAGCTGGAGAAGGAAATGCAAACCATTCTGGTATCTTTGCCAAGAAAACCCTAAATGAGGTTGTGAAGAATCAGATACGACTGAAATGACTCGGCAGCAACAAAATGAAGAAAGTGCTTTGGAAACCTTATGATGCTATAGAAACATGCTGTTAGCATATGGGAAGTACTCCACTAAAATATTCAAAATACAGACCATCACAGAACCAGAATCAGAGGCAGCTGAGTGGTGCAATGGATAGAGCACTGGGTCTGAGGCAGGAAGGCCTAAGTTCAAATCTGTTCTCAATACACTTGCTAGCTGGATGGTTCTGGGAAAGCTACCCCATCAGTAAACTAGGACAATTATAGCACATACCTCCCAGGGTTGTTGTGAGACTCGGATGAGAATATTTATAAAGCGCTTTGAAGACTTTAAAGTGATAGAAAAATGCTAGCTATCATTACCTAACCCAACCCTGTGACTCTTTAAGAATTGTCCTATAGCATCCTTTTCAGGTAATCACCTGACCTCGTTGATTTCCTATTATTAAAATGATTTTGTTGATGTTGTTGAGTCATTTCAGTTGTGTTTGACTCTTCATGACCCATTTGGAGTTTTCTTAACAAAGACACTGATTTGTTTGCCATTTCCTTCTCCAGCTCATTTTACAGATGAAGAAACTGAGGCAAACAGGGTTAAGTGACTTCTCTAAGTTCACATAGCTAGTAAGTGTCTGAGGATTTGAACTCAGGAAGATGAGTCTTCCTGGTTTCAAGCCCCATGCTCTATCCACTGCACCACCTAGCTGCCCTTTTTAAATGAATAAACATAAATAATACGATTAGGACTCAAATACTTGATTGGCTGTCATGAGTGTATCATGCGGATACTAGTGCCCATGGGTAGAAAATTTCTACAAAAACCCAATAGGAAATAAGTTTTAGTATATACTCAGTTTCTCATTACATTTTTCACTGAAATTTTTACCAAAGCAGAAACTGGGGGTAATTGAGGGTAGTGGTTATCCATGTGTACTGGCCATCAAGCCTATTGGGAGAACCAGAAGGGATGACAATTGACAAAATGAGTAGTGGTTCTCCAGTGTATTTCTATCTACTTGTAAGCAGTATATATTGTTTCAGTTCGTGACTTTTTAACATGAGGCACACACCTGGACTTGGAATCAGAAACGATCTGGATTCACATCCTGCTAGCTGTGTGGCCACAGGCAAGTTGTTAACCTTCATTGAATCTGTTTCCTCATCTGTAAAATGGAGATAATAATAATAATATAATAATAAATTATGGTCTCACTTGCTCCTCATAACAAGCCAGTGAGATAACCTTTAGGTATGAAAAATCTTTCACTAAGCATTTTCACTTGGTGTGTCTTTTGCTTGTATTGAACACTTCAAGTGTTCTACAAGCATGAGCTGTTATTAATATTATTGCCCAGAAACAGTTGGGTCAAGGGCACCACATGGTTGAGGTATATGCTCTGAACTCTATATGCTGAGCTAGCAGGGTTAATACAAAGAAGAGAGTATAGATTCCTCTGCCACTCTCATTGCAAACAAAAAGTTCTTAAATTTCCCCCAAAATACAGTTTCATAGGAAAATATAGGCTTAGTGAAGAGTCAAATATGGTGAGATCTTTTCTAGAATCCATTCTAATCTGTAAGATATTTTTCAAAATAATTTTAGCAGTCTCTGATCTGTGGGGGAAAGGTTTATAGCCAGCAAAAATAGCCTAATATTCAGCTTGAAGATAAGAAAGTAGGTTTCATTGTTTGTCAGTGGAAGAAACCACAAGGCTCATAAATATAAAACACTACTTACAAGGAGCACAAGTGTTTAAATCACTGTGCATTCTTCTTGACTGCTTATGGCCTGTCTCAAAATTTTTCCTGTCATATTTTGTCCTGGTTTATTGACAACATTTTACAAGAGGAATTATTGTCTTCAAGAGTATAATAGTGAGAGCTTGCTTTCTGCTGTATAAGGTTGTACTTCCTTCCCACCCAAAAAGCTAGTAAGATAGGTAAGGCATGCATCAGCATTGTATAGATGAGTCAATAAAGGTATCTTCACAAAAGTATCATGGAAACGGAGAATCATAACTCTGTAGGAAGGGCATATATCAACTAGAAGTTCCCCATGCATTGTTGGCCCCAATGACTGACTTGTGAGATGTTGGCCAGCTTCTGTGGTACAACAGAAGTAGCGCTCACCTTGGAGTAAGAATGTCTACATTCCAGACCTAGCTTTGCTCCTTCCTACCTGTCTGACTGCAGGCAAGTCATTATACATCTCCAGGCCTTCATTCCCTCATCTGTGAAAAGAGAGATGGACCTCTCAAAATCTACAATCCTCTGATTTGTCTCCAGTCACATAGCTGGGAGGTTAAAAGTACATTTATTTATTCATTCAGCAAAATTGTGAGCACCTACTATGTGCAAGCCATATAACCCAATCCTAGAGAGAACAAAAAATTGTGAAGATCCATGCCAACTTGGATTTGCAGTTGTGGTCAAGGGAAGTGAGGCTTTGGAAAATGAAAGAGAAAAAGGTACATAGTACATTTTGTTTATTTTTATCCTACAGATAACTGTATTTCTATTAAGCAGTATAAATGTAGTTCACTCCCATTTGGTTGGAATTTCAATGCTATTTTTTTTCAATATGGTTCTTTGAAATCCTACAAAAAATGGTAAGTGAGATAAAGTTAGGGTCTAGAACTAAGAACAGTGCTTTAAGTAGTTTTAAGAGAAGGCATGGTCAGCTTTGGTGCCACTCCCATGGTCCACATTCTGAGCTATCCAGCGAATTTGTACTCTCATTTTTCCACTGTGCTAATGCAAATGACATAACCTTTGGGGTAAACGGAAGCTTATAGGTTTTAGAGATTAGAGGCTCAGGGAGCTGGGGGTTGGAAAAAACTAAAAGAAAATATGTAAAGAGAGAAAGAAATTATAACTTCTTCATTTTCCTTAAGTATCTATCTTTCTTTAAATCAAGTAAATATATGCCTTTCAATGTTCCTTTAGAAAAAGCATCACATTATCTTGCATAACTCTCCAAAGTTAGGCCTATGTGTCATGTGTCATCAGTCATTTCCTGAATACCTACCATGTGCCTCCCACTTGCAGTTAGGGGGTGCATTGGATAGGACCCAGAGTCAGGAAGATCTGAGTTCAGATCTGAACTTAATAGATATGTGTCCTTGTGCAAGCCACTTAACCTCTGTCTCAGTCTCCTCCACTATAAAATGGGGATAACAATAGTATCTACCTCCCAGGGTTATTATGTGGAATAAAATGAGATAATGTTTTTAAAGAGCTTTGCAAACCTTAAAGCTATGTGTGTGTATGTACGGATGGATATACATATAAACATATACATACACATATATGCTAGCCATTATTACTGTTATTGTTATTTTTATCACAAGCTTTAGAATGGAAGGGAACCTTAGAGACTATCCCACCCAACTGCTGCATTTTACAGGTACAGAAACTGAGGTCCAGTGTGGTGATGACTCATTTGAGGTCACATTGCTAGTAAACTGCAGAACAAGTATTTTGACTTGGGTTCTCTGACTCCAAATTCTGGGCTGCAGTGGCTATGGGGAATAGAAAAAGTATGACAGTCCTTCATCTTGAGAAGCTTACAGTCTTGTCTGGGGTGACAGAATAACAACAATAATAGTAACAGCAGCAGCAACAACAACAACAACAACAACAATAATAATAATAATAGCCAGAATTTAAATAATGGTTTAAGGTTTCCAAAGTGCTTTGCAGAGGTTACCTTTCTTGATCCTCACAACAACCATTCAGGTAGGTGTTATTGTATCCCCACTTTACAAATGAGGAAACTGCAGCTGAGAGAGGTTCAGTGACTTTCACAGGGTCACACTAGTAAGGATCTGGGAAAAGATTTGAACTCAGGAATTCCTGAATCCAAGTCCAACACACATGGAGAGACTAGTGAGCTTCAGGAAATGGTGGGCCATCTAGCTGTCCAAGGAAAGGTGAACCAGACCACGTCAGAAGTGGAGTAAATGGCAGATATATAAGATATATAAGAAGCAATCCAAGATGATCTGCAGCTCAGTGCTATGTGTGAGCCATGTTAGGTAGCTGGAGATGCATTGAGTGTCTTCAATCCTCTAGTACCTAGCAGAACACCCTACCCAAAATCGAAGCTGAATAAATTTATTAGTCCTTAATAATTCTTTATCACAGATGAATAAAGACATGATATCTATAAAAAGCACTTGCAATCTTGTATTGGTATCCTCTGTACCATTCTTTTGTTGCTGTACAAACTCTGGCTGGCTTTTAAATTTCTTCATCATCTGGTTCCAATCTGCACTTATATAATAAGTCTTCCTTCACTCACTCTCTATTTCAGCCAAGCCAGCTTGCTTCCAATTTTCCCTAATATAATAGCCCAGTGATATTCCATCTCCCATCTCTTTTGCAGGCTGTCCTTCACACCTGGAATGACCTCTCTTCTTACCTCCACCTTACAGAACCCTAGTTTCCTTCCAAATTCAGTACTACCATATAGAGGAAACCTATCCCAAGACCTCAATTTCCTAGTGCCTTTCTTCAGGCAATTGTTTTGCATCTATTTTCTATTTCATGAACATGGGGCAGCTAGGTGGTGCAGTGGATAGAGTGCCAGACCTGGAGTCAGGAAGATCTGAGTTTAAATACAGCCTCAGACACTTACCAGAGGTATATCCCTGGACAAGTCGTTTAACCTTGTTTGCCTCAGTTTCCTCATCTGTAAAATAAGCTGGAGAAGGAAATGATAAACTACTCCTGAACCTTTGCCAAAAAACTCTCAAATGAACTCATGAAAAAGGCTGAACAACAACAAACATTGATAAAAGGAAAAGTCTAAATTAACACAGAATTCAAATTAAACTAAAGCTGACCCCAGTGGATGCCTCAAGGTGCTAGGACCAAAGTCATTTCTTTCTAACTCTAAGTCTCTGGCAATTTGTACAGCTAACCTCACCCTGGAGAGATGTGTTGGGGAAGTAAGTGAGAAAAGTATGAATGTCCTGGAGACCAGAGCACTAGAAAAGTGGGTAACTTGCACCTCTGCCTCTGTCTTAATTGTTTCTTGGCAAGGATAACACCTAGGTCATGGGACTTCCATTTAGTCAATTATATAATCAGAAAGAGACATCATTTAGTTGATAAATATACTCTGCATTTTGGAGGTTCTTGGGTAATGAAATTAAGGGGAAAACTAGGTTTTATTTCTTTTTAAAAAAACATAGGAAAGCATAGCAAATTGACTAAAATTGGGCATAAGCCAACAGAGCTATAGTCAGAATTACTTATACTGCTGCCAGTGAAATGCAGTTACTTGCTTTAAGCTCTGTGCTAGAGAACATTATCTCAGGGATGAAGGTGATGACAGGTAACTGATTTCTGTATAGTGGAATTAACAAGTATTGTCAAGACAACGAAAATCTTTCTTTGATGCCCAACAATGGTATGGCAGTAACTTTAGGTCCCCACAGGCCATGCCAGCTGGATGCAAGCTCTGGAAGTTTATACTACTTCAATTCAGTAAAACAAGTATTTAATAAGAGCTTGCTAGGTGTAAGGTACTGAAATAGGCAAAAAAAAATAGCTCCTGCTTGCAAGATTTCATTCTACTGGTCGGAGTGGTGTGGAGATGGAATTCAAGATGTATACAAATAAATATAAAGTTAATGGGGGTTGTGGCACAAAGCAGCAGCAGAGTACTAGAGACTGAAGGACTGTGTAGACTTGGTAAAGTCCTGTGTTGGAGGTTGAACTATAGAGGATGCTCGGGAGGCCAAGAGGTAGACATAAGAAAAAGAGTATCCCACTCACAAATGGCACAGATGGAATATTATGTAGGGAAACAGTATAGGCCCACTGGCAAATTGTGTGTCAATGGTCCCAGGATTCGAATAGCTAAATTCAGAGAATCGAATCAGCATATTGGTAATAGTCTGAAGGCAAAAGCTGGAACTAGAATGGAGTGACAAGGACTTTTTCCAGGGCCCTGGAATTTAGGCAATGAGTGGAGCCCTTGTAGCCTAGAAGCATAGAAACCCTAGCCTGAGCAGCAGAGAAAAACTATGTTAACAAAAATAATTCATTAAAACAGGAAGTAACTAGATTCCAAGTGAGTTCTTCCCTAGCCTACTATTATACTCTTTGCCCCAGTAGTGTTTAGGGGTCCTATTTTTATAGCACTTGCCTTGGCTATCATAAGAACACAGATTCAGAGTTAGAAGGAACTTGAGAACATCCAGTATAACTCCCTCATTTTATAGATGAGAAAAGCGAAACCCTTAGCCATTACATGACTTGCTTGAGACTCCACGGGGACTGAGTGGCAGAACTAAGACTCAGTCCCAGGTCCTCCATCTCAAAATGCTACATGCTTTCCACTGTAATTGACTCAAGCATGGCAATTCTTGGTGATTGTTCTATTGCTGATCTTAACGTGACTGATAAAATTGTCTACCCAGTTTGACTCAGTAAAGGGATTGTCAGTATCGACAACATGGCATATTAATAGCTAGTATTTAGAGATAGCTCTGATTAGTGGAAATAATGAAACCCACGAAGTGGCTATATGTGCTAGAGTTCATACTATTCAAAGTTATATATTTTTTTGGTAAAATATGGCAATTCTTTCTAGACCAATGGAAATATGGAGTGTGAATTAAAAAAAAATCAACCACTTCAGGGGATTTATTATTCATACTAATTGGGACCAATCTGTATGGCACTTTAAAGTTTGCATTTATATATTCACTCATTTATTTAATCCTCACAGCAGTACTGGGAGGTAGATGCTATTACCTCCATTTTACAGATAAGGGAACTGAAGATCTGAAAGATTAAGTGACTTGTCCAGGGTCACACAGCTAATTAAGTGTCAGAATTAGGAAGACTCAAGTTTGAATGGTGCCTCAAGTCCCACATTCTATCCACCATGTCACTGAGGTGAAGAGTGCTTCACATTCTTGAAGTAAAAAAAAAAAAAGTTAATCTGGGGCCTCCATCAAAGTACTCCTTTGCTTTCTCACCATGGAATGAAGGGTGACTTAGGTCCTTGAAGGCTATGCCAATAGATGTTCAGCTTTGACAAATTCTACTGGAGGGATTTGATTCCAGAGGGGCTTCTTATACAATTCTGGTGACACATTGGTTATCTTTTATCTGAAGAGCAACCTAGTTAAGTTTCAAAAACCTCATATCCAGCTTGATTACAGGGTGATCCATTTTTTCAGCCACAGTAACTCTCAAAGACGAATTTCCAAGTCAAAGAGAGGCTGAAACTGGCCTCAGTAAAACTATCTACATCAACAAAGTGTTGAATCTTTGAGGAGTTGAGCTGAAATAATCACTTGAGATTCTGCACTATTAATTTCTTTAAAAAAACCCTTTAGTTGCCTTTTCAGGTATTGGACATTGATAAAGTTATTTCATATTCATACCTAATCGTACATAATCTAAAGATGTGGCATCATATTTAACACTGGTTAAGCAGGTACATTAATGGTGTCATAATTTGGTGGTTAAACAGGTTTATTTGCTGCATGTTAATCAACACATGAATTTTAACAAATCCAGGGATAAAGTAGATTCAAATGCATTTTCCCCTCCATCAATATAGCACTAAGTTAATGAGTATTTAATAGCATAGTAATTAGTCATTTAGTTGCATCTACTTTTGGAAGAAATTACATGTAAAATTTAAAAAGTGTATTTGAACCTCTCTAATCCCCATTGTACCTCACTTTATGCTGAGGATTATATAGGAAAAGTATGCCCTAAACAGAAATACCAAGGAAGCTACTTAGATTAAATTTTCAACTCCCCAGTTGTCAGATCACCATGACCGTTTTGTTCACTTGTGTTAGAGAATGTCACTTAAATTTAATTATTTATGTCCTTTCTTTATATTGTACACTAGTAAATAAATACCCTAAAGCAGACCTTAAAAAATAATGAAATCTCTGACATGCAGGCTCTTGCCGTAACTCATTGTTAGTAAAGCTAAGGCTGTTTGACATTTGAGTGAGAAGCATTAGATTTATAGAAGAGCAGCATTAGTTACAGGGTATGGAGCAAGGAAGAAGACATTTTTATTTGGACTGAATGTTTTAACATACTCCATCATTTACATTTTGTGTAAAAACAGACATCAGTGGCTGTAAGTTTCAGGCATTGCCTGGTAGTACACATTTAAGTGTTTCAGGAGACATTTTATCAAGCCAACACAAATTCATGTTAATAATACCTGCCATGTACCATTTCACAGGACTAATTAAACAATTTCATATTATGCCTGCCATGGGTGATTGCTACTTACCAGAATCTGACTAATGCTGTAACCCAGAAAGAAGCACGCTGGGCCCCATTTCCATGTGCCCACAGGTGTTCACACCAAAGAATGTGCTTCTGCATCCATTGCCCACTTTTGATACACCTGCTAATTACTCCCTCAATGGTGTATACAAATCAGGTTATTGCATGAACAGTCATAAGAAGTAGAAATGTGGGGTTGATTATTGTTTCTTTCTCTGGCAACCCACTTTAGTTTCTGCTATAACGGAATATTTTGAAAGCAAGCATTTTAAAATAAAATAAAACATATCTTTCTCTTAAATCTTCTAGTTATTTTCAATAGGAAAGAAAAAAATTAAAATCCATGGGTTTGATTTCTCTCTTGTTTGTCAAAAATACACACTGTCATGGGAATTATGGTCTATTACTCAATGGCTGCTACCATGGAATCCTTATGGACTGCTGTCAGATGAATCCAGGCTGAAATTAGATAGTTTTGAAAGGTTTTCCCCAAAACAAATGCCCAGCATTTTAGTGACAATATTCTTCAGGTGATGTTACATAGCTACAAATTATTTGAAGAAATAAATTTGAGGATTACCCAAAGGGCAATGGAGAGGATCATGAATAGGCTGAAACAAATTCTAATTACCCAAGTAATATGGTGTAAAGGAGGTCATCAGAGAGGTGAATGACTGGAAAAGAAATAGGGCCAGCCATAAGGCAAGATAGATGATTTTCATTTGGTATCCATGTGAAGTCAAAAGGATTAGAAAATAACCCCCAATACATTAGGTAGTTCCCCTATGAAGAATCCTACAGGAGAAAATTCACACAGGGTAAGAGAGCGTGGATGAGTTGCAGTCTGCATCATTTGATGGTAGTGCCCACATTGATTAGATCAGAGATACATCAAAATTGACAGGATCTCAGCACTTGAACTTATTTTGGTTTTGTTGAATAAGAGGAGAGAAATATGAAAAATCTTATCCAAGTTACAAATAGAATTTGAATTTTTTAGCTATAGCCACTCACAAAGTGAGGAGGGCTGAAAATTCATTTGTGGAGAAAGTGCCTATTATTGAATCTATCAAATTATTTAAAATCAGAATCAAAACCCAGTGGGGAGTTGTTGCTAGATTTGGCTAGATGGGTTTTTTCCAATCCTATACCAAAGTCTTTATACAGTTTCATAAGACTTGTCAGAGTTTGTGCTCCTCCAGCACAGTCTTTGACAATTTAAGGTGACTTCGTTGTCACAGTGATACATCAGAATAAGTATTTGGGGAAGAGGGCTTTAACAGAAGAAGAAAGTTATATTGCATCTCCAACTTCTCTATCCTCCCCTGGCTTAATAACTGAAAACTCAAATGCATGTGCCTAGCAAATCAGACAAAAAGAGCTAGTTAAGATCTTCAACAAGCAAGAAAACTTTGGATCAGCTGTTTCCTCTACAATGATCTCAAATATCTGTGATATCTGAATCAAAACTATTGCCTTCTACCAAGATATCATGCTGCATTAGCCCATTTTCTCAGATTGTTTTTCTCTATTAAAATGCAGGACATTTTGACTATTTATTTCTCTCTGATGCACCTCTAACATTAGTATGCAGACATTTTAATAACCAAATACTATGGCACATACTGTCTGCACAATGTGTCTATAAATTCTAAATTTAATGTTATGCAGTTCATTTCCATCGCTGGAACATTATTTTGCTTCCTGGTTGTACCTTTATAAATCTTTTTTTCCTCAGTTGGCAGTTTCTACAAAGTTTGCTGCAACATACACCTCCCCAACCCACACATACCTCCACTAGCAGCAGCATCTTTATGGTTTATTCTCTCCCCATGTGATCATTTTCTTCTTCTAGCCTAGGACTTGGAGGCCACTCAGCAGACCCTGGATAAGTGAGAATGGAGTACATATGGTGTCTCATTACTGAAACTGTGCTACTGAAAAAGCCTGCTAAATTAAGGTCATATCTAGCCTGATTGCATCTGACTATAGTTCTGTCCCTCATTCCCCAGCACGTGAGAATATAAAGATGAAAGTGCAAGAAGAGAAAGAAAATACAAGGGAGGAAATCTCTTCATCTCTCTTTAAGGCTCTCAAATTCAGACCTCATTATAAGGGCCATAGGCCACAAAAGTTGACTACTCAAATCTATCTAATCTCAGCACTCTGGATAGTTCCACTGCACTAAAGCAGGGAAGTTTCTGGATTCTATTTTCCTTTCTTCTCTGCAGTATTTTTACTTCCCAAGCTGCATCCAAAACAGAGACCTTGAAGGCAACTTGACATTACATTAAATCCTTTTTACAACAAAGTTGGTGTATATTTATAGAAAAGATTTGCCGAGCCAGATAATGGTCCACTAACGCTGAGCAGCACTTCATACAACAAAAGCCCAATACAGCTAAAGAAGTTGGCTGTTGTCCTTTGGGGTTCCTTGCTAGAGAATGTGGATCAGCGAAGCCAGAGCAGAGTGGTAAGCAAAATTGTATTCATGCTCCCAGAGGGT
The DNA here is from genome assembly GCF_003287225.1 of Phascolarctos cinereus. Taxonomy (NCBI): domain Eukaryota; kingdom Metazoa; phylum Chordata; class Mammalia; order Diprotodontia; family Phascolarctidae; genus Phascolarctos; species Phascolarctos cinereus. Next base: position 45,682,537 of record NW_027555514.1, read on the forward strand.
GGAAATTTCACAAAATTCTACTCTTAAAATAGACAATATTTGTAGGTAGGAATGGAAGCGTAAGTTGAATTTAATACTTACACTTCCATTCCTACCTACAAATGTTGTCTATTTTAGGAGTAGAATGTATAAATGGAAGTTCATTTCATATACTCTACTTGAAGACTTTCATTTAAAATTTCTAGGTTCCCTTAGTCCTGTGACTCAGCAAACATATTTTCACATTAGTCCACTTACTTTGATATGATAACTTAAAACTTTGGAATTGAAAAGATCCTCCACATTCTGTCTTCTCCAAACCAGACAGAATTGATTCCCATATTTAGGACATGGGAATGGGTGGAAGACTTGATATACTTACTGGATTTTATTTCTATTTCTTAACAGAATTCTCACTTAACTTCTGGTACACATGAAGTAAGCAAAGAACATTTAAATATCCACTTTCTCTGTTGACTAGAACATTTGCCAATCCTCCCACATGAGTTGAAGAACTACCATCTTAATAGACAGATTTGGAAATCTGCCTCCCAATCCACAAAATACTGGCTTCTGCGGATTGAGAAGTGAATTTCAGAGACACCTACCCTCTATCAAACACAATTTGTCTATATCCAGGTCTCTGGATATAGAAACCTGCTGCTGATGAACACAAGTACTATCATAGTTGAAGCTTTTGGGGCAGGGGAGAGAGGGAGAGTGAAAGAGATAGATTGACCATCATTGATTAACCCTGGTGTATATTTGCAAAATCTAGGGCTTCTAATACTTGTGCTTAGAGGGATGGCGCAGTCTCATATTCTTTAGAGCAAAGAACTTTACCTCAAATATCATGTCATCATGTAGTCATGCTTCCATTGAACAGAGCCCCACCTACCCATGTCTGGGATAGGTACCAGGTATTATTGAGATACGCAAGTTGCCTTTTGTTGAGAGAGAGGATGCCAAGGCACCCAGATATACCATAAAGAGAATCCCCAGGGAAACCATATACAGTACCCATATCTTTCCCTAGGCTCTGAAAGTCATTTTGAGGCAGCTCCTTTCTCTACTGAGAAGTCAATTCAAAGACAAAAGGCCTGTGGTCGATCATATCTAGGAGCAAGACTAGCTGCCCTTCCTTCTCATTAAATACTCCAGATGTTTGTCACAGCTTGACACACTGCAATGATGGCTTAATTGCTTGTGATATCACTCAAGTATTCTGTATGGCTCCTCTGGGTTCCCCCCTAGTTGTAATACTAAAAGTGGAATGAAGATGCTATATTTTAAAAGGCCTCTTTTCTAAAGATAACCCACCAAAATAGGACTTCTTTAGATTCCATTAAACTATTAATGAATGCAGTATTATCAATGTAATTGTTTTATTACACTATTAGTGAATGCAATTGAATGTTATCCATTTATCAGATTATAATTCTTGTTTGAATGACACCCCCCAGTAAAAAGAGAGAGAGAGAGAGAGAGAGAAGAGAGAGAGAGAGAGAGAGAGAGAGAGAGAGAGATTGACCATTGTTAGGAAGAAAGAAAGAAGAAAGGAGATATGGAATGTTTAATCCTGAAGTGAAATTCTGAATAGACTTGCAATAAACAAAAATCTGCAGTCACATTTCTAGGAAGGAAAAGTCTAGGGTGTCCAGTATTCCATCACTTTTGAAGTGTTAACAAGCTTGTTAGAATAGGGTCAAAGTCTTCAAATGGAGCTATTATTCAGCAGTTGTGTTCACAAAAATCTTTTGGGGACAAGTAACTCTTGAGATCATTAGCCTTTGGCTCTAGTAAGGTCTGATAGATGAATCCTATAAAACAGAGATACAGCTTTACTCTAGAAAGGAGATATTTAGTGGGAAATATGAAACACATGGACTATTTAGGGAATTCTTGGCTTAATAACAAACACAGAAACAGTATAATTTGAATGATCTATCAAGTTAACAACAAACATAACTCTATTAAAATGACTTTTATGCAATGAAAATCACATCTGCAAAATCAGGAAGATCTGAATTCATGTCCAGGATCTGACACATATTGGCTCTGTGGCCTTGGTCAAATCACTTAACCTCTCTCTAGGCAACTCTCTAAGACTATAAATTATAAAGAAGTTACCAGCCTGCATTGGTAGAGGGAATTTCCTCATCCTTATACTTCCTTATGTCAATGAAATTATTTGTCAGATTCCTACCTCTTTCCCTAATAATAGCAGGTCTTCACCTTTGCAACTTCAAATTTCACAGTTGTCCAGAGAAACGAAAGTTAAGTGATTTACCCAGGCCTATATATTCAGCATATATGGCAGAACTTGAACCCAAGTAATCCTTGTTTTGAGAACACTCTCCACTATGCTATACTTCCTGTAGATAATAATCCTCAACAATGATTCTAAAAATATAAGGTACAGAATTATTTTAAGATGACTACTATAGATTATCATTAATATTTGCCCTAGATTCAAAGTACTCAGACAAGGGATTAGACTACTTGAATTTCCCATCTACAAGAGAGAAATGGAAAGATGTAGGGGAAGAGAAGAGATAAGGGGAAAAGGGAGGGGAAGAGAGAGAAAGAAACACAGAGACAGAGAGACAGAGAGAGAATAAGGAGAATGGACTCCTCCTTTCCTCAACTCTAGTAAAAGGAACAGGGGAAATCTCTACCCTTCTGTTCATCCTAGGAGAGGGGAAGAAGAACGGGAATAAAGCCAAGAAGCTAGTCTCAATTGGCCATCTAAAAAAAAAAAAGAAGAAGCAGGAATCAGGGCCAAGATCAAACACTGAATAAGACCCTGAATAAGGCCAACTAATTTCAGTCAAATTACACCACATATTTCTAGTCACATCACTTCAGTTGGCTTCTCAACCATTCCCCATACCAAGAGTAAAACAGTGCCTATCTACCTAGGAAGTTCTGCCAGTAAGCAGCTTGGAAGGAAGAGATTCTGATCCTAACAGAAAGCCATCTCCCTCTATCCAGTTTCCATGACTTCCTTGAAAAGTCATATTTCTGTATTCTGTATTCACATTCCTGATAGAAAGCTGTCTCCTTAATCATTACAATCTGTGACCCATTTGGGGACCATATCTGTACTGATGGGAGTCAATTTGGTGAAATCACACTATCAAACTCCTTTTGTGAGAAAACTATAGTCATAATCTAAAATCAAGGAAGAAGAAAGCAAAGGAGATTATAGACCAACATCATAACAAATATTTATTTTTTACATAAAATCCTATCAAATGTAATATAACAATTTATATAAGAAATTATGTATTACGATGAAAGTGTATTTATATCAGGAATGCAAGGATGATTCAAAATTAGGAAAAATCTGTATAATTAATCATAATTTTTTTAAAAACCCAAACCACATGATTTCCTCAGTAAATTCCCCAGAAGCCTTAGACAAAATAAAACACTTTTTTATGCTAAGGAAAGAAAAAAAAGTATAGGCATAGGAGGATTTTGAAATATGAAAGGTATCTAAAATAAGTATCTTATACAAAGGGGATACATCAGAAGCTTTTTCAACAAATACAGGAATAAAACAAGAATGTTCATTCTCCCCACTTTTAAATTTGTTTGTTAAAAATGCTAGCAAAAAGACAAGATAAATAAATTAAAATTGTAAAGATAGAAAAAAGGGAGAGAAAACTATCCTGATTTGCTGATGATAATGATTTAAATATGAAATTCTAAGGTGTCAACAAAGAAACTAATTGAGATGATAGCTTCAAGATGCAAATTACAAAATAAACCCACAAAAAATCAACATCATTTTTATAAAATAACAAAACCCGAGCAGCAGTAATAGGAAGGAAAATCCCATTTGAAATAACTTCACAACGCATAAAATATTTGAAAGTCAATCTACCAAAACTCAATCTATACTTGAATAGATTAAATTACAAAAGTACCCTTTAAAGAAATTTTTTAAAAAACTGAAGAGGTTGGAGGAATATTCAGTGTTCATGGTCAGGCCATGCCGATATAATTTTTTAAAAATGATGGTTTTGCCTAGAAAAGTTAATTACAATTTTAATGCTGCATCAATTAGACTATCAAAGGGATGTTTTTAACCAACCTCAATAGAACAATAACAAAATTTATATAGAGGAATATAAGGTATAAGAAATCAAGGGAAATAATGAAAAGGGGCAGGAATAAATTCCTAGCATTTCTAGACCTCAAATCTATATTATAAGGTAGCATTCATCAAAAAATTTTGGTCTTTTTTAAATAGAAGTATGTCAGTGGAAAAGACTAACCCAAGGAGAATTAGAAATAATGGAACTCAAAAATCTAATATTTGGTAAACCTCAAAACATAAACTACATGGAAAAGAACTCTCTATATTATAAGAACTGGGGGGAAGTGGCACTGGAAAGACTGAAAGAAATTAGACTTAGGCCAATATTCTCATACCAAATGAATATAAATGGATTAAAATGGATACAAAATCTTAATATTAAAGATCATACTATAAAAATTAGAAGAGAAGCAGATCATAGACCTATCATAACTGTATGTAGGATATATATTCTCAACCAAATAAGGGATAAATACAATTACAAAAGATAAAACAAACAACTGATTACATGAAACCAAAAAACTTCTGCAAAGACAAAATCAATGCAGTTAGGATAAGAAAGGAAGCAACTGAATGAGAAAGAAAAACAACTTGTATGAAATTTTTATAATCAATCAACAAATAAATATTTATTAAGTGCCTACTATTTGCCAGACACTGTGCTAAGTCTGGGGGTGTAAAAAGAGGCAAAAGACAGTCTCCGCTCTCAAGGAATTCATAGCATAATGTGAGAGACAATGTGGAAACAAATATATACAAAGTAAGCTATGCACAGGATGAGTAGGAAATAATTAAAATAGTGAAAGCACTGGAATTAGATGGGTTAGGGAGTGTCTTCTGTAGAAAATGTGATTTTAATAGAAACTTAAAGGAAGGTTGGAGCAGAGAAGGGAGAGCATTACAGGCATGGGAGACAGCCAGAGAAAATGTGCAGTGTTGAGAGATGAAATGTCTTGTTTGTAAACAGCCAGGAAGCGAGAGTAACTAGTTTGAAAAGTATATGTTGGGGAGTAAGGTGTAAGAAGACTGGAAAGGTAGGAGGACACTAGGTTATGAAGGGCTTTGAATGTCAAAAGGCACATTTTGTTCCTGGAGGCAATAGGAAGCCACTGGAGTTCAGTAAGAAGGAAGATGACATGATCAGACCTACATTTTAGGAAAATCACCTTTAATGGTTGGAGAATGGATTGTAGTAGGGAGAGACTTGAGGCAGACAGATCCACCGGCTGGCTATTATTGTAATCAAGGTATGAGGTGATGAGGGCCTACACTGGAGTGGTAGAACTATCGGAGGAAAGAAAGGGACATATTCAAGTTGCAAATGTAAAATCAACAGGCTTTGGCAACAGATTGGATATTGGAGGTGAAAGAGTGCAGAATCCAAGATGATTCTTTGGCTGGGAGCCTGAGGGACCAGGAGAATAGAATTACCCTCTATAGTAATAGGGAAGGTAGGAGAGGGGAGGGTTTGGCGAAAAGATAATAAGCTCCATTTTGAACATATAGAGTTTAAATGTCTAGTCCAGTCTAGTCCAAGATGCCTGAAAGGCAGTTGGAGACGTGAGATTGAAGGTCAGTGGAGAGACTGGGGCAGGATAGGTAGATTTGAGAATTATCAGCATAGGCATGGTAATTAAATACATGGGAGCTGGGGAGATCACTAAATGAAGTAATAGAGAAGGAGAAGAGGGACCAAGATAGGGTTTATTATACACACACACACACACACACACACACACACACACATACAGGTAGAATGTATGCACGTGTGTGTGCATACATATATACACATGTGTGCACACACATGTATGGGTAGGCTTACATACATATATACATATGTGTATATACATATGGGTAGGGTGTGTGTATGTGTGTATATACACACATATATATATGTGTGTCTGTATACAAACACACACATAAACACACACACACACACACACCCCTCCAATAGGCATTCCTCAATGGATAAATGGTCAAAGGATATGAACTGACAGTTTTTAGAAGATTTTCCAGAGTATTCACAACCACCAAAAAGATTACTTGAGGTCACTAAAAATGAGAGAAGTAGACACAGAACAACCCTAGGGTTTCCTATCACACCTTGCAAATTGGCAAAGGTGACAAAAAAGGCCTTTTTCAATGTTGGAGGGGTTGTGGAAATATAGACACATTGTTGGTGTCTATATTGTTGGTGGAGTTGTGAATTGGAGTGATCATTTTGGAAAGCAATTTGGAATTATGCAAATAAAGTGGCTAAAACTGTCTCATGGCCAGACATAGACCTCAAGCACATCATGAACAAAAAGAGATGACTCACATATGCCAAAATGTTTCCAGCAGTACTTTCTGTGGCAGTAAAGAGCTGGAAACCAAGTAGATGCCCCTCAATTATAGAATGGCTAAATACATGGTACAATGCATTGATTGTCAACTTTTTCCGTCTATTGGTCAGTTTTGTTGATTATTTATTTCTCTTTTTCTTTGTTTAAAAAAAATTCTTTCTTACATAGGATGACTCTCTGGCAGAGGGAAGAGGAGGGACAAAGGGAAGTTTAGATTATATAAAAACTAAAGTTATCAATAAAATTTGTTTTTTAAAAAGGCACAGAGGTAGCAGATGGAACATTGTATAAAGAAACAACAAGTAGCTTAGTTTGATCGTAATGTATGTGCATAATGGGAAGTAATGTGTAATCAGACAGGAAAGACTGGGGCCCTCCTCTCAGCTAACTCCCTCCACAGAACCATTATTGGAGGAACAACCTTAATCATGCTTCACCTCATTCATGACTTCAGTCTCTCCAGAATCCTCTTCCTTCTCCTCTACCACTACATTTCTCTTCTCTCCTCCAGCCTTCACATCCAACTCTTTTTCTTTTGTATTTTATCCCCCTATTAAATTAAAGGTCCTTAAGGGCAGAGACTATGTAATTTAATTGTATTTGTACCCTCGGCACTTAGGACAGTGTCCAGCACATAGTAAGTGCTTAATATATGCTTGTTGACTGATACTACACACACACACACACACACACACACACACACACACACACACACACACAATACATATGTAAATACATTTATGTGCATCCGTGTGACCCGAGCCTTAAAAACTATTTGTATGGTACTCTTCTCGTTGATGGAAATTGGTTATTATTCTGTGCTTAAGTAAAGGGAAGAACTGATGAGAGCTTGAGAGAAGAGAGATCCTGGTCTTCTGGTTCCCAGGTTTGAGAGAGATTGCTTTTTTTCAGATTCTGGTTTCAGACACTGCCTGAAGGGAGAAAAAGGCTCTAGGAAGGCACCAACATGTAGAGAAGCTGGCACTGTCATTCTATCCATATTCCCATACTCTAAAGACTTCAGGGAATTTCCCCTTGGGTGAGATCTCTCTCTCTCTGTCTCTATCTCTGTCTCTGTCTGTCTGTCTGTCTGTCTGTCTCTCTCTCTCTCTCTCTCGCTCTGCCTCTGTAAATAGGTTTATTTACTATTCATCATATGTGTTTATTGTGGAACTGGCATTTGGTGGGAAAGGAGTCAAGCCTTAGATATAAAATTTGGGGTAATCCTCCATTAAAGGATAATAATCAGGAGTGCAGTTTAAACCTAAAAATTATTTCTGCTAGATTAACAATATTTAACCCATCAGATTGATATAACATCCTAGCCTGGTACTCTTTCTCTGAGGGGAGTAGAGTGCCCAGCCTCTGGCCCTAACCTCCTGATTCCTTCCTGGCAGAAATCAATGTCTCCCTTGGATACAAGAGAGGTGAGAGGAGGGGAAACTCTGAAGATATTTATTTCTGCCTCCCCACAAGCCACATCTCGACAGAACCATGTGGACACTTTCAACCTACATTGGCAAAACACATACCACACAAACCCCTTACATATGTGTGTGTAAATTTATAAACCTTTCACAATGTCTCTGCCTCAATAGAGGAGTTTGTATTGTAGTCCAGTATAATTTCTAGTACAACACGATCATTCTCAAACTTCTTAAATATCAGCTAATGAGCCCCCCATTTCACAGAGAGCATTTCTTTGGTTCATTCCACTCATGTTTCTCTATTACTGTGATAGCTACATGAAGATGTCTTTATTTGACTCTCGTAATTTTTTTTTTTATTAAAGGAGCCGTCCCTTGGCTTGCTTCTTAAACATCCCTACTCACTGAATGGGCATTGCCTCAGTCTAAGTGACAACTCTGAAAGACTTTTGCTTAAAAACTCCAAGGTCTCCTACTGCATTCAGGGTCATCTCCAGTTGTCCTGATCTAATATTTTTTCTATTTACAGCTAGGTCCTGGTTGGTGAGAATAATGAATCCTGGAAATTAGACATTGCATATCAATCCACCTCATGGGATTTATTATTTGCACCTAGATGTATTTGTCAGAGCAAAAAAAAAATTCCCTCTCAATTTGGGTATATCTAGCTCAGCTGCTTTTTTTTTCTTTTCTCTTTTTCATGGTGGCAATATTTTGAGTATTTTCCCACAAGTATTTAAGTGATTGCACTGCTAAATCACTTCTGCCTAAGGATCTGTGTGTAAAAGCCTTCCCAACTACCAACCTCTCCAGAGGTTAGCAAGCTCATTAGCAAATCAAAAGCCCCCCTCAAAATAACATTTGCTAGAGAAAAGTCAAACCAGCATATCTAACTGCAAATAGCTCCAGCAGTAGACCAAGACTGCCCGTGGAGACTAGACCAAATCCAACTCAGAATCCAGCAGGATTACTGGTTCCCCATCATCTGGAGTGCACACTGACTGTGATCTTGGCTGAGAACCAATTTTGATTGTGGCTTTGTGCTCATTGCAGGCATATGAACTTTGGAGAAACCTATTATATTGCTACTGGGTACCCAGTGCCAGCTTCAAATTGTTAAGGGGGAAAATCAAATGTTTGACATCAGTGCCTGCAAGTCATTCTCAGTTTTGGGTTGAGCACACCAAAATGTGGCTTCCCCTAACATTTAAATGAACCCAATATTCCAATTTTTAAAAGGAAAATCTTTTTTCCCATGTCCACACTGTAGACTTTCTAGCTTCCTTCAAAGGAAAAGCTCAGATGCCATGTTGTACATGAAATATTTCCCAAAGGCCTTAATAATAAACGATCTTCCATTCTGTTGAAATTACTTTGCATTACTTTGTAAATATTTTCTTTTTCTTATCTGGCCACAAGATATTTCCCTTGCATAGAATATAAACTCCACGGATTCTCCAACTGGCTCAAGGACACATATGCTAGTAACCAACAGACCCAAGAGTCAATGTTAGGTCCCCTAACACCTGATGGTCTGATTTCATCATGCTTCCCACCTGGCTAATTAAGATCTCACTTCCATTCATAACTCATAAAAACCAAGGCTTTGAGGCTGGAAGAGACCTTAGAGATCATTAAGTCCAAAATCTCCCATTTTACAGATGAGGCATTTGAGTCCTAGAGAAGTTAAATAACTTGCTCATGATCACACAGAATTTGAACCGAAATGATTAGAGGTAGGTAAATGGTACAGTGAATAGAGTGCCAGACCTAGAGTCAGAAGACCTGAGTTCAAATCTGGCCTCGAACATTTACTAGCCGTGGGACTCTGATAAGTCAAGCAATCTGAATCTTCTTCAACTACCTAATCTGTAAAATGGTGCTAGTACTAGCATCCATACTCTCCTCCCCAGGGTCGTTGTAAGGATAAAAGCAAACAGTATTTGTAAAGCACTTTGCAAGCCTTAAAGTGCTATGTAAATACGGGGTGTCATTATTACTTGTTCTTTCTCTGATGCCTGCTCTTTTAGATGACGAATTTACAAGATCTGGCAACTCTTGCTTTAAGTTACTTCTCCTTGCCTTTAATATCAGGATAACCTTTTAAAAACTGTTAAAAAAAAAAAACGGGAGATGGATGCAGAGGTCTCCCATCTCTCTGATCCCTTACCAATGAGGAACTGCTGCGATTAGCTAGATGGGTTATGGTCATCAATCTATTAAGAAAGGGCTAATGTGAATTTATAATGTTGAACTCATTCTGTAGGTAGCAGTAAAAGAGGTTTCAAAAAGAGGTTTACATGACCTTAGGTTTATTCATGATGATAAAGCAGAGGCTATTGGAGTATGTGATCAGAATTAATTATACCTTGTATTAACAAGTTTTGCAACTTACCCACCTTGGCTAAAGTCATTTAATCTCCTGTGGTTTCAGTTCTCTAATCTTTAAAATGAGGAAATTAGGCTAATAAAAATATTCTCTTACATTTTTATAGTGCTTTACAATGAACAAAGAACTTAAAATTATCTAATTTGCCCTTCTCAGAAACCTGGGAGGTGGTAGGGTAGGTATTAATCTCCCTAAGTCTCGGCTTCCTCATCTGCAATATACAACTTGCCTTATGACACGTGGCTTACACACAAACTCTGAGGGTCTTCCCCTCTCAGACTTTCTTTTGTGGAGGCAAACTAGGTCATCTTTTGCCTCAATTCTTACCTAGCCTTTAATTATTGAATGGGTTATGCCTCAGACAAACTGAGACCTAGAAAAGACTTTAACTTAAAAAGGCCATGGTCTCCTACTGTATCTGGGACCATTCCAATCAACTTGACTTATGTCTTGTCACTGGACACCAATTACTGGAGGAGAGAGCACAGCTCCCTGCCTCACTTAAATCCAATTCACTTGCAAGTCAAGACATCATCCTCCTGATGGTATTGGTCCAGTTAGCAGTCTGGCACTGCTTCCACCCTATAGCTTTCTCTTCCAATTGGTGAGTTCCTCCCTGCATCTTCCATACTCACTTCAAACCTGGCTCAGCCCAGGACTCCTTAGACTACTTTTCCACCTTTACCCTTTATGTACATCTTTCTCCCTACTTTTTCTTTTCCCTTTTCTGTGTTGTCTTCTCTCGTTGGAATGTAAGCTCCTTGAAGGAGGGAACTTTTTTCTTTTTGCTTTTGTTTGTACTCTCAACGTTTAGCACAATTCCTACAACATAGTAAGTTCTTAACAAATATTCTCTTTTCTCTACTCATCTATCTGTCTTTTTAGAAAGAGCAGCTTTGTGGTTATCTTCTTGATCAATTTTTGAGGTAATAATATCAACCATCATTTTTACTATTGTTTTGACATATTTCCCTCTTTGAATGAGCTTAAATTACAGGGTGCCTTTAAAATTGTACTACTCCTGGCATATTGCATTTGGCATGTATTTGGTTAGGTGTAGCTGCTACTCTTGACTTCATCTTCTTAAGTGTCATTTCTATTACATGTTAGGCTGGTAAATTTTAATATCTGATTATTCCAGGATCACCGATGCTAAGAGTAGATTGCTACAGAAATACTGACAAATCTTTTTGTATCTTTTTGTTATCTTTCCAATTTCATTCAAAAATGCTCTCAGGATCATTGGATTTAGTTGGGTCTTAGACCAATATTTATGTAGGTTCATTTTTTTCCTTTCATTGTTTCTCTGTGGTTTGTCAGGTGATATTACTCATACTGTTCTGTAATTTTCCTGTAACATTTTGCAAATTAGTTTAGATTTTAACCAATGTTGTATTTGACTTTTGCATCTTTATGTTTGGCAAAAAGATCAGAAGTTTGTTAGCCAAGCCAATTCTTGGCTATCTTGGCTTTCTTGTTGTGGTGACTGATTACCACTATTTCTGAAAGAAGTTATAATGTTTATAATATGATATGAAACAGGATCTTTATTTTTATCCGTATGCCATTTGTCAAGGTCACTAGTGTAAACAGGATGGGTAAGAGCTCTTCTGATTCCATGAGGCATATTATCCTCTTTGTCCTTCCTTCTAGTTTGCATTTAATTTTTCCTTTGATCTATCAATAGAAAACAAGTTATATATTTAAAAGTCCATTAATAAAACTTTTTTAAAAGAGAGAAAATATAAGGTCTCTTTCCATATAGCTATTTGAAACTTCTTGTTTTGTTTATAGTAATAATATCAAAAGCTGTCACCTAGTTTCTTTAGTAACATACTAACATTTTGGTTCTCTTTCTGTGATTTCTTTGTCCAGACAATTAAATTAATCAATAAAAATTTATTCTTAACATTCATTGCCCCCATCTTATGGCATTCTGCCAACATAATTGCTGAAGTAAAAGTGGGATACAGAAGACTTAGAACTATTTTGTTTTTGTCCATTTTATGGGTCACTGTGACTAAGTAATTTATCACCTAGTGGCCAATCAAGGCTCTATCCTATGGCCTCCTCTCTTCTCCCTTTCTACTATCTCATTTGGTGATCTCATCAACTCTCATGGGTTCAATTTTAACTTCTATGCAAATTATCATCAAATCTATTTATCCAGTTCCAATCTTTCTCCTGATATCTAGTCTTGAATCTCCAAATATCTATTGGAAACCTGATACTAGGTATACCGTAGAAATCTCAAATTCAACATATCCAAAACTGAACTTACTCTCTTTCATTCCAAGCTGTCCTCTTTTTTCCAATTTCCCTGTTTTGGAATTTAGGTTCATAACCTCAGTGTTATCCTTATCTCATCACTTGCACTCACACCACATATCCAATATGTTGCCAAGTCCCATTGATTCTGCCTTCATAACATCTCTTGGATATGCCCTCCTTTCTTCTCTGACACTGACCCCACCATGGTGTAGGGCTTCACCACTGCACATCTAGACCATTGCAATAACTTCGTGGTTGATCTTCCTGCCTCATATCTCTCTTAATATAGTCCATCCTCCACTCAGCTGCCAAAATGTCCTTCTTAATGCATGGTCTGATCATGTCACCCTCCAACTGAATAAACCACAGGGACTTCGTATCACCTATCCTATCATCCAGAATAAAATATATAATCCTTTGTTTTTAAAACCCTTCACAAAATGTCTCCTTAGTACTTTTCTAATCTTCTTACTATTTTACAATCAACATATTCTACCAGTATGCTCCCTATTTCTCACATGAAACACTATGTCTTGAGTCAGTGCCTTTTCACTGGCTGTCACACATACCTGGAATGCTCTCCCTTCTCATCTCTACCTCCAGGATTCCCTGTTTTCCTTCAAGACTCATCTCAAATCTCACCTTTAGCAAGAAGCCTTTCCTATCCCACTACTCACTAACTAAAGTACCTGGAAGTAGAGGACTTTCTACTAATGGAGCTGTCCAGGGTGCTAAGAGACAAGTTAAGCCAATATCCTTCTCTCAGGAAGTCCCTATTACATGAGAGATGTCTACAACACTGGTAAACTTGTTAATTGCAGACTTTTCCAGTTCAAAGGATCATATTTAGATGTTGGCTCACTAAACAGCAAAACGGTATTGTTGAGCTTAACAAGAGCTCCTAATAAGCATGCCAGCCATCAGTTAAATAAGAAAACCATCATGTTAATATCAATACTGAAGATAAGAAGGTTAGTCAATTGCCTGACATTAATTAGCCAGTTGCCAGACAAGTACTTCTGATACACAGACACTAAGCTGAAGCCTTCAATGATAAATGAAGGATGGTCTTTTCAGTTTTAGGTCTTCATGCTTCCATTTACTTCCACTGAAATATGAGCAGGCTGGACTACATAATCTCTGAAATCCTTTCCATCTCTAGAGCTAAGATCTTGTATTGTAACAAACAACATAGGGATTGAACCACACAATTTAGTGTACCATTTAGTTTGTTTTTGTATAACAGAACAATTAGGAAATCAGGCAATATAATCCCTGCCCTCAAAGGGATTACAAATATGCATATGGTATCTAGTTAGAGAGACAAAATTCTCACATGTATACTTCTAAATCCATCTTTCCATGTACGTGTGCGTGTGTGTGTGCATGTATATATTTTCTCTCTCAAGCTCAATATTATTGCAATGTGCACATATATGCATCCTCAAGAGTTATGGGTGAAATGTTCACCATTATTCAAGTGTATCAGGTGATAATTTTAATAGGAGCACAACAAATACTTGTCTTTGAAAAGAATGGTCAATGACTTCTGAGTATTCAAAAGAAGTTACAAGTATTAATTTGGTCACAGTTTTGTTTTCTGACAAATAAGTATAATAATACTTGCACTGCCTGCATCAACAGGATCATTGCAAGGAAAACATTTTTAAACATAAAAGTGTGAAAAACGTGAGTTATCACTACTATTAGTATTATCATTGCTCCTGCATCACTCAGATGATTATATTACCAGTTTTACTGGCCCAGGGCCATGTCTGAAATGCTGTTGCCACTGTCTAGATGAGTAATTTCCTAAGGTTTTTGATTATGAGTCTCTATCAATAATAAAAAAAAAATTAAAGAACACATGCCCAACATGTATACGCTCACTTGGTTTTAAAATTGTATAAATGTATTACTGTACTAATATGTAGATTATAAAATAAATAAAAAATTAAAAATTAAAGGATGAGAGGAAGACGAAAGGTTTAATTTTAATGGCATGAAGAAATCTTTTTGCTCCCAATAAGATGTTATTAATGGCAATATTTTAATAAAAGCAACATGATTGGCTTTGCTTTATTATTTGTGAAAATCATAGTTTAATATTCTATGGTATTTCTAATTTTAAAGGCTGACATAGATTAAAAAATATAACTCACAAAGACATGGAAATCCTAATGAAAGAGTACATTGCTGGCTGTGCAAAATCATGATACCTATTTTTCAGTCCCATCCAGAAATTATGTAAGAAATTATGTAAAAAAAAATTATGTAATAAATGTTCATCTTCACTGGTAAATCAATTTCTCTTTGCAAATTAATTAGAAGTTGATTCATTTTTCTATTTTTAAAAAATGGGTTCAAAAACCTAAATGAAACTCTTCATTTGAAAGATTTTTAAACAGAGTAGAAAATTCTATTTTCAAGTTTTTGAAGTATGTGGATATGAACATTTTTGGGTTACATACTTAATTATTTTCAGCAACCCAAAGTTGATAGCAAGTACAGAAGAGAAGATAGTCAATAGAGTCAAATGATACAAAGGGGTTGGGAGGGTTGAGGACTAAGAAAAATCACCAGCTTTACCAATTAAGAGATCATTGATATGTAACTTTGGAGAGCAGTGTCACTTGGTCAAGGAGTCAAAGAGTTAAGAATTACAAGGAGATTGGAAACCTGGAAACAGGAAATATGTGAGGGAAGTAAGGAAGAGAGGGTGTTGGGGGGAAAGAATGTAATGAGATCTGAATGCAGATAGCAACTTCCATGCCTACTTAGCCTATGCCTACTCACTTAAAAAAAAGTGGAGAGGTCTTACCAACCATTGCTCAAGAGCCAATAGCTTGAGACAGACATGAGTTAGCCTGGAAGTAAAATTATTCGTGTGCAAGGACTCCAGGGGTTTAGAAATCAGAATTTAGTCTATGCCACTTCTCAGAGTACCTTGGTTTGGTAAAGTTCTAACTCCCTCTACCAGCAGCAGGAAAGAAAGAGTGGGACAAATGTTCAGATATAGTGGGTGAAGGGCAGAGCATAATTAGGTAGGATCAAATATCAAATTCTCCATTTGGGATTTAAATCCCTTTGAAACCTAGCCCCTTTTCACCGTTTTCTTACACCTGACTTCCCTCCATGTACCTTACAATCCAGACACTGGACTTTGCAGTACTTGAACAAAACATTCATCTCTTTGTCTCCATACTCTGTGCCTTTTCACTGGCTAGTCGTCATGCCTATAATACTCCCTTTTCTCACTTTTACCTCCTGACTTCCTTCAAGACTCAGCTCAAATCTGTAAAAGGCCTTTCTTGGCCTTTTTTCTTCCCAATGACTTTCCTCTGAAATCACCTTTCATCTGCACTTTGTGTGTGTGTGTGTACATACACACACATAGTATTTCTGATTAAATGCACATTATCTTTCCATTAGAATATGAGGACAATAATTGCGTTTTTACTTTTCTTTGTATCTCTAGCACTTAGCTCAATGCCTGACATATAGTAAGCAATCAGCCAATGTTTGTTGGCTGACTGTGTTACAGACAAGTCCACAATTAAGGGTTCTGGGTGGTGTGAGACTCTATCCTTCTTCCTCATCTCTAATAGGTTGACTGCATATTACCTTTAGGTCAGGCCATAGCCCCCACTTTGGAAGCCATTGGTCCAAATAACAATTTTTCACATTATGTGTTTTTATTTTATGATTCATTTAAAAAATTTTTCTGATAAAAGTAAAAAGTGGACAGTGTCATTCAAAATACTAGCAAGAATAGAGCAATGTTTTGATGACTGCATTATTTATACAGTAAAATCAGTTGCTAGGAGATGTGTTTGCAAATGTGCACTTAAGAATCCATGTTTTAAGCTGGGCACTGAATCCCTTTGGAAGGTCAGCCCTAAAGATAAAAAAACAGGGCTTTGGATCAGGGCCCTTCAGCCACATGTATGTGAGTGGGGCAGGGATAAGAGACAGGACTTGAATACAGGCCTTTCTGACTCCAAAGTCATCTCTCTATTCACCATATTGCCTCTTTCCACTATTATCATTAATAGAAGGACCTGAATTTAAGAATCCCTCAAAGGACCAAGTTATATCAACTGCCACAGAGCATCATTTTTATCCATAAGGCAAATGAAATAGAGATAGATAAAAAAATCATTTCAAAGTAAAATTATACTAAAAATTTTACACCAATTAATATTCCTGTTCCTTCGAGGGTTAAGATCCATTACTAGCAACTTAGCTTCGTATTCCTTTGTCATGCACTGGGATATGTGGGGGAGGGGAACCCTACCACTACATACCTGTATGTGATTGCTACGTTCCAACATCTCTGCCCCAATGTTTCTCAGCTGTTAGTTTCAAACCATCATTTCCTTTTGGTTTGCGGAGGGCACAGGAGAGCTGCTGAAAGAATGTATTCCAAGCTTTGTTCTGCCAAGTCAGTAAACTCTAACCTGCCTATTGCTTCAATATTTACACTGAAGTAATTAAGGGACTGTGTTAGCCTTCTGACAAGGACAGCTGACATGAGTTAAATGCTGCAGGCTACTAACAAGTTTTACTCTGTTTTCATTTGTAAATTTCCTAGCAATGACATGTATGTCTACAAGTAGACTAGATGTTACAAGGTAGAAACTACAGTCTCTATAGCTGATTACACATCTATTTTATTAAGAGTCAGAGATCATTTGTGAACTTCTGAAAATGAGTCAGCTATGATGACAACTTCATTAGCTTCTCTTTTGATTGAGGCATAATCTATTGAAGCTTTATTCCAAAGAAAAAGAAAGAAGGAAAATATATGTATGTATTTTTCTTCAGGAACTATTGTTGATAAAAAAAATTGTTTTTTTCAAAACAGATCAACCTAATCCTTCCTCAACCCTCTTTCTCTGGTGCTAGAAGGAAGTCTATTATATGTCTGCTAAAATGAAATGGAAGTTTTCAGTTAGAAACAAAAATGAGTATTTCAAAATTAAATGGAATTCATTTCAAGGAAGTGACTGTGGCCAAGATTGTTGAAAGGAGCATACCAAGCATGCAAATTAAGAGGACCTTACAACCTCCCTGGACTGGAATCTGGGTTGGAGCTGAAAGATATTGTACTGTAGCCCCCATCAACTCTCACTTTTCAAAATCCTAATACAGTGAAATCTCAGTTATCTGGAAATTGGCTTTTGAAGTAACCTTGCATATGGATCTAGAGCTGTTTTGGATATATCCAGTTGAAGACTGTTGGCATATTTGTACATTTTCTTCTTTTCCTCATTAGAGTAAGAAGAATATGAAATGCATTTTTCATTGAGGGATACATGCAGGCTGAAAGCTAGAACTGAGTCTCTGTACTCCTTTTGGGATCCACAGCGCCACAGCTACTGTTTGCTCCTGAACTTGCTCCTCACTCAGCTAGGGGCCAGAATACTCTATGCCACCCCAAGGTGCAGGTCATCTACTCAGTCTACCATGGATCTGTAACCTGGAACTAAGTAGTGAATGATTACAGTACTGCCAGATAGCATCTGTTCCTGGACCCTGTGCTACTTCAAGGATTTCTTCCTGCCCCAATGATTCCTGCCCTGGTGTCCAGGCTCATCTCCCTTTCAGTCTCTGGCTTCTGGGTTACTCTGTGGGTCACATGCTTGGTCAGACTGATCCTCTGCCCAATGTCCACAGACTACTGCCTCCTTAAGCTGTCCTAGGTTTGAAAAAATGACTTACTGTGAATTTTTCTTGGATTTCCCAATTGGAATTTGAATCATAATCTGGTATATTTTCTAGGTTTTTGTGAACGAAGTGTGGTGGGGGAGTTAGGCTA
The DNA here is from genome assembly GCF_003287225.1 of Phascolarctos cinereus. Lineage (NCBI taxonomy): Eukaryota > Metazoa > Chordata > Mammalia > Diprotodontia > Phascolarctidae > Phascolarctos > Phascolarctos cinereus. The sequence goes on from NW_027555514.1 coordinate 45,700,877, forward strand.
CACTTGCTGCTATTTATCCTGTATATAGCTTGTTTGTCCATAGTGTTTTGCATGCTATCTCATCCAATTAGGTTGTAATAGGTAGGGCAGGGACTGTTTTTGCATTTCTTTATATCCCTAACTGTTAGCACAATGCCTAATACATAGTAGGTACTTAGTAAGTGTTTGCTTGTTGACTTGTCCCACCTCTGATCATGGAGCATTTGTCTACACATATATTCAGTCCCATCTCCCCACCCCCATTCCAAGCCTTGGTTTGTAGGAAAGTTTGAGAAACCTAACAATGCTAAGCTTTAATGGAAAGCAAAGGCCCCCTGGATAGGGAAGGCATGGCCCAATTCACTGCCTTCCGTCTCACCCCCAGCTCCAGGGCTACTTTACTCCCAATCCCTGGGAGGACAGCTACATACACAGCAGCAGTGGAATAGAGGACAGCTTGTTACCTCCCTGGCAGTGTTCTCATGCTCTGTCAACCATTTTAAGATATAGGCTGGCAGAAAACCATAAAGCATGTAATGTGAAGATGTTCTTCTCTAAAATGCAATGGGGAGTAGACAGTACCTTTCCTGCAAGCCCAGCAGTTATCAGGGGTCAAAGACCTCACCCACATCACCCTAGGTAATGCTCTGCTATGGAGCCCTGAGGAATGACTAGAAGGAGGGAAGGGGGGAGGAGTGGAAGATAAGGAAAGAGAGAGAAGCAGAGACAGAAGTTTTATCTTCCCACCTCTTTCAAGTGGCAGTGACTAGATCAAGGTGAGATTTATGGGGAATGCCTCTCCTCCCCATCCCAAAAGAATCCTCATATTTAGGACAAAGTCTTTCTTTGGATTTACATATATCTTCAAGAGTAACAATTGCTGCTTCAAGAATTTCTATTTTGCTGTTGTCCTTTTATTGAAAAACAAAACAAGACAGCTTTCTTCTGTCATATTGTCAATTTCATGCTTATAAGTGGCAATTGGCCTCTTTATAGGAGGTGGTGACTATGCATACATTTTTCCCATGTTTGCTAAGTGAAGGCTACAAAGCCAAAAGAATGAGAAACTCTGCCTCTAACCTTGGACCCTTCCAGCTGTGAACCAGTCTCTGACTCTAAAATTTCTTAAGTAAACTCCATGAAGAAATACAATGGATAGGAGGAACACACTTCTGTTGTGGCAGAAAGGAAAGAAACTGAGTCCTGAGTAACAATAAAAGCAACCTGAAGACAGATCTGAGGCATTTTGAAAGATCTATTCCCCCAGTGGAAGGGGAGGCATGTTCTGACTTTCCAAGGGTGAAGCGATGTCTTTAAATCCTCCCTTTCCCACAAAAAGTCTAGAAGTACAGAAAATGAGACAGTAGATAGAGTGGACAAAAAAAGAAGGAAAACAAGGGGAGAGAGCAGGGCAGAGCAGATGGAGCAAGTACTTCCCATAGAGAAGAAAAGAGACAGTGACTGAGAGAGATTTCAGCTAGAACAACTCTGCCCTTAGGGGGAAATTGAGCTTAGGAGTTGGCAGGGAGTTTCTCATGATCATGATCTTTGAAGGATGCCCTGCTTGTGTGTGTGTGTGTGTGTGTGTGTGTGTGTGTGTGTGTTGTGTGAGAGAGAGAGAGAGAGAGAGAGAGAGAGAGAGAGAGACATTACATGCAAGAAAAAAGTCATTTGCCCCCCTTAGGGTGTCACTGTCCTTTGCTCAAAGCTTGCCACATTACTCATACAATTTAAATCATAGCAGTTTACATCATTAACAATCTAAATTTAGCAAAATGTTGGTACAGTTATCACTTTTATAAGTTATTTACAAATAAATTTAGGTACAATTTACCCACTGAAAAGAGGTACTTCCAGCAGGAAGGCATCATGGTATGCTGGCATAGTTGGGAGAGAGTTCTGAAGCCAGAGTCAGGAGAGAACTGGGTTTGAATCCCATTAATCATTGTAATTTTGGTGGAGTGTCTGGGTCTTTTCACCAGGGGGCAAAATTTAGAGAGTGTTAACAGTACTTGTCATCTTCCAACAAAGTTAAAACAAAAGCAATTAGAAATTTAGAATATTCATGTCCTGAGAGAGAAGTGATAGACTGAGGATGAAGGAAAAAAATAATGAGGCATATAATTTTGGGATATGGTCAATGTGGGAATAATGCTTGACTATGCATCCTTATTATGAGTTTTATTGTTCTTTTTTTCCCTTTCTCAATTGGAGGAGAGGTAGGAAGAAGCCAAAATAAATCCTTGTTAATAGAAAAATAATTTTAAAAGAATTAGTTGAAATTAGTTTATTAGTTAAAATATGAATCTATCAGAGTTCCTCCCTTGAGCACCTCCCCCACTTCTGCCCTGAAGTATTGTGTTGACCTCTTGGTGTCTGTCTCCCCATCTCGGCGTGGTACCCTGAATACCACCTTTTCCACTAAGAGCACACTTCCCTGCCATTTGCTCATGAAATGGTTTGTGGTTCTTCTTGCCTCAGGAATAAAAACTCCAATATACAACTCCCAAACCTGACAATAACTAAGGATGTGACCTTTAAGAAGTCATTTAACCTCTTTTTGCCTTCCTTTCCTCAAAACCATTTAATGGCATAAATTAAGCTTCTTATCCATGAAATGACAATAATAATGCCTGTAGCACTTATCATATAGAATCAGCTAATGTATGTAAAATGCTTCACAAAACTTGCTATGTAAATGTCACTTGTTATTACCACACATAATTCTCCATTTAAGCCCATCTTTGTGAGCATTATCTCAAAAACCTTTTGATGGTTTTTTGAAATATCATAAGCAGCCTTTCTAAATCATGTTCTTCATAATATGTGGGTAGAAGCCAATCCTATGAGTGTCCTGTCCTTCATCACCAACCTATTGTCTTTTGTGTAGTATTAGCCAAGAGATGCTATCGATATAAGATCCTTCTGGGAAGGATTTGCTCCTCTATGTCCTAATCTCACCTTTACTCTCTCTCTTGACATTGAGCTGTTTATGAAGTTCACGAAGAGACTGATGGGTCACACAAAAGATCACATTTGCTTGAATAAAAAATGTTTCCAGGAAAACATCAGAATTTAAACCTATGTCCCTATGAAAAGTGAAAATGAATTAATAAATCTATTGATGAGGGTGGAAGTGGAGAGCAGAAAAACTGGCTTGAAACTTAACATAAAAAAACCCCAAAGATCTTGGAAACTGGTTGTATCACTTCCTGGCAAATAGAGGGAGAAGAAATGTAAGTGGTGTCCAATTCCTATTCTTGGGCTCAAAGATCACTGTAAATAGCAACTTCAGACATGAAATTAAAAGATGTTTGCTCCTTGGAAGCAAAGCTATGGCAGATTTGGATAGCATACTAAAAGGCTGAGAAATCACCATGCTGACAAAGGTCCATATAGTCAAAGCTATGGTTTTTCCCAGTAACAATTTTTGGCTGTGAGAGTTGGACTACATGGAAAGCTAAGTGCTGCAGAATTGACACTTTTGAATTGTAGTGTGGAAAAGACTTTTGAGAGTCCCTTGGACACAAGGGTATCAAGTCAGTCAATACTAAAAGAAATTAATTCAGGCTATTCAGTAGAAGGTCAAATATTGAAACTGAAACTTAGATACTTTTACCACATAATGAGAAGACAGGACTCACTGGAAAAGACCTGATGTTGGGAAAGATTGAAGGAAAAAGAAAAAGGGAATGGCAGAGGATGAGATAGATAGTGTCATGGAAACAACACAGATGAACTTGTACAGACTTCAAGAGAGAGAGGAGGACAGAAGGGGCTGGCATACTATGGTCCATGGGGTCATGAAGAGTTGTACATGACTGAACAATTCAACATACTAATTTTAGATCACACAAATAAATATTCAGCAACATCCTGGTACAGTGGGAAAGAGATCTGGCTTTAGGTCAGAGGACATGGGTTCTAATCCTGCTTTCAGTCCCTAACTACCTCTGTGACCCTCTGAAAATCAATTGTCCTCTTCAGGCCTCAGTTTTCTCAACTGTAAAATGAGAGGAAGTTAGGCTAGATGGGAAGGTCCCTTTCAACTCTAAATCTATAATCCTATGAACTCCTTCAAAGGAGTTCCTTCAAAGGCAACTGCCAGAAGTAATTCATTTCAAACACAGTGAGTACTTGTTATGTGCAAGGAACTAGAACGAAAATAACACTAAGATAATTTAATGAATGTGAGAACACTAATAGCAAAAAATTGAAGGGAAGATTTCTCCTAGAGAATGGCACCTGAGTTGAGCCTTGAAGACAAGCACACTTAAAAGCAGAAGTATGAGTAACATGACTTGTGGAAAAGGACAGATTGGAGATGGAATGCCTAATTCACAAGATAATTAGGTCAATGTGACTGGAATGGAAAATATTTGGGAGGAAAAACAAGAATGGAAAAGGAGGTTGAATCCAGGTTGCAAATGTTTTGAATTCTACACTTTGGAACTTGTATTTTGTCTTAAAGACAATAGGAAACCACTACAAATTTTTCAGTAAGAAAGTGACTTGTGCATTTGGAAGATGATTTTGGAAGCTATGTGGAAGTTGGGTTGCGAAGGATAGAGCCTAGAAAAGGGGTCAAGTTAGGAGGCTATTATACTAGAACTGGTGAGAGTGGATGAAGGCCTGCTCTAAATTATGATTCATGTGAGTGGAGAAAAGAAGACTGATATGAGAAATATTGTGATGGAAGAATTGGTGAGGCTTGGCAACTGATTAGACATGTGGAGGGCAAGTGAGAATTTGAGGGTAACTCCAATATTGTGAGCATGAGTGACTTGGAAGATGGTGGAGAACTAAACCAAAAGAGATATTTGGAGGAAGGCAGTTTTTGGAGGGAAAATAATCGTTTCTGTTTTGGACATGTTATTTGAGGTGCCAATGTGATTTTCAGAAGGAGCTGTCCATCAAGGAGTTGGTCAAATAGGGTTTCATCTCAAGAGAGAAGTTAGGGTTGTATATATAGCCATGTCCCCATTAGTATGAATAATCCATCTAGAAAACTGTCACATTATTTGAATTCTCACTATTTGAAATTATAATTGTGTGAAAAAACAGTTTTTATTGTGGTGCTGTTCTTTGTTTTCAAAGAGAATCAATGACATCACAGGGTGACATCTTGACTTGTGTGTAAATTGGATTTAAGTGAGGCAGAGTTGGACAAAGTCATCAGTCTCACTCTCTCATCCAGAGTCATTGAAGTCTAGTGACAAGATAAAAATCAGAATGACTGGGATGCAGTCAATGACCTCACCATCTTCAATGTCTGACTATATCCCACTCAAAGTAAATGTGCAATGCAATATTTTAAAATAAGTTTTTATCTGAGTATTAAATAAAAGTAAAAGATAAGAAAATGTATTTGTTATTTTAATTTATTACAAAGTAAAAGAGTGGTCAGAGAAAGCAACATTTTAAAAATTACTGGAGATTATAAACAAAGATAAGCCAAAATTGACAACATGACAACAACATCATTGTTGTTTAAAGGATATTAGAGGTGTAGACCGAGTTGTTTTCTCTTTCTTTAAATCTTCATACATACACACTTGTAGGTATATTAAAATTTTATCCACCTCTGAGCAAAATGGCATCCTCGTGTTCTTATATAATAAATCAAGGGTAGTTAGATGACCTGGAGCATTAATTAAAATCAGTAATGTTTTAAACACAATATTGCCCTGGCAATATTTCAACAACTGGACTAAAATAACTTGAAAGTTAGTCTTCAAAAACACCTTTAGTCACCCATGTGTTCTTATTTGATCACTGAAAAACTGGAAACGATCAATGGCTGTAGCCTCCTGGAGCTCGGGGATTTCAGACGTATAAACAAGCATTGGTTTTAATTTAAAATATTCTTTTGCATTACCTTCCAGTAAAAGGCAATCCTTAGACATTTTAAATCCAAGTTAAGTTTTTTTTTTCTTTCTTAGAAATGTAAGTTCTGGAAGGCATCCTTTTCCAGAATAAGGCTGTTTCATTTATATTAAACATCTGTTGATCAGTGTATCCATCTTCTTTGATCATTTTCTTCAAAACATGAGGCTATTTAGCTGCTGCCCCTTCATCCACACTGGCTGTTTTCCTGGCCATTTTAACCCTGTGCAATTAAATTCAATTTGTAAAACAGTTTAACCAACAAACACTTGCAGTAAAAATTTCTTCACTGTCAACTCATTTCCATTTTCTTTCATTTCCTTAAATAAACTTGAAGCATTTTTTGAATGGCTCCTCTGCTAAAAAGTATGTCTTTTTGCTTGCAATATTCAATCCATACAGATAAAAATGCTCTGCTCTTTTCCTTTTAACACTCCGTTCCTTGTAGCTGTTTGCAAACCACAAAAGGCTGGTCTAAACTTTGCCTTTTTCTTTTACTTTATCTGTGTGTTTTATAATATTCCATACCATAGATTCAGACATCCCATCCTGATTTGGAACTACTGTTACTACATTCATGCCACTAGATTGTTAAATTTTTGCCCCAGAGTAATAGCTAACCTTTTCTTTTCAGCCCTGGAAGTGTTTCCATCTGAAATATTCTTCCTACTACCCATTTTGTTAGGAACTCTTTTTTTTTTTAAAAGTTAATGATTGTCGGTTATGTTAGCTACAAATATGGTGTACAGTGATATCACATCCATATGCAATGATAGGTAAGAGCAGATTGTCATATTCATACCCTCCTGTAGCTTGCATGGGTTGCATTAATTGAATTTTGGTTTACCTTAAATGTGACCTAGTATCATTTGATAATTTACACTAAATCAAATTTCACATCATTTGAACTTATTTGAACCTCAATCTACTGTACACAGATTCAGCATTGATAACTGCATTTATAACTAAAACTATGGGAGATAACAAGGTCATAGAGATCTATCAACTAGCCAACATGTATTTATTAAGCACCTAATATGTGCCAGATATTGTGTTAGGCCACGAGAATATAGATTTCATAAAATGTTGTAGCCTTTACCCTCAAGGAGCTTACAGTCTATTGAAGGAGAAAACATGTACATAAACAAGTACACAGAAAAATAAATACAAAATAGATGTTGTGAGGGTAACGTGGCCTTAGCAACTACTGAGAAGAGAGGCACCAGGTAGGGGCTGATGCATGAGCAGAGTATTGAAGAAAACAAAGTAATCTGAAAGAGTAAGCCAGTAAGTAAGGCATGCTTTTAGTTACAGGGAACAGCCAGAACAAGGTGCAGAGGTAGGAAATTAAGCATCTGAAAAGTGGTCCTAGTACCTTGAGGAACACCTAGGATTAGAGGGTGCTTAGATGGGTGGCAGTTGATATTCCAGCAAGGAGACAGATTACACTAAGGTAGAGGGTATGGCCACTAGAACACATCTAAGAGGAAGGATTAGAAAATGGAGGTATATTAGGTAGCAGAAAGCAGTCTGAGGGTGAGGACCTAGGTGAATGGACCATTTAGTTTGTAAACCTGTATTAGCCATTAAATGCTAGCCATTAAATCATTGGACAATATATATGGAGCAGAAGGGGACCTTTTAGACCATCTAGTTCAACCCCTTTAACATACAGATATAAAGACCTCCAAAACCCACTGACTATCAGGATAGGAGCTATTTCCCCCATCTCCCCAAGTTCTTGAGCTCCCCTTAAAAATATTATGTCATATAATCATCTTAATGTTTCAGGACCATCTTTTTTTAAAGGAATCTTTGTTTTATGTCAGGACTTCTCAATTCTTAAGTTGAAACCGCTATTTAAGATAAATTGGCCATTCTAACTGGCTAAAAGTGTATCTATAATTTCTAAAATCTTTTTGAAATGTATTCATGCTTTGGTACAAAGTCATTTGTTAGTAAGGGCGGCATTAGAACAAGGACCATTCTCCACCCCCAAAATGTACCCCAGGAAGCACAACTCCTGTAAACAATCTTATGCAACTCCAACCCAACACTTCTAAAATGTGTTTTATATTCAGGGCTAGCATTTATAGCTAATTGCTGAGCTAATTCTGCCTATTAGATACTTCCTCCTGTTTATGTTTATTCAAGGCAATAATTAGCCTTCAAAAAATTAGCCTTCAAATTTTTGTCCGTTTTCTCTTTAGGTGATAAAAATAATTTCCAGGACATGTGCAGTGTGGTATACAATGAGAGAATTCTCTTGAAAATTAAAAAAAAATGTAATAACCCCCCCAATCCCCCAACTAAGAAAAATATACTACATTAAAGATAATGGGATGTGAAGGGAAATGAATGTCCATAGAGCCCATATTCTTTCCTATATATAGGACTACAGCTCTGCAGTTTATGAAAAATAATCCAAGATAGCTAGTGCTGATTCTGACAGCCCAGAATTCACAACAAGCATTCACATTTCCAGGCCCTTCAAGGACTAACTGCACACTAATAGGTAAATGAAATGATTCCAATGTGACAGTCAGCTCCTCCACATTCCAGCTTGGTTACCAACCCCTTAGGTTCCCTAATTTGATAAATAAATCCTTTTAACTTCACTGTTGGGTTGAAATGGAAGCTGTGTTACAGCAACATGGGTGAGATGTTGAAACTAGTACAAGGAAAAGGAAAGATGACCTTAGTCTTGATCTAATTGGGGAGGCAGTAAGGTATTTATTTGCCTTGAAATTTTGGGTGTATTTCTCCCTATGTACATGTTTGTTTCTACCTGTTGAATGTAAGCTCCTTGAGGACAGGCACTATTTTGCTTTTATCATTGTTGAGCAGCACCTAACAATACCTGGTATATAATATGAATTTGATAGATGTTTTGTGAGCGAGATACAAATATATGATGTTTGTTGAAATAGAAAAATATAATACTTGTTATTCCTTATGCTTGAAGAAGACCAAAATGACATCACTGTGTTGGGGTTAAGGTACAATGTGTCTGACTGTGGCTCATCAGACCAACATGAGATTGGAAGGCTCTGCCACAGGTTGGGCACAACCAGTCTATGTGAATATCTGGAGTGGACGTGGGTCTAAAATTTTGCATCTCATTTCTTTTGAGCTACGGCAATTACTATAATGTGCATTAGAATATGACACATGCACTGGAGAGGCTCAGCAGAGAGAATGATTTAGAGAAGAAGCTTTACTTTAGGTTGTGGTGGGAAAAATCAGGGAAGGCTCCATGGAGTTGATGGTATTTTATCTGAGCAGTGAAAAGGGAAAAGGAAGCCAATTCCAGGTGTTGCATTGCCCAGGTTATCCAGGACTCCCTCTCCAGGTATTCCCCTTCTGGGTTCTGTTTCAGAAGGAAACTCTCCTGGCCAGTATCTGATCTTAGTTTTTTCTTTCCTCCTACAAAGGTAAGTGGGAATGGGTGGGGCAATTGGGGGGTGAGGGTGGACAATCCAGCCCAGAGCTGCTCTCTCCTTTGCTCAGAGTGTTCCTCCAATCAGTCCCACTTAGCTAGCCACTCTTACTACTCTCACCCCAAGTCCCAAATGTGTTTCCAAGTCTCCCTACAATTTAGTTACTCTAGCATGTTTGGAAGGTAAGTGCATTTTGCTCGCACCTTCTAATCACATTTCAATGGTGCTTCCCATCATCACTGATTTATCACCCATGCTACTGATAGCATAGCTTCTAGGCCTGCCTTCCAAATGACCAATCAATATTAAACAGCTCCTTGATTACTCCTAGATACCCACATGAATTTGTTAGGGAGGGAATCTTTCATGATGAGGTATAACTTTTCTCCTGTGAGGCCCACCATGTCCCAAGCTCCTGATATCAGGAAGGGGAATGGTGTACACAAAAGCCCTGAGGTGGAAGTTAAAAAAAAAACCCAAGCTGACAGGAACATAGAGGTTATAATGAGGAATAGATAAGGAAATAAATCAGGAAAAGTAGTGGGGAGCCTGAGTTGAGTAGGAGTTAATGCTAAGATAAGCAGTTTGTACATAACCTCTAGGGATCAGAAAGTGACTGAATGTATGTTGTTTTAAACAGGAAAAAATGACATGGTGAGATGTATGCACTAGGAAGATTACAGTAACAGTTGCGTGAAGGATGAGCTGAGTGGGAAGGAAGATAAGAATAGAAGCAGAAAAACATGTTAGAAGACTATTATTCCACTAGACCAAACAAAAGATAATGAGAGACTGAATAGGGAAGGTGGTAGTATGAATGGAAAGGAAGAATAATTTTACCTCTGTGAAACCTCTGAAATACACCAAGCCTAGGCAATTGATTGAGTGTAGGTTTAGGGGAGTCAAGATGATGCTGAGGTTTTAATAAGCCTGGATGATAATGATAGTGGTACCATCAACAGGAACGGAGATGTTAGGAGGAAAGTTTTGAGGAGGTGATGAATCCAGTTCGGAACATGTTAAGTGTAATGTATCAACGAGACATACAGGTAGAGATGTCCCACAGGCAGCTAGAAGTGTGAGAGGAGGAGAAGTCAGGGCCAAAGACATACACACACATACATATACCTATGTATATAGTTTGTGTATATATACGTATATTGTATGTAAATCTATACATATCTATATATATATATATATATATACATATAAGTGTGTGTGTATGTATATATATGTATATACACATATTTATATATATTCAGGAGCCACCCATACAGGAGGTAACAACTGAAGCTATAGGAATGGATGGGGAATGGATGCCAGGGGGAGAGGGACAGAAAGAAGACAAGAGAGCTAAGGATGAAGATTTCTTTGGAAGATACCCATATTAGGGGGTATGGAAGAAGGAAAGGAATGAGCAAAGGTGAGCAAAGAAATGAAAAGGGAAAGGGAAAGGCATGATGTCACAAAGGCCAAAGTCAGTATAAGAAGGAGGAGTCAACAGGGTCAAACACTGCAGATAAGTCAAAGAGAGTGAGCACTAAAAAGGCTCCTGAACATGGTAGTTAAGAGGGCCAGGATTGGAGAAAAGGTAAAGAAGTGCATCTACCTTCGTTTTTTCAGCAAGGTGGGGGCCACGGCTGTACCACAGTGCAAGCTCTCTCTGAGACACAGCCACTGAGTCTTTGGTTTTACTTAGCTGTTTTTTGTTGTGTGTTAAGAGGGAAGGCTCACCGGACTGGGGTGGGTATATCTGTAAAGACAGAGAAAAACCAAAGGGATGATTAAAACTTTTCAAAGGAAACAGGGAGACAGTGGCACTGGAGAGTTTGAAGAAAACAGCTTTTGTATAGCGGAGGAGATGGAAGCCAGTAGCTGGAGAGTAGAATGAAAGAATGAATGCAAACAAGCAACTATTCGTTTGCTCAAGCAAATGCTTGTTGATACACTAATGATAAGCTAAAAATCACTTCCATTTTTTCAAAACTGCTGTGGCTTTCTTTTTTTCATTTTAAATTAATTTAGGATCCAAGGAAGATGAGAAAAACATGCATACCTTTATTTCTTATAATGGTTTACTATGCACAGCTGGGTAATGCACAAAATTGAATTAAGCTTCAAATACATAATACACAATACATTATCATATCACACTGATGATAGAATTGTGCCTGCTCAGTGTAGAAGGGAATTATGGGTAGGTGGGGATGTGTGATTTGGTTGGAGAAGATAGACAGCTTGACAAAATGAGAATACTGTCAAAATTCTCCCTGACTCCGCATCTAAGATTTCTCCTGCTATTTTGGGAGATAAACTAGAGAGCTGTGAATTAGATGACAGTGCAATTAGGTGGACTCAGGAACAGATTAAGTTCTTGGACTAAAAGAGTAGTCATTAATGAGTCATGCCAACTTGGAGGGAAGTCCATGATTGTTCTGAGTAGGCCTTGCCTCAGACCTCTCCCCTGGTAGTTCATGTTTGATATTAGAACAAAATGAGTCACTTGTAGATCATTCAACAGATAACAAAAAGGGCTCGACATATCCATAGCAGGGCAGACACTGAGAATTCTTCAAGCTGATCCAACCAAGCACAGCTTGCCTCACTTGAGACGTGCATCATTTCTGACCACTCAATTATGAGAGAGCTCCAGTAGTTCAATGCAGCTGCTTTTTACTCAGGCAACCAGAAGTGATGCCTACAGCCAGAGCCTTCCTAGTTTCCAGAATGGTTTTAAGGAAAAACTAACTTAACTTGCATGGCAGTAGAATGTAGAAGATTGTTCCTAATATACTAAGAGAATGGCCTAGGGATCTGTCCCTGTGCTGTTTAATATTTTTACTGATGATGTGGTTCAAGGAATGGATGGCAGGCTTGTCAGATTTAAAGAAGACACAAAGTTTGGAGGAAATCTTTAACGTGTCGAATGACAGAGATGGGATCCAAAAAGATCTCAACAGCAAGAACAGGTCAGATACAATAAGATGAAATGTAATACATGTAAATGTAAAGTTTATGAGGCTGCTAGATGGCACAATGGATAGAAAACTGGACATGGAGCCAGGAAGATCTGAGTTCAAATTCTGCCTTAGATACTTACTAGCTGCGCAATACTGGGCAAATCACTTAACCCCATTTGCCTCAGTTTCTCATCTGTAAAATAGAGACACATTGGAGAAGGAAATGGCAGACCACTCCAGTATCTTTGTCAATATTGCCCCATGGGCAAAAGTCTGACAAGACTGAACAGCAACATGTGTAAACTCTTATTCCTGGCATAAAAAAAACCCAAAACTTCACAAGTTTAGGAAGTTCGAGAAGGCCTGGTTATAGAGTCTATGTGGGGAAAAAAGTCAGGAAGTTTTCATGCAGTACAAGCTTAACAAGCCATGTCAAACAATTGCAGGAGGCTAAAAAAAAAAGCAAATTTAGGATTAGGTGGTATTGAGAGAGGTATAGTGTCTAGAAGACAGCAAATGATGATGCAGCTGTACACTGCCAGTCAGACCATATCTATAATATTATTTATAGTTTGAGGAGACCCTTTCATATGGGACAAGTGAATGAACTCAAGACATTTAGCCTTGGAGGAATAGAAAACTTGTGGGAGATGAGGGGGCATTAAATAGATCTGCAAGTATTTGAGAGGTGGCCCCATGGAGGAGAGATTAGAGTTGTTCTGCTTATCCCATAGAATAGAAATAGAAGTAGTAGCTGGAAGTTTCAGGGATTGATTTAAACTTGATGTAAAGAAAAAACTTCTAAATAAGTAGAGTTTTCCAAAAGTGCAACATAGTCCCTCAAGATACTACCCAGGAGGTTCTCAAGCAGAGGCAAGATGACCACTTATAAAAATATTGTATCTAAGTAGCACATATTTTATTGAATTTGACATTTTTTTTCTTTCAGTCAGTTTGAACTTAATTCACCTAACTCCTGTAGCTAGATTAGAGAGATTAGTGGCTAAGAAAAAAAATGTGGGAGGAGAACCCTAACTCATATACATCAATTCAGTAGTTATCAGCCACAAATTTATAGCCCTCAAACCAGAGGAAAGAGCCTGGCATAAGAGGAATAGCACTGATGCTGAAGAGAAAAACCGGAGAACCTAAAGATACAGCATTGCCATGTCAAAAATGGGAATACTTTGATCCACCTGGAAATCTACTAGCCCTGAAAGTGACCTTAAATGATGATGATAATAATAGAGCATTTGTATAGTGCTATAAGGTTTGCAAATGCTTTATCATTTTATCTTTATAACAACCCTGAGAGGTAGGTACTATTATTATCCCCATTTTACAAATGAGAAAACTGAGACAGGCTTAAGTAACTTGTTCAGTAAGTTAAGTTAAGTAACCTAAGTTAAGTAACTTGTTCAGGGTCACACAGCTAGAAAGTATCAGTCAGGAAGACTGCATCCTGCGTTTCACATCCTGCCTCCAAATCCAGTACTCTATCCACTAAGCCACTGAAATACTTCTAGGCTTGATCAAAAAGAGAGTTGTTAAATAATTGTCACAATTCACACATAGCATGAGACTCATTTTTGTGCTATTGAGTCTTATTAGCCTTTCATTTACAGTCTCATTTTTAAAATTGCAGTTACCTTTCATATAGAGTGTGAGACTAAATTTTGCACTTATAAGTCTTATTAGCTTTTTACTTACAACATTATTACTTTGAAAATCATAGTCAATCTTAATATAAAGTATTGGTGCTTTAATGTGTAATATTCCATTTTCATAATTACTTTCTAATATTATTCTCATATTTTTTAGGGAAGAGATACTACTCTATCCATTTTATATTTGGAGAAACTGAGCCACAGGGGTTGCCTAAGGGCACATAATAAACAGAGCTGGGACCTCAGCCCAGTGTTCATCTAAATAAGACGACTTCTGCAGAATGAGGAGAATGGTCCTAAGTCAGCCTAGGAGGCAGCCTGCCCCAATAGCAACAATACTGGGTCAGAGAACCAATGTGGAAATCCTTGACTCCACCACTGGCTACCTCAATGATCTTGAGCAAGTTTCTTTTTTTTATATAATTTTATTCATTTGTTTGTTTTTTAGTTTTCAACATTCACTTCTATAAAATTTTGAGTTCTAAATTTTCTCCCCCTCCCTCTGTTTCCCCCCCCAAGATGGCATGCAGTCTGATATAGGCTATACGTACACAATCATATTAAACATATTTCCACATTTGTCATGTATTAAGGAAGAATTAGAACCAAAGAGAAAAAAAAACAAGAAAGAAGAGACTAGAGATAGAGAGGGAGAGAGGGAGGGAGGGAGGGAGGGAGGGAGAGAGAGAGAGAGAGAGAGAGAGAGAGAGAGAGAGAGGAGGAGAGAGAGAGAGAGAATAATATGCTTCAATCTGCATTCAGATTCCATAATTCTCCGCATTGGATAGCATTTTCCATCACAATTCTTTGGAATTGTACGGCTTGTATTGTATGATCCTTGTATTGCTGAGAAGAGTTAAGTCTATCAAAGTTGGTCATTGCACAATGTGGCTGTTAGTGTGTATAATGTTCCCCTGGTTCTGCTCACTTCACTCAGCATCAGTTCATGTAAGTCTTTCCAGGTTTTTCTGAAGTCCATGAGCAAGTTTCTTTATCACTCATGTTCTAAGTTTTCTCTAAAAAAAATGTGAATTGAGCTGGGTAACCATGAAGTCCACTCCAAATATCAATGTATGATGCTTTGAACTGTCATGAGATTGTTTCAACAACAAAGGTAAACTCTTCAGTGGTATTTTGTGTCTGTTCTTCATTCTCAAAGAAGACCATGACATCAGGGAGATGATGACATGACTTGCAATTGACTTTGATTTGAGTGAGGAAGGGCCATGCAAGGTCACCAGCCTCACTTTCTCCTCCACAGCCATCTGGGTCCAGTTGCCAGATATTCATCAGGATGACTGGAGATGGCCCCTCACTGTATGTAAAATAACATTTAAAAAAGACTTAGGCAGCTGGCTGGTGCAGTAGATAGAGTGCCAGGCCTAGAATCAGGAAGACCTGAGTTCAAATCCAGCTTCAGATTCTCACTAGCTATGTGACCCTCAGTAAGTCACTTAGCCCTGTTTGCTTCAGTTTCTTCATATGTAAAATGAGTTGCAGAAGGAAATGACAATTCACTCCAGTATCTCTGTCAAGAAAACCACAAACAGGCTCACAAAGAGTCATACACAACTGAAATGACTGACCCACAATCCATGGGTTGTTGGGTTGGTTTCTTTGTTGTTGTTTTGCAAGTTTAGTATGTTGGCCAGTGATGTCATTGATTCAGTTCTTTTAGCAATTTCTGAAAGGGAAAACATTTTCTTTCTATTAAAAAAAATCAGAATTTATTTCAGGGCACAATATTGTCTATAGGAACTATCACAAAACCAGAACACTTGTAGTCTTAAGACCAAAATCCTTCAATAGAATGGAGATCTCATTGATGTGGGCATTCCCTCCTTCAAAGAAACCTATCCATGCCTTCTTATCCATCTTCTCTTATAAATGATCCAAAGAAGATGTACCCAACAAGTTTGAGGGCTTCCCCTAGATCTTCAAAATTAATGGACACTAGCTCAATGTTTCTGTCATTCAGTCATGTCTGACTCTCTGACCCTATTTTGGGGTTTTCTTGGCAAAGATACTGGAGTGGTTTGCCATTTCCTTCTCCAGCTCATATTACAGGTGAGGAACTGACACAAATAGTGTTAAGTGACTTGCCTAGGGTCACAAAGCTAGTAAATGTCTGAGGCCAGATTTGAACTCAGGTCTGCCTGACTCCAGGCCTGCACTCTATTCACCGTGCCACCTTCCTGCTCCAGTGCAGTACCCAAGAGATGAAACTACCATCCTGGCTCTTTCTTCCACATGGATGTCCCACCTTTTCCCATCAAGCATATTCTAAATGATATCTCATATTCTATTTCTTGTGGGTGACATAATGCAGGGTGGTTGATTTTTAAATTAACAGAAATCTACTTTCTTTCTCTCCTATCCCATTAAAAAAAAAGGAAAAAAAAAGTCCTGGTAACAAATATGCATAGTCAAAACAAATTTCTTCACTGGCCTTATCCAAAAGACTTATGTTTCATTCTGCACTGAGTCCATCACCTCTGTCTGTCAGGAATTGAGTAGCATGCTTCATTAGTTCTGTGGAATCATATATGGCAATTGCATTGATCTGAGTTCTTATGCTTCCCAAAAGATTTGTTTTTACAACTCTGTTGCTAATGTAAAATTTGTACTCTTCTGCTCATTTCATTCCTCATCAGTTTGCACATCTTCAAATTATCGATTTTTATAATATTGGTGTTGAATATAAATTGGTCTTCTGGTCACTTCATTCTGCATCAGTTCATGTAAGTCTTTACATGTCTCTTTGAAATCTTTCCCATCTTTTCACGACAGCAGTAGTATTCTGTCACATTCATCTACCATGATTTGTTCAGACATTCCTTAATAGGGATGTCTCTTCCATTTCCAGTTTTTCTAATGACAAGAAGAGCTACTATAAATATTTTTGTGCATATAGGACCTTTTCTTTTTTCCTTGATCTCTTTGGAGTTTAGGCCAACATTGCTATAGCTGGGGCAAAGGGGATGAACAACTTAATAATTTTTTTGGTGTATAATTCCAAATTTCTTTCCAGGATGGTTGGACCCATTCATAGCTACATTCACAGGTTATCAATGTGCACATTTCCCACAGCATTTCCACCATTCATCATTTTCTTCTTTTTTTTTTTTTGCTAATCTGATAGATATGAAGTGAAACCTCAGAATTGCCTTAATTTGCATTTTCCTAATTATTAGTGATTTTGTACTTTTTTATATGACTATGGATAATTTGTTCTTACCTTGATGAAAATCAAAGGTGTGAGGCAGTATGGTAAAGTGGATAGAGTTCTGGACCCAGAATCAGGAAGACCTGAATTCAAATCCAGCCTTAGACACCTCAGGCAAGCAACTTAACCTCTGATTGCCTTAGTTTCATCAGTTACATGAGAGGTCTGGGCTCAATGACTCAAAAGTCCCTTCTAGCTCTGACTGTATGGTCATTTGTGAAAACAATTTGAAAACTGTAAAGTAGGACATAAAAGTAATATATTATCATATTGGTATTATTTGGGGAGCTAGGTAACACAGTGGCTAGAGTCAGGGCCTGGAGCCAGAGAGATTCTTCTTCCTGAGTTCAAATCTGCTCTCAGATACTTACTAGCTGTGTGACCCTGGGCAAGTCACTTAACCCTGTTTGCCTCAGTTTCCATATCTGTAAAATGACCTGGAGAAGGAAATGGCAAACCACCCCTGTATCTTTACCAAGAAAGCCCAAGTTGGGTCACAAAGAGTCAGACGTGACTGAAAAACAATTCAACAACAACAGTTGTTATTATTGTCTATATAAAGCATTCACAATTAATAATAAATTGTATATGATTCAGAAGAGAAACTGGAGAGGTTACATTTCATGGAGGATGAATTTGGCTAGAGTCTTGAATAATGAGTAGGATTTGGTTAGGTGAAGCAGATAGGACTAGGTGTTCCAGAAAGGAAGGCATTCCAGGTAGGCTTGAGAAATACAGGCAAACGTAAGATATGTTTCAGGGACAGTAAGCGGGCTAAGACCAGGAAGCTAAATGTTTAAATAACAAGGCTGGATTGAGGCTGAGTGGATGAGGCTGGGTGAAACTGGGCTTATTTGGAGGCAGGAAGTATGAGTTCAGGTGTCACAGCTGGCATTTAATTGACTGGAATCCTGGGCACATCTCCCAATCTCTTGGTATCCACAGGAAACTATAAGTTGCACAGATGATGCTATTCTATATTAGTGGAGCGAATTTCCTTCGTCGTTTACTATCCCAATGAAATCACAGGTGTAGTTCTTCCTCACTCACCTCCCACTTCCACCACTCCCCATAACAAAACAAAACAAAACAGCAAAGATAGCATGTAGGATTTATTGGAAGAGACAGATCATTAAGTTTTAAAGCTATTACAGTAGACCAGGTATGAGTATGAGATAAGAATCTTGGAATGAAACAGAGATGATGAACCCAAAAAGGAATATTTATTGAGATTTCAAAATGATCCCACTGTTGCTTTTCAGGGACCTCCATGATGAGCTCAGATTTTAAAAGACAGTGGATCAAAGATAGAAGAGACATAAAACCAAAGCTCTACACAAAAGAGTGACAAAAAAAAAAAACCAAACCACAAAACTTTTCAAGATGGTGTCAGGAAGGCTAAAGTTGAGAATGCACCAGAGCTAGCTTGCAATAACAACATAAAAAGTCATATTTTTTCTGGCCTTAAGCTGTCTAGACCATAGAGAACAAAGTAAATAGAAGGCCAAAGATTGGATGCAATCTCAATAGACCACAGAAAGCAGAACTGTCCAATTTTATTTTGATTTTATTTCCTCCATCCAGAAAATAACTTTTAATTATCTCCCTTTTGAGTTTAAAGCATTAATAGGCCCTATTTATGAGCTTCAAAACATCACTTTGCCTCCTACTTAAGTTCAAGTCTCCAGAAATCTAGCTAAATCACACCCCGGGTTACTGAAGGAGCTTGCAAATGGAGCATGTAAGCTCTCAGAAAACCAATGAATTGCAAAGTTGGAAGAAAGTTGAGTAGCCATCTAATTCAAGCCATGTATGAGGGGGAAAAACACCTCTTTGTAAGCAGGAACTGTTTTTTTTTATCTTTGGATCCCAAAGCACCCATCTCTATGTCTTATAAATACAGGTGCTTAATAAACATTTATTGCCTTGAATTTAATATGGCTGCAGAACCACTTCCAGTAGTGTCTGAAAAACTATGGCAAACATTAGATGTTAAAATACTGAATATGGGATTATGTCCCAATCGTCTCATCATTTTCCATGTAGACAAGAAACTTTCAGACCAGTAAACTTGGCATCAATCAATAGCAGAGTTCTAGCCTTGATTATTAAACAGATGGTGTCTGAAAATCTAGAAGAGGAGGAAGAAAAACATACTTGAAGAGTGTCAGGTGAGAAGGAAACTTTTATATGGCATTCCAGAGGGCAGACTTGTAACCACTGATTGAAAGTTAAATGAAAGCATGTTTTGGCTTAGCATAAAGAATTTTCTAATAGTTACAGCTGTCCAACAGTGGAACAGGCTGCCTGGCAAAATAATGAGCTCTCAGCCAGCTGTGGCTTGGTGACTATCTGTCGGAGATTCTGTGGAAAGTGTCCTTGTATTGATAGAGAGGTTGGGCTAGGTCATTAGATCATAGACTTACATTGGAAAGGACCTGAGATGCCATCTAGTCCAATCCACCCATTCTTCAGATGAGGAAACTGAGGCCTATGAAGTGAATTGTCTAAGGTTACACAGGTAATTAAAATCAGAGGCAGGGTTTGAACCAAGGTCCTTGGACTCCAGAGCCATGTGTTCTTTCTTCTGTAGCATAATTCTATAATCAGAATAATTAGGACTTGGTAACTGACTCATCCTTTCCTCTCTATCAGTTAAAGATGATCATGAGATTTTGAGCCCAGAGGACTAGGAGAATGGTGGCATAGACATAGGGAAATTGAATAGAAGCAGCTGGTTTGGGGAAGTAGAATGTGTAGGTGAGGAGTTGGTTTGATTGACTTGTAGGATGTGTATAAGCATCCAGTAGAACCTGTCCAGTGCACAGCTGGAAATGAACTGGGATTAGGGGAAGAGAGGAAAGGAGACGGAGGCTGGGGATACTGGTACAGAGACAACTGCTGAAGTCAGAAGAGCAGATAAAGTCTTAGAGAGAGGGAAAATAGAGAGCTAAGAAATTAAATTGGGTAATGCCCATATTTGGGATCAGGGACATCATTAGGATAATGCACTTACAACTGAAGGAAACCTTTGAGGTAGCAGAACCAAATACCCTTCATTTTACAGAATAGGAAACTGAGACTCAGACAAGTTAAGTGACTTGCCCGAGGACACATAGTAAATGTCAGACTTTGGCAAAACCTGAGTGCAAATCCTCCTCAAAGCCCAAGACTCTATCCGCTCTACCAAGATGAGAGAGCAATAGAAATAGTTGAGATGATAAAGAGGAGAGCCAGGGTATTGTGGAACCATGGAAATGACAGGAGTTAGAGAATATGGGAGAGTAAGGAGTGTACAACTGCATAAGATGCTTGGATAGATAATATCAATTTGTCAGTAATTCCCATCCACGGATGATAGATGACCTGATTTGACAATCACCAAGTAGACTGATCTCCTGAGAGAATCTTCTTAATTGATATAAAGATCCTTCTGCAGATAACCAGAGAGACTCTTCTTCCCAGCCTCCCAATCAGGGTGCTTAGAATCAAAACTTTTTCCATGGGAGAACATAGGAAATTGCTTCTGGTAGCTTATAGTTTGCCCTTAAGGGTTACAAGGAACCTCTTCACTGCTCTTCCATACCTGAGGTAGAACTTTTGGGCGTATCCCTCCTCCACCCTGGGCTGGTGGCTGGCTTGCTAAGAAGGCAAGGGCATGAACTTTTGTACCTTCTTGGCACCATGTTGAACTTCTCCCAAGTCCATCAAAGACTGCAGAGTATACCAGAGTGGACATCGTTCAAGTCTAGCTTTGGAGCTGGGTGGAGGAGCAGTTGTAGAAAGCTTTTCAGGAGAGTCAGTAAGAGGTAGAAATAAAAAGGAAACTCCAAACCAATGATACATTTCACTACATTGGTGTTCAAGAACCCAAGACTGACTCCTCTGCAAGTTTGCTATAGGAATTGAACCAAGACTTTTCCAGTCACATCCCAACAATTGGAAGTGCATTTCCAGTCAAATTAAAGCAACTCTCAGATTTCACCTCATACTCATCAGAGTAGCAAAGATGGAAAAAAAGGAAAATAATAAATGTTGGAGAGACTGTGGGAAAACAGTCATATTTTTATACTAGTTTTGGACCATGAACGAGTACAACCATTCTGCAAAGCAATTTGGAATTATACATAAAAAGTTATTAACCAATGCCTGCCTTTTGACCCACAATACCAGTGCTAAGTCTATACTCAAGAGAGTGTATATGTGTGTGTGTGTGTATACAAATAGCATCTTTTCTTGTAGTGGCAAAACAATAGAAGTTAAGAGATGTCCATTAACTGAGGAACGCATGAATAGACTATATATGAATGTTATGGAATACTATTATGCTCTAAAAAGTTAGGGAATTAATGTTTTCAAAAGACATATAAACTGATACAGAATGAAGTAAGCAGAGCCAGAACAGTTTATACTATAATATCAATATTACTAAAAATGAACAATTTTGAAGACTTGTATAAACTTATGAAGAGTGAAATGAACCAGAAGGATAATTTACATAATAATGACGCTATGAAAACAACTTTGAAAGCTGTAAGAACTATGATCAATATAATGACCATTCATTATTCCAGAGGGCATGTGATGAAACATACTATCCATGACAAAGAGGCAATGGATTAGGGCGCAGAATGAGCTGTGTGTGTGTGTTTGTGTGTGTGTGTTGCATCAAGCTATTGAAGGAATTTGTTTTGCTCAAATTTTTTTTATTACAAGGAACACGTTTTTCTTTTCTTTTATTCCCCAGTGGGGTGAGGACGTGGAAGGGAGAAAGAGATTTCTGATTTGTGGAGTGTTTCTTTAATAGAGATGTGGAGGGGTGCCACAGACAGGGAATGTTGCATACTCTTTCAGATGAGGTCACTATGAGCAAGTTATCAATAAACATTTATTAGGCACCTAGTGTGTGCTGGGCACTATGCTAATAGTGAGGGATTGAAGTAGGAGGTACAGTAAAGCAGCATTGAAGCATCCTGTTGTTCTGGGAGTCAAGTGCAACATGGAAAGGAAAGTAAATATAAAAATAGAGACGGAGGCTGTTGTGTGTATGTGAGAGTGAGGGGGAGAGAAATGGGGAGAGAGAGGGAAAGAGGGAGGGAGAGGGAGGGAAGGAGGCAGGGAGAGACAGAGAAGACAGACACACGCAGAGAAAGACAGGGAGAGAGAGAGGAGACAGAGAGATAGAAAGACAAAGAGACCGAAAGACAGAGAGAAACAAAGAGAAGGAGGGAGGGAGACAGAGAGAGATAGAACTACAGAGAGAGACAGAGAGATAGAGACTGTGACTATGAGCGTATGTTGCTGCTACCGTGAATGTCTATGAACTGTCCCACAGATAACCATCAGGAACCTGCATGTAATTTCCATGCTCATTGAAACTAGACTGTGAGTTCCCTGAGAACACAGACTGTCTTTTGCCTTTCTTTTTATCTCCAGTGCTGAGCACAGTATCTGGCACAAAGTAGGTGCTTAATAAATATTAGTTGGTTAACTGACTTATGAGAGTCTGAACCAGGCCTTTTTATGTCATGGACCCCTTTGGCAATCTGGCTAAACCTATGGACCCCATCTCCAAAAAATGTTTTGAAATACATCTAATAAGATACATAGCATTACAAAAGGAAACAAATTATATTGAAATGCAGTTATCAAATTTACAAAACAAGTTCACTGGCACCAGTTTGGGGGTATCCTGACCTGGGACATCCCACAATGGATGTACATGTCATCCACATGCATGTAATAATGAGGAAACCACAACTGTGTGCTGTCCACTTAAAACATACCCTCTAGAGAACAAGAAAGAGTACTTCCCTTAAGAGTTCAAACACCAAATTAGTGAGAACCACAAAGGACTACAGAGAATGACCGAGTTCCATCAACGTGGCCATGGCAAAGGCAGCTAAAAACCTCAAGGAAGAGCTAGCCTGCCCTGTTTGCCAGGGTATGAAGGGCATTAAAAGCCAACCAGATTGCTTTATATTTGATCCTAGAGGTAATGGAGTTTATTGAATAGAGGGAGGAAGAAGGAGGGGGATATAGTCTGACCTGTGCTTTAGGAAGATCACTTTGATAGATGAGTGGACTAGAGTAAGGAAAGCCTTGAGGCAGAGACACCAACCAGAAAGCTATTGCATCAGTCCAGGTGTGAAATGAAGATTCTGGGAGGAGCCCATCAATGAGAGGAAGGGGTCAAAGTGGCAGAGAATACTTCCAGTGAGAAAAGGCCAGGGGTAGAGTACAGCTCCAGTGTGAGCAGGCCACTGGAGCCTAATAGAGAAGGTCCAGAGAGTCAATAGTAAAGGCCAGGAGCAGTCTACAAAAACTTTATCCTCTCTCATATTTCTCAGCTCCTCTTAACCAGCATCCCTAACCTTCCCTGGGACCTTTGCTAAGGACTGGCCTCCTTGCTGTTCCTCAAACAAGACACTTCGGCTACTGACTCCAGGTATTTTCTCTGGCATTTCCATGCCTGGAATGTTCTCTCCCATCATCTCTGCCTCCTGGCTTCTTGCAAGTCCTAGATAATGGAGTAGCTAGGTGGTTCAATGGATAGAGCACTGGCCCTAGAGTCAGGAGGAGCTGAGTTCAAATATGACCTCAGACCCATAACACTCACTAGCTGTGTGACCCTGGGCAAGTCACTTCACCCCATTGCCTAGCCAAAAAAAAAAAGAAGAAGTCAAGTCCCAGCTAAAAATTCCCCCTTCTACAGGAAACCCTTCCTGATCTTTCTTAATTCTTATGCTTTCCTCCTGTTGATTATTTCCAATGTATCCTGTCTATAGCTTGTTTGGACATGGTTGTTTCATGTTGTTGCTTCATTAGTTTCAAGTTCCCCAAGTTCAGAAACTGGTTTTATTCTTCTCTTTGTCCCCAGTGCTTAGCATAATGCCTGGTACACAGGAGCTTAATAAATGTTTATTGACTGACTTAAAGGTCACAGGAAGGAAAGCTAATACATACACACATCTGTTTCCTTAGAACACCCAATAGCTTGTCAAGCCAAAACTTCCTTCCTTTATAGGTATTTCTCCATTAAATCAGGGCAAATATATAATCCTGTCTCACTAGGGCCATGCATAGAGCTGAGGCATCCTTTGTGTCTCCTGGTCTGACACTCAGATGAAAGACCATACAGAAGAGAGAAGGGAGGGTGGAAAGGAAAAAGAGCAACTGCCCATATCCTCACATCAATTTTTGTTTTCTTTTCATTTTTTTTGTAGAGCAAATTACTTCAGTAGGACTTCTCTCCTTTTCAGCAGTATTTCTTCTTTCCGTGATTGTTATTTCTGAGATCTTTCTCCATTAGACCTTTTTCTTCTGAATCAAAGACATACTTCCTTCAGTTTCAGTGCACTTTGACATCTTTTGTTGGCCCAGAGGAAGGTTATCAAGATAGTGAAAGGACTTGGAATCTTACTGTATAGGAACAGCTTATTGAAGGAACTTGGGAAGTCTAGACTGGGGAAGAGAAAACATGATAGCTGCACCCTCAATAGGACTGATAGTAACTCTATGACCTCTCTCCTCAGAGAGAAACTGCCTGGTCTCACCTCTGTCCTCTTGGCTTGCCTCGTCTTGAGGCTTCCCATCAATCCTTGATGACAGAGGAGATTTGGATCCTTAGATAACTAATGGAGAAGTTAGAAGAGCCTAAGCAGGCTGTGAATCCACACTGGTGGCGGATAGCTCCAGGGGCTCTCCAACACCCATCTATAGGCTGAGGCTTGGGGAGCCTCATAGCCATGAGGCACAGGCACCTGTCAGGCTGCCCAAATCAAACCACTCTGAGTCAATTTTGCATCATACTATTCCCAAGATAATCTCCAGAGAATCCTAGCTATTGCTCAATCTCTTCCAAGCTACTGAAAACTGACTTTCAAGCCAAAAGTTGTCAAACTTTGATTCATAAATGCTGCTAGAATTAAGACCTCTTCTTTTTTTTTTTAAAGGAGTAAGACAAATATTTATTTGAATAGAAGAAACTTTTCCATCATGTTAGATTTGCATTTATTTTTGGTTGCTGCCAGCATCTAAATTTAAAACCAAAAGGAAAATATTTTTTATAAATTATCAACTCAACAGAAACACTAGCCCAAATATAATAACTCTTCTTGGAAAGTGAATATATTTGAGATAAAAAAAAATCTTCTCACCAATTACTAATTTACAAAGTGTTTTTTTTAAGTTCCAGATACAGGCTTGATTTCTGTTCCATCACATCAATACCCATTTGCTTGCCTTAATTCCATCTTCTGTCTCTAGCTTTTTAAAATTCAAGTTTCTTAAGTTGTCTATGGTTCCATATTGATCTGTTTAGGCAATCAGTCTTAGTTTTGCTTTTCTTTATTAAGACCATTTCTAATTATGTCTTCAAAAGTTAATTCTTGAGAATTTTTCATCTTTCTTGGACCAACTATCCTGGCAAAATGTGACCATCAAATTCTTCCTTTCTTTGAAATCTTTGAAATCTGTTCTTAACTAAATCTAATGTTCACATCAGTCAATGCATTATGTCCCTTTCCTCTATCATGATTTCTGTGATAAAGTGTTCATTTGCTCTCAAAGTTCTTGTCATTTCTTCTCCATCAACCAACTTGTAAGATTTGAATCTTACAAGTATAAAATAGCAGTTCTCTTCTTCCCTTCCTATACTTTTTGAAGGATATCAATCACTAATTTATTACTTGTTTTACTTTTTGCTGAGAGACTGAGATGTTTTCAGACCACTGAAGTCTTAAATTACTAAAATATCATGAATCTGTGGAAGATTGTTATTTTTCTTTCTTTCTTTCTTTCTTTCTTTCTTTCTTTCTTTCTTTCTTTCTTTCTTTCTTTCTTTCTTTCTTTCTTTCTTTCTTTCTTTCTTTCTTTCTTTCCTTCTTTCTTTCTTCATTTATTTATTTATTTTTGGTATATAAATTTATTTATTTTTACCACAAGATTTTGACTTCCATATTTTCACCCCATCTTTCCCCTCCCACACCCCAAGATGGCATGCATTCTGGATACCCCTTCCCCTAGTCTGCCCCCCCTTCTATCTCTCCCCCTTCCCCTTCTATTTTCCTGTAGGGCAGGATAGATTTCTGTACCTCATTTCCTGTATTTCTTATTTCCCAGTTGCATGTGGAAACATTTTGTTTTAAACATGTGTTTTTAAAACTTTGGGTTCCAAATTTTCTCCCTTCCTCCCACCACACCCACCCTCATTGAAAAGGCAAGCAAGTCAATACAGGCCATACATGTGCAGTTATGCAAAACACTTCCATAGTAGACATGTTGTGAAAAACTAACTCTATTTCCCTTAATCCTATACTGCCCCCCCATTTATTCTATTCTTTCTTTTGACCCTGTCCCTCCTCAGAAGTACTTCCTTCTGATTACCCCTTTTGCAATCTGCCCTTCTCTCTATCATCCCCCTGCTCTCTTGTCCCCTTCTTCCCCTATTTTCCTGTAGGGTAAGACAGATTTCCATACCCAACTGAGTGTGTATGTTATTCCCTCCTTAAGCCAAATCCTATGAGAATAAGATTCCCTCATTTCCTCTTACATTCTTCTGTTTCTCCACCACTGTAAGAACCTTTTCTTGTCTGTTTTGTGCAAGATAATGTACCCCATTCTACCTCTCCTTTTTTCCTTCTCCTAGTATAATCCTCTCTCACCCCTTAATTTTTTTCCCCAGATATCACCCCTTCATCTTCAACTCACCCTGTGCCCCCCCTCTCCATACATATAATTTTCCCCCTCCCACTACCCTAATACTGACAAAGGTCTCATGAGTTACAAATATCATCTTTCCGCAGGAATGTAAACAGTTCAGCCTTAATAAGTCTCTTTTTTTTAACCTCTTCATGTTCCACTTGAGTCTTGTACTTGAAAATCAAATTTTCTATTCAGCTCTGGTCTTTTCATCAGGAATGCTTGAAAGTCCTCTATTTCACTGAATGACCATTTTTTCCGCTGAAGGATTATACTCAGTTTTGCTGGGTAGGTGATTCTTGGTTGTAATCCTATCTCCTTTGCCCTCCGGAATATTATATTCCATGCCCTCTAGTCCCTTAATGTAGAAGCTGCTAAATCTTGTGTTATCCTGATTGTGTTTCCACCATACTTGAATTGTTTCTGTCTGGCTGCTTGCGATATTTTCTCCTTGACCTGGGAATTCTGGAATTTGGCCACCATATTCCTAGGAGTTTTCCTTTGGGGATCTCTTTCAGGGGGAGATCAGTGGATTCTTTCAATTTCTATTTTGCCCTCTGGTTCTAAAATATCAGGGCAGTTTTCCTTGATAATTTCTTGAAAGATGATGTCTAGGCTTTTTTCTGATCATGGCTTTCAGATAGTCCAATAATTTTTAAATTCTCTCTCCTGGATCTATTTTCCAGGTCAGTTGTTTTTCCAATGAGATATTTCACATTGTTCTCTAATTTTTCATTCTTTTGGATTTGTTCTACTGTGTCGTGATTTCTCATAAAGTCACTATCTTCCAATTGCTCCATTCTAATTTTTAAGGAAGTATTTTCTTCAGTAAGCTTTTGGACTTCCTTTTCCATTTGGCCAATTTTGCTTTTTAGATCGTTCTTCTCCTCATTGGCTTTTTGGACCTCTTTTGCCATTTGGGTTAGGCTATTTTTTAAGGTGTTATTTTCTTCAGTATTTTTGGGGGTCTCCTTTAGTAAGCTGTTGACTTGTTTTTCATGATTTTCTTGTATCACTTTCATTTCTCTTCCCAGTTTTTACTCTACTTCCCTTACTTGCTTCTCAAAATCCCTTTTGAGCTCTTCCAAGGCCTGGGACTGATTCATATTTTTCTTGGAGGCTTTGGATGTAGGAGCTTTGACTTTGCTGTCTTCTTCTGGTTGTATATTTTGATCTACTTTTTCACCAAAGTAAGATAATATACTCTGACTCTTTTTGCACTGCTTGCTCATGATCCTGGACAAGTACTTGAGTTTTAAACTCTTTGTTAAGATAAAAAGTCTGCTTCCAATGTGGAGAATGTACTGTCCCAAGCTGCAGTTGTTTGTACAGCTGTTTTCAGAGATACTTCTAGGGACCTGTAAATTTTCAGTTCTTCCACGATGGTATGATAAGGGTCGAGGTATTTACTCTTTTCCTGGTCTGAGCTCTGGTCTTTGAGTGACAGGCCACAAGCAGTCTTTTCTCTCTTGAAACTTTGAGGAGGGTTTCCTCTGCATGGCCACTACAAGCTCCACCACCAGCTCCTCCTCACCCCAGGACCACACCCAGAACTGTGACCCAGATCCAAGCACGGCAAAGCAAGAGATTCCTGTCTCAGCACTGGCAAAGAGATTACTACAATCTCCCTCTGATCAGCCGCTTGATTTCCCCTCAGTCTGTGGGCCGGAAGCTCAGGACACAGCCACCGCCCAGGCACTCGTGCTCTGCACTCTGTGCTCTGGAACTGGCTCTGACCTAGCTCTTCTCTCACCGCAGAAACAGACTTTTCCCACTGACCTTCTAAGTTGTCTTTGGCTTTTGTGGACTGAGGAGTCTGGAAACCTCCACAGCTGCCCATGATTCATTCCTCTGAGGCCTGCTCCAGGTTCGCTGCGGCCTGCGCGCCCACACTGCGCTGTGCTAAGCTCCCAGCCCTGCACGATAAGCCTTCCCGATCAACCATCCCGGCTGTCTTGGGCTGGAAATTTGTTTTACCCTGTCTTTTTGTGGGTTCTGCTGCTTTGGAATTTGTTTAGAGCCATTTTTTATGGGTATTTGGAGGGGTTTGAGGGAGAGCTCAAGCAAGTCGCTGCCTTTATGCCACCATCTTGGCTCTGCCCCAAGAGCTTTTCTTTAAAAATTTTTGAAGTGGCTTTCATATCAGAATCACTTTGCTTCATTCTTTTTATAAGTGTGGAGAAAAAGATTTTAATGCAAACGCCTGGAAAGGTATTACCGATATTTTCTCTGGGCAATTTTATAAGGAATAGGAATCCACATTTGTGGTTTCAACCTTAATCTCTTCCTGGTGGTCCAACTTCTTAAGGAACTGAAACTGGCTGGGCTCCCACCAGCTGCTGGCTGGAGTTCAAACATAAACTATGATTGCTCTGAGGACTTTATTTGCTAAGTGAGATGACATTTTAAAAAAAAATCCTACAGCTACAGAAATAAACCCTTTTTTCAGAGACCCCTCATAATAAACATTCAGCAGATAAGTAGTAGATACAAATTATAAAGACTTGAGAGGCAATAGAACATAGCAGAACGTTCAGTGAAGTTGACATCAAAAGACCTGGCATTCTAGCTCTATAAGTGATGGAACCTTTTGGAATCTCTGTTTTCTCATCTACAGAATGGGAATACTAATATTCAAGTCAGTATGGTAATAGTAACTTGAGAATTCACTTCATTGTGGTACAGCTGGCAATGAAGATAAGAAACTCTCCTGCCCCTGTGGCAGAATGATCTGAGGCAAAGGTACAGACTGGTGAATTGCCAGTCGCCTGAAGGGGAAAGACCTCTCAGAAGAGCATATATAGGGCAGCTAGGTGGATAGCACACTGGCCCTGGAGTCAGGAGGACCTGAATTCAAATCCAGACTCAGACACTTAATGCCTGTATGACCCTGAGCAATTCACTTAATCCCAATTGCTTCCTATTTATTTATTTATTTATTTGTTTTTTCATTTTCAACATTCACTTCCATAAGATTTTGAATTCCAAATTTTCTCCCCATCTCTCGCCTCCCCCCACCCCAAGAAGGCATGTAATTTGATATAGGCTGTACATATACATTCATATTGAACCTATTTTCATGTTAGTCATGTTGCAAAGAACCCAATTGCTTTTTGAAGAAAAAAAAGAGCACATAAGGTAGCTCTTCCCCTCCAAAGGTGTTCATCCCTGATACCGTGCCTACCCTCTCTATCAGGGGTTACTGGGCAAGACTTTGCAGACAATGGATGTACTCAGTCTGTATCTTTACTCCATTACTAAAGGGGGAGGGCAACCTCAGGTTCATCTATTTAATACTCCAAGTGTTTGATTTTGTTACATCTGAACAGCTCTTGTTAGGAACCTGAGACAAAGGTGCATTGTAGCTCTAGACTCCAGAGAGAGAAGTTGTAATCTCACATCCTTCCTCAGTAACTTACTGGCCAGGCAAGTCACTTCTGCTCTGCAAACTTCAGTATCCCCATCAGTAAAAATGGAGCTGTCTTCTGCTTCACAGAGTTGGAGTGAATATCAAAGAAGATACGATATGTCAGATCCTTTGTAAGCTTCGAGGGCTATATTAACATAAGCTTTTATTACCTACCTTACTGGGAGATCCAAAGACAACAAAAATTACCTAGTCTCCCTTCTCAAGGACCTTATATTCTAAAGGGGGAGGCAATATGTACATATATACATAACATGAATGCAAGGTAATTTTTGTGGAAGGGGCTACTAGTAGCAGCTGGGAGAATGGACCAAGCAAAGCCTCCTCTAGAAGGTGCCTCTTGATCTACAAGGCAGATGTGAGGAAGAAGAGCATTCCAGGCATGGGAGGCAGCAAGAGAAAGAAAACAACCCAACTGGAGCTATCAGTGGGTAATTTTAGAAAATGCCCATTCATGGGAGTGGCACTAAATTCAGTCTACTCAACCACAGGGTCAAAAATTCAGATATGAATTTTTTTCTGGATAATAAGTGAGAGATGTTTTTAAATGTAACAATAAATGGGAGACAGTCATTAGCAAGCATGTAATGAGCACTTGCTGTGTGCCAGCCACTGTAATAATAACAGCTCAGCTGATAGCTCTGCAGACAAGGGATGCAGCACAGATCTCCCTATTTCTTCTCTGTTCAAATTATGGATTCTTACAGTGTTGAAGCACACTCACATCAGCATGCATTACCCCTGCCACAGATGCACGTCACAACCTAACAAGTAGTAAGTATATACCACATATATGCATTGTTCCAGGGCTGCAAACTCAAAGACAAAATGAAATACACTAAATGCCCTCAAGTAGTTTGCATTCCACCAAGAGGATGTAACATGTAAACTCCTCTCCACCTTAATAGATTACTTTGTGAGTTTCTGTGGCTGAGTATTTCATCATTCTATAGCAAAGCTGTATGAGCCTTTAAAAACTCAGAAGGGCTGGTCTTCAGATGGCAGTCACTTATGTCACCTGAATAGCTCTGGAAGCCTTTACAACTGTATATGACCTACCAGAACTGTGAACTACTTCATTTCTAATCTATGTATACCTGTTTAAATGCAGAAGAGAAGGTCCAACTAAAGAGTGCCAGAAAGGGGTTGCAGATTCAAAACCCTGGTGCTTTTGCCAACAATTGGCAGGTTGGGGGCTCAGAGCTACAGAATAAAACATAATTCTTTAAAATAAATTTCTAGGATAGAAAGACATTATGCATACCAAGATCCAGCTCCAGGAATTATTGACCTGGGATCTGTGAGCTAGTTTTGTTTTGTTTTTAATTTTGATAACTATTTCAATATAATTGGTTTCCTTTACTTTATGCATTTAAAAACATTATTTTGAAGATGGGCCCCTGGCTTCACTAGACTGAAAAAGGGGTCCATGATATATACATAAAAATGGCTAGTAGACAGTAAATGAGAAGCAATGACTGAGATGGCACAGAGCACAGCCTCCACGTTTTCCATTTTTCTTCAGGCTTGACTGGAAAGATCTCACCTTCTACCTGGGAGGTACTGAGGGAGTAACTAGAGAGAAATTTATGCCCAGGGGGAGGAGTAGCCTGCCCATTAAAGGACAGAAGGGAGTGAGAGTAATAAAAGATAAAGTAACAAGTCCTCCTCACCAGCATGACACCATAACACTAAAGCACTGCTGGAGTAGATCACAAGATTTGGAATCAAGGAGGGTTTAAATCCCACCTTCAGCACTCATGCCCAGGGTCACATCTATAATCATGGGTAAGTCATTCAAACTCTGTGCCTTACTTTCCTCATCTGTAAAATGTAGACAACAGTAACTACAGCGCCTACTGCCACTGGTTTGTTATAAGGATCAAATTATATTGGGGTGTGTCAAGGGTTTTGCAAACTTTGGAAGAACAAATAAAGAACATACTAATGTCTTATTTAAGGAGAGACAGCATGGTTTGCCAGCAGGAGTATTGGACTCGGGTAGTGGAGTCCAAAGACATTGTTTTCTTTTTTATTAATTTATTTTTAGTTTTCAACATTCACTTCCACAAGCTTTTGAGTTTTAAATTTTCTCCCCCTCCCTCTCTACACCCCCTCCCCAAGACAACATACAATCTGATATAGGCTCTACATATACATTCCTATTAAACATATTTTCACATTAGTCATGTTGTAAAGAAGAATTAGAGCTAATAGGAAGAAGCACAAGAAAGAAAAACAAAACAGAAGAAAAAAAAGAGCAAATAGTATGTTTTGTTCTGCATTCAAACTCCATACTTCTTTCTCTGGATGTGGATATCATTTTCCATCATGAGACTATTGGAGGAGATGTCTTAGATCCTTGCATTGATGAGAAGAGCTAAGTCTACCAAAGTTAGTTATCATACAAGGTGTCTGTTATTGTGTACAATGTTCTACTGGTTCTGCTCATTTCACTCAGCATCAGTCCATACAAGTCTTTCCAGGTTTTTCCAAAGTCCGCTTTGTCATCATTTCTTATAGCATAATAGTATTCCATCACATTCATATATCACAACTTGTTCAGCCATTCCCCAACTGATGGGCATTCCCTCAATTTCCAATTCTTTGCCACCACAGAAAGAGCTGCTATAAATACTTTTGTGCATGTGGGTCCTTTTCCTATTTTTATGATATTTTTGGGATACAGAATTAGAAGTGGTATTGCTGGGTCAAAGGGTATGCATGTTTTTATAGCCCTTCGGGCATAGTTCCAAATTGTTCTCTGAAATGGTTGGATCAGGTCACAATTCCACCAGCAATGCATTAGTGTTCCAATTCTCCCACTTCTCCAACATTTATCATTTTCCTGTTTTGACATGTTAGCCAACCTGATAGACATGATGTGGTACTCAGAGTTGTTTTGATTTGCATTTCTCTAATCAATAGTGATTTAGAGTATTTTTTCATATGACTATAGATAGTTTTAATTTCTTCATCTAAAATTGCTTATTCATATCCTTTGACCATTTATCAATTGGGGAACGACTTGTATTCTTATAAATTTGACATAGTTCTCTATATATCTTAGAAATGAGGCCCTTATCAGAGACACCGGTTGTAAAAAATTTTTCCCAGTTTTCCGCTTCCCTCCTAATCGTGGTTGCATTGACTGTGTTTGTGTAAAAACTTTTCAATTTAAGGTAATCAAAATTATCCATTTTGCATTTCATAATGTTTTCTAACTCTTGTTTGGTCATAAATTCCTCTATTCTCCATAAATCTGACAGGTAAACTATTTCTTGCTCTCCCAGGTTGCTTGTAGTATCAGCCTTTATATCTAACTCGTGTACCCATTTTGACTTTATTCTGGTATAAAGTGTGATATTTTGGTCTATGCCTAGTTTCTGCCATACTACTTTCCTGTTTACCCAGCAGTTTTTGTCAAATAGTGAGTTCTTATCCCAGAAGCTGGGGTCAAAGACATTGGTTTTTAAGCCTAGGCTCTATTTCTTCATACTGCCCTCCTGCTCTACTCTGACCCTCTGGGACAATATACTATAAAAATTGGTGCACAATAAAATCTCTCAAGTTTAAGGCAAAAATATACCACACTTGCAAACCATGGAGTTCAAGGCAGAAATTAACCACTGATTTTCCCCATGAAAGACTTCTTTCTTCCTCTCACCTGGTATTTTTCAATCTACAATCATAAATCTACTTAGCCCAGCAATTTGGAAAAATGGCTTTGCTGAGAATTTTTCTTTCCTTTTTTTACAGTTGGTAAAAAGAACTCAACGTCCATTAAGAAACCAGATATGTAGGTCTGTCTCTCTTCTTTGCAGACTGCTGATGTAGTTAATTGTAACAGTTCTACCAACAGAACTCAGAATCAAGTTTATTGCTTCATTTGCAGTGTTTTTTCCCCTCAAGCTCAATAATTACATCATCTGATAGACATTTCTCAGCTGCCTGCTTCATCAGAGCTAAATAGCCAAAAGAAAAAAAAACCAGTATGTCACTGTTCGACTTAAAATCCTCCCTGTGCCAAAGACAAACTTGCAGGTATGTGTGGCATGGCAACAAATAAAAAGGTGGGAGAAGATAAAGAAAGAGGATAAATTTATATGGCCATTTGATAAGTGAAAGGTAGACACAGAAAGAAAAAATTCTGGGAAGAATGAGCCTTTATATATATATTCAACAGAGGCAAAATTTGGTTGGTTAGAAGTCAGTAAAAGCACCCATGGGAAGAAAAAGATTTGTAGGCTTTTGAAGAAGTGACAGACAAGGAGGGGGAGATTCATGATACAACTGAATGCAAAGGTAGCTCATTCCAGAAGTCAAATGCAGAAATGCTTTTCTTCCCCAAACCATCCCTGCTACACAGGAATGATGGTGATGATGACTGAGGATGATGATGATGATGATGATATAAGAACTGCTCGATGATGAGCTTCCAAATGCTCTTGAGCTTGATGGGGAGGAGGAAGGGGGAGAGAGGAATTGACATAGGAATATGATTTTTGCAATCAATGCTCTCAGGAGGCTTTGAGATCTAATACAGCAAGTTGTGTCTGCCAGTTATGCATTTTGTTTAGAATAGATTTATCTTTTGAATCAAACTCATTTACAACTCCAAATGCATTCCCTCTTGTGTCCCTGCAGTGAAAGAGCCAAGACAAGTTCATTTACCAAGTCCACTGAAGTATGAAGCCCAGCTTCAGGACAACTTCACTATACCTTTTCCATTCCTTCTCAGGCCTTCCTCCAGAGGGAACAGGGAAGCAGGTAAAATTAAGCATGGCATGTGAAGCAGAAAGAAGGGAGGTTTTTTGTTTGTTTTTAAGCTCAGTATCTGAGCAATAAACTTTCCATCCTTGCTTGGAGCCTTCTACTTCTATCCCTATTCCTAAACTTGGATAAGAATTAGATCCTAATTTCTGAGAAGAGAAAAAGGACTGGCAGGCAGCAATGAGGGTTCAGTTGAGATAAGTATATATTAGTACATCTATGGAGGCTATGGGGCAAATTCAAGAGGCAGCCTGGCTCAATAATGAAAAGAAAATGTGCGACAGAAGGTCAAAATTCCCCAGGCAAAAGTTACAACTCTAGAAGAAGCAGCCAGATTAGTTTTCTCTGTACATCTAAAATTGATTTTCCCCCAAATGTAAGACTTCTTTTTAAGTCACAATAGAGGATACCCACAGAGGATTAAGAATCTGGCTTCATACAGTATATACCTGGAAAAGCATTTTAAAATAATTGATTGAAAGAGGCAACACCATTAGGAAGAGTGAGGAAAAACCTTAAGAAAAACACACCCATGAACCTATTTGCTTTAAAATGGCAACCATTTTCATGCATTTTTTTCCTGCCATAAATTCAGCCCTGTAAGCTAACTTAATATGACTATGTCTAGGGAAATATTGGAAGACAGAATGATTCAGACTGGAAGCTAATTTCATAGCTCCAATAGCCTCAATTTAAGTTTTAGCTTTGACTATGGTTCTATGAAACATCCTAATCTGAAATCTGAAACTCTTCTCTAACATCTTCTTCCCTATAACCATACGCACACATACATGCACGCTCTACCCTCTTTCCTAAACCACTGTGCCCATTAGAGAATATATACACAAATAAATGGAAGCATTCTCAATGGTAAGACCTTTGATGGAATGACTAGAAAAGATCTGTGCTCTGTAACTGGTGAAGAGATCAAGACTCTATCTTGCCAAATGAAAGAGAAATGTAAGGGATTTATCACACAGAACTTCTCCTGGATTTCATACACCCACTTTTTTAGTTTCAATTTTGTATAGCTGATGTAGGAATATAGAAACAGAAAGACTTGGGATAATATGGCACATTTGTCATGACAGTAAAGGATGGAGTTCTGGGAAAGACATGGCAAGAGATTCTCCCAGTCATGACTAATGACAGGACCAAGTCTGTAACTAAGAGGATTATATATGAAAATGTGAATCTGCTGGAATTTTCCTCTCAAACATACCTTGTATTTAACTACTTTGTATACATTTGTATTTGTTATCTTTATATTTGTGTTGTATCTATTTTTATGTATACAGCATGTCTCCCCCGTCAGAATAGAGATTGTCTCATTCTTTGTACTTTAATTCCCAAGACCTAGCCTGGCATGCAGTAGGCACCTAAATGTTGGCTTCTGAACTTCTTTCTCTTCTCTTATGTGCTTTTTAAAAGTTCTTTTAATATTTCTTTCATTTTGGCCTCATCATTACTACCTGCCACCTCCCCTTCCAAAATGAAGCCCTCCCTTGTGACAAGCTGATATAGACAAGCAAAACATTCACACACTAGCCATGGCCAAAAGTGTACCATGATCTGCACCTGTAATTCTCTCCTTTCTCTGCCTACAGGTGAGTAGCATGCTTTAGCATAAGTCTTCTGGAGTAGTCATTGGTCATTGTGGTAATCAGAATTCTTAAATCTTTACAAGTTGTAAGGAAATACCTTTTTGAAGTAGAATGTACCTTCTTGAAATCCCCAACACATCTAAAGACTGCAACAAAGAAGTCTAAGGAAGAAATCTTTTTTCCCCAAACAGATGACTTTTGCCTCTTTCCTGAAGCTTTGTTCCTCTGCTCTGCAAAGAGCTAAATATAAATTCAAATTTCACAGTTGGGAGCTTTTCCATGTGCTGGATGCAATGTCTGCTGATTTACTGTTGGAAACTCAAAGTGTATTTTTTTTTAATGCTTCAGTATGTTGTTTTCTTAGAGATCAGTTTCCTCCATGCAGTAGGATCAGCTTCAGTTCTTCAAGATTTAAAGCTTGAGAACCAGAGATAGTAGAAACAAGATAGCATGTGGGAGCCAGAGAAAAGATGACTTTTCTCAGGAATTTTAGTGTCTTGTCAGTGAGATAAGAGGAAAGCGTCATTATGCTAAGTGAGATCCTTGTGCAGCGATTTCTAGTTGTAAAATCCATGAGTGGTGATACCTCCTGCTTTCCAGACAGACAAAATAAAAGACAACCATGTTAGGAGTGTTTTCTTTTTTTGGAGGGGAGGGGCATATATTTCCTAAACTAGTATACACTTTAGAACAATTCAGGAGGCAATTAATACTCACTGTTTTATATAGAAGATTTGTAATGGGAGGAAGCAGAAATTCTTTAATTTTTGGCGTTGGCTGTTTCAAAAGTCAGATCTGTTTTAGGTGGTCCAGACTAAACAGCTTAGAGATAAGCTGCTTCTAATAAACTTTTATGTTCTGTTTTGAGCAATACATCTATAACAGAGTGTTCCTAAGTATGACAGATTTCTACATACAGCAAGACACACGAAAGGAGTATCCACCAGGTGGCTCATCAATTACCCAACATTCTACTTTTTACTGTTACTGTAAGGTTGCTTGTTAATCATTGGCTTCATCTCCATTTACTAGGAATTCCTCTAGATGGAGTCAACTACTACTTCAATCACAAACATCAAAATATAGTCAAGTTGCACAATTTAATTAGGCTAGGGAAAATGTATAAATCAGAATAGCTAGACTTTCTAAGCATCATTTCACATTATCTGCAAACTTCAAAATAAAAATGCTCTCCCATTGGAGTCATAATGGAGTCCTTTATGAGC
Source organism: Phascolarctos cinereus (assembly GCF_003287225.1). NCBI lineage: Eukaryota > Metazoa > Chordata > Mammalia > Diprotodontia > Phascolarctidae > Phascolarctos > Phascolarctos cinereus. The sequence goes on from NW_027555514.1 coordinate 45,738,767, forward strand.
CTTCCACAGCAATGCCTTAGTTCGTAGCCCTGTAAAGAGGGGTTAAGACTTGCAAAAAATGCTGATCACATGTGTTTATCTCAAAGCTAGGTTGCTGATACTGCTGACTTCATGGAAAATAGAACTATCAGAAACATCTGCTGCTGCTTTCATAAATACTATAAAACCAGAAACCAGTTATCATTGCTATGAATCAGTGTCACTCTCCAGAGGCCCCATCTGTATCAAATCTCTGCCCAGAAATGGGTACAGACAAGTCTTGTCACTACTGAATGGGTACATCAATTCTCAGTCTTCCACCAGTTGGAGAAGGTGAAATATTACTAATTATGTCAATTTGCCATACAGCCACCATGTTTAAATTCTTTAAATAGCCAATGCACTGCACCTAGCATACTTCATCATGTCTGTCCCAAATAACTTAAGCTTTGCTGGTACTGAAACCAGTTGGAAATATTCCATTCCTGGCAATCCCAAGGGAAACATCAATCTGAGTCTCTGGCTGCAGCTCACTGGACGCATCTATCACACTTAAGAGTTTTGAGTGTGTGAAGTAGCAATATTTCAGAATGTAAAATATCCTATTGTGGCTATTCTTTGTTCTAAGGATAGAACTCTGATGGGTCTAAGTCATAAATGCATTAATGATGGCTAAAACATTTGTAAAACAAGCATTTTATTGATGGCTATAGAATTATCTATAAGTTATCTCTTTCTATGTATAATATTTGAGAATTTAAAAATTATTTTGATGGGAGAAATGCTTGCCAGCCTATAAAACATGCCCTGACTTTGCCTACATTTATCAAAGTAATCTTTTTCATCATACCAATGTTACTTTCCAGGCTCAGAGACATACATAAATTAGTGGGTAGCAATTTACAGTGAAGAAAGAAATGTCTATACATCAAGGGGTTAATTGGATAAATCAAATTATTCTACCCTACCTAAAGTAAATGATAAAATATTTTGCCTGGTACTTTAACCAAGTGGAAAGGCATCTTAATTAAATCAAATCAAGGGAAGCCATTTCAAATAAGTATGGAATATGATATTCTGGAGGTCAAAGTAAATAGGATCACAACCAAGAATTACTTACCCAGCATAACTGAGTATAATCCTTCAGGGGAAAAAAATGGACATTCAGTGAAATAGAGGATTTTCTAGCATTCTTGATGGAAAGACCAGAGCTGAATAGAAAATTTGACTTTCAAATACAAGACTCAAGAGAAGCATGAAAAGGTAAACAGGAAGGAGAAATCATAAGGGACTTATTAAGGTTGAACTGTTTACATTCCTGCATGGAAAGATATTTGTAATTCATGAGACCTTTGTCAGTATTAGGGTAGTTGCAAGGAAAAAATTTATATGTATAGATAGATAGATAGATAGATAGATAGATACATAGATAGACAGACAGACAGACAGACAGACAGACAGATAGATAGATAGATAGATAGATAGATAGATAGATAGATAGATAGATAGATAGATAGAGGGCACAGGGTGAGTTGAAGATGAAGGGGTGATATCTGGAGAATAAAATTAAGGGGTGAGAGAAAATTATACTGAGAGAAGGAGAAATGGAGAGGTAGAATGGGGTAAATTATTTCACATAAAACAGATAAGATACAGTGGAGGGCAAGTGGGGGAAGGTGAGAGGGAATGAGTGAATCTTATTCTCATCCAATTTGGCTTAAGGAAGGAATAACATATGCACTCATTTGGATATTGAAATCGATCTTACCCTATAGGAAAATAGGGGGGAAGGGAATAAGAGAGGGGTGGATGATAGAAGGGAGGGAAGATTGGGGGAGGAGGTAATCAGAAGCAAATAATTCTGAGAGAGACAGGGTCAAAAGAGAGAATAGAATAAATGGGGTGCGGGATAGGATGAAGGGAAATACAGTTCATTTTTCACAATGTGACTGCTATCGAAGTGTTTTGCATGACTATACATGTAATCTGTATCAAGTTGCTTGCCTTCTCAATGAGGGTGGGTGGTGAGGGAGGAAGGGAGAGAATTTGGTACCCAAAGTTTTAAAAACAAATGTTAAAAATTGTTTTCACATGCAACTGGGAAATAAGATATACAGGCAATGGAGTACAGAAATCTATCCTGCCCTACAGGAAAATAGAAGGAGAAGAAGATAAAAGAAGGAGGGAATGATAGAAGGGAGGGTAGGTTAGGGGAAGGGGTATTCAAAATGCACGCCATCTTGGGGTGGGTGGAGGGACAAGATGGGGAGAAAATTTGAAACTCAAAATCTCATGGAAGTGAATGTTAAAAACTAAAAACAAGTCGATAAAAATATTTTTTAAAATGCTTACAATGAGAATGCTGGAATATAATAAGATATACATATATGTATATATGTGTATGAATGTTTATTTCCTTATTTATTTATTCCCTTGCCTCTATACAATTATGCTCAATGTAACCCAGGGCCCATACATGTTTCTGGGCCCCTTATTTGTATCATTAGCAGAGCTTGGGGTTTAGGAGCAAGCATAATATGCAAACATAATTCAAATCCATATACTATTATACTCAATTCACAGAACATATAGACATCACAAATTTAATGGTATTTAACAAAGCAGGAATAGGAAGATAGAATGTCTTTATCAAGTATTTAGAAGGTCTGTCACACTGACTAGAACAATAGCTTACATTTATATAGCACTTCAATATTTGCCAAGTCCTTCATTCACATCATTTTATTTGATCCTCACAAAAATCCTATGCAGTATTATCCTCATTTACAGATGAGGAAATTGAGGCCCAGGGTTACAACTACTAGATGTCTTGGGCAGGATTTGAGACCATTTCTTCCCAATTCCACAGATTGAGTTTCATCTCCATCAGACTGGTCTGGAAGAGACTTCCAGTTGGCTCTAGAGTGTAGATATTCCAAAGAGTCAGACTTAGGTTTGATACAATGACAAACTTCCTAACAGTAAGAGCTCTCCCAAAGTGGACTGGGCTGCCCCAGGAAGTAATGAAGTCCTCCAGCAATGCTGGTTTTCAGATTTCATTTCTCACCTGGCTGAAGTACTTTGGGAGTCTCTTGACTTCTCTACCATGCCCCAGGAAGCTCATTGTTGGGAAAAGCTCATCACCTTGCAAGATCCCAACTACCTTGGGACTCCAACTCATGAGCACTCTCTGTCCCTTTGATTGGGGGAGGGGGTGCAGCAGAGTGAGATGGAGCAATAAGCCTCAGAACTTCCATTTAAAGAGCGAGCATCACTCATAGCTTCTTCTCACTTCTCTCCTGGCTGCACTACTTTGGGACTTCTGTGACTTTTCCACTAAACCCCTCTATACCCCTACATCAGTTTGCTTCCCTCTCTTCCCCTCCTTTTCAGCTCCTTTTGTATGTTGTCCTCCATTAGATCTAAGCTCCTTGAGAACAGGGTCTGTCTTCTTTTGTATTTGTATCCTCATCACTTCACAGAGTACTTGGAACAAAGTAAGTGCTTAATAAATGTTTATGGACTAACTGACAAAGGCTTGGCTTTTGTTTGTGTCCATAGCAGTGGGAATTCTTGTTTTGATTTGGGTTAGATTAGATAGCCTTGGAAGTCCTGTCAAATCCTGGCATTCTGACATTTTGCAATGGACAGCTAAGTGGTGCAGGGATAGAGCACTAGGTCTGGAGTTAGAAAGACCTGAGTTCAAATCCAACCTCACACACTTAATGGCTGTGTGACTCTGCATAAGTCACATCATCTTTGTTTGTCTCAATTTCTTCTATCTGCAAAATGAGGATAACAGCACCAACCTCAAGGGTTATTGTGGAAATCCAATGAGATAAAAGTTATAAAGTGCTTAGCCCAGTGCCTGGCAGATCATAAGGGCTATATAAATGTTAGCCATAATTATTGCTTAGCCTCACTATTAAGGCTATATGCAATTACGATGTAACATCCCGATTAGTTGCATAAAGTAGCTCAAGATACATAGGCCCACATATAGAAACATACGACATATCAGACCAAATACGTAGGTCACCTGCAATACATTTAATTCAATACAACACTTACCAAAACACTATTTTTGATGTTACATATGAAATATTCATTACATACTTTCATCTCTGAAATAAATGTCAGATATACCTTTACATCTAGAGTTGACCTTCAAGTAAATACGTACTTTTCATATCCTTTGACTCCCTGGCCAATGGTCCTTGTAGTACTTCAAGGACCAGGCATAATGTTATCATCTCTAGCCTTTAATAAATCAATCCCTGTAGGCAGCCTGTGTTGCTTGGGGTCCACCAAAGAAGAGATATTTGGCAGAAAATAGAGATTCTCTGGAATCAGCCTTGAGACACTAATGCACTGTTAGTGGAGTTGTGAACTGATCCAACCATTCTGGAGAATAATATTGAGCTATACCCAAGGGGTTATAAAATTGTGCATACTTTTTGTCCCAGCAGTACCACTACTACATCTGCATCCCAAAGGGATAAAAAAGAGGGATGGGGGAGGACCTATTTGTACAAAAGATATTTATAGCAGCTCTTTTTATGGTGGCAAAGAATTGGAAATTGGGGGGATGTCCATCAACTGGGGAATGGTTAAACAAGTTGTGGTATATTACTATTATGGGATACTACTGAGCTATAAGAAATGACAAGCAGGATGATTTCAGAAAAACTTGGAATGACTCACATGACCTTATACAGAGTGAAGTAAACAGAACGCAGAGAACATGGTACATGGTACATAATACATAGTACATGGTAACAGAAATACTGTACAATGATCAATTGTGAATGGCTTAGCTATTCTCAGCAGCACAATGCTCCAAAACAATCCCAAAGGACTCATGATGAAAAATGTTATCCACCTCCAGAGAAAGAATTGATGGAGTCTGAATGCAGATTAAAACATAGTATTTTCCACTTTATTTTTTGGGGGGAGGGGTTTGATCTGCATTTTCTTTCACAACATGACTAATATGGAAATACATTTTTCATGATTGCATCTGAATAGTCTATATCTAATTGCTTACTGTCTCAGAAAGGAGGAGAGCAAGGATAGAAGGAGAGCATTTGGAACTCAAATTTTTAAAAATTGTTTTTTATATGCAATTGGGAAAAAATAAAATATTTAAGAAATATCTCTTTGACCTGTTTTCTAGGTCATCTGTGTTTTGTATCAGTGATTATATTTTCTTCTATTCTTAAAAGCTTTTTTTTTGTTGAAATGTTTCTTGCTATCATGGAGTCATTGATCTCTTTCTGATCTATTTCAGCTTTCAGGTGTGTCTGTTACTTGTGCAAGGTTTACCACATTCTATTTTAAACTGTTCTCCTTCCAATTCTTTCCTTAAGGATTTTTAATTCACTTTTAAACCTTCCTCATTTTTTTCATGTGGTCTTTGTGGATAATTCATTTCTTTCCTTTGAATCTTGGCTTGCAGTTCTCCCTTTGGAGATGCCTAAATGTATAGTAATTTTTATATTAGTTAATATCTTCTTTGCTTTACTTCTCTTCAGCTTTGTGCCAAGGTTACACTCCTCCCCTGCTGATCTTTTGGGTGGAGTCATAAGCCCTGTTTGGTCCCACGGGATTCCTCTGCTGACCTCCCATGGTTAGACTGTCTTAGATGGTTGTTGCTTAGAATGCTGGAACTTCAGGGTGCCCTCTAGTGTCTCAGGGTAGAGAGCTCTCAAATCAGTTCAATCAACAGGGTTTTTTTTCCTACTTCCCATTTTTTCCATAGAAAAATGGTTAAAGGCATTAACTCTAACCAATCAACTCTAAACAATGGAAATACACATGGAAGGCTATTGTAACTGTGTAGTATTTTCTGATATTTATATTGATTTTTTACCTTAGAGCAGCAGTATAGCCAATTACTAGATAGTTCTGAAATGAGCAGAACCAAGAGAACATTGTATACAGACAGTAACAGCAATGTTGCTTTAAGAATGACTTTGCCAAGCTAATAAGTGATTTTGATTATTATTAATATCCAAATTAACTATAAATGGTAAATGAAGAAAGATGCTATCTGCATCCAGAGAAAGAACTGTATGAATAAAATAATTTCACACACACACACACACACACACACACACACGTAATGGTAGCTAACTCTAGGGTGGGGTGGAGAAGGGAAGAAAAAAAGGAAAAAAAATTATATGATAACTGTTACATATTTAAAAGGAATAGCAACTTGTACATAATAGATGTGCAGTTTCATGTTTAATCATTCCTTTTTGTAAAAATTGTGCTGTTATGCAATTGCTTGTTTTATTCCATAAATTAAAAATGAAATAAATCAAAATTCAAAAAATGAAATGGATGCTATGTGTAACTGACCATCCTTTGACAGAAAAAAAAAGTGAAGTTGTGACTAGTAGTTTGCTATGATAGTGTTCAATTATGGGCAAGTTCAATTCTGTGTGACCCTTCTATAAGAAAGCACTCACAGTAAAGTGCATGAGATTGCAGAGTAGAAAAAGTCAGATGTTTGGACATTTCTTCATATAAACCAAGTTTTCCACAATATGTTTTACCATCCTTCCTGTGCCTTTATATGAGAAGGTTGACTTAAGGTTGCTAAGGGTAGGGCCACTTATACATATGAAAGGGTTGGCCCACTACACAATCATTCTGAGGTAATCAGATAGTTCTCCTGGTTACCACTTTGGGTCTCATGGGAAGAGTTATTGTCTCAAGTCTTGAGAGTTCTCACCACCCTGCCAGGGACAGAACCAGACCTCTGTGACAGGAACAGGAGTACAATACCTGTCCATGACAAGAAATAGGGATTGTGAACACGTAACGGATGTCCCAGAGAAATAGGGGGAGCTAAGTTCCTCAGTGAACACCTAGTGCTGGTCTAAGTAAAACACTTTAACAGATGACGATAACATGCAGAGCACAAAGGATTATTCTCATGCCAAGCACGGGGTACAGCCTGCTCACCAGGCCTTAGCTGTGAAAAACAGGGCATCTCCAAAATATTGGGACAAAATTAACTGTGATGGGACCAGTTGTGGTTAATCCTCCTGTGTCTTGACATTTCTACTATGAACAAGAAAGAAAAACTTACAGAGCCCAGAAGAAAAATTATCCTGAAGAGTGAGACTGAAGGAGATTCAAATTGCAACTCTGACACAAAGCTTTCTTTTTCAAGGTCATAGAGACTGAGCTTTTTTCAGTTCTAATGTATGGGCAAGTTTCAGGGAAGTTCCGCTGAGTCCCTCTGTGAGGATTTGGTGGCCAGGAGCCCAGGAGAGAAGAGGCATCCTACAGGCATGGGCATAGGGACAGGGAGTCTTGGAGTGTAGAGGGAAGGGAGTACTTGCAGTTTTCCCACTTCCCTAGCACCGAGAGAATTGAGAGAATTGGGTTTTGCTTCCAGAAAGGGTGTCTGTCCTTTACACTGTGGAAGGTGTGCCCAGGTCCATGGACTTGAACCACTGGACTGCGAGACTGAGAGGTCAGGCTAAGTGCAAAACAGACTTGTAACTGTCTGACCTAATAGGATCTGAGAGGTCAGGCCCGAAAGGCTCTAAGACTTCCTAGATTCTTGGAGAGTGACCCCAACTGCAGGATGAGAAAGTGATAGAGAGGGGAGGCTTACATACCTTCCAGTCTTGGCTAGAGAGGAGCTATAGTTCCTTGTCTCTTTTACTTTTGAGACTTATCAGATAAGCCCTAAGCATTCCAGCTCTCCATTCCCATCCTCCCAGGAATTTTGAGCTGCATGTAGTAGAAAATGCATATGAAGTTTTAAGTTAACAACACAGGGCACAGAGATCCTGAAACTAAGGTGCAGGGATCCCCAAAGAAAACCAGGCACAGAAGCCCACAGGGTACAGAGACCCCAAACTGGAGCACAGGGACCCTCAAAGAAAACCAGTCACAGAGGCCCACCACCCCGCCTCCCCTAACATCACATGGGGGAGGGGAAGGAACAACACAAGGTAAACCAGGGTAAAAGTCCCATCAAGCAGAGCAAGGTGTCTTTTCTTTAAGTTTTGGAGACTAAATTTCTTACTAAGCCAGTCTTGTTTAGAAACCTCCTTCACAAATCATTTTTCTAGATTACATTGAGGTCAGGTTGTGTTAGAATGGAATACCAGGTACTTTTCCTTAAGATATCTTCCCTGACTTTCCCATCCTAGTCACCTAGCAACTTCTTGTTTTCCCAGCTTTTACAGCGTCCTGAAGGACAGAGCCAGTGTGCCGGGTACAAAGAAGTCTTCAAGCTCTTTCGTGAAGATGACCAGACATCACTCTGTGGTGTTCCCAAAGCCCAGAGCATGGGGCTCACAAGCTCTCTCCTGTAGAAGAGGCTGCTCACAATTGCAGGGAGAAGCTCCAGCACATTCGGGATCACTTGGGAAAGTTTTTGGAGGAAGCTGAGAAACTTCTTGCTCAGGAGGAAAGACGTTGTTGACTGGCACTGGGGACACAGGCCAGACACTGGGCAGAGGAGAATATAACAGACTGAACCACTTCCTGATGAAGAAAGATTCCCAGTTTTGAAAGGATGAAGGAAGAGGAAAGGGCAAGCCAGGACAGAACATCCCAGAATATGCAAACCCTTCAGGATCTCACGCTAGTTCTGCTGGAATCAGGCCACCAACTCAATGTGGATCTGCTGCAGGAAGTCAAGCAGTTGCTGGGAAGGACTGAGTCAGTGTTGTCCCAAAGGGCCAAGGCTGTCACCCCAGAATTGAGAGAATGCCCTATCCCTGGCATGATAGAGATTTACCTAGCTAAACTGGGAATTTCTTGTCTTTCCTGCCCTAGTCTGATAGCAAAGAAGAATTTGTCTTAGGCCACTACAGTACATGACCTTGCCCTGTATTTCATGAAAGGACAGCCAAAGCTGGGTGTAGCCAAAGATAAAAGATGGATCCTGTTAGATTATAAACAGAAATAGTTTTCCAAAGGTACATAACAAAATTCTACTAGGGCCCAGGCATCCTAAAAACAGCCTAACCCTTCATCATTCAGCTACAGGCTACTACATTTTTACAACTATAGAATCCTGATTTTCTCACAAAAAGTGGGAGAGATGAAGTTTTTAACGAAGAATGGGCAAGGTTTGCTTCAGAGGACTCCTAACCCTTCTAGATCCTGATATAAGACAACATAGATCATAGGAAGCCATGTCTGTGACAAAACCCTTGCTACTTATCTATAGAATATTCTTCCACTGGCATTATCAATACTAAGAGCTTGGGCAAGCAAATAAAAGACCCTCAGAAACCAACTGGAGATCTCTAGGATTGACATTCTTGCCTCATGCCCAGGAAACCCCAAGTGTTCCAAGCAAAGAAGTTTCTTTGCTCTAGTTTACTTTAGTAGTAGAATTGTCAAAGTAGTAAAACATATAACAGGTGCAGCTTCAGGTACAGGAATCTAAGATGGTCATTGTTAGAGTACATCAGTATGAGGACTGCTTGAATTTCAGTATTTGATTTTAACCTTCAAACACAATGGCCAATTTCACTAGCCTGGTGCTATCAACATATGACCTTCACAGGTTGTTAATGCTGCCTTGAAGGGTAGATTGGTCACAAGAGACATGATGGGAGGGATCACAACCCTATAGACTGTCCCATACAATGATTGAGAGGAGTCAGAGCCCATGAAGATAGAGGTGGTACATATAGAGAAAGTTTCAATCCAAGATCAGTGAATCTCTTCAGAAAAGTATACTTGTATAGGCCTCCTTCCCCATGACATAAAATTATCCAAAAACATGGCCATGCTTACTGGATCAAAACCCTGTACCATTTCCAGAGAAGATCTTAATAATTGTCTTCATTGGAGGGGTGCCACTGAAGGAGAGGCTAGTGTCAAAGCTTCTTCTGCTCCATTTTCATTGTCACAGCAATGTTAGACATTACCTTCTTCCATCCCTTAAGGCTTAGCTAAAGTTTATTCTACTAATGCTGTGGGGTAAATTTGAGTCCAGGCACTCAATTCCAATGCAGCTTCCAGATAACATTCTTGTTTTATCAGCCAGTGCCTATTCACCAAACAGATTAAAACACATGAATTTGAGGCAGAGCCAAGATGGCAGAGTGAAAGCAGTGACTTGCTTGAGCTCTCCCCCAAACCCCTCCAAATACTCATAAAAAATGGCTCTAAACAAATTCTGAAGCAGCAGAATCCACAAAAAGACAGAGTGAAACAAATTTCCAGCCCAAGACAACCTGGATGATTGATCAGAAAGGTATATCCCCCCAGGGCTGGGAGCTCAACACAGCATGGCCTGGGCGCACAGGCCGAAGCAAACCTGGAGCAGGCCTCAGAGGACTGAATCTCGGGCAGCTGTGGAGGTTTCCAGACTCCTCAATCCACCAATGCCAAAGACAACTTAGAAGGTCAGTGAGAAGAGTCTGTTTCTTTGGTGAGACAGGAAGGCAGCGTCTCAGTTCCACTCCCCAACAGCATGGCCCTGGGGGGGGGCAGCTGCTTCCCAAACTTCCAGCCCATAGACTGAGGGGGAATCCAGTGGCTGATCAGAGAGGGATTGCAGGGATCTCTTTGCCAGTGCTGAGACAGCAATCTCTTGCTTTGCCCATGCTTGGATCTGGGTCACAGTTCTGGGTGGTGGTGCTGGGGTGAGGAGAAGCACTGGCGGGGTGGAGCTTGTAGTGGCTGTGGAGTGAAACCCCTCCTCCCAGTTACAGGACAGAAAGGAGTACTTGTGGTCACAGGCCAGGAAAGGAGTAAACACCTTGCCCCTTATCATACCACCTTGGAAGAACTGAAAATTTACAGGTCCCTAGAAGTATCTCTGAAAACAGCTGTACAAACCCCCGAAGCTTGGGACAGTACATTCTCCACATTGGAAGCAGATTCATACCTTAACAAAGAGTTTAAAACTCAAGTAATTGGCCGGATCATGAGCAAGCAGTGCAAAAAGAGTCAGACTATATTATCTTACTTTGGTGAAAAGAAGATCAAAATATACAACCAGAAGAAGACAACAAAGTCAAAGCTCCTACATCCAAAGCCTCCAAGAAAAATATGAATCAGTCCCAGGCCTTGGAAGAGCTCAAAAGGGATTTTGAGAAGCAAGTAAGGGAAGTAGAGGAAAAACTGGGAAGAGAAATGAGAGTGATGCAAGAAAATCATGAAAAACAAGTCAACAGCTTGCTAAAGGAGACCCAAAAAAATACTGAAGAAAATAACACCTTAAAAAATAGCCTAACCCAAATGGCAAAAGAGGTCCAAAAAGCCAATGAGGAGAAAATGCCCTAAAAAGAAAAATTGGCCAAATGGAAAAGGAAGTCCAAAAGATTACTGAAGAAAATACTTCCTTAAAAATTACAATAGAGCAATTGGAAGCTAGTGACTTTATGAGAAATCAAGACACTGTAAAACAAATCCAAAAGAATGAAAAATTAGAAAACAATGTGAAATATCTCATTGGAAAAACAACTGACCTGGAAAATAGATCCAGGAGAGAGAATTTAAAAATTATTGGACTATCTGAAAGCCATGATCAAAAAAAGAGCCTAGACATCATCTTTCAAGAAATTATCAAGGAAAACTGCCCTGATTTTAGAACCAGAGGGCAAAATAGAAATTCAAAGAATCCACTATCTCCTCCTGAAAGAGATCCCCAAAGGAAAACTCCTAGGAATATTGTAGCCAAATTCCAGAGTTCCCAGGTCAAGGAGAAAATATTACAAGCTGCCAGAAGGAAACAATTCAAGTACTGTGGAAACACAATCAGGATAACACAAGATTTAGCAGCTTCTACATTAAAGGAGCAGGGCATGGAATATAATATTCCATATGGCAAAGAGATAGGATTACAACCAAGAATCACCTACCCAGCAAAACTGAGTATAATCCTTCAGGGGAAAAAATGGTCATTCAGTGAAATAGAGGACTTTCAAGCATTCCTGATGAAAAGACCAGAGCTGAATAGAAAATTTGACTTTCAAATACAGGACTCAAGTGGAACATGAAGAGGTAAACAGGAAAGAGAAATCATAAGAGACTTATTAAGATTGAACTGTTTACATTCCTGCATGGAAAGATGATATTTATAACTCATGAGACCTTTGTCAGTATTAGGGTAGTTGGAGGAAAAAAATTATATGTATGTATAGATAGATAGATAGATAGATAGATAGATAGATAGATAGATAGATAGAGGGCACAGGGTGAGTTGAAGATTAAGGGGTCATATCTGGAGAATAAAATTAAGGGATGAGAGAGGATTATACTCAGAGAAGAAAGGGAGAGTAGAATGGGGTAAATTATCTCACAAAAAAAAACAGAAAAGAAAAGTCTCTTACAGTGGAGGGGAAAGGGGAAGGTGAGAGGGAATGAGGAATCTTATTCTCATAGGATTTGGCTTAAGGAGGAATAACATACACATTCAATTGGGTATGGAAATCTGTCTTACCCTACAGGAAAATAGGGGGAGAAGGGGACAAGAGAGCAGGGGATGATAGAGAGGAGGGCAGATTGGGAAAGGGGTAATCAGAAGTAAATACTTCTGAAGGGACAGGGTCAAAAGAAAGAATAGAATAAATGGGAGGGCAGGATAGGATTAAGGGAAAGAGAGTTAGTTTTTCACGACATGTCTACTATGGAAGTGTTTTGCATAACTGCACATGTACAACCTATATTGAGTTCCTTGCATTTTTAATGAGGGTGGGTGGGGAGAGAGCAAGAGAGAAAATTTGAAACCTAAAGTTTTAAAAACATGTGTTTAAAAAACATATTTTCACATGCTACTGGGAAATAAGAAATACAGGAAATGGGGTACAGAAGTCTATCCTGCCCTACAGGAAAATAGAAGGGCAAGGGGATAAGAGAAGGGGGGAGAGATAGAAGAGAGGACAGCTTAGGGGAAGGGATATTCAGAATGCATGCCATCTTGGGGTGGGGGGAGGGGCAAGATGGGGTGAAAATTTGGAACTCAAAAACTTGTGGAGGTGAATGCTGAAAACTAAAAATAAATAAATTTATATTTTAAAAAACCACATGAATTTATACTTACTGACTTTTCCAAAGATAGCATGAAGGTGGGATTCTTTTTCAGTCTGACCATAAAGGGAATCATTTGAATACTTCCCACGGGCTCTTTCTTCAGTAGGATCTATGTGATCAAATCTAATATCTCTCAACAAGTCAAAGGTTTACCCCAGAGTGCATGAGGTCCTCAACTATTTTATCCCATTTCAAAACGGAGATTTGCTAGTCCTGGGAGATCAATTCTAGGCAATCCCTTCTAACATGAATCTGACACGGTCAATGGCTAGGACCCTACCTAACTATATATTAAAACATCCAGATAAGTAACTAACCTTTCCAGAGGAGGTGTCTGGATCTAGACATCCCTCAGCTTTCAAACTACTCAATTTCCCACCTGGAGGTAGGGCCCAGGGCACTCCATTTGTCCTGATTAGAAATAGGCTCAAATGCTCAACTTTCTTCTGGTAGAGAAGACAACAGTTCAAAGCTAATGTATTGCCTATTTTGGGCCTACAGAAAACTATGTAGTCACCTCTCCTACCTTGTCTCAGTGAATGGGCAAAACTTTCTGGGTCAGCCATGAAAGAAGTGAGACGATGGATCTCCCAAGTGTCCCAATTCAGACTGACCTCCCTACTGCCACTCATTGCATTCTGCCTTCTAGCCTAGCAGATACTCTATGATTACAGTTCAAGGCCCTTAAGGGCACAAATTAAGACCTTATCCATAAAATATACATTCTATCCTAGCTAAGAACAGAAGTCAAGAGCCTCAGCAACCACACCTTCAACTTTTGCTCCTATCGCTTAAGAAACCCAAGCTCTATGTAGTACCAGGAAAGACATAAAGATCCATTTTGATACAATCAGGGTCCATTCTTCCCATGCCTTCTGATAATCTCACATTATTTTTATGATGATTACTATTCAGGATATTAACAGTGACCACATTGCCTGAGCTGCTTGTGTTCATGTGGGCAATAGTTTGCTAGGAAGGACCACAAGCGTGTACCTACATATTTCTTCTACCTTTTATCCCACCTGAATTAAGCCCCAATGGTACCTTCGAGATGGCTTTATAGCACCCAGTTCTTGGGAAATTGCTAATAGGTGGGTCTTACAGAGTCATCCTGTGTGTATATCCACAAGACAAAAATAATATCATATGGGATCCTCTGTGGTTAGCCTTTCTTGATATTTCACCTTGTTTAAGATACTTGGTTCTATGTAAAACAAATGGAAGCAGTTACTAAGTCAAGGTGTTTGTAATCTAAGTTGGACAGCATTAAGTTTCTGAATATGAGGACAGCAGTCAGCTTATCAGTCTTGCAAGGGACTATGGAAGTAGGAATGATAAAAATACATTAGAACTTCCTTAAATGATAAAGAACCAATAAAAAAACCAAAGATCCTCCTAGTGCTTTTATACTCAAAGCCAAAAAAGGACAGTGGGATTATTTTTTAGAAAAAGTAAGCTAATCTCAGCAGGTTTATTATTATCCCCACCCCCATTACTTCCACAATGAGCTCAGGAAAGAGCATTCAAGCAAAATAAATGGGAGAGGATTCTTCATGGGAGAGGATTCTTCCCCCCACCCCATATGACTCACCATTACTTGATAAAATTCAGCTATATAGAAAAGCTGTCTACAAATATGTTTGTTGGTTATCTGCTAAAGAACAGATCTAGGAGAACCCAGCAGCTGCACAGAAAACCATCCCTGCTCATCTTTAAACCAAAGTCTTAGCCCTGGTGTCAAAGTAATTTGCACAAAGTGCTACAAATCTGTATGTTTATAACTTGCCACTGTTCATGGATAGATGGAGTCTTGAAAATATACTCAGACTACTTTGAGAAATTCCATCTACAAGGATCCTGGGAAAATCAGCAGTAAAAAAGTGAGATATGATGATGGAATTAACAGAACATGCAATGCTACTGTTGGTCATTTTAATAGAAAATGCATTGAGACACTGCCAGGACTTTCTCTTAAAGAAATTCTGTTGTGCTAGTTTGGAGGTGGTAGACAGAAGTCATAAGAGAAACAGAATGAACACTCAAAGGAGAAGCAGGACACAGAAAAGGCAAGGCTTTCTTGAAAGGTACTTATATTATCTGGTCACAAGTACTTTACAGAATGACTTTTTTTTCTTTACCATACACTCTGGCTATAAATTAAATAATTGCCCAAATCTCTATTCTGCCTTTTTTTTTTTGCTAAATATACAGTAATTCTTCTTTGCTATAATAACAACCAAATACTATGCAGTACTCTAGCGCATATTAATGATCTGCTCTCAGGCAAGGAGATGAGTCATTTTTCTTGAGGCAGTACCCAGAACAGGCATAGGGCCTACAACAGGTATGCATGGAGCCTCTATACACCAAAATATAAATGTTCAGGTAGCAGCTGTTCCTGTTGGAGCCAAGAAGCTGGCAACAGGTTGCCAAAGATACACCCAATACCCAATTCTCCATATGGCTATCAACCAATAAGCATTTGTGCGAATATGTGGATGTGTCTGTATCTGAAAGAAAGTGTGAAAGCTGAAATCACCATGTTTTTGAACATCTATGCTTTTGAAAGTGGCGCTTTACCTTTGTCCTTGAATCAATAACAAATACTTTTGTTATGTTCTCTATAAGTTTATAAAGATTCTTAATTTCATCTCTCAATATTTCCTTTGAATAGGAATAAATATTAATAATCCAAGAGGTAGAAAGAGTAACATTTTCAATTTGGTAATTATCAAACAAGCTGCCCCAATCCTAACACTATATGTGTGCGTACGTATGTATGTGTATATATGCCGGCTGTCCCAGAGCCTTTGAGTAATTTCTGCTGTCATGGCTTATTCATGCAAATATTTAAAATTGACTCAAGCATATCAAGAACCCTAGTATTTGATGTCCACGTGTAAAAAGAGTTCTCTTTTTAAAATATGACACCGATGCAATAATGCCAAAAGCAATTGTATCAGGAGAAAAAGCAAGGGGTTTAAGGTGAAGTCAAACAATAATGGGGTTAAACTGTCTCCCTGAAAAAGGTCATGTTTTAGATGAACTAATAACGACTTGCAAATTAAAAGAGTTGAACAAATACATCTTACTAACTACTTAATATGAATGACATCAAACTATGTGTTTTTTTCCCAAAAAATAAAAAAAAAATTAAATAGCTTCTTCATTCTGTGGAATCTTCCTCCAATAATACCCAAACATCATTTGATTCAATAAACATAAAATTCTGAATATGTGTCAAGGAAACAGCAAATGAGGATTCAGGGTTCAATACAATGCCTGCAGATACTTTGGACTCCTCCAGGAAAATTACATTAAGCATAAAGATGTGCAGGAGGAAGCCATAGCTGAAGACTTTGAGACTTACCAGCATTCTGAAATCAAAGGTAAAGGCAAAAAGCCTGTTTAAGTAGTTAACACTGTGCAATACCAGTCTTTCTTCAATGTTACAATTATAAAATAGATCATAACAGATTTAGAAAATAACAAAACCCTATAAAATCTCATAACATAGAGCACATCATTCTAAGGGACTTGTAAAAAAGAAATACTTTGCCAAAAATAAGGAAGACTACTAGATATGCATAGAGTACACAGGAAATGGGTCAAAATCCTACAGAAATACTCTTGGACTAAGCAGATATCACTTTACCAAGCAATAGTAAATGCTTATAACAGATAAATGTCATTGAACTTGTCAGATGTAATCAAAAGCAGTTCCTGGAAATAATCTGCAAAGATACAAAAGTAGCAGGAAAAAGCCCTCAAAATTGGCTTTTGGTGTCATTTATCCATGAGAACTCAACCAGCAATATATGGACAAAGAAATGTTGAACACATGACTGAGTCATGTGAATCTGTTAGTGGTAACGTGATTCCCTATGATGGCTATTCGAGATCAGGTCATTGTTGCAGGACACCATAAAAAGACCATTAGAAAGCTCACACAATAATCAGTGTAGTTCATGCAAGGAACCTGTGAGGACCGGAACACATTACTGAAGAGTTTAAGTTTAGCACCAGCCTGGCATGACATGCCCTTATATCTAGAATTGTCCAAAAGCAACTCTCCATCTTTCATATCCTGGCAGAGAAAAAAATTCTCATGCTGTAAAAAAGACCTCAAAAGTCATGCAGAACTAAATCAATAAACTGTGCTGTAACTAGAATATTTTCATTGAATTAAGTTGGTGCCTACAATCTCCAAAGCTTTTCAATCCATGTAGATTACAAAACAGGTATTTAAAGTGGCCACTGTGTACTGAAAACTATTATTCTTGAGCTTGTAGAAATCCAAGTTTAGTCACCTGGATGAGATCAAAATAACATGGGAACAAGATGAGGCACATATTCATGTTATCTTGCATTCTACTGCAGATGTATTAAGGATGTTTTCAATGAACTATAGAAGACTAGCTAACATCCTAATATTTCTAATTCAACTCCAAAAAAAGAAAATGTTTTTCCCACCTGTACAATAGTTCATCATACATTCAACATACAGGATTAATAGTAGAATAGAGAGTTCTTAAATCTGAAAAAGAATAAGTTTATTATAACACTAGTGACATTCAGACAGCCCTCTAAGACTGAAATACAAAGCAGTTGTGATCTGCACTGGTAGAGGGAAAGTATTCCTTGGCACTTCCCTATATCAATGAAATCACAAGTCCATTCTTCCCCCCAAAATCAAATTCTGCAATGTGAAAAAGGAAAACAGTCAGAAAATAGAAAAGACCACAAAGATTTAATTATGTGTGTGAACCAATTTTTGTGGTTGTGTTGTGTCATTTTGTGTTTTATTTCCTGATATATTTTTTAAATGTAGGAAATGGAGTTTTCTGTAGTTTAGTTTAATAAACCACTTAAATAAATGTTCTGTATCAGCAGAGCACATGTTGGCATAGCAGTGTGCTAAAAGCACACTGACCATTTTTCTTTTAAAGTTGTAGCATGTCAAAGCATCTTCTTTGAATTCCAATTTGCCTTTTGATGATTCAGGCATTTCAATAACCCTAATCCTGTAAGTAAGAATGTCAAATAGTCATTCCACCAAATGAGCTAGTCTATGTGCCTAATAAAACAATATGGAAGGCTTTTAAAAAAGGTTGTTGATATAAGTTGCTAAACATTTGTCCTAAAATATGAAACAACTTTTTGTATGTGATTCTCCCTTGGCCCCCCCAAAAAAAGGTAAGGTAGGAAACAAGAGGATAAAAGTCTCTGTTGCTGAACTTTCTCTGCCTGGGGAAACTTTAAGAAGACAAATTGTTTATCAGGCTTTATACCAAGTGTTCACTGTGATATTTTGTATAATTAGGAAAGTCTGGCACAAAATGCCATGTGCCATCTTCTTTTACCTTTTTTCCTAAGATATATAGATATATAACATAGATAGCACAGAGAGTGAGGTTGGTGGCAGGGAGTTCCTTAATGTTTTACCTTTCCCCTCTACCAAAAGTAACTTTTGAGAATGTTGATAAATAATGCTCAAGATAAAGAAAACTGAAAATATGATAAGTGTAGCAAAACTGCAAGAGTTCAAAGCAAAGGCCTTATGGTCAAGCATGAATTGAGATGTCACAAGTACATGTGATAGGATACTCTCTATATGAGTAAGTTTTAAAAGTGACTTGGGGGACAGCTAGGTGGCACAGTAGATAGAGTACTGGCCCTGGATTCAGGAGTACCTGAGTTCAAATCTGGCCTCAGACATGTAATACTTACTAGCTGTGTGACCCTGGGCAAGTCACTTAACCCCATTGCCTAGCCCAAAAAGTTAAAAAAAATTTTTTTTAAGTGACTTTGTATTTAAAAGGTAACTATACAGAGAGCAGTAATCTACAGCTCTGGTCTCCACTAAGCCTAGGTATTCTATTTTGTCAAATTTATTTGCATTTTGTTATCATCATCATTATTATTATTATTAGTGAATGGACAAAAACATGAAAGGAAGACCTGGATCTTATATTTTACATCCTCACTCTAAGAACAGAGCAGTGGTGGATGATGGGATCAGAATTTTGCATAAGCTGTGAACCATGGTTTCTTTGTCAGTTGGTTTGGCTCAGTCATTTGTTTTAGTTACATGGGAAAGCTCTGAGGATGAGGTCGTATATCAAGAAATAACTATAATGATTTTAATAAAAGGCATCAATAATGCTAAAAGGTGACCTTGGATTCTTGGTGGACTAAAAGCTCCATGGGTCAACAGCATCATTTAGAGACTGAGAAAGCTGCTGTAATATTAGACAATATTATGAATAGCATAGTGTTGACACCTTGGTGATAGTTCCACTTTGTACCATCTGGAATGTGTTAAATTTTGGGTCTTGTGCTTTAGAAAGGTCATTAATACAGTGGGGAGTATATTAAAGAGAGAAATCAAATTAGCGAAGGGCCTTGAGTCTGGGCTATACAAAGACTGGTTAAAATGAACTGGGAAAGCCTCAGGGAGAAGACTCAGAGAGAACTCGATAGTAATCAAGTATTTGAAAGGCTACTTAATGGAAGCCTTGCCTCAGTGGGTAGAATAGGAACAATGGGTAGAGTTGCTAAGAAGCAAATAAATGTGGGATTGAGGTCAAGAAAAAAAAAACTTCCTACCAATTAAAGCTGTCAAAAGCTGAATGACCTGCTACAGGAGCTAATAGAATCCCCTAACTGGAGGTCTTCAAGCAAAGGCTCAATGACCACTTCTATTAGAGAGCCTCATAGGTCCACTCCAAAAAACTCTCTGCTTCAAAGACAGCCTCATTACTCACCTCAAAGATGCTCCTTGGGTGTTCAAAAACACTTATGACACAGGAGCAAGAACTGGTTCTGGAGTCAATAGACATGGGTTCAAATCCTATCTGTGATGCCTACTGCCTGAGTAACCTTGGACAAGTCATTCAACCCACCTACCCACCCACACCCTACCCCTGATATCAGATTTCTCATCTGTAAAATGTGGGAGTTGTTCTAGATCAGTGGTGTCAAACTCATAAAGGGATGGGGGGAGGAGAGTAAATCATACATAAGTATCTCTGTGTTTGTGTATTAACTTAGGAAACCACAAATCAACATTATCTACACTTCATTGTATTTTTTTATATTTTTGTATTGGTATTTTTGTTATTTGTATTTATATTTTGTTAAATATTTCCCAATTGCATTCTAGTCTGCTTCAGGCCCCATGGGGGAGTATTGCGGACTGCATGTAGCCCGTGACACCTCTGGTATAGAAGATCTCTAAGATGCTATCTCCATTTATGATTGGAGAACTTTTTACTTTCTAATCTCTGTATTACCAAGGTGCATCTGGTATCTGGCCTTCACTTCTTTTACTAGGCCCTCAGTCAGAAAGCTTAATGAATATCTCACACCATACAAGGCTTAATTCTAACCAGAATTAGAGTGAAGTTACCTTAGAAAACTAATTGAGGCATTCAGCCATCAGTAATTGTGATCACTCCATCAATATAGATTTGGAACAAGGTAGGCAAGGTTGTGGTCATACCTCATTTGTTACCAATACCTGCAATTAAAGAACTAAAAGACTGGGAGCTTTGTTCCCTGAAATAAATCTTGAGTCTTATCATACAACCTAAAAAATTCAGTCTTAAGACACTTACTAACTGTGTGACTTTTGGCCAGTCACTTAACTTCTGCCTCAGTTTTCTCATCTGTAAAGGTATCCCTCCTTTATCCCAGATTTATCCCAGAGTTGTTCAGAAGATAGAATGGGATATGTAAAGCATTTTACAAACCTTAAAATAATGTATAAGTGCTATTATTATTATAGAATTATAATAACAACACCTTGTTCATGGCATGAAGGACCCAGCAAAAGCTTTTCCCATGGCAAGGGATAGGGAAGATATACCCTTAAAAACAAAACACAGGATAATTAGATAGCCCTGGGCTTCCCTTCTCTCTGACCTCATGCTATCATCAATGCTACAGCCACTGTGGGCTTGTCGGGGCAGACGCCAGCCCCAGAAACAAGCTGGCTAACTAGAGTCTACCAGTAAAACCATGTCCAAAGCATGTATACCCAGCAACTGACTTGGCAAGCTAAGAGCATGGGTTTTATATATGGACTAAGGGTCTTCAGCAGCTGTCCTAGAGTAAACTGAGGAATGGCATTTGAGAACATCATTTGAAGTTATCATCAGAAGAGAGACCATTTATAGCAGTTAAAGGAGCTACATCTGTCGAAGGCTTTCCAACTCCAATAACTTCTCTTCATGAAGTATTTGACATTCTCAAATCAGACTGATGTCAACAAGCCCTGAGGACTTGACTTGAATGGATCTGTCTGAGCCAAGAATACTCCCAAGTAAGCAAACCTCCTCGAAGTGAGCCAGGGCTCAGTAATGCAGCTGTTTGCCCTGATCCAGTCCTCTGTGAATCACACAGAAAAGTGTTGTGGGGTCTAACGGACTTTGGTCTGCTTCCAAAGTTTCTTGATCAGCTACCTGATGTAATGTCCAGCTAATTCTACCAAGGATAATAGGAAGGAAGGAGACCAGAAGGGATACCTGTTGACCTACCTCTTGTATGCTCTGAAACATCATCCTGCCCAATCACTATGATCACAGATAAATGGCTGAAAAGATCCTTAGTGTAAGCATCCCAGTTAGGTTACTACCTGTGTCACCTTGGACAAGGAATCAGTGGTTGTCTCATCTAATCCCCTCTAATCCCCTCATTATATAGATGAAGGAACTATAGCCTGTTAAGATGGAGAACACATAGACTTATGGATCTGGTATGCACATGATATCTCCCATTCCTTTCTCAAGACACTGAATTACCAGAATTCCAGGAATAAGAGAACTTGCTGACGGTTCAGGTTTTGGTCAGGGCATGCCCAATGTCAGCTCAGGGAAATGTTAATGGTGTTGCTTTTCATATTTCAGGACATGACCCAATGCTACCTGAATCGATAAGCACTACAAATGTCAGAACAAGTCTGCAATTCCACTTACTTTGCATTCAGTCGATATCTAATAGATGCCTTTTCATTCATTCGTGGAATGTCACGAGATTGGTGATTCTAAACTAAAAGGGAGAGACTGCAGAGCTTTGAGAGTATTTCTGGATATACTTTTTGTATGCTTTATAGGATTGCTATAAGTCTTCTCCCTAACCCTTGTAAACCCCTTCATGTATCCATCAGCTCTTCTCTACTTCTGTTCAGTGATTTGCAGCTTCCTATCAACTGGGTCAATATAACTAACGGCCGTTGAATAAGCTAATAACTTCTGAGGCAAGAAAATTATTACAAATAGAGCTCTGTTCCCAGTAAGGATAACTGGCCACAAGAACTACCGAGAAGAGTGATGAGCCTTTCAGTTCCTGTGTCTATGGAAAGCAAGGGGAATTTTGTACCAACTAGCCAAGTATTCGACATTTGTCTTTCTATTGTGACCAATCAACGTTGCATACCCCCACCCCCATCAAATACATACACATGCATACTGGAGACTGATCTCCCTCTAAGAAGAAGGAATGCAAAGGTGAGGAGAGAGTCTCTTAAAGAAGTATTCCTTGCCTTTCCTTTATCAAAAAAAAATGACTCAAGGTAAAAAAGAAGAAGGCTCTGAAGAGAAAGTGACATCTTGACCTGTGCCCAAATGTTGGAACACTGAAGAACGTGACACAGAAGAGAAGATAGACCAATCAATACATTTCCAGTGAGGGGGACACTGGTGGACCTCCTGAATGTGAAGGAATTTTCTGATGTTACCCAAGGCTCTAAGTAATTTCTTAGAGCACAAGTGATGAGATCATCCTGAGAGAGATGGAGGCAGAAGAAATGAGGTGGTTGGTGACTCCCTGCTAAGGTGTACTAACACATTGTTTTATCATCAATACATGAAGAGAAAAGTATCTTTGTAGAGAACCCAACTAGGATATGACAGAGGCCCTCCCAAGATTTGTCACACCTGAAAAGCACTACCTGGTTCTAGTGTCTCATACCAGAGGATAAAATGACATTGACAGAAGAGACCTAGAGAGCATTGCTAGGGATTATGAAGTCCTGGGCAAAAACCCCCCAAACCTTAGAAATTAAAATGGAATTTTCATTACTACTACAAAGTCAAGGCAAGAGTTTCATGGGGAAAAAAGGAAATCTATTAAGGAAAGGGATACTTGAATATTATGGTGTTTGAGAATGAGATTTATGTTTCTGGGTTATGATTTTGAAATATAGGAATGAGGAGCTCTCAATCCTAGATAGAGTGTACCTAATCAGGGCTGAGAAGATGCTTGCCTAAAACATCACAGATTTCAGTTATATGCTGCCTACTCTTTATTTTCCACTCTTACTTCTTAATTTGTACTTAGAAGTCCTTGAAGTCTGAAGGAGAATAAATACTGGTTTCACTAAAGGGACCATATGGCCAAAAACTCTTAATACTTGGAATTTTAACTGGCTAATACAAAATCAGTTATACCTTGGACTATGATGAAAACTTATGTCTCCATCTCCTCTCCCCTCAAACTGATCCAAGCCCTATATATCTATTCTTTCATGGCTCAGGTTTCTTTCCTTCTTAAGTTTCCTGCCTCACCCCTATCTTGGGAGTTTCTATAGCGGATTCATTTCCAGGGAGCTCCTTTTAGGTTTGGGGAACATGTTCCATGCTGAGACCTTTTTGGCAGGCACTTTGAGTAGTCACTCTTCTTCCTTTACTTTGATTGGGCCACTGTCCAAAAACAAAGGTCAAGATGATCTGAAATGCTACCTTTCTTCCAAGTTTTAGGGCTAAGCTATAACTTTTTTTTCCCAGCTTACTGAGAGAAAACAACTCCGCGGTCACCTCCAGCTAGCACGCTCTTGTCTTGTTCCCGTAAGCCAGTGCCTCACTAGTAATTTAAATCATGTCATGAACAAGAAGGCTGTCCACCAGTATCCTAAATAAAAATAAATTAAATGACTGCCCAGCAGTCACATGACCTTAAGGATTTTTTTTAATACTCCTTTGTAGTAAAGCTAGTGGTTGTTTTTGAGCACGCAAGAATTATACCGCACCAAGTAAGTTCAAAAGCCTCCTTAGTAAATCCAATAGGTCTGAACATGTCACGGATTAATTTCAGACTGCAAGAACACCTTCAAATGGCATCACTTCAATGCAGGACCTGAATTTGGTCATCCTACAAGATCAGTTCCTGATAGAACTTAGTCCCCTCTTCAATCATGAATTTACTTTGGTAGAAGTAGCTTGGATCTTGTCTAATTCGATTTATTCGGTTCTCTAGTTTGTAAGTTGCAGATGCCTAGGTCCATGTAGCTCTACAGGGGGGAAGTCAAATCCCTGAATAGATCGACTGCTAAATAAATGTTCCATATACTCCTAAGGCAACACAATGCTCTGTCCATTGAGTGAATACAGGATCAAGTGGCCAATTGTTTTTCTAACACAGTATTAGATCATGACTCATGTAAGCACTATGTCGGGTGAGCAAGGACCTTTTCTACCAAATGTCCAGTCACTTCACGAGGATCCCTTCACAGCAGGACCAGAAAAACTTCAATCATCACAACATGGTCTACCCATCGTCACATCCAAACTGACCTCCCTGCTGCTCTTCATCCTATTCTTCTAGACAGACAGATATAGTATGAATTCCACTCCTGTTCATGTAGCCAGAGGCCTTGGACTTAGCCCACGTCCCACTCTAAGAAGAGGAATTATCAAATCCTTTAATAACCACCTTTGACCTGCAGTTCAAACACCCAAACTCAGGATGGGCAAGAGCACCAGGGAAACACCAACAAGATCATTGTCCTCAATGTCTACAAAACGCCTCTTCCCACAGACCTTAGGAATTCAAGCCACCTGTTGTCTCTGAGTACTTTGATCAGAAGGGTTTTCAACCACTTGGGCTATAGATAGTGGCACTTTGGGTCCAATTTGAAGTAGAATGATGGGTAGAAAAACTTGTGGGTCCAATTTGATGCTAGTGGCTGACAAAGTGTCTAGCCTTTCTTGTCTCACTCTACCTATGCCTTTTTATATAAGCACTGAGGTCAAGGAGTCCTTAAACCAAAGTGTGTCAATTATGATTATTGTCTCACATCCCCATCTCAATTCTTCTCCCACTTGGCCACTACTGCCAGTAGAGGACCCACTTTAACTCCTAGATCCCTTCCCATGATATCAGATCTGATCTTGGTAAGGTCTAGCCAAATACAAACTGGAATCCCCCTAAATAAAGCCATGATACCTGACCTAAAGATTACCCTTAAAGGATGGCCAAATCAGCTTTTACAAAGGGTTTGTCAGTCCACTTATCGGCTTTTCTGAGCTCCAGGCGCCTATGCCAGCAGCTCAGAGGAAGATAATAGAACAAGACAAATGTTTATAGAAGAGGATTGCCTACTAATATGATTCATCTGGATTTAGGAAACCTTAAGACAAAACAGAAAATGTGCCCTTACTTCAGCAATTTTGGGTAAGGCAACATAAAAATGCATAACAGTTCTGCAAGAACACAATAGCTACTCAGAGAGCTGTCTCTGGTTGTCTTTGAACCCAAGCCCCAGCCCAACTGGTAAAGCAGTAAGGACAAGGTCCTAAAAATCCATACACTTGTATTAGTCTGCCATCAATGGATAAACAGTGCCTTCAAAATATGCTGAAACCACTTGGCCATACTTCTCTATACTAGGTAATGATAGTGGTACAAATCATGGAGTTGGTCTTCCCAAGATAAACACATCAAAACCATATAAAACTGTTATTAGACATTAGGGAGTTTTTTAAAACACCACTGAGAGTTTCTCAAATTTTAAGAGAGTTTACAAATGGCAGATAGAAACAACAGAAGCCAATTGGATAGAAAAAAAAACCCATGGAATAGAGAAGGCTAGCTGGAAGGAGATATGATTCAGGTACCACCATTTTCCACATGTATTTTCTTCTTTGTCATACTCTAAAGCTACAAATTCATCATTTAAACTTTTACTATACCTATAGAAAGGTTATATGGGGATTCTTGTAGTCACTAGCAGGCCACGCCTCAGCCTTCCATTTGACTCCATCTTATTTAATCTTATCTTGAGTTCTAGAAAAATTCAGGTATACATTTTGATAGTTTCTAATAAATTTAAAGCTCTCATTAATTAGTTCTCAGTTCCCTTATACCAATTGATTAAATATTTAATAACTAAAAAACTTTCTCCCAATAATTCCTACTTCTTTATTTTTAGAAATTTAAAATAAAATATTATTAGATTCCCTGAAGAGATACACTTTGTTAACAAATGAAAACTCAATGAAAGACAGATCATTTATATTTTCATTATGCAAATGATCACAGCCAGAGTCACCTCAAATTCTTACTATACCAGATGACTTCTCTTTTATCTTATAAAAAAAAACAGTCTAGTTCAATTTCTCTCAAGAGATCAATAAAATTTCTTCTCAAAAATCCACTCAAAGATAAAGGCAAAAACAGCAATTTCAGGAAAGAAGTTTCCATTTCTTTTCTGACTTTGTTTGCTTGTCATCACTAGAGAAGGTTATCTCTTTCACTTCTCTTAAACTATCATTACTAATTCAGAAGTCATACACTGTCTCTTTTATAGAGAGAATCATCTCAAAGCAAAATGTTTTTCAACTGTCACTTCAAACTGCTAGCACCAACTCCCTTTTCTGCAATATTTCATATGGCTCTTTAAAATACAGTAACAGTATCTTTGGTCTGTGAGGGAAAACTTGATGAAGCATGAGATACATGCCCTTTCTAGCTTCTTCTACTTTTGCATAGCAGAAACAAAGTCAGCCTTGTACAAAACTTCAACCATATATCCTATAATAACCTGATAATGTATCAATTCCTTCCATCAATCATAGTACATGACTATAGCCCAGATTAATAATCATCCCCTGGGGGGCAGCTAGGTGGCACAGTGGATAGAGCACTGGCTCTGCAGTCAGGAAGACCTGAGTTCAAATCCGGCCTCAGACACTTGATCACTTCATACTTACTAGCTATGTGATTCTAGGCAAGTCACTTAACCCCAACTGCCTCACACAAAAAAAAAAAAAAAAAAAGAAAAAAAATAATAAGCCCTTGGACCCAGTAGCTATTTCATTAAACAGTACTAGAATAGTCATAGCTGCACAACAGTCATGCTAGGAGCCTCTGTGTTCTAAAGTACAGATGTTCAAACAATTGCTGCTCCTTACAAGAGCGGGTGCTTAGAAATAATTTGCTTTAAAGACACCAGTGACTATTCTCCATACCCATCAACAAATAAGCAACTGTGAGATGCTTGGGAGAGTGTGAAAGCTGAGACAATCATGGGTTTTTTTTTAAAGACTCTCAGAATTTGCACAGGTCCTTGAGAGTAATTTACAAAGAAATCAGCTGCAACCATTATTTTGCTGTAACATCTAAAAAGTAGATGGAAATACTAAAATTCTATTTCCTTCCCCTAAACAGTATTTTTTTTTGGTTAAATAAATGTTCCTCTCAAATACCAGCCCATCATCCAATGGTGGGGATTGAGGGTTCAGGAAGGACAGCAAAGAAAGGGAATGCCAGTCAGGGTATGAGACATGGAGACCTTCTATGTCGGAGACTGCCATGAAATCATGGTAGCAATCCTGCAGCAATGCCATGGCAACAATGCCAATTCAATCATTAAGTATTTATGCATTTGCCGTGTTAATTACCAGAGATACAAAGACAGGCAAAAACACTATTATCCATGCCCTCAAGGAGTTTATATTCTAATGGGGGAGATAATATGAACAGAAAGTGATGTACAAGATACATACAGAAGACATGGAAGGCAGCTTTAAAATCCCTGCCTTCCTTGAGGACTCATCTCATACAGTACCTTATTCAGGAGCTGCCATCACCCACTTCGAGTGAGAGGGAGAGCATACCAGTTATAGAGGGGAGGTTGAGTCAGTGCAAAGACAGAGAGAAAGGGGAGGGATCATCAAGAATCATTAAGGCTGGTAGTTCTGGACCATAGCAAGAGGTGAGTAATGTTCAAGCGGATTAAAAAGGTAGAAGTGGGCAGGTTGTGAGGAATTTTAAATGCTAAAGGACTTCATATTTAATCCTAAATGTAACAGGGAACCTCTGGAGGGAGTGGGAGAGAGAGATAGGGTGGGGAGAAAGAAGACATGATCACACCTACATTTCGGGAGAATGGCTTTGGTAACAGTCTAGGCAAGAGGTTATGAGAGCCTATCCTAGGATGGTGTCTACAAGAGCAGAGAGAAGGGACTATATGAGATTGTGGAGGTAGAAACACAACACCTGACCAGTGATTAGATTAGATATGTGGTGTGAATGAGGTAAGGAAGATACATGGTGCAAAATCTGAATAACTAGAAGGATGGTGGTGCCCCAGATAATTCGATGATGCAGTTATTCCTCAAAAATATGGGCTGGAATATGATTGCAGCCAGCACTACTTGAAATCCTCATAAAGATCAGCTTGACACAGAGGATGGTGGAACAAATGACATGTTGCATTGCAGTCCCACAAGATGGCAAGATACAATGGAACAAATCAGAAATAGCACCTGCTGAAAATAATTCAGTGAAGATGACTGATCATTAAAATGGACCAACCATGAATTGATATGAAAGACTTAAAATGTGAATACTTTGGTCATATACAATTTGATTGCCCATCAAAATTGGAAAGAGATCTCATCAGTTATAGACAAGAGCAGGATCTTCGCTCCACTCTCTATCTCTTATTTATTCATAAATTGTTTGCCTGTCCATAAGTCTAATAAGTAATATGTTCCATGTCTTCAAATTTTCTTATAATATCTATTTATATTTAGGTCGTGTATCCATTTTGACCTTATCTTGGTAAATGGTGTAAGATATTGGTCTACGCCCAGTTTCTACCAAACTGTTTTCCAGTTTTCCCTATAATTTTTTTTACCAAATAATAAATTCTTATCCCAAAATGTTAGGTCTTTATACTTGTCAAATATAAGGTTGCTATATTTATTTGCTGCTGTAAATTATATGTCTACTTGGTTCCACTGATCAATGTTTCCATTTCTTAGCCAGTACCAGGCAGTTTTGATAAAAACTGGCTTATAATAGAGTTTAAAATCTGGTACTGCTAAATCTCCTTCTTTACATTTTTTTTCATTAGTTTCTTTGATATTCTTGACTTTTTGTTCTTCCAAAAGAAGTTTGTTATTTTTTTCTAATTCAGTAAAATATATTTTGGTAATTTAATTGGGATGGCATTGTTTAGGTAAAATTGTCATTTTTATTATATGTGTCCTGCCTACCACAAAATATTTCTCCAATTATTTAAATCTGATTTTATTTGTATAAAAAGATTTTTTTATAATTTTGCTATGTAGTTCCTGAGTGTGTTTTGCCACATGTATTCTCAGGTATTTTATATTGTCTATAGCTATTTTAAATAGGTTATTTTTTTTTTACTATCTCCTCTTGCAGTTTCATTTGTGGCATATAAGAATGCTGATTTTTTTTTGAGGCAATTGGGGCTAAGTGACTTGCCCAGGGTCACACAGCTAGTAAGTGTTATGTGTGCCAGGCTGGATTTGAACTCAGGTCCTCCTGACTCCAGGGCCAGTGCTCTATCCACTGTGCCATCTAGCTGCCCCAAGAATGCTGATTTTTTTAAATGTAGATTTATAGACTCTTTGTTATTGTTCAGTCCTTTCAGTCCTGTCTGACTCTTTAGGATCTCATTTGGGATTTTCTTGGCAAAGATCTTGAAGTAGTTTTCCATTTCCTTCTCCAGCTCATTTTACATATGAGGAAACTGAGGCAAGCTGGGTTAAGTGACTTGCTCAGGGTTGAACAAAGAAGTGTCTGAGGCCAGATTTGAATTAATGTCTTCTTGACCACAGGCCCAGCACTCTCTTCATTGTGCCACCTAGCTGCTCCCAGCCTCTTTCTAATACTATCAAAAGGTCATTTGCACATAATAAGTTTGACATTCTTAATGTATGCTAAGAAAAGATAAAAGACTTTTAGCTTGAATCTGCAGGTCATATTGAATGACTTTTAAAAATTATACTTAATAAGTATTTACTATGTGCCAAGCACTATTCTAAACACTAGTCATACAAACACAAAAGCAAAGCCAGTTCTTGCCCTCAAAGAACTTACATTCCAAGGGGATAGAAAAATATACAAAAAGCGAGTTTTGGCCATAAAGAGGAACTTTGGTCAACAAAGTGTCTGAGATGATGTACAGTCTATAAAGGAGTAGGTTGGAACTCCATTCAGAATCATGGATGGTTCCATGAGGGTTGGTTTATACTTGGTTCCAGAACTGGAGCATATGGGGGTTGGCAGGAAAAGATATGCAGTTGGGAAGGAAGAGAAAGCTGGAGAGTATAGAATGAATTGAAGTTTATCTCAGGCTTTCCAGCCAGCAGTCTGGGACAGCCAGTCAATATTCAAGACAGTAGGGCAACCGAGTGTCAAGGCAATTAATAATAGACAGCCAAGAGTGGAGAGTAAAGTGAATGAAGACTATATGAGCAAATACTGTGATCTCCACCAGGCAAGACACATTGAGCATGATATCATCAAGAAGGCTAAGGCTGAGTGTTAACAGACTTACTAACATTGTGAAATTTCTGGGAAGAACATTTTTAGAGTAATTAACAGCACATTGACGCAGCCAGTGCAATTTGTAAACTGTACAATAAAGCAGATCCTACCAGATTTGACAAGTGTAATAGCAGAGACATTGTATACCTCCTTCTTGATGTGAGTTAATACTATTTTAGAATAAGTTCTTCTTCAGTGTTAAATCAGCAGTCACATATAACCCTTATGTTTTGCCTTCCTTTACCCCCATTTGTAGGAAAAGCCAACCAAAAAACAATTAGAGTCCACATCTGCCTTGGAACACCAAGGTTAATGGCAGAGTAGCACATTAAACGTCTGTGTCCCTTTCCCTGAAACACAGTATAAACTTTCCAAGGCCAGTAGATAGTGTCACTCCCTACATTAACACTCCGTCATGGCAAAGCTTTTCCACACACAATCCCTCCCATTGGGGGGGGGGGGATGGCAAGCAATGTTAGACATGGCTTCGTGTGCTAGAATTCCTACAGCATTCCACTGCTCTTCCACTATACTGATGAGAGTGGCTCAGAATATGGTTGGCGCCTGATGTCTTAGTAGGAACCAAAGCATCCAACTTGAAGTCAGAGCAGAAGAAGCTTTAGTTCAGAACTCAGACATAGCTAGGAGAAGACTGTAAGAAAGAAATATTGCTGAATAGAGCACGAAGGAAACTTTTTGATACGCTCAGAAGAGCAGCTAGCTTCCACCTGCCTTAATCCTGAAAAAGCAGACTTCTTTTTATTTCATCTTGGCATCAAACTTCTTCATCGATTGAATATAAGCCCTCCATTTAGTACTCTTTTTTTAAGTGACTGGGTATTTAGAAATCTAACTTTACTTATCTTTGACATAGCAGTTTACATTTAGGATAATGTTCTGTATAATTTTTATTAATAGGTAAAAGCATGAAGAGCCAGATCCAAATAGGCTGTTTTACATCACAAAAAGTTGAGTAGAAATGGTGAGCCATGGGGGTGGAACCGTGCAAAGACTGCCAGGCTTGGTCACAGTGACTGTAGCTGGCATTACTTAACCTTGTTTCATTATAAAGGAATGGGAGGGGAGGGTAAAGAGGGAAGCATAATGGAAGATGATGTGATTACAAAGCAACAAATTGCGGTTTCAATATGGCAACCTCAATGAGTCAATCACCTGGTAACCAAGACAACTACTACCATTTTAGCTATTATTTTGGTGCCTTTTAATTCAGTGCAAGATTTACAAAGTGCTTGAAGGTTACAAAGCATTTTACATGAACTGTATCATTTGATATCCACAATCACCTTGTGAGGTAGTAGCTATTGTTATCCCCATTTTACAGCTAAAGAACTGGAAGCCAAGAGGGAAGGGAGTCTGAAGTCAAATGGCAAGAAGTATCCAAGGCAGGATTTGAATTCAGGCTTTCCTGAATTCAAGTTTTGCACTCCATCTGTTGTGTCACCTAGCTTCATAGCTAGTGCTAAGGACATGATTACTTTGCTGTACATTGCTTGGTCAGACTAGGTCTTAAGCATTGGGTTCAGGTCTAGGCACTTCGTTTTAGGAAGGACATCAAAATGCTTGAATGTATTGAGAGGAGATGGAAAGGGCCCGGAGTTCAAGTAATATGAGTATCAGTTGAAGAACAGTTGAAGGATGATAAGCCTTAAGGATAAAAGATTCAAGGAATACATGTTACCTCCAAATATTACAATATCATGGAAGATGGATTAGACATATGTTGCTTGCCCCACCCAGGACAGAACTCATGCTCTAGAAAGGTGAAGTAATCAATGAAGTCAGAGTCCCAGAGGGTTTTGATAGACAGAAAATAATATCATTTTCCTTGTATCTAGATCTCATTTCCAAACTAATGTTTACTTGATACAGATCTCAAAAACTAAAATTGGCCAAAAGGATAGGTTGTTGATGACATTTCCAATATCTATATATCTATATATCGATATATCTATATCTATCTATCTATCGATCTATCTATCATCTATAGATAGATAGATAGATAGATAGATAGATATAGAGATAGATAGATATATAGACACTTCTATCTCCAAGGGAAGACAAGGTATACTTGTTTTAGAGAAGGAAAGAAGTTGGGCACATGTATGATGAGATGTGGCATTGGAAAAAACTTTATGGAAATTTTACCTGGTGAGTCCTTACTGCAGAACAAACAAAAAAGATTTGAGAATATACTATTCCTTGATTCTTCTCCACATCTCCTTATACCTGATCTACCATCTCCTTCAATAAAATGGCCCAAGTAGAACCAAAGTTTTGATGGCATTGATCCTCTTATATATCTAAACTACATCAAGAACATACATGTATAAGGACTTAATAGATAGTATACAAGAATCTGCTTTCATGGTCCAGAGAAGAATCAATATGGGATTGAATTTCTCTCTTCTGAATAAGACAGGTATGGAGAACTCTAAAATATTGAGAGACAAAGCTCCTTCAGGGACATCCCTTTGAAAAGTATTCTCCAACACTAGCACTATGCCTCTAGGGTTTGAGGCGAACTCAAAATGGTAAATGTGCCACAAATCATCAAGCTGTAAAGACTAGCATAAATATATTCATTGAATCCAATCCCATTAAAAAAAATCCTTGGAGACGATTAGAAGCAACTGGTCAATGATTCAGTTTGTCCTGTGTTACTGTGGAGGAAAAAAAGGAGCTAAGAGGTTATATCTAGTCAACTATTATTTAGCAATGCAAACAAACCAAGTCCAAGGCTCTCCGTATCCAAGAATCTAGAATCTGGCTCTCTAGACAGTTAATATACAGTTTGGAGGGAGTGAAAAACAACATGTAGGAAGTGAGCCACTTTGTTCCTAATTGGTAAAGAGGATCAGGAGACATTCAGATGAAATGGAGAAAAGTGACATTCCCTGAGACAAGTGACAGTAAGGAGAGAGAGTCATCTTGTGACTTCTCCAAATTTAGGCGACTTTTGAGACTTAACTTCATGAAATAATGGATAAAGGCAAAATGGAGTCACTCATGTTGTTTTTAATGTTCCATTCCTCTGTTTGATCCTGGGGTTCTCAACCCCCAGAATGACTTATTTAAACTCTTCATGTATTAAAGATTTCTGGATAGAATGCTAGTCTACCTTAAGGGGCATCAAAGGGGTGGGGTGAGAGGCACACAGATTGCAAGCAGAGTCACGATCCCATACATCACTAAAGGAGATAGACCTGGTTAAATAGACTGTACAGGTAAATTAAGTCACGCTATGGATCAAACTTCTTGGAGGGATCATCATAAACTAATTTGAGAAAAGAGATTTACAAGTCGCCAAGGTAACCAAGAAAGCTCAGCAAACAAACACCATGAAACAAAAAGCCTCAGTAATACAATAATAATCACCAATGTTAAATAACATTGTCTCCTTGTAACCCACTCTCAATGTCCCTTTAGTTCGTACCTTTCATCTTGAGTCCCAGATGTCCCATGTACTCATCTAGTTCCTGAAAACATCATTTCCATTCTGGAATAGGTCCCAGCCTCAGGGCAGATCTGAAGGAGGTTCCTCCTAGAGCTGCTAGTTCCAAGCCACTTGCAGAGATTCCTAGGTAATTCTGCTAAGATCTGCCAGCAACAAGATTTAATACAATTTAGTACAACCTCCTAACTCTGGCTTTCCAAAAACTAGTTCATGTGGTGAAAAGCAACTCAAGCCTCAGAGGTCTAATGTTACTAACCAAGGTATAAGAAGAACAACAAATTAGGAACCCATCACTCAACAGAAACTTCAGAAAGTTTCTGTTTTTACATCTACTTGCTGTTTCAATTTTCATCTAAACCCTGTACCTGTGATGGACACTGACATCAACAGGCTGAAGGAAGAATCTTAAAGAAGAATCCATGAGGGCCTTACTTGGAAAATGAGACCTTCTTTCTTTTAAAATTATCGGG
Organism: Phascolarctos cinereus; assembly: GCF_003287225.1. Classification (NCBI taxonomy): domain Eukaryota; kingdom Metazoa; phylum Chordata; class Mammalia; order Diprotodontia; family Phascolarctidae; genus Phascolarctos; species Phascolarctos cinereus. The sequence continues at coordinate 45,773,306 of NW_027555514.1, forward strand.
CAGATACTTCAAAACAGAAAAATGATTTCACTTTTCTTTTAAACAGTCATCAATGCAATTTTATATATAAAATATTTAATCCAGTTTTGAGAACTTGTTACCAAGACATGTTCAAAGCCTGTATACCCCATCAGAAACATTTAGGAACTAATTCCATATATGTGTGTATGTGTGTGTATATGTATGTGTGTATTTTATATATAATATATACACACATGCATATATACATACATGTGTATATATAATATGTACACATACACACTAGTTCTTAAAGAAAGCAGTCTGACCCTGTTGCTTTTGCAAAATATACTACTACATTTAATTAGAAAATTCCTATGTTACATCTTTGTCTTATTCCCCCCCACCCCCAATGAGGATATTATCCTGATAACATCTTAAAGGAATGGGCTACTTCAAGGACCTAAACTTTATTTGAGAATATAACTACTAGTAAGTAGATGGTAAAGCCAAGAGCTTATTTACCTAGTTATATAAAATATGGAATTGACTACAAATTCACATTGAAAACAAAAATATCTTTCACACTTGCATCCTATTATATCAACTCAGATGTTTTAGTATGAATCTATTAATTAATAGGTTTAGTATTGCAACAATAAAAATTCTACAATTCACCTGCCCTGATTATAGAAATTTGCTATGAAGGGAAAAAGGAGGGAAATTGTTATGAAAATATCAAGACTGTCCCTTCAAGGGCACAGACTGACCTGGCATTGTCCATAAAGGGGAAAACTCCCTTAACTCTGTTTGATTCCAAGTAAAAGTCATATCTGATATGTAATCATGCAACAAAGTCCTACATTTATTCATAGGGTATCAAAGAGAGGCCCAGAATTAAACAGGTGGGAAAATATCCTGTCCATGGAGCAGCTAGGTGACATAGTGAATAGAGCACTGATCCTGGAGTCAGGAGGACCTGAGTTCAAATCCAGCCTCAGATACTTGACACTTACTAGCTGTGTGACTCTGGGCAAGTCACTTAACCCCAACTGCCTCATATAAAAAAAAATAAATAAATAAAACTTCCTGTTCAGAAAGGAAATAGCACAATGGAAAAACAATAACAGTTAACAATGAGTACAAATAAGTACATCTCATTTGTCCTTCATTTATAAATTAAGAATGATCACATTCTGAATTTTTACACGTGCAGTGAATACCTGATAGTTGATTCAAAACCCCAGAAAAATACTGACTATAGTAAGCCTCCAAACTATATTTCCCATTAAGCTCTAAAACAAAATTGAAATCTTTGAATCTAAGTTCTATTGTTACTAAGTTTGCTCAATGATGTCATTTCAATACAAACTATTAAGAGGTACAATTTCAGAAATTTTATAAGTGATATCCAAATAACCTGCTGGCTAAAACTCACTATTACATGCAAACTTGTAAATTTCTCCATTTTGGTTTGGAGAGTGCTAGTTTCTCAAATTTCAAAATGTAGTCATCAGGATTGATAAGATTTCATGACAGAATAAGGAAGCATTCTGGAGGAACCTCACAGATAAGGATTTTAACTTAAAGAGACTTTATTTTTACTCCCATCAGGAAGTTATTATTATTATTATCATCCATTTAAAGCAAAATATACCCCATCCAATATTTAACAGTTTGCAAATGCTCTGACCACATTCTTTTAATGGCTCAACTCACAAACTAACAGCATCCAGATTAAAAGAGAAGTTACTTTTCTAACAGCATTTCTGACACAATGGTTTACCAAATTTTACAATATTAGAAAAATTTTAGACAGATAGCAACATACACAACATCACATACTTAAATCATTGCCAGTCAGGTGAAGTCAATTCAGTGGAATGCATTTCCAAATTATCTTCCATAGAAAATCATTCTTTTAAATCACTTTTGGCATTCTATATTGATTGCATCCAAGACCAATGTAGAGTACTTACACGTACTGACATTTATTTAGGGCAGGCCAGTGCCAAGCACTGTGCTAAGTACTCTACAACAAGTGATCCTCACAACTCTGAGAGGAGAGTGCTAAGTGATCCTCACAACTCTGAGAGGAGAGTGCTGTTATTCCATTTACAGATTAGGAAATTGAGGTAAATAGAGGTCAAGTAGCTTGATTATTTTACACAGCTAATAAATTTCTGAGGCCAGATTTGAACTCAGGTTTCCTAATCCATGTATTTTCCAGCAAATTATTTTAAATCTTAATGGCAAATATGAGTTGCATTAAGTTCTGGTTTACCACAATTATCCTAATAGGAGCATGTATCTCACTACAAATGAAACCACATAATGATTTTGTTTCAGGACTATTTTTGACCAAATCAAATTCAGGTTTATAATCACTAATGGTAATATTCTAAATCTCAATTTTTTCCAAGGGCCATTAGGTGTCAGCATTTCAAATTTCAGACCATTTGTTTTCTCAACCTAACTTCACCTGAATACTTTAAGAGCCTTGATAAAGGGCTCCCTTACCCTGAAGCTTTTCAGGTGTAAGCCAGGAAAAGCTACATACATACATACATATGTATATATCAAGATATAAAGATAAAAAATTTTAAATTTAAAATTTTTTACAAAGGGCTTTAGCATAACTATTTGCATCAGATCAAAGAAAACAATAACTTCTTTACAAGTCAGTTAATTAACTAACATTTGTTAGGTTCTTTCTATGGGTCTTATCAGATAAGATAAAGAGTAGGAGGTAAGTTCCTAGACCTATTCAAAGTTCCAGGTGTTTTTTTTGTTATCTTAAATTGATTGGAGGAAGGGAAATACTGAAGAAGATACTCAGTATTTGTCAGAGACATTTTTTTTTTTGGTAATTGGGGTTAAGTGATTTGCCCAGGGTCACACAGCTAGTAAGTGTTAAGTGTTTGGTCTAAGGCCAGATTTGAACTCAGGTCCTCCTGACTCCAGGGCCGTGTTCTATCCACTGCACCACCTAGCCGCCCCAAGACATTTCTCTAAATATTTAATAAACCCTTACCAAACCTCTCTCCCAATTCCAAGTGCTTTCCTTCACATCAATCTCCACTCACATGACCCCACCTTTTTTCAGAATTCTACCTATTCTCATCTCCTCTCTACTTAAACTTTCCTTCCTCTCCTTTTATATTCCTCCAGTGGACTTTGATTAAAGCCCTTCAAAAAAGCTCCATTCTTATTTCTTTCCATATTCTGATGTGATACATCTCTTACTTTTGCCTACTTGCTTAATTCCTGTAGTCTTTATTTCCAAATCATATCCCAGGCTATCTATAGAATTAATCTTCACTCCACTAGATTTTTCATTTACAATTTACCAAATGTTTTTGTTGCACGATACCAGTTAATTGCAATACTGTTGCCTTTGGGGTTCTTAAAAGCTTGCAAATATAAGATCTACTCCAATACCTTTTGGCTATTTTGCTTTTAGTTTACCTAAACAAGTTCTGTTATATCATTCACAGAAGAAAAAGCAGTGGTAATGATGTAGTTTGGGATGCTGACAAGGTTTAGAAGTGCTGAGACCCCCAAACTATCAGGGAATGAATTCACACACTCAAACCAACTTCCAATCAAGTGGCAAAGTTCCTTAGGAAACTTGCAAACTAATGAGAATGAGCTGATGCTTATATACAAAAGGACACTGAAAGGATCTGGGTGGGATCAAGGAGTGGTAAATAGTCTGGGGTGGGACAGTTTTGATAATGGAAGGAATGTCAAGTAGATCATTTGGTGACCTGGATGGGATTAAGGAGTGGTAAGTAGTCTGGAGTGGGCCTGGTAGCAGTAAAAGGAAAATCAAGTAGGCTAATTAGGTGATCTGGGTGGGATTAAGGAGTGGTATGCAGGCTGGGGTAGGCCGGGTGTGAAAAGTGTGCCAAGGAGGAATGTCAAGGAGCTGATTAGGTGAATCTGAGTGAGATTAAGGAATGGTCTGTATATGCAAGTAGTCTGGGGTGGGCCAGGGTAGGGGCCAGTGGTCTGGGCTGCTGAAATGTAACTTAACTGCAAATCCCATTTTTCCCATCATTTTAGAATTTCACTGATACTATTTTCAAATTAGCTTCAGTTCCCTTTCTTTTTTTTTTCTAATTAGTGAAATCACCTCCCTCCTTTGCAGTAAAACAGTGAATCTATCACTCTGTGCTAAGAGGTCTAAAGTGCTATTTCCACATAAATTTCACAGGGTTTATTCTTATTTTCTCTTTAAAACAAATTCTATAAAGCAATACCCAAAAACTCCCTGTGATATTTCAACATTTATTTAAAAATTGCAAACCACAATTTGGAGATTTACAGTTAGAGAAATTATATTTTAGTCATAAATTTAGTCTCTAATTACTTTTATAAATTCCTAAAGACCAGAAACAAAGATCCCTTTCCTTCTTAGCTATCTTTAGTTCTGCAATCCAACCTGTAAGAGTAAGAGAGAGAGAGAGAGAGAGAGAGAGAGAGAGAGAGAGAGAGAGAGAGAGAGACTTCTGCTGAAGACTTTGAAAACTCCTCAGAAAAAACATTTTAACTTTTTCTTCTGGCTGTAGAAGTCACAGAAAGAAATTAGTTTGATTTACACAAAACATAGACAATATGACAAGAAAGACACATAGAAGTACTTGCCTTCTTATTTCCTACTGAAGGTTGAATAGTAAGTCCCTGCTTGAGCTGGGAGAACTATTTTGAAATTCCACCCTTCTCCTACAGAGTGGTTTCCTAAGAAGAGTTCAAGACTTTCCTTAAGCTTTATTCATAGTCATTCTCTTTTGAATGGGAAATCTCCCCTGTTGTTAGGCTAATAAGAATTTCCCTAAGAGGGTGCCTTATGGTATCCTCATCAGGGACTACTAACCTCTAAGGAGATACTTTTTGCTTGTGGTTCAGGAGGATATGGAGGTTCAGGGACAGGTGGACCTTTGCTGAGGAAGTCCGTTGGTAGAAATCTTTACCAGAACACATCCTAGGGCAAAGGTCCAGCCATCACACAAAGTCACAATCTCAAATCCCTTTATGGTTGCCAAAACTATCATGATGGGGAAAAAAAAAAAAGAACCAATGATTTCCTTCATAATGCATGCAGTTGCAAAAACATACAGGATCCAGGACTCTTCAAATCCCAAGAATCCCAAATCCAGGTCTCTGTGCAGTAAAGTACAGTTTGGAGAGAATGAAAATATATGATATAGGGACTGAGTTACCTTGTTCATAAGTGGTGGAGAAGATCAGAAGACATTCAGGAGAGAGGTCATTTTGCAACATTTTTTGAGCTGGGTGATAGTGGAGAGGGAAAGTCATCTTATAACTTCTCCAAACTCAGGTGATTTTTGAGACCTAACTTCACAAAATGCTGATGCAGTCAAAATGGAATCAGCAGTGCTATTTTTTAATGTTGCTTCTTTTACACAGTTAAGTGCCATTTCCTAATTTGGAATGTTCTAAAGACTGACATAAACCAATGAAGAATTTGGCTGTAATGTATCATAAAATACATATCCCCCTCCCCACCCCTCCCGGATCTGTACAATATTCAGATGGGTGAAGACATAGTCACTGAACAAAGCTTAATAAGGTGCCCTTTCCAGTTCACTGGTCAACTGGGCATTTTTCCTTACTTCATCAAATGAATTGCTTCTTCTCAACTTCCCATTCTTGAAGACAGTATGGAGAAGATCATGACTACATTCTTCAAGATCTCCTTTTCTTTCCTCAAGGGTAAAATAATTTCTAGTAAGTGTACTATGTACAGGTAGCCTGCCCTTTCTTAACCTGCTGTTGGGATCAGCAACTGGGTCCTTAAAGACATTGATTTTAAGGCTGTTGGGAACCACATAACTGCATTTGAAGGAACAATTCAGAAGATCTCTTCTTAACTTCTGTAATAGAGCTCCACAAGAACCAAAGGAAATGTTTTCAATACTCCATTTGTTTGTCTTCAGGACTTCAACAACCTTTTCTAAGGTGTTGCTATCAATTCCATCTTCCTGAATAACTCTGGGATAAGGTGGCAACAATTTATAGCCTTTTGAGTTTTCATTAACTGGAAACTTCTTACCTACTATATCCAAAACCCTTAATACAATGTCAAGAGGGTTTCCTGAATCTGGTGGAACAATCAGTGGTGTTTCTGCACTCCTTGATACAATCAAATGGCTTAAATCTTCCCCCCCAGATTTTCTCACATGCATTAAAGCGGTCATAGCTCTCACTGACTACAGACACAGGCACTGATGAAAACTGTGTTACTGTTTTTTCAAAGGCATCCTTTTTATGATCTTTGCCCCATGCCTTTATGGCACTGTGTTCTGCAGCTGGAACAGAATATCCAGGCACAGGATCTTTTGTTCCATAATATTTTTAATTAAAGAATTTCCTGCTACTGTACCACTTCCCTTGAAGTTCATCAAATGAGCAGATACTCCTATACCAGCCATCTCTTGTAAAGAGAATCCTCAGTAACTGAAATCATGCAACTGGTACTCCAGACCCTCTAGATGACCACATGTTTCCATCAAATACTTTGCCACTTTTCTCTTCTGCTCTCTGGAATTTATAGCTTCTGTGTTTGGGTACCAGCACGAAAAAAGGATGGTCTCAATCCAATTTGTTAGCCAGTAACATTCAGGATCTGTGTTTTCCACCCTGAAGAGAACGTTTCCTCTGGGAATGAAAGAGCCCTCAGGAACTGCTTTGACTTGTATAGGAAGGTGGCCATCATAATTCTCAAGAATATAACTCCATCCCTTTTCATTAAAGACATCATGTTGAAAAGCTCTCTGTAGATCTCTTTGGCTTTCTTCATTTTTTCTTTCGTCTCTGCTTTCCCTTTTAATTGGAAGACCTTTCTTACATTCTAGAACACTGTCTTGCCAGGCATTAATGCAAGAGGATTGGGAGTAGGAAAGGACTTTAAAGAAACTATGTGCTTTACTATGCCTCAATTTTACTGATGGTAAAACTGAGTGCCAGAGATAAACGCAGGAACTGACAAGGCACAGACACCCTAAGGAACCTGAAGAGAAAACACAAAGAACTTTGTTAATGCCCTGTTTTATTTTCTGATTGATGGACGAAAGGCAAGGAAATTGTTCTTCAGAGCCAGTGCTTCCTCACACCCATCCACAAATGTTAAACTGCCTCCTGAGGTGTGAATCTTAAGGTGGTGCACAAGGCCCCGCCCTTTCCCCCTCCCTCCTCCTCCAGGATAAAAAGGGCAGGGATCAGTGGAACTCACTCAGAATCAGGAGAATAGCAGACAGCAATCTCCTTGCATCTCACTTCACTCCTTCCCTCAACCCTCTGTCCAAGTGGTGACTTAAGCCACAGCCAGGTAGAGAACCCTCGTTTTTCCCTTCCTGGCAGCTCTGTCCTGGGCTCAGCCAGGAGTAGCAGTGAAGAAGGGGCAGAAAGAAGGTCGGTCCACTGACCCTCTCTCCAGCCAGTGCCCTGCTGGGTCTCCTGCAAACACCTTCCAGCCAGCATGGCAACTTCATCACAAGAAGTTTTACTGATGGTAAAGAAGATGTCTCAGAGGAAGCAGGATGGGGCCCTGCACCTCATGGCAGAAAAGAGAGCTTGGGCACCTGAAGGCAAAGACAGCAGCTTTACAATCAGCTCCAAGTACTCTGATACTGAAAGCCAGAAAATTAGTCCACTAAGAAAAACTACCACGGAATGGCAAGGGAGGGATAGAGGAAAACATAAGAAGAGACAGCAAGAAAGAGATTCTGATGGGAGAAAGTACAGAAACTCTCCTTCACCAGGCAGAAGGAGGACAGAAGGAGCAACCACTCAGAGCTCATCTGCTCAGGACGAGACCCAGACAAAGAAGAAGAAAGTCCACTTGGATCCACTCCTCCTCCTCAGAGGTACTGCTTATATTCCTCCTGCAAAGCTCAGGAGGATGCAAGAACAGATTACTGATAAAAACAGCTTAGAGTACCAAAGGATGAGCTGGGAGGCCTTGAAGAAGTCCATCAATGGTCTTATCAATAAAGTGACCATTTCTAACATGGGGATTATCATTCAAGAACTCCTTCAAGAAAATATAGTTAGGGGAAGGGGATTGCTGGCTCGATCTCTTTTGCAAGCACAAAGGGCATCTCCAATCTTTACTCATGTCTATGCAGCCCTTGTGGCAATCATCAACTCCAAGTTCCCCAACATTGGAGAACTGATCCTAAAGAGGCTAATTGTCAATTTTAGAAAAGGCTACAGAAGAAATGAGAAACAGCTCTGTCTAACTGCTGTGAAATTTGTGGCACACCTTATGAACCAGAATGTGGCACATGAAGTTTTATGTTTAGAGATGCTCACCTTACTTCTTGAAAGACCAACAGATGCTAGTGTGGAAGTAGCCATTGGATTTCTTAAAGAGTGTGGCCTGAAATTAACAGAAGTATCACCCAGGGGGATGAATGCTATATTTGAACGCCTTGGCAACATTCTCCATGAATCTGAAATTGACAGACGGGTTCAGTATATGATTGAAGTGATGTTTGCAGTAAGGAAGGATGGATTCAAGGACCACCCTGTTATTTTGGAAGGCCTTGATCTAGTGGAGGAAGAAGACCAGTTCACTCATCTGCTTCCATTGGAAGATGACTATAATCCAGAGGATGTACTTAATATCTTCAAGATGGATGCTAATTTTATGGAAAATGAAGAGAAATACAAAATGATTAAGAAAGAAATCCTTGATGAAGGTGACAGTGATTCAGACACAGACCAAGATACTAGAAGCAGTGAAGATGAGGAGGAGGAAGAAGAGGGAGGTAAAGATAAAGAAGGACAAAAAGTGACTATCCTTGACCAAACAGAAACCAGCCTGGTGTCATTTCGTAGAACAGTTTATCTCACTATTCAGTCAAGTTTAGGTGTTGAAGAATGCACCCACAAATTACTGAAAATGGAGTTCCCTGACAGCCAAAGGAAAGAACTTTGCAACATGATGCTTGACTGCTGTGCCCAACAGAGGACATATGAGAAATTTTTTGGCTTGTTGGCAGGGCATTTCTGCATGCTGCAAAAGGAATACATGGAATGCTTTGAGGATCTTTTCAAGGAACAATATTACACAGTGCACCGCTTGGAAATCAACCAATTACGCAATGTTGCCAAGATGTTTGCTCATCTCTTGTGTACTGATTCACTTCCATGGAGTCTTCTGAAATGTATAACATTGAGTGAAGAAACTACTACATCTTCCAGCAGAATTTTTGTAAAAATATTGTTTCAAGAACTTTGTGAATACATGGGACTTCCTCAACTTCATGCAAGACTGAAGGATGAAACATTGCAGCCATTCTTTGAAGGGTTATTCCCCAGAGACAATCCAAGAAACACTCGGTTTGCCATCAACTTCTTTACTTCCATAGGTCTGGGAGGCTTAACAGAGGAATTACGAGAACATCTGAAAAAGGCACCCAAGATCTTCTTAGCCAAGGGATGTTGAGTCCTCAGATTCCTCCTCCTCCTCCTCTACCTCTTCAGACTCTTACTCCTCAGACTCTGATTCTGACAGCAGCAGTGATAGCAGCTCAGACTCATCCACTGGCAGTGACTCCTCATCCACAAGTGGCCATAGCTCTGACTCAGATAAAGATAAAAGGGAAAAAAGAACAAAGAAAAAATAAAGAAACAGATAAAACAGTTAAGAAAAAGAGAACAGGTGAAAAGAAACATGAGGATAATAAAATGGAAACAAAGAGAGCAAGAGACAAAAACTGAAGAAGACAGAGGATTAGAAAAAAATATATAGACAGAAATTGAAGTACAAAGAAAAACGCAGAGATGTTGCCCTGAAGGAGCTCCCATTGGAAAGAAGGGAAGGGTGTGGTGGGGGTGGGGGTGGGGAAGGGAACCATAGTTTAAAACCAAGTTTTAAACCCACTAAGGGTTTTCCTGGTGGTTTAAATTTATATTAAACAAATCAATTAAAGTACTTTGTATAATAAAGGGTTTTTTTAATACATAAAATAAGAAACAATGCCGTTGTTATATTATTCCACTTCAATTCTTTTTAGACATTTTTAGTTTTCAAATTGCTTCAGGAAGGTTATTTGGCAACTGCAGAGAGATGGCTTCCTAAGGAAGGAGACAGCAGGGAGAGAGATGTGGAGGTCACTGCAATAGGAAAGAGCTCATGAGAACCCCAATGGGGGTGGCTACTTTCCTCCTACAGTAGAAAAATGGAGAGCCACTTCTTGGATTTGTTATCATGGAGTTGGCCTTCATATGTATGTAGAACTAAATGGCTAGAGAGGTCCCTTGCTAATCTCAAGTTCTGTGACTCTCAGTAAGTGGATGGAAAGGGAAGTAATGAAAGGGTGCTTGAGAAGACTTGGGAACTGATTGGGTGAAGAAAGGGAAAGGAAAGAACCTGCCTATAGATTCAAATGTCTGCAAGGGTCTGTGCTCAAATCAGATTGGAAAATCCATTGAGCTAAACATCCATGTTTTCATAACACAGCTCCTTACACACAGGAGCACTCTCAGTATGGTGAAACTTGTCCATCCAAAGGATTCAACCAGATGTGTGAACTCTGGGGGCCTCAGGGCTGTTACAGCCAGCAAGGATTAACAGGTAGAACTGCAGGGTTGAAGGCTAGAGGAGTTGACACCTTGTCTGGGAGGCCCTAAAGGAACAGAGCAGTCACTGCTGACTGACCTGACCAATTGGCTCTGCCCCCAGCTTTTGCAGAACACTGAGGAACATAGCCAGTGTGCCAGGTGCAAGGAAGGGCTCAAGCTGTTTTGTGAAGATGACCAGACACCCCTCTGTCTGAGATGTTCCCAAAGCCCAGAGCATGGGGCTCACAAGCTCTCTTCTGTAGAGGAGGCTGCTCACAACTGCAGGGAGAAGCTCCAGCACATTCAGAGTGACTTGGGCAAGCATCTGGAGGAAGCTGAGAAACTTCCTGATGAGGAGGAGACACCTGCTGTTGACTGGCATTGGACGATCTCGGGAAAATATAACAAACTTCACCACTTCCTCCTGTTGGAAGAAGCCATATGTCTTGAAAGGATAAAGGAAGAGGAGAAGGCAAGCCAGGACAGACTCTCCCAGCATGCAAAGCCTTTAGGACCTCATGCTAGGGCTGCAGGAAGCAGGCCACCAACCCAATGTGCATCTGCTACAGGAAGTCAAGAAGTTGCTGGGAAGGACTGAGTCAATGCTGTCCCAAAGGGCCAAGGCTGTCACCCCAGAGCTGAGAGAATACCCCATCCCTGGCACGATGGAGATGCTCAACCGTTTCAGAGTGGACATCACACTGGATCCCACATCAGCCAGTCCCTGTGTGATTGTTTCTGAGGAGCTGAAGAGTGTGAAGGCTGCAGAAGGCTGGCAGGTGGAGACCATGCACCCTGGGGACCCTGCTTGGCATTATGTCTTTGCTGATCAGGTCTTCAGCTCAGGCAGACAGTACTGGGAGGTGGATGTGACTCAACTCCCTCAGTGGATACTGGGCATCTCTACCCCTTATCTGAGCAGAGAAATGTGTAGGAATATGGACTCATGTGCCTCTCTGTTCCTGCTTCAATGTATCAAGAAGGAAGAGGATTACTATTTCCAAACCTATCCTGGATCACTGAACCATCAAGTGAAAGACCCTGTGCCCAGGTTGGGGTATACCTGGAATATTCTTCTGGCACTCTTGACTTTTACAATACCATCCAGAGCTCCCTCATCTAGAAGTTCAACCCCATTCTCTTCCCAAAGCCTGTCACACCCATGTTTTTTCCTGGCCCCCCACTTCCAGGAACAAGGGCTGCTCCCATGACTCTCTGTCCAGTGGACTCTCATCTTTGTGCTTGATGCCATTCCTCTCTGAGAGCATTTCTGCAGCAAGGAATGCTCCACCCACCACCAGGCTCCCTGGCTGGGGTCCTTCAATGTCCAGCCTTCACCAGCCAGCCTACTTCATGATGGAGAGGCTCCCTGCTAACCAACTGGAGACTTTTCTTCCACACTGTAAGCTGATTTGATCTTTTTCCTGTCCTAGTACCTTGGAATTTCTGTAAACTCTACTTTGTACTCTATTTGATATAAAATGAAATACATTTTTTCTTTCACTTTGCTAGTTCATATTTTTATTGTTTTTTCATTTCATTTCAGTCCTGTCCAACAGTTTGTGACCTGACTTGGGTTTTTTGTTTTTGTTTTTGTTTTTTTTTCTTTTTCAAAGATGATAGAGTGGTTTGTCCTTTCCTTCTCCACCTCAATTTATGGATGAGGAAACTGAGGCAAACAGGGTTCAAAGACTTGCCCAGGGTTACAGAGCTACTAAGTAACTGAGTTTAGATTTGATGTAAAAAACAAAATACGACTTCCTGACTCCAGGTATGGTAGTTTTCCATTTTCCTCTATCTAGCTGCCCATTTACACACATCAGAATAAAATTAATTTCAAAAGAAAAATAAAATTAGTTGTCAAGTATTGCCAATGACCTGTGATCTACTTCTTCTACTCCCTCAGAATATTCCTATCCCAAATTGGGAATCCCTGATGTATATAAGGCTGTGTTATATATGGCTAATATATATGGATGTGGGAATGACTATTTAAGGGCACTTAACTATATTCCAGACACAATGAGAATCTGAGTAGAAAGTTATAGCACAAATTTCAGAAGGAAATACTCTCTTTCATCATCATTAATTTGGTTTAAGGTTCTATCCTCATTTTTCACTCATCTCTATGGTGGGTCTATGTTGTGTTTGTTCTTCTTTCTCCCAGAGGACCATGACATCAGGGAGATGATGACATGACTTGCAATCGGCTTTGATTTGAGTGAGGGAGGGCTATGCAAGGTTACCAGTCTCACTTTTTCCTCCAGAACCATCTGGGTTCAGTGGACAGATATTCATCAAGATAACTGAGATGGCCCAGGATCCAATGGGATTCTCTGGCCCTTTTAAGCTAACGACTTCCCAGATTCTCACTTTGAGTGAGGTAGGGTAAGATAGATTTCCATACCCAATTGAGTATGTGTGTTATTCCCTCCCTAAGCCAAATCCCATGAGAACAAGAATCACTCACTCTCTCTCAACTTCCCCCACCCCCCACACCTCCACTGTAAAAGCCTTTTCTTGTCTCTTTCATGTGAGATAATTTACCACATTTTACATCTCCATTTATCCTTCTCCCAGTATAATCCTCTCTCACCCCTTAATTTTATTGTCTGGATATTACGCCTTCATCTTCAACTCACCCTGTGCCCTCTACCTATCTATGTACCTCTCTCTCTCTCTCTCTCTCTCTCTCTCTCTCTCTCTCTCTCTCTCTCTCTCCCTCTCTCTCTCCTTATATATATATATATATATATATATATATATATATATATATATATACATATAATTTTTTTCCCTCCAACTACCTTAATACTGACAAAGGCCTCATGAGTTACAAATAACATCTTTCCGTGAAGGAATGTAAACAGCTCAACCTTATTAAATCCCTTATAATTTCTCTTTCCTGTTCACCTTTTCATGCTTCTCTTGAGTCTTGTATTTGAAAGTCAAATTTTCTGTTCAGCTCTGGTCTTTTCATCAAGAATGCTTCAAATTCCTCTATTTTACTGAGTATCCATTTTTTCCCCTGATGGATTATACTCAGTTTTGCTGGGTAGGTAATTCTTGGCTGTAATTCTATCTCCTTTGCCCTCTGGAATATCATATTCTAAGCCCTTCAGTCCCTGAATGTAGAAGCTGCTAAATCCTGTGTTATCCTGATTGTGTTTATACAATACTTGAATTGTTTCTTTTTGGCTGCTTGCAATATTTTCTTCTTGACTGGGAACACTGAAATTTGGCTACAATATTTCTAGGAGTTTTCCTTTGGGGATCTCTTTCAGTACGTGTTAGGTGGATTCTTTCCATTTGTATTTTGCCCTTTGGTTCTAGACTATCAGGGAAGTTTTCCTTGATAATTTCTTGAAAGATGCTGTCTAGGCTCTTTTTCTGATCATGGCTTTCAGATAGTCCATTATTTTTAAATTCTCTCTCCTGAATCTGTTTTCCAGGTCAGTTGTTCTTCCAATGAGACATTTCACATTGTCTTCCATTTTTTCATCCTTTTTGGTTTTGTTTTACAATGTCTTCATTTTTCATAAAGTCACTAGCTGCCAATTGCTCCATTCTACTTTTGAAGAAAGTATTTTCTTCAGTAAGCTTTTGGACTTCCTTTTCCATTTGGCCAATTCTGCTTTTTATGGCACTGTTACAATGGAACTCTGGAAGTTTTTGTTCCATAATATTTTTTAATTAAAGCAATTCCTGCTACTGTACCACTTCCCTTGAAGTTCACTAAATGAGCAGATGCTTCTACCCCAGCCATCTCTTGTGAAGAGACTCCTCTGTAGCCAACATCATGCAATTTGTACTTAGACCATCTAGATGACCACATGTTTCCATGAAATACTTTGCCAAAATTTGCTTCTGCTCTCTAGAATTTGTGGCTACCATGATGGGGTACCAGCACTTGCACAAAGATTGCCTCCATCCAATTGTGTTAGCCAGTAACATTCTGGATCTGTGTTTTCCACCTTAAGGAGAATATTCACTTTGGGAATGAAAGAAACCTCAGGAAATGCTTTTACTTCTATAGGAAGGTGGTTGTTGTAATTCTCAAGAATATAACTCCATCCCTTTTAATTAAAGACAACAGATGAAAATGCTCTCTGGAGATCTCTTTGGCTTCCTGGATTTTTTCCTTGATCACTACTTTCCCTGTTAATCTGAAGACCTTTCTTACACTCCAGAACACTTTCTTGCCGGGCCATTAATACAAAAGGATTTGGAGTAGGAAAGGACTTTAGAGAAACTCTGTTCTTTTACTATGCCTCCATTTTACTAATGGTGAAACTGAGTGCCAGAGATGAAGTAGCAGGAACTGCCAAGACATAGACATTGTAAGGAAACGGAAGAGAAAGCACGCAGAACTTTGTTAAGGCCAGGATTTATTTTCTGATTGATGGACAAAAAGCAATTAAATTGTTCTTTAGAGTCAGGGCTTCCTCACAACTGTAATGCAGAACATCATTTTTGCCATTTAGGTAGTAGAATCCTTCAGGCCATGGAAAACTCCAAATTCCTTAGTAAGACCCTTATCTGGCTGCTCAGGCTCCAACCCTCAGATCATGTCTCTGGAAGCCTCCCAATTCCTCAGTAAGTTCCTGTGTTGTGAGAAAGCTTTCCCTTGTCAAAGAGCATTCTCTCATCAAGACAGAGGGAGAGGGGTGTCCTTGACCAGCCCAAGAACTCTTCCTCTTGTGAAACTTCAAAGATCCATCCCCCTCCCTGTCCTATACACTCCCTGTACTTTCCCATCCATAGCCCCAAAGACACCTGCACCTTTGGATTACCTTATCAGTGTTCCTTGCATTTCTTTCCCATGCTCTTTTCTATATAAACCCTAGCTCGACCCCTGATGGGTGCTGCTTGATTTGGATGTGAATATCCCTGGCAGCCGCGCGCTAATAGCTAATAAAGTGCACAATTTAAAATTAGCTTGGGTCGTCAACTCGCTCATTTCTCGGTATAACAACAACCCTAAACAAATGTTAAAGTGCCTCCTCAGGAGCGAATCCTAAACTGGTGCACAAAGCTCGGCCTCTCCCCCCTCCCTCCTCCTCCGGGCTAAAAGGGGCAGGAATGAGTGGAACTCACATAGATTCCAGAGCCCAGCAGACAGCCGCCTCCTGGCATGTCCTTCGTATCTTTCCCTCCACCCTCTGTCCACGTGGTGACTTAAGCGGCCGCAGGGCAGAAATCCCCATTTTTCCCCTTCCTTTTTTTTTAAATTTTATTTTGTTAATAAAAGGAATGGTCATTTGGATTTTTGGCCAAAGACGAAACCCTCTGGTGAACTCACAGTTTCTATGCCCTTGGAACTGTGGGTGTTCCTGAGGGTGGCAATCAACTTTAATCAGTTAACAATTAATGAGAAGAAAGAATGTTACAATGAGATGTGGGCCCATTCAAATGAAGTGTGTGTAGGGGGGAGGGGTTGTACTTCTAAATCACCAGCCTTAGGAAATCTTATCCAAGAATTTATCCCCACCCAAACCTGACTAGAGAACCACTGGCTTCCTCACCTTTCATTTAATTCCTTGGAATGTTGGGTGGGATCTGAACCAGATTGAGGAGAGAATTAATTCTGTTTCCCCAGTCCCTTTAGGCACCTTCCTCTGCCCCTCTGATAGAAGCGTAAACCAGGAAGGGGGTGGGGGGAGGAAGCCTCCAGCTGAAGAAGGAGCTCAGCTCAAGACATATCGTTTCTCCCCTGGCCAGGCCACTCTGAGACATCTCAGTCTTTTCTCCCTATTTGTATCCCCAGTTTAGCACAATGCCTGACACTGAGTAGGGGTTTGATGATCATCTACTACTTATGGACTGGCGGCAGTAGTGCCAGGCTTATTCCATCTCCCCTGCCCCAGCTTCTTCTAATGGGCCTGGAGGCAAAACAGACCATTTGGAAAGGGCCCCTGAGGTTAGAATCTGTGCACAGTCAGAGAAAGAAAATTGAAGAGGGTGGCCAAGAATCTCCCAGGCACTACCTCCTTCTGAGTCAATAGTTCCTCACACCCATCAACAAAAGTCAACGGGCTTCCTGAGGCATGGATCTTAAGGAGGTGAGTAAAGCTCCTCCTCTGCCACCTCCTCCACCCCTCCCATCCCAGGGCCCTGTCCTGGGGGTGGGGTAGATAAATAGGACTCAGAGGAGTGCAAGGCATTCAGATTCCAGAGCCCAGCAGACTGCCACCTCCAATCTTGCTTGGCTTCTTCCCTTGACTCCCTGTCCAGGTGGTGACTTAAGCAGCGGTCAGGGTGCAGACCCAGGCTCAGCCAGGCAGAACCCATGAAGAGAGAAGCAGAAAGAAGCTGGCCCCACCACCCTTCGTCGGTGCAGTTTGGGACCATGCTAGGCCTGGGCTCCTACACACACCTTCCGGCCAGCATGGCAATTTCATCAGAAGAAGTTTTACTGATCGCAAGGAAGGTGCATAAGAAGAAGCTGGATGGGACACTCTATCTCCTGGCAGAAAGGATAGCTTGGGCACCTGAAGTCAAAGACAGCTTTACTATCAGCCATATGTACCAAGATATTCGATGCCAGAAGATCAGCCCAGAAGGAAAAGCTAAAATCCATTGTCAGCTGGTCATACATGCAGGAGATACCACTAACTTCCATTTTTCCAGTGGAAGCACTGCTGTACAGGATCAACATGCTGTGAAAGACCTTCTTCTGCAGCTGCTACCCAGATTCAAGAGGAAGGCTAGTAAAGAGCTGCAAGAGAAAAACAGAACACTGCAAAAGGATCCTGTTTTGTTTCAGCTTTAAAAAGACCTGGTTGTGAGTCAGGTGATAGGTGCTGAGAATTCTGGGCCTATCATTCAAGCAGGAACACTGAGGAAAGCACTGCAGTATCCAATCACAGGCAAGATGTGGGCATTTCTGCAGCATTTCTGGCTGATGTCTGCCCCCAAGATGATGGCTGCAATGGCCTAAGATATAACTTAACTTCTGATGTCATGGAGTCCGTATTTAGGACCTACCTTGCAGTAAAAATGAAATATACAGAAAAATGCCAGTGAAGATGACAGAAAAAGTTCTGGGTGTGATTTTTTTCAATCCTGTTATTTTCATAGGGATGGGCCTCACACGGGTCTAAAGATCTCTTTGCACAATGTGCCAAAATGGATGAAAAGGCTTTAAAAACAATGTTATCACTAGGAGTGGAAAACCCACTACTATATTTGACAGCACTGGAGGAGAAATCATTGCCTGAAGGTTATGGGGTCTCCCTTGGACCATCTCCTTCCAACTCTTCCAAAGCCAGAATGCACACTGGCAATGCTGCCATCATCAAGAGATTTAACCATCATAGCGCTATGGTTCTGGCATCAGGTCTCAGGAAACAAGAAGCACAAAATGATCCCAATAGCGAAAAGAGCAGTACAGATGGGAACTCTTGGGATTCAGACTGCTTTCAGCCACCAGTCAAAAGGAAGAAGTTACAGGAATCCATTGAATATGAAGACTTGGGGGGAGATAATAGCATAAAAACAATTGCACTAAACCTGAAGAAGGCAGATAGATATTATCATGGCCCAACTCCAATTCAGTCACTCCAGTATGCAACAAATCAGGATATTATCAATTCTTTTCAGAGCATTAAGCAAGAGATGGAAACTTACACACCCAAACTAACTCAGGTTCTTTCAAGTGGTGCTGCAGGTAGTGCCATCACAGCCCTAACCCCTGGAGGAGCCCTTATACAGAAAGGAGCACCCCAAGCAATGAACCAGTTGGTGCCAGATAAAATTCAGTTGGAATTCAAACACTTGGATTTGGCTGTGGGGGAGCTACTGGGGCATTTCTGGTCGTGTTTTCCAGTTAACACATCATTCCTAGAAGAAAAGGTAGTGAGGATGAAGGGCAATTGGAACACTTCCAAGCTACTAAGCTCTGCTCATTCCAAGAAAAAATTCAGAGACAGTATTTAAGCCCAAATTTGGCAAGTCACACAGAAGAGGTGCTGCAGACAGCCTAGGATAAACTTCACACATGGCAGTCCCAGCACCTGCTGAAGAAGATGTGAAGGAGTCCCATGACTTGGAGATTTTGGTCGCTCTGACACCCTGGGATATAAACTTTTAAGTTAACAACACAGGGTACAGAGACCCCCCAAAAAAACCAGGGGCAAAGGCCCACCAACCCACCTCCCTCAGCATCCATTGGGAGAGGGGAAGCAACAACACAGGGTAAACCAGGGTCAAAGTCTGCTGAAGCAGGGCAAGAGGCCTTTTCTTTAGTTTTGGGACCAAATTTCTCGCTAAGCTTGTCTTGTTTAGAAACGCCCCTTACCAAATTATGTTTTTTAGATTACTTTGAAGTTAAGCATCATTACGATGGAACTCAGAGAGTTCTTCCTTACCATTTCCTCCCCTAATTTCTCATCCTAGTCTCCTAGCAACCTCTCCCTCCCAGCTATTGCAGAGTACTGAAGGACAGAGCCAGCCGGCCAGGCACAAGCAAGTGCTCAGGCTCTTTTGGAAGATGACCAGACATCACTCTGCGTGATATGTTTCCAAAGCCCAGAGCATGGGGCTCAAGAGCGCTCTCACATAGAACAGACTGCTCACAATTGCAGGGAGAAGCTCCAGCACATTCTGAGTCACTTTGGGAGGCCTTTGGAGGAAGTTGAGAAACTTCTTGTTCAGGAGAAAAGACATGCTCTTGACTGGCACTGGATGATCACAGGAGAATATAATAAACTGCACCACTTCCTGATGGAGGAAGAATCCCAGTGTCTTAACAGGATGAAAGAAGAAGAACAGGCAAGCCTGGACAGACTCTCCCAGCCTATACAAAGCCTTCAGGACCTCATGCAAGAGCAGCAGGAAGCAGGCCACCAACCCAATGTGACTGTGGTAGAGGATGTCAAGCAGTTGTGAAGGACGGTGAATAGGTCAGAAGGACTGAGACAATACCCCATCCCTGCCATGATAGAAATGCTCAACCGTTTCAGAGTGGACATCAGAATGGATTGTACATCAGGCAGTCCCCATGTGATTGTTTCTGAGGATCTGAAGAAAGCGAAGGCTGGAGAAGGTTGGCAGGTGGCGACCTAGCACCCTGAGAACCCTGATTGCCATTTGTCTTTGCTGAGAAGGCCTTCAGTTCTGGTAGACAGTACTGGGAGGTGGATGTGACTCAACTATCTCAGTATCAGATACTGGGGATCTCTCCCCTTATTTGAGGATAAAAAGGGAGAGGAACACGGACTCTTGTGCTCCTGTGTTCCTGCTTTGCAGTATCAAGAAGGAAGAGCATCACTATTTCCAAACCTGGCCCAGATCACGGAGCCATTGAGTGAAAGGCCCCGTGCCCGGGGTTGGGGTGGACTTCGAATATACCCCAGGCACTCTTGTGCATCACAACATTCCCAGCTTTCTCTTTCCAACTGTGCATGATTTTTACTAGCACAGGCTTTGAAGAAAATACTAGAAGACAGATTTCATTGCCTTTCGTACATTAATCAGCAAATAAACATGGCCTTAGTGAACCTTTGTGTTATGGTACCATGTGCAAATTACAAATATGCCAGCGGACACGTTGATTGATCGTGGCCCTTTGGCAGCATCATCTCCTCAGAGTTTTGCGTGAGGAGAAGGTGCTTGCACAGGACCACCCTCCTGAACCTCCTCAAATGGACTCTGTGCCCCTGTTCAGCAG
Source organism: Phascolarctos cinereus (assembly GCF_003287225.1). Lineage (NCBI taxonomy): Eukaryota > Metazoa > Chordata > Mammalia > Diprotodontia > Phascolarctidae > Phascolarctos > Phascolarctos cinereus. The sequence continues at coordinate 45,793,530 of NW_027555514.1, forward strand.
GAAGTAGCTACTGAACACAATGACCTTCACCCTCTTTTCCGCAAAAGATTTCTAGGGCCTCGTGGTTGAGTGAGGCAGTCATGCGGATACAAACAGTGTCACTAGTGAGAGAGGGGAATGCAGAGGCTGATGTTTGCCCAGCAACCCTGAGGGCCTCATCTAACTCTGCCCAGTGACAGGAAGCTCTGCCAGGTAACAAAAACCTTTCTTCCTTAGCTCATCCTCTGTGTATGTGATTAGTCCCCCATGCTGGACCAAATGTTGGAAGCTTAATTCCTTGTTTTGTGATCATATCCTTGAGTTGTACCTGGTACACTTGCCTCCCCTTCCTGACACTTTGTTCCCTGGGATTAACTACTCTGGCAACAACTCTTAGCTAAGCACCCAAAACTTGTATATAAAAACAAACCCCAGTGTCTCTGTAAATTGCTAATACTCCTTCTAAGGCTAACCTACTTCTTTTGTGTCAGTGAAGCTCCCAGTGGATACAGAGCAGGTCTAAGTGAATTCGTTCATGCCTGAATCAGATCTCCCAACTCTACTATCAACACTTAGTTGGGCAGGCAGGATCCCACCCAAACTGGGAAGCTGAGCTGAAGGCCTCAAGTTCCCAGATGTTCCCAAAGCCCAGAGCATGGTGCTTAAAAGCTCTCTACTGCAGAGGAGGCTCCTCACAACTACAGGAAGAGGCTCTAGTGCATTCAGAGTCACTTGGGGAAGCATTTTGAGGAAGGTGAGAAACTTCTTGCTCAGCAGGAGAGACAAGCTGTTGACTGGCACTCCATGATCACGAGAGAATAGAACAAACTGCACCTCTTCCTGATGGAGGAAGAATCTCAAAGTCTTGAAAGGAAGAAGGAAGAGGAAAGGGCAAGCCAGGACAGAATATCTCAGCATATGCCAAGTTGATCAATAAAAGTTTTGTTGAACTAAATCTGGCATGCCTACCTCACTGTCGAATATACGATACTAAGGGCACCTAAGATTGAATTGTCTCTCCTTACATTCTAATCCTCTGAAATTATGATTCAAGACTGATAAGCGAACATTAACACCTTTCAAAAGGATTTTGAACACATTTCAGCCTGCTATCTCAAGGTGTGACTTTTCCAAAGTTGGAGAGACATAGTTTCTGGGTAATGAATCATTTTATTAATAATACTAGCATTTTGTTAACAAAAGGAAAGGTCATTTGGCCAATGCTTGGACCAAAGGGGAATCCTGGTGGTGGGCTCACAATTTCTATGACCTTGCAAGAATGGATTTAAGTCAAGTGACTTGTCCAAGGTGACACAAAGGCAAAATCACAGCCAGGAGTTGAATCCAAGTTCTCTTCTTCCAGATCCAGCATTCTTTCCATTCAGTTCCATGAACTCACTGTTATGAAGACATAGATAAAAATAGGGTCACCTGAGTCAGTAGAAAAGGCTAGAGGAGGCTCAAGGCAGACCAAATGGGAGGAGGGTCCAAGCTTATGTCCTCTGATAGGGTAGAAACCAAAGTGATAGTCAGCTAAGCAGGAAGTAAATAGTGAACATGACCAGACAGTTTTGTTGGTCTTCATAACATCTTAGTTTGGCTTTTATGCAATTTTATTTAATTTAGGTTTTCGATATATTGATACATTGGCAAAATTTGAAGAACATATTTTTTCTTCCACTTTTAACAAGCATCATAAGACCTGACTCTCTGGGAGGGGGAAGGAAGTGGAAATTCTTCATTGGTTTATGTCAGTCTTTAGAGCATCCCAAATTAGGAAATGACACTTAGCTGTGTAAAAGATGTACTGCTACAGTAAGCTTGGTAGGGCCTTTTGCCAACTAATAGTGATTCAATCCAGCAGTGATCTTTTCACAAATATGAAAAAACTGAAAATCTTTTTCTTCAAATTATGATTGCTACATTTAACTTGTATTTTTGTGCACACAATATTATGTCAAATGTATTTCCAACTATTCATGATTTTTAAGAGCACAGACTTTGAAGAAAATACTTGAAGATAAATGTCATTGTCTTGTACATTAATCAGCAAATAAAACATTGCCTTAACAAAGTTGTTTGTGTTATTGTACCATTTGTAATTTAAAAATATAACCAAGTATACCTTTCTTAATGATGGTAGCACCCTATCACATCCATCAGCTGAGACAGTTTTGCATGAGGAGAAGATGCTTGCAGATGCCCCAGCAGGTTTTGATTAACTTCTGAAGTGATGATCCCCTCCAAGGAACTGTGCCCACCCAACTTCCTGGCATAGCAGGAAAGTAGTCCTCACATGTGCATTCCACACCACCCAGCCTACTCCTCCATCACTGTGAGCATCAGCTCAAGGTCTCCTCCACCCTCTGCCCTATGCTTTCCTCCAGTTCAGACACCCTTAGCTTTGATCAAGGCCACACTAACAAAAACAGTCTTGAGGTTCTAGGCACCAGAACTGAAGCAAAATGACTCTGTGTCCTGGGGTGTTCATTTGACTTCAGGGCTCAAGTTGAGCTCTGGTGGGCCACATGCTTTCTTGGGACTTCCTCATCTGTTCTGTGATGCCAGTCTTCAACACAGCCTCTGTAGCAGCCAATTGTGCATCAGAAAGATGCCTGGCTTCAGACACTGGAGAGATGTGACTTCAAATACAGTCTTTACCCTTTTTACTGTGACTCTGGGTAAGGAATTTAATTTCATAGGAGATCCAGGGGGCCCAATGAAACTGTCAACTGGACCAGAACCAAATTCTAACCTGTGGGTGGACAGACACAAATAAAAAGAGCAGGATAGAGACAGGAGAGTCAAGTAAAAATTGAAGTTTAACTTCAGAGTAAAGAAAATGACTTATGCATGTGGAAGCAGGTCCTCCTCAGAAGGCTGACATAAGGTTGCCAAGGGTTGGCCCATTACACAGTCATTCTGAGGTGTCCAGATAGTTCTCCCAGTTAGCACTTCTTGGGACAATACAAGCATTCTTGGGTCTCATGGGAACAGTCATTGTCTCAAGTCTTGAGAGTTCTCACCACCCTGCCAGGTACAGAACCAGAGTTCTGTGACAGGAACGGGAAGTGCAGTACCTGTCCATGACAAGAATAAGGGATTGTGAACATGGGATGGAAGGCCCAGGGAAACAGGGGGAGGTAAATCCCTCAGTGAACACCTGGTGCTGCTCTGAACAATGATGATGATATCTTCCTGAGCTCAAAGGAGTATTGTCATTCCAAGCTCAGGGTACAGCCTGCTTGCTAGGCCTTAGCTCTGGAAAACAGGGCATCTCCATAATGATTGGATAAAACCAACTGTGATGGGACCAGTTGTGGTTAATCCTCCTCTGTCTTGGCATTTCTACCATGAACAAGAAAAGGAAACTTGCAGAGCCCAGAAGAAATGATTCTGCACAAGAGAGAGACTGGCCTAAATGCAGAAGGGTCAAACCACTTCTGCCTGGAAGTTGGGCCTTTGGAAATGAACCTTCTGGAAATTCAAAGCTGGCTTAGACTGGCCCCTGGAACACCAGTGTCAGAGCAGACCAGGGCTCCCCAGCTCCTTACTCACTCTGTCACTCTGGGACTCATATATCAATGGGTCCACCTATCTGTTTCTATATAGCCGTTCCAGCTCTCTTCTACCACCAAGTCCCTTGCACACATTTTTGCAGGTATTATTTAAGATACTAGAGTACAAAAACAAAAAACAGATAAACAAACAAAACACACAAAAAAAGACCCCGGCCTGAAAGAGCTGCCATTTGGGAAAGAAGGACAGGGCTGAGGGAGGGAACCATACCTTCCACAAAAAGTTTTAAAGGTCACTAAGACTTTTCATGGTAATTCATAATTATAAAAAAAAATGATTTGAAGTCGTTTGTGTGTTGAATTCTGTTTCTTGTTTTCTTTTGTTTTTTTAGAAAAGATACATTACTTAAAATAAGAAACAAGCTTGCTTTTCTATTATTCTGCTTAGCAATGCCAGGGCTCCTCTTTGTCCCAGAATCCCACCCAGTATTGTGACCCAGATCCAAGCACAGGCAAAGCAAGAGACTCCTGCCTCTGCACCAGCAAAGAGATCCCTGAAACTCTCCTCTGATCAGCCACTGGATTCCCCCTCAGTCTGTGGGCCAGAAGGTCCAGAAGCAGCCACCACCCTGAGGCTGGCACCTCTCTTCTCTCTCACTGCAGTCACAGACTTTTCCTACTGACCTTCTAAGTTGCCTTTGGTGTTTGTGGGTTGGGAGGTCTGCAAACTGCCACAGTTACCCATCGTTCAGTCTTTTGAGGCCTGCTCCAGGTTTGCTGAGGCCCGTTTAGCCTAAGTGCCCCCATGAAAGCGTGTTCCTCTCCCCACTTGGTGTGATATACCTTTCCAATCAACCATCCAGCTTGTCTGGGTCTGGAAATTTCTTTCACTCTGTGTTTTTGTGGATTCTGCTGCTTTGCAGGTATCTGGAGGGGTTTTGGTGGAGAGCTCAAGCAAGTCATTACTTTTACTCTGCCATCTTGGCGTCCTCCCCTCCCCCCCATTCCCTCCACCCTGCCCCATGCATACACATATTTTTTTTTAACAATTAATTTTTATTCAAGAATTGATTCACAGGCAACAGATTTAAGAACTTATTTTTTACTTTTTCTTTTTCATTCATTTATAGTTTTCAGTAATGACTTCCATACAATTTTGAGTTTTAAATTTTTCTCCCATTCCTCTCCCTTTCCCTCCCCAAGACTGTGTGCAACCTGATATAGGCTCTACGTATACACTCCTATGAAACATATTTTCCCATTAGTCATGTTGTAAGGAAGATTTAGAATCAATTGGAGGAACCACAAGAAAGAGGAAACAAAACAAAACAGAAGAAAAAAAGAGCAAATAGTATGCTCCAATCCGCATTCAAACTGCATAGTTCTTTTTCTGGATGTGGATAGCCTTTTCCCTCATGAAACTTTTGGAGATGTCTTCACCTGTCAGATTTATGGAAAACAGAAGAGTTTATGACCTAACAGGAGATACAAAACAATATGAAATGCAAATTTGATATATTTTTGTTTGATCAGTCCCATGGTTTGAGCCTGGTAGCCACCAAGCAAAATTTTCATCTTCTTTTCCATTTTTGCAGCTCTCTTAGCTTCTGTGGTCATGTGAGCTCTATTGATTTCAAGTCTCTTTTCCAGTGATTCAAGCCTGTCCCTTTTGGTAGCCAAGGTGGTTCAAGTGTATCTGCTCTGGGAAGGTAGATATACAACTTGACTGTCACCTTCTTCCCACACTGGTTATTAGCTTCATTTGACAGCTCCTCATGGCTCATTCCTGGCTTGACTACTTCCATCTGCAATGTGGAAAGGTCTTGAGCCTTCTTCAGTTCATCTTTGGAGAATTTCTCCCAGGGGTTGTGTTCTAGGTAAGTTCTGTGCTCAGTGCTATTCCTTCCCAATCCTAGAATTTTCCCCATTTGATTTCCAGCTTGTTCTCCATTAGAGTGTTGCAGAAGATCATAAAGAAGCATTGTGATCATCTTTTATTAATTAGTGTTTCACTTTTCTGTAGGTCCGTTAGCGGTGTTTCTACATATAAGGGTCTTAGGATAGTTTCATTTACTTCTGACCATTGGCAGATCCTTCAGAACAGCTTTGTGCATGCGTTTTAATTCTGCATCTCCCTCTGCATCCCAGATAGCCTGCTTTCAAGCGTGGACCCATCTTCTACATAAGTTTCATCCCATTCATGGTCTTCTAGCTCCTTCTCAGCCTTTTCTGGTAGACAATCTCAAAGTCATTCCTAGAAGGAGGAAGGCCAGCAACCCTAACTAGAGATGCTCATGAGATTCTCTCTCCATCTGCTTCACATCCAGTGATGATTGAAATCTGAAAACCTCTGTTCAGGATTTATATTCAGTTTGTCCCTTAGGGGAGTTTTACTTGTGGTAGTATCAAAAATTGCTTTAGGAGTCATCTCTTCAGCTCCAGCAGGAGTCCTGAATGAGGTAGCCAAGACTGTGTTCAGTGTCTGAATGATCTGTCCTTGAGGAGTCCCACGAGAGAAGTCACTCTTATGCAGTGGGGTATTAAGACCACTTTTCAGTGGTGTCTCCATACTGGTCAGAGAAATCAATTTCTATGATTCCTGCAGAATTCCGTCTTGGGCAGCTGGGGTTTTGGGTATCCTCAGAGCCATACTATTGTTGGCAACATGGTACTCAGACAATTAATAGTACTGGAAGCAGATTTCATGATGCCATATATATACATATATATGTATATATACATGTATATATGTGTCTGTGTCCGTGTATATATATATATATACACACATATATTTCAAATTCATCTCATTTTGGTTCTGCCTTAATTTACCTCCCAGTTTTCAAATTTCACCACAGCTACTTTCACTCCAGAATGTGCAAGTTCAAAAGCATCAGCTCCTAAGTCCAGTGGCTACACATGTCCCTGCAGCATGGTTGGGAGGATGCTTGAGCTACTCAGGGTATGTTCCCACAACTGCTGCAGAGAGCATCCGAGGGACCAAAGCCTCCAAGGCCCCAGGATCCTTCCCATATCCTTTAGCAGGCACCGGGATAGCCATGTGTGAAGTTTATCCTAGGCTGTCTGTAGCACCTCTTCCATGTGACTTGCCAAATTTGGGCTTAAGTGCTGTCTCTGAATTTTTTCTTGGAATGGGCAGAGTTTAGTAGCTTGGAATTGTTCCAATTTGCTCTTCATCCTCACCACCTTTTGTTCTAGGAATGGTGTGTTAACTGGAAAACAGGACCAGAAATGCCTCAGCAGCTCCCCCACAGCCAACTCCAAGGGTTTGAGTTTTAACTGAATGTCATCTGGCACCGTTTGGTTAATAGTTTGCTGTACTCCTCCCTGCATAAGGGCTCCTCCAGGGCTTAGGGCTGTGATGGCACTACTTGAAAGAACCTGAGTGAGTTTGGGTGTGTAAGTTTCCATCTCTTGCTTAATGCTCTGAAAAGAAGTGGTAATATCCTGACTTGTTGCATATTGGAGGGAGTGAATTGGAGTTGCCTTCTTCAGCTTAAGTGCAATTGTGTTTATGCTATTATTTCCCCCAAGTCTTCATATTCAATGGATTCCTGTAACTTCATCCTTTTGACTGGTGGCTGAAAGCAGTCTGAATCCCAAGAATTCTCATCTGTGCTGCTGTTTTCATAGCTGGGATAATTTTGTGCTTCCTGTTTCCTGAGACCTGCTGCCAGGACCATAGCACTATGATGGTTAAATATCCTGATGGTGGTGACATTGCCAGTCTGCCTTCTGGCTTTGGAAAAGTTGGAAGGAGATGGTCCAACAGAGACCCCATAACCCTCGTGATTTCTCCTCCAGTGCTGTCAAATCTGCTAGTGCGTTTTTCAATGCCAATGATAACATTAATTCTTATGACTTTTTATCCATTTTGGCACATTCTGCAAAGAGATCTTTAGACACCCTGTATGAGGCCCATCCTTATGAAAATAATGGGATTGAAAAAAATCATGCCCAGAACTCTTTTTCTGTCATCTTCTTTGGGATGTTTTCTCTGTATTTGATTTTTCCTGCAGGATAGGTCCCAAATACGGAGTCCACAATATGAGAAGTTAAGATATATCTTAGGCCATTGCAGCCATCACCTTGGGGGTGGACATCAGCCAGAAATGCTGCAGAAATGCCCACATCTTGCCTGTGATTGGATACTGCAGTGCTGTCCTCAGGTGCTGAGGAATTCTGGGCCCGTCTTTCAAGCAGGAACGCTATCACCTGCCTCACAACCCAGTCTTTATAAAGCTGAAACAAAATGGGATCCTTTTGCAGCATTCTGTTTTTCTCTTGCAGCTCTTTACTGGCCTTCTTCTGGAACTTGGGTAGCAGCTGCAGAAGAAGATCTTTCACAGCCTCCCGCTCCTGTACAAAAAACAAGCCCTGGAATAGCTGCACTAGAAGAAAGATGGGAACAGCAGTGCAGCACCCCAGCAAATAGGTCTCCCAGTGTCTCAGCAAAAATAAGGCAAGCAGCACTATACAGGGCCCCAGTGGTATAAGCACCCTGCAGCATTCATCTTAAAGGAGCTAAAGAAAGCAACCTAGAGTCTTCCTGAAGTCACAGCCTTGCTGATTCCAACCCAACACCTGGTAAGCTATCAGAACCCTACAGCCTCCAACTGTGAACCAGGAGGAGATCCTGAAGCCCAGGTGGTAGAGCAGGCAAACACCAACACCTTGACCTCCCAGTGCCTCAGTGAGGGTGGGGGAACCGGTGAAAACCAGCTCAGAAAACCACCAAGTGCCTTGACACTCTACAGCAAAGGAATCTCCCAGTGCATTAGCAGAAATAAGAGAGGCAGCATTGCAAGGGGCTCCAGGCAGATAAACACCCTGCAACACCCATCTAAAAGGAGCTGAAGAAAGTTAAAGGGAAGGAAAAGCAGGCAACCTAGAATTGCCTGAAAGTTCCAGCCTTGCTGATTCCAGCGCAATGAGGTAAGCTGCCAGAAAGCTACAGCCTCCAATTGCCCACATAAGAGGCCCCAGCACACAAAGCCAGTGACCAAGACCTAGGCTCCTGTCACAAGAAGCTTGGGTCAGTGTCCTCTGTTGCCCAGCAGGAGAGCTCAGCCTCTTTTAAGGCCAGGGAATAAAGAAACCATGAGTAAAATGAAACATACCATAGATTCATATTATGAGAAGAGTGAAGACCAAGACAGAAATTCTGAAGATGACAATATTGTCAACAAACCCACATCTGCAACATCAGAAGGGAATATGAACTGGTCTGAATCCCAAAAAGCCTTCTTAGAAGAGCTCAAGATGGGGGCAGCTAGGTGGCACAATGGATAGAGTACCGGCCCTGAAGTCAGGAGGACCTGAGTTCAAATCCGGCCTCAGACCAAACACATAACACTTACTAGCTGTGTGACCCTGAGCAAGTCACTTAACCCCAATTGCCTTAAGGCAAAAAAAAAATTTAAAAAAAGAAGAGCTCAAGAAAGATTTTAAAAGTCTAATGAGAAAGGTAGAAGAATCCTTAAAAAATACAATTGGTCAATTGGAAAAAAAGTACACTGAAGAAAACAAGTCCCTAAAAAACACAATTGGCAAAGTGGGGAAAAAAAGCACACTGAAAAAAAAAATCCCTTACAAATACAATTGGCCAATTGAAGAAGGAAGTATAAAAATGAACAGAAGAAAACAATCTGTTAAAAACTAGAATTGGACAAATGGAAGCCAATGACTATGAGAGAGAAAGAATCAGTTAAACAAACAAAAAAATGAAAAAATAGATGAAAACTTAAAATACTTTATTGTTAAAACAACTGACCTGGAAAATCCATCCAGGAGAGACAATTTAAAAATCATTGGACTACCTGAAAATGATGATGAAAAAGAGCCTGGACAGTATCTTTCAGGAAATCATGAAGGAAAGCTGCCCTGAAGTCCTAGAACCAGAAGGTGAAATAACCATAGAAAGAATATACTGCTCACCACCTGAAAGAGATCCCAAATCAACAACAACACAAAGGAATATAATAGCAAAATTCCAAAATTACCAGATGAAAGAGAAGGTGCTGCAAGCAGCCAGAAAGAAACAATTTAAATATCATGGAACCACAGTCAGGATTACACAGGACCTTGCAGCTTCTACATTAAAAGACCACAGGGCGTGGAACATGACATTCCATAAGGCAAAGGAGCTTGGATTGCAGCCAAGGATCAACTAACCTGCAAAAATCAGCATGATTTTTCAAGGCAGGAGATGGATGTTCAACAAAATAGGGGACTTTCAAACCTTCCTGATAAAAAGACCAGAGCTCAACAAAAAAATTGATCTTCAAGGCCAAGATTCAAGAAAGACATAAAAGGGTAAATAGGACAGAAAGACACAAAATGTTGTCAATAAGGGTGGACTGTTCACATCCTTACAATGGAAGATGACACCTGCAACTCTTGAGAACTGTTTTGTTATTACACCATGTTAAAGGAGTATATATAAAGGGGGTGGATATTAGTTGACTTTGATGTAATGATAAAAAAAAAATCTACTGGGTTAAATGGATCCAAGTAAGTGGATTAGTCTGATCTTAGAAAATGTGTTGAGAAAGAAGGAGGCAGACAAGGGTAAATTATATTACAGGAGAAGACAGAAAATCCTATTAGAAATAGAGGGAAAAAGCATTTTTTGAACCTTAATCTCATCAGATTTGGCTCAAGAAGGGAATAACATAGTCAGTTATGTATAGATATCAAACTTGTCCTATAGGCAGTGTGAGGGAAAAGGTGAAAGAAAAGGGAAGGGGGATAGAAGGGAGGGAAGAAGCAGTAAATGCAAAGTGGAAGAAAGGGGAAAGGGATAATAGAAGGGAGGAGAGACTGAAGGAGGCTGTGGTCAAAAGCAAAACACTAGTGGGGGGGTGAAAGGAGAAAGAAAGAAAAGCATAAATGGGGAAAAAGGATGGAGAAAAAGACACAGGTAGTAAACATAACTGTGAAAGTTGAATACCTATCTTTTTTTTCTCTTCTGTCGAGTTTTGCTTCTTCTTTCTGATGGTTCCTCCTATTGGTTTTGACTTTTACTTACAACTTCACTAATGAGAAAATATGTTTAATAGGAATGTAAATGTATAGCCTATATGAGATTGTGTGCCTTCTTAGGGAGGATGTTGGGGAGGAAGGGGGAGAAAAATTTTAAACTCAAAAGCATATGGAAGTGATTGTTGATAAATCAAAATAAATTAATAAAATAAATTTTAAAAAGAAAAAAAGATAATAAAAGTAATTGGCAAGTATTCCCAATGCTCTGTGATCAACTCTTACTCCCTCAGAATATTCCTATCCCAAATTGGGAATCCCTGATGTATATAAGGGCTGGTTATATATGGCTAATAAATATGGGTGTGGGAATGGCTATTTAAGGGCACTTAACTATATTCCAGCCACAATGAGAATCTGAGTAGAAAATTCTAGCACAAATTATAGAAATATAAATACTCTTTCATCACCATGAATTTGGTTTGAGGTTCTATCCTCACTTTTCACTCATCTCTATGATGGGTCTCTGTTATGTTTGTTCTTCTTTCTCCATGAGGTCCATGACATCATGGAGATGCTGGAATGACTTGCAATTGACTTTGATTTGAGTGAGTGAGAGCCTTGGCAGGTCACCAGGCTCACTTTCTCCTCCAGAACCATCTGGGTCCCTGGCCACATGATTATCAGGATGACAAGAGATGGCCCAGGATGCAATGTTATTCCCTGGCCCTTTTAAGCTGAGGATTCCTCAGGTTCTCACTTTGAGTGAGGTACCTCCCATTCAGTGAATAGCCCTCTTTAAGAAGTGATTCAATGGGTGCCCCCTTTAACAACAGCAACAGCAAAAAAACCTCAGACTAGGAAGGGAAGACCTTTAGGGTTGCTGGCCAAAAGAGAAGCAATTACTATTTATATTCACTCTGAGCAAGTATGCACAGAAGAAATCTATGTCTGGGGTGACAAAGTTGAAAGAAACAGCAAAATCACAAAATTTCAGGTGAAAGAAATGCACATTGTACCTTTTATATCAATAGTTAATTGTAGTGACTACTTCCATTGGTGATAAAGATTCTGCCTTTTCCTCTTTCCACCATTCTCCTTGGGGTTAAGAATATATCTAAAGGGTATTGAGTTAGAGGCCAGATGTATGATGAAGACATGGGGCAAGTCTGAAGCTGCTCCTGATACAGGAGCTGTAGGCCTCAATATGACTGGCCCTAGCTAATTGCCCCAATTCTTCCTCAACTTGTGTGGAGCTGATACTTCCATGGCACATGTGATGTGATCCTGGCAAGTCAACATAATCGGTGCCCAGCAATCAACCTTAGGTCTAGGAGTTGCTGTCACTGGAACATAGTTTCCTCAGCTGTGAAGTAAAGGGGACTGAATGAGATGGCCCCCAAGATGCATTGTAGCTAAGTGAAGTCAGAGTACTCTTTCAGAGGAAGAGATAATTGAAGGGATTGGCCAAGAATATGGATCTTCATCCCAAATCTCACTTCCTGGTGTCTGGCCAGCCCAGGTCCTACTGACCTTCTGAATGAGTGCTTCCTCAGACCCACCAACAAATATGAAAGGCCAGAAGGCATCAGTCATCTTCTTTAAAGCAAAACACACAGAAATACACACACACACACACACACACACACACACACATACACACACACACACAATACACTCAAGTAGCTACTCAAAAATCTGGTTACACCTCACTGACTTCAAGGAAAAGAGGAAAAATTCCTTATTATTCTCAGACAACAGCCAATTTGAAGACCTTTTGTAAACTCCAGAACACTTTGTTGTTAGATCCTTAATGCAAGAGGATTTGGAGTAGGAAAGGACTTTGGAGAAACTGTGTGTTTTTACTATGCCTCCATTTTACTGATGGTGAAACTGAGTGTCAGAGATGAACAAGCAGCAGAACCCACAAAAAAACAGAGCAAAACAAATTTCCAGCCCAAGACAGCCTGGATGGTTGATTCAGAAAGGCATATCGCGCCGGGCAGGGAGGGGAGTGAAGTTCGGTTGCACAGGTCCCAGTGAACCTGGAGCAGGCCTCAGAGGAATGAATCACAGGCAGCTGTGGTGGTTTTCAGATTCCTAAATTCACGAATGCCGAAGACAACTTAGAAGGTCAGTAGGAAAAGTCTGTTTCTGCGGTACTGACAGAGGAGCTAGGTCAGAGCCAGCTCCAGCGCACAGAGCTCAGGTGCCAGGGTGGTGGCTGAGTTCTGAGCTTCCAGCCCACAGACTGAGGGGGAATCAAGTGGCTGATCAGAGGGGGACTGCAGGCATCTCTTTGCTGATGCTGAGGCAGGAATCTCTTGCTTTGCCCATGCTTGGATCTGGGTCAGAGTTCTGGGTGGCTGTCCTGGGGTGAGGAGGAGCATTGTTGTGCTAGAGCTGGTAGTGGCCGGTGGAGAGGAAACCCTCCTTACAATTCCAAGAGAGAAAAGACTGCTTGTGGCCGGTCACTCAAAGACCAGAGCACAGGCCAGGAAAAGAGCAAATACCTCCACCCTTATCATACCACCTTGGAAAAACTGAAAATATACAGGTCCCTACAAGTATCTCTGAAAACAGCTGTACAAACCCCCAAAGCTTGGGACAATACATTCTCCACATTGGAAGCAGACTCTTACCTTAACAAGGAGTTTAAAACTCAAGTAGTTGGCTGGGATCATAAGCAAACCTCACAAAAAGAGTCAAACTATATTATGTTACTTTGGTGACAAAGAAGATCAAAACATACAACCAGAAGAAGACAATGAAGTCAAAGCTCCTACATCCAAAGCCTTCAAGAAAAATGTAAATCATTCTCAGGCTTTGGAAGAGCTCGAAAGGGATTTTGAGAAGCAAGTAAAAGAAGTAGAGGAAAAACTGGGAAGAGAAATGAAAGTGATGCAAGAAAATCATGAAAAACAAGTCAACAGCTTGCTAAAGGAGACCCAAAAAATGCTGAAGAAAATAACACCTTAAAAAATAGCCTAACCCAAATGGCAAAAGAGGTCCAAAAGCTTACTGAAGAAAATACTTCCTTAAAAATTAGAATACAGCAATTGGAAGATAGTGACTTTATGAGAAATCAAGACACAGTAGAACAAATCCAAACAAATGAAAAATTAGAAAACAATGTGAAATATCTCATTGGAAAAACAACTGACCTGGAAAATAGATCCAGGAGAGAGAATTTAAAAATTATTGGACTATCTGAAAGCCATGATCAAAAAAAGAGCCTAGACATCATCTTTCAAGAAATTATCAAGGAAAACTGCCCTGATATTTTAGAACCAGAGGGCAAAATAGAAATTGAAAGAATCCACCGATCTCCCCCTGAAAGAGATCCCCAAAGGAAAACTCCTAGGAATATTGTAGCCAAATTCCAGAGTTCCCAGGTCAAGGAGAAAATATTGCAAGCAGCCAGAAGGAAACAATTCAAGTATGTGGAAACACAATCAGGATAACACAAGATTTAGCAGCTTCTACATTAAGGACAGGGCATGGAATATAATATTCCAGAGGGCAAAGGAGATAGGATTACAACCAAGAATCACCTACCCAGCAAAACTGAGTATAATCCTTCAGGGGAAAAAATGGTCATTCAGTGAAATAGAGGACTTTCAAGCATTTTGTGAAAAGACAGAGCTGAATAGAAAATTTTACTTTCAAGTACAAGACTCAAGTGGAACATGAAGAGGTAAACAGGAAAGAGAAATCATAAGAGACTTATTAAGACTGAACTGTTTACATTCCTGCATGGAAAGATGATGTTTATAACTCATGAGAGCTTTGTCAGTATTATGGTAGGGGAAGGGAAAAAACATATGCATGTATAAATAAATAGATAGATAGAGGGCACAGGGTGAGTTGAAGATGAAGGGGTGATATCTGGAGAATAAAATTAAGGGGTGAGAGAGGATTATACTAGGAGGAGGAGAAAGGGAGAGGTAGAATGGGGTACATTATCTCAAACAAAACAGACAAGAAAAGGTTCTTACAGTGGAGGGGAAACAGGGGAAGGTGAGAAAAAATGAGGGAATCTTATTCTCATAGGATTTGGCTTAAGGAGGGAATAACATACACACTCAATAGGGTATGGAAATCTGTCTTACCCTACAGGAAAATAGGGGAGGAAGGGGACAAGAGAGAAGGGTGATGATAGAGAGAAGGGCAGATTGGGAAAGTGGTAACCAGAAGGAAGTACTTCTGAGGAGGGACAGGGTCAAAAGAAAGAATAGAATAGATGGTGGGCAGGATAGGATTAAGGGAAGTAGAGTTAGTTTTTCACAACACATCTAATATGGAAGTATTTTGCATAACTACAAAGGTATAGCCTGTATTGAGTTGCTTGCCTTTTCAGTGAGGGTAGGTAGGGTGGGAGGAAGGGAGAACGTTTGGAACCTGGCTTTTTAGAAACACATGTTTAAAAAAAATGTTTCCACATACAGCTGGGAAATAAGAAATGGAGGAAAAGAGGTACAGAAATCTATCCTGCCCTGCAGGAAAGTAGAAGGGGAAGGTGATGGTGGTGAGGAGAGATACAAGGGACAACAGACTGGGGGAAGGGGTATTCAGAATGTATGCTATCTTGGGTTGGGGGAGGGCAAGATGGGGTGAAAATTTGGAATTCAAAATCTTGTGGAAGTAAATGCTGAAAATTAAAAATAAATAAATTAATATAGAATATAAAAAAATATTTTCTTCAGAGTCTGTGCTCATAAAAGCATGAACAGTGGCAAAGACAGATATCACTGAAACTTCAAATACATCTTACACAATATTTTTAGTATAAAAATGCAAATTAAATAAAAACACAAAACAATCATGATGAGTTTATGTAAATATGTTTTATGTGATATTTTTATATATAAAAATATTTTTCAGATCTGTTATTTGTGAAAAGATTAATGCCAGATTGAATCACTGTATTGGACAAAGGCCCTACAAAGCTTATTTCAGCATTAAGTCTTTTACAGAGTAAGGTGCCATTTCCTAATCTGAAATCTTCTAGAGACTGGCTAAAAATAAAATGAAAGAAATCGGGGCTGTATGGCCATGAACCAACAAATAATTTGGCCGTAATGTATCATAAAACAGAAACCCCCAGACACAGATCTGTACACACAGGTACAAACAGAAAACAAAACTCAATGATGTGCCCTTTCTAGTTCACTATCAACTGGATGAGTTTCCTTAGTCCATCAATGAATAGCTTCTTATCACTTTCCCACTCTTAAACACCATAGAGAAGATGATGACCGTGTTTTTCAAGATCAGGAGATCTTTCTTGAGGGAAAGAAAAATTTGCACTGGGTGTCTCATGTAGTGATAGCCGGCCTTTTTCTTCACCTTTGTTTGAGATCAGCAACTGGGTTCTTAAAGACATTAATTCCAAGGCCATTGGTAACCATGTAACTGCATTTCCAGGAACCATTGAGAATATGTTTTTTTCACTACAGTGTCAATTCTCTACCACAACCTTAGGAAATATTTTCAATACTCCATTTTTTTCCCCATTTATGCCTTCAACAATTTCTTGTAAGGAAAACAGCAGCACAGATGAGAAGCTTTGGGAATCAGACTGCTTTCAGCCACCAATCAATAGGATGGAATTACAGGAATCCATTGAATATGAAGACTTGGGGGGAGATAATAGTATAAAAACAATTGCACTAAACCTGAAGAAGGCAGATAGATATTATCATGGCCCAACTCCAATTCAGTCCGTCCAATATGCAACAAGTCAGGATATTATCAATTCTTTTCAGAGCAGTAAGCAAGAGATGGAAACTTACACACCCAAACTAACACAGGTTCTTTCAAGTGATACTACAGTGGTGCCATCATGGCCCTAACCCCTGGAGGAGCACTGCAAGCTATAAACCAGGTGGTACTAGATGACAGTCAGTTAGAACTTCAACACTTGGATTTGGCTGTGGGGGAGCTGAGGCATTTCTGGTCCTATTTTCCAGTTAACACACCATTTCTAGAAGAAAAGGTAGTGAAGATGAAGAGCAATTTGGAATGATTCCAAGCTACTAAGCTCTGACCATTCCAAGAAAAAATTCAGAGATAGTACGTAAGTACAAATTTGGCAAATCACGTAGAAGACATGCTGCAGACAGCCTATGATAAACTTCACACATGGCAGTCCCAGCACCTGCTGAAGAAGATGTGAAGGAGTCCCAAGATTTGGAGGTTTGGGTTGTTCTGATACCCTGGGATAAAGTTTTAAGTTAACAACACAGGGTACAGAGACCCCCAAAGAAAACCAGGTGCAGAGTCCAACATACCCACCTCGCTCAGTATTTCATGGAGGAGGGGAAGGAACTACATAGGGTATACCAGGTAGAAGTCTGATGAAGCAGAGCAGAAAACTTTTTCTTTAGTTTTGGAGATCAAATTTCTTACTAAGCTTGTCTTGTTTAGAAACCTCCCCTTAACAAATTATTTTTAGATTACATTGAGGTCAAACATGGTTACGATGGAACTCTGGGAGTTTTTCCTTACCATTTCCTCCCAGAATTTCCCATCCTAGCCTCCTAGTAACCTTTCCCTCCCAACTATTGCAGAGTACTGAAGGACAGAGCCAGTATGCCAAGTACAAGCAAGTGCTCAGGCTCTTTTGGGAAGATGACCAGACACCACTCTGTGTGAGATATTCCCAAAGCCCAGAGCATGGGGCTCACAAGCGCTCTTCTGTAGGAGAGGCTGCTCAAAGTGTAGGGAGGAGCTCCAGCAACTGAATCACTTGGAGAAGCCTTTTGAGAGAGCTGAGAAATTTCTTGCTCAGGAGGAGAGACATATTATTGGCTGGCACCGGATGATCACAGGAGAATAACAGACTGCACCACCTTCTGATGGAGGAAAAATCCCCATGTCTTGAAAGGATGAAGGAAGGAAGAGGATAGTACAAGCCAGAACAGACTATCCCAGCATATGCAAACCCTTCAGGACCTCATGCTAGTTTTGCAGGAAGCAGGCCACCAACTCAATGTGGATCTGCCTCTGGAAATCAAGCACTTGCTGAGAAGAATTAACTCAGTGTTGTCCCAAAGGGCCACAATTTCAATGTGGTAGTTTCACACATATATCTATTTAATTCATTTTTCAAAAATTTACTTATCTTTTAATAGATAATCAAGTCATTCTATTATCAGAAAAAAAAACCTGTCTCATACAGATATACCAATATTTATTCAACAGACCAGGAGAATCATCTATCCTATCTGTAACCTCCTCTGGCTCTGATCTTCCCAATGTCCAAAGACATGCCATATCTAAATCAAAGCTAAAGATTCAGTCAAAAAAGTCAATGAAATATCTACAGAGTCATAGCATTTTAATCCAATATTACTAGGATACATTGGGCCAAGGATGTAAAAAGCTGGGACAAAAGCTAAAGCAGGGAGTAAATTGCTTGTCTCTTACCTCCTCAGTTCTTTTCCCTTGACTCACTCTAGCCAAGAGACCAAGAAGCCCTTTGCCCCACACCACTGCTCTCACAAAGCTTTGAACTACATGATTGATCTGAGGGGAGACATTCTGTCTCTAGCCCAAACACAAATATGGGCCATTTGGTATTAGTCACTTATTTGAGTGAGCTGCCATATTCGAAAGCCATGATACGAGACTGTATTCAGGTGATTTTCAGCCATTTTGAGACACATTGACCCTTTAGGTATTAAATATGGTCTTCTCAGACATATTCAAGCTCTGCCTGATGATGGGCTAAATCTATTCTGATCTGAAACTGTCCATTCAAGAACTGAACAAATCATATTCCCTACCTTTAAAGGCCAACTTTTAGCCATTGCTTGAATCCCTGGTGGCAAGAGGTGGGAGGTTTCAAAAGTGCATGGCACTTTCACCTTTTACTTCTCCCCTGGAATTGTAAAATGGGGGAGTCTCAACAGTATAAGAAGCAAAAGGAACACTGGGAACAGTCAGACCTCTCTATTGGACCGTGGGGCATCAGCTAAAAGATCCAGCATTGACTTATCCTCTCACTAGACCCTCCCCTCTCCAGTAGCTCACCCATTGAAAGCAGGTTCAGGCCATTTCCTGCCCCCCAAAGAACAGGTCCTATATGTCATTGGTCCCACCATGTTACTTTTCCACACAATCAGCTCTCTAGTGACTCCCTATTACCTGCAGGATCAAATATCAAACCTTCCACTTGGCATTTAAAGCTCTTTATGATCTGGTCCCTTCCTACCTTTTCCTTCAATAAGTATATTAAGCACCTACTTTGTGCCAAGAGTTGGTGCTAAGTGCTAGAGATACAAAAAAAGGCCATGTAGAAACACCACTAAAGGACCTACAGAAAAGTGAAACACTAATTAATAAAGAGATGATCACAATGCTTCTTTATGATCTTCTGCAACACTCTAATGGAGAACAATCCAGAAATCAAAAGGGGAAAACTCTAGGATTGGAAAGTAATAGCACTGAGCACAGAACTTACCTAGAACACAACCCCCTGGGAGAAATTCTCCAAAGATGAACTGAAGAAGGCTCAAGACCTTTCCACATTGCAGATGGAAGTAGTCAAGCCAGGAATGAGCCATGAGGAGCTGTTAAATGAAGCTAATAACCAGGTGTGGGAAGAAGGTGACAGTCAAGTTGTATATCTACCTTCCCAGAGCAGATACACTTGAACCACCTTGGCTACCAAAAGGGACAGGCTTGAATCACTGGAAAAGAGACTTGAAATCAATAGAGCTCACATGACCACAGAAGCTAAGAGAGCTGCAAAAATGGAAAAGAAGATGAAAATTTTGCTCGGTGGCTACCAGGCTCAAACCATGGGACTGATCAAACAAAAATATATCAAATTTGCATTTCATATTGTTTTGTATCTCCTGTTAGGTCATAAACTCTTCTGTTTTCCATAAATCTGACAGGTGAAGACATCTCCAAAAGTTTCATGAGGGAAAAGGCTATCCACATCCAGAGAAAGAATATGCAGTTTGAATGTGGATTGGAGCATACTATTTGCTCTTTTTTTCTTCTGTTTTGTTTTGTTTCCTCTTTCTTGTGGTTCCTCCAATTGATTCTAATTCTTCTTTACAACATGACTAATGGGAAAATATGTTTCATAGGAGTGTATACGTAGAGCCTATATCAAGTTGCACACAGTCTTGGGGAGGGAAAGGGAGAGGAATGGGAGAAAAATTTAAAACTCAAAATTGTATGGAAGTCATTACTGAAAACTATAAATGAATGAAAAAGAAAAAGTAAAAAATAAGTTCTTAAATCTGTTGCCTGTGAATCAATTCTTGAATAAAAATTAATTGTTAAAAAAAAATATGTGTATTCATGGGGCAGGGTGGAGGGAATGGGGGGGAGGGGAGGACGCCAAGATGGCAGAGTAAAAGTAATGACTTGCTTGAGCTCTCCACCAAAACCCCTCCAGATACCTGCAAAGCAGCAGAATCCACAAAAACACAGAGTGAAAGAAATTTCCAGACCCAGACAAGCTGGATGGTTGATTGGAAAGGTATATCACACCAAGTGGGGAGAGGAACACGCTTTCATGGGGGCACTTAGGCTAAACGGGCCTCAGCAAACCTGGAGCAGGCCTCAAAGGACTGAATCGTGGGTAACTGTGGCAGTTTGCAGACCTCTCAACCCACAAACACCAAAGGCAACTTAGAAGGTCAGTAGGAAAAGTCTGTGACTGCAGTGAGAGAGAAGAGAGGTGCCAGCCTCAGGGTGGTGGCTGCTTCTGGACCTTCTGGCCCACAGACTGAGGGGGAATCCAGTGGCTGATCAGAGGAGGGTTTCAGGGATCTCTTTGCTGGTGCAGAGGCAGGAGTCTCTTGCTTTGCCTGTGCTTGGATCTGGGTCACAATACTGGGTGGGATTCTGGGGCAAAGAGGAGCCCTGGCATTGCTAAGCAGAATAATAGAAAAGCAAGCTCGTTTCTTATTTTAAGTAATGTATTTTTTCTAAAACAAAACCCAAAACAAAATTCAACATTCAAACTACTTCAATTCATTTTTTTATAATTATATTACCATGAAAAGTCTTAGTGACCTTTAAAACTTTTTTGGGGGAAGTTATGGTTCCTTCCCTCACCCCTGTCCTTCTTTCCCAAATGGCAGCTCTTTCAGGCCAGGGTCTGTTTTTTGTGTTTTGTTTTGTTTATTTGTTTTTTTGTCTTTGTACTCTAATATCTTAAACAATACCTGCAAAAATGTGTGCAAGGGACTTGGTGGTAGAAGAGAGCTGGAAGGGCTGTGTAGACATAGATAGATGGATGCATGAGTCCCAGAGTGACAGAGAGAGTAAGGAGCTGGGGAGCCCTGGTCTGCTCTGACACTGGTGTTCCAGAGGCCAGTCTAAGCCAGCTTTGAATTTCCCAGAAGGCTCATTTCCAAAGGCCCAACTTCCAGGCAGAAGTGGTTTGACCCTTCTGCATTTAGGCCAGTCTCACTCTTGTGCAGAATCATTGTCTTCTGGGCTCTGCAAGTTTTCCTTTGTTGTTCATGGTAGAAATGCCAAGACAGAGGAGGATTAACCACAACTGGTCCCATCACAGTTGGTTTTATCCAATCATTATGGAGATGCCCTGTTTTCCAGAGCTAAGGCCTAGCAAGCAGGCTGTACCCTGAGCTTGGCATGACAATACTCCTTTGATCTCAGGAAGATATCATCATCTGTTAAAGATATCATCATCATTGTTCAGAGCAGCACCAGGTGTTCACTGAGGGATTTACCTCCCCCTGTTTCCCTGGGCCATCCATCACATGTTCACAATCCCTTATTCTTGTCATGGACAGGTACTGCACTTCCCGTTCCTGTCACAGAACTCTGGTTCTGTACCTGGCAGGGTGGTGAGAACTCTCAAGATTTGAGACAATGACTATTCCCATGAGACTCAAGAATGCTTGTATTTTCCCAAGAAGTGCTAACTGGGAGAACTATCTGGACACCTCAGAATGACTGTGTAGCGGGCCAACCTTTAGTTACCTTAAGTCAGCCTTCGGGAAGGGCCTGCTTCCATATGCATAAGTCATTTTCTTTACTCTGAAGTTAAATTTCTATTTTTACCTGACTCTCCTGTCTCTGTCCTGCTCTTTTTGTTTGCTCCTGGCCATCCGCAGGTTACAGTTTGGTTCTGGTCCAGTTGACAGTTTCATTGGTCCCCCTAGGTCTCATATGAAATCAAATTCCTTACCCAGAGTCACAGTAAAAAGGGTAAAGACTGTATTTGAAGTCACATCTCTCCAGTGTCTGAAGCCAGGCATCTTTCTTATGAACCACTGGCTGCTACAGGGGCTCTGTGAAGACTGGAATCACAGAACAAATGAGGAAGTCCCAAGAAAGCACCTGGCCCACCAGAGCTCAACTTGAGCCCTGAAGTCAAATGGACATTCCAGAACACAGAGTCATTTCTGTTTCAGTTCTGGTGCCTAGAACCTCAAGACTGTTTTAGTGTGGCCTTGATCAAAGTTAAGAGTGTCTGAACTGGAGGAGTATAGAGCAGAGGGTGGAGGAGGCCTTGAGCTGATACTCACAGTGATGGAGGAGTAGGCTGGGTGGTGTGGAATGCACATGTGAGGACTACTTTCCTGCTATGCCAGGAAGTTATGCGGGCACAGTTCCTTGGAGGGGATCATCACTTCAGAAGTTAATCAAAACCTGCTGGGGCATCTGCAAGCATCTTCTCCTCATGCAAAACTGCCTTAGTTGATGGAAGTGACAAGGTGCTATGATCATTAAGAAAAGTATACTTGGTTATATTTTTAAATTACAAATGGTACAATAACACAACTTTGTTAAGGCAATGTTTTATTTGCTGATTAATGTACAAAAGATATTTATCTTCAAGTATTTTCTTCAAAGTCTGTGCTCTTAAAAATTATGAATAGTTGGAAATATATTTGACATAATATTGTGTGTACAAAAATACAAGTTAAATGTAGCAATCATAATTTAAAGAAACATTTAACTAATTTAACTGATCAGAGTTGATTAGCACCCTCAGGAATACCCTCTCTTCCAAGGTCATGGAAACTGTAAGCCCACCACCAGGATTCCTCTTTGGTCCAAGCATTGGCCAAATGACCTTTCCTTTTGTTAACAAAATGCTAGTATTATTAATAAAATGATTCATTACCCAGAAACTATGTCTCTCCAACTTTGGAAAAGTCACACCTTGAGATAGCAGGCTGAAATGTGTTCAAAATCCTTTTGAAAGGTGTTAATGTTCGCTTATCAGTCTTGAATCATAATTTCAGAGGATTAGAATGTAAGGAGAGACAATTCAATCTTAGGTGCCCTTAGTATCGTATATTCGACAGTGAGGTAGGCATGCCAGATTTAGTTCAACAAAACTTTTATTGATCAACTTGGCATATGCTGAGATATTCTGTCCTGGCTTGCCCTTTCCTCTTCCTTCTTCCTTTCAAGACTTTGAGATTCTTCCTCCATCAGGAAGAGGTGCAGTTTGTTCTATTCTCTCGTGATCATGGAGTGCCAGTCAACAGCTTGTCTCTCCTGCTGAGCAAGAAGTTTCTCACCTTCCTCAAAATGCTTCCCCAAGTGACTCTGAATGCACTAGAGCCTCTTCCTGTAGTTGTGAGGAGCCTCCTCTGCAGTAGAGAGCTTTTAAGCACCATGCTCTGGGCTTTGGGAACATCTGGGAACTTGAGGCCTTCAGCTCAGCTTCCCAGTTTGGGTGGGATCCTGCCTGCCCAACTAAGTGTTGATAGTAGAGTTGGGAGATCTGATTCAGGCATGAACGAATTCACTTAGACCTGCTCTGTATCCACTGGGAGCTTCACTGACACAAAAGAAGTAGGTTAGCCTTAGAAGGAGTATTAGCAATTTACAGAGACACTGGGGTTTGTTTTTATATACAAGTTTTGGGTGCTTAGCTAAGAGTTGTTGCCAGAGTAGTTAATCCCAGGGAACAAAGTGTCAGGAAGGGGAGGCAAGTGTACCAGGTACAACTCAAGGATATGATCACAAAAGGAATTAAGCTTCCAACATTTGGTCCAGCATGGGGGACTAATCACATACACAGAGGATGAGCTAAGGAAGAAAGGTTTTTGTTACCTGGCAGAGCTTCCTGTCACTGGGCAGAGTTAGATGAGGCCCTCAGGGTTGCTGGGCAAACATCAGCCTCTGCATTCCCCTCTCTCACTAGTGACACTGTTTGTATCCGCATGACTGCCTCACTCAACCACGAGGCCCTAGAAATCTTTTGCGGAAAAGAGGGTGAAGGTCATTGTGTTCAGTAGCTACTTCCTGCTGAACAGGGGCACAGAGTCCATTTGAGGAGGTTCAGGAGGGTGGTCCTGTGCAAGCACCTTCTCCTCACGCAAAACTCTGAGGAGATGATTCTGACAAAGTGCCATGATCAATGAAGGTGTCCGCTGGCATATTTGTAATTTGCACATGGTACCATAACACAAAGGTTCACTAAGGCCATGTTTATTTGCTGATTAATGTACGAAAGGCAATGAAATCTGTCTTCTAGTATTTTCTTCAAAGCCTGTGCTAGTAAAAATCATGCACAGTTGGAAAGAGAAAGCTGGGAATGTTGTGATGCACAAGAGTGCCTGGGGTATATTCGAAGTCCACCCCAACCCCGGGCACGGGGCCTTTCACTCAATGGCTCCGTGATCTGGGCCAGGTTTGGAAATAGTGATGCTCTTCCTTCTTGATACAGCAAAGCAGGAACACAGGAGCACAAGAGTCCGTGTTCCTCTCCCTTTTTATCCTCAAATAAGGGGAGAGATCCCCAGTATCTGATACTGAGATAGTTGAGTCACATCCACCTCCCAGTACTGTCTACCAGAACTGAAGGCCTTCTCAGCAAAGACATAATGGCAATCAGGGTTCTCAGGGTGCTAGGTCGCCACCTGCCAACCTTCTCCAGCCTTCGCTTTCTTCAGATCCTCAGAAACAATCACATGGGGACTGCCTGATGTACAATCCATTCTGATGTCCACTCTGAAACGGTTGAGCATTTCTATCATGGCAGGGATGGGGTATTGTCTCAGTCCTTCTGACCTATTCACCGTCCTTCACAACTGCTTGACATCCTCTACCACAGTCACATTGGGTTGGTGGCCTGCTTCCTGCTGCTCTTGCATGAGGTCCTGAAGGCTTTGTATAGGCTGGGAGAGTCTGTCCAGGCTTGCCTGTTCTTCTTCTTTCATCCTGTTAAGACACTGGGATTCTTCCTCCATCAGGAAGTGGTGCAGTTTATTATATTCTCCTGTGATCATCCAGTGCCAGTCAAGAGCATGTCTTTTCTCCTGAACAAGAAGTTTCTCAACTTCCTCCAAAGGCCTCCCAAAGTGACTCAGAATGTGCTGGAGCTTCTCCCTGCAATTGTGAGCAGTCTGTTCTATGTGAGAGCGCTCTTGAGCCCCATGCTCTGGGCTTTGGAAACATATCACGCAGAGTGATGTCTGGTCATCTTCCAAAAGAGCCTGAGCACTTGCTTGTGCCTGGCCGGCTGGCTCTGTCCTTCAGTACTCTGCAATAGCTGGGAGGGAGAGGTTGCTAGGAGACTAGGATGAGAAATTAGGGGAGGAAATGGTAAGGAAGAACTCTCTGAGTTCCATCGTAATGATGCTTAACTTCAAAGTAATCTAAAAAACATAATTTGGTAAGGGGCGTTTCTAAACAAGACAAGCTTAGTAATAAGTGGCAATATCCTGACTTGTTACATATTGGAGGGAGTAATTGGAGTTGCCTTCTTCAGGTTAAGTGCAATTGTTTTTATGCTACTATTTCCCCCCAAGTCTTTATATTCAATGGATCCCTGTAACTTCATCTTTTTGACTGGTGGCTGAAAGCAGTCTGAATCCCAAGAGTTCCCATCTGTGCTTCTGTTTTCACCGTTGGGATCATTTTGCGCTTCCTGTTTCCTGAGACCTGCTATCAGGACCATAGCACTATGATGGTTAAATCTCTTGATGATGACAGCATTGCCAGTTTGCTTTCTGGCTTTGGAAGAGTTGGAAGGAGATGGTCCAGGGCCCCATAACCTTCATGCAATGATTTCCTCCAGTGCTGTCAAATCTAGTAGTGGGTTTTCCACTCCCAGTGATACCATTGTTTTTACAGCCTTTTCATCCATTTTGGCACATTGTGCAAAGAGATCTTTAGACCCTGCCCATCCCTACGAAAATAATGGGATTGAAAAAAATCATGCCCAGAACTCTTTTTCTGTAATCTTCACTGGCACGTTTTCTGTATATTTCATTTTTACTGCAGGGTAGTTCCTAAATACGGACTCCATGACATCATAAGTTAAGTTATATCTTAGGGCATTGCAGCCATCTCCTTGGGGGCAGACATCAGCCAGAAATGCTGCAGAAATTTCCCCATCTTGCCTGTGATTGGATACTGCAGTGCTTTCCTCAGTGTTCCTCCTTGAACGATTGGCCCAGAATTCCTCAGCATCTATCACCTGACTCACAACCAGGTCTTTTTAAAGCTGAAACAAAACAGGATCCTTTTGCAGTGTTCTGTTTTCTCTTGCAGCTCTTTACTAGCCTTCCTCTTGAATCTGGGTAGCAGCTGCAGAAGAAAGTCTTTCACAGCATCTTGCTCACGTACAGAGGTGCTTCCACTGGAAAAATGGAATTTGGTGGTGTCTCCACTATGTACGACCAGCTGAAGCTGGATTTTAGCTTTTCCTTCTGGGCTGATCTTCTGGCATTGAATATCCTGGTACATATGTCTGATAGTAAATCTGTCTTTGCCTTCAGGTGCCCAAGCTATCCTTTCTGCCAGGAGGCAGAGCGCCCCATCCAGCTTCTTCTGACGCACCTTCTTTACCATCAACAAAACTTCTTCTGATGAAGTTGCCATGCTGGCCGGAAGGTGTGTGCAGGAGCCCAAGCACAGCACAGTTCCGCATTGCAGGGCGCCGCATGGCACCAGCACCTCACTGCCGGGAGGGAGGGTCGGTGGAGCGAACTTCTTTCTGTTCCTCTCCTCGCTGGCGCTGCCTAGCTGAACCCGGGTTAGCGCCGCGAGGAAGGGCAAAATTGGAGTTCTCTGACCCGCCGCTACTTAAGTCACCACCTGGACACAGGGTCAAGGGAAGAAGCCAAGCAAGATTGGAGGTGGCAGTCTGCTGGGCTCTGGAATCTGAATGCCTTGCACTCCTCTGAGTCCTATTTATCTACCCCACCCCCAGGACAGGGCCCTGGGATGGGAGGGGTGGAGGAGGTGGCAGAGGAGGAGCTTTACTCACCTCCTTAAGATTAAAATGTCTAAAAAGAATCTAAGTGGAATAATACAACAACAGCATTGTTTCTTTTTTAAAGTTAAGTATTTTTTTTTAAAAACCCTTTAGTATACAAAGTACTTTAATTGTTTGGTTTTTTTTAAATATAAATTTAAATCACCAGGAAAACCCTTAGTGGGTTTAGAACTTGGTTTTAAACTATGGTTCCCTCCCAGACCCCCACCCCCACCACACCCTTCCCTCCTTCAGGGCAAGATCTCTTTATTTGTCGTTGTACTCCAATTTCTGTCTACATATTTTTTTCTAATCATCTCTCTTCTTCAATTTTTGTCTCTTGCTCTCTGTTTCCATTTTATTATCCTCATGTTTCTTTTCACCTGTTCTCTTTTTCTTAACTGTTTTATCTGTTTCTTTATTTTTTCTTTTTTTCTTTGTTCTTTTTTCCTTTTATCTTTCTCTGAGTCAGAGCTATGGCCACTTGTGGATGAGGAGTCACTGCCACTGAATGAGTCTGAGCTGCTATCACTGCTGCTGTCAGAATCAGAGTCTGAGGAGTAAGCATCTGAAGAGGTAGAGGAGGAGGAGGAGGAATCTGAGGATTCAACATCCCATTTCTTGGCTAAGATCTTGGGTGCCTTTTTCAGATGTTCTCATAATTCTCTGTTAAGCCTCCCAGACCTGTGGAAGTAAAGAAGCTGATGGCAAACCGAGTGTTTCTGGGATTGTCTCTGGGGAATAACCCTTCAAAGAATGGCTGCAATGTTTCATCCTTCAGTCTTGCATGAAGTTGAGGAAGTCCCATGTATTCACAAAGTTCTTGAAACAGTATTTTTACAAAAATTCTGCTGGAAGATGTAGTAGTTTCTTCACTCAATGTTATACATTTCAGAAGACTCCATGGAAGTGAATCAGTATACAAGAGATGAGCAAACATCTTGGCAACTTTGCGCAATTGGTTAATTTCCAAGCGGTGCACAATGTCATATTGTTCCTTGAAAAGATCTTCAAAGCATTCCATGTATTCCTTTTGCAGCATGCAGAAACACCCTGCCAACAAGCCAAAAAATTTCTCATATGTCCTCTGTTGGGCACAGCAGTCAAGCATCATGTTGCAAAGTTCTTTCCTTTGGCTGTCAGGGAACTCCATTTTCAGTAATTTGTGGGTGCATTCTTCAACACCTAAACTTGACTGAATAGTGAGATAAACTGTGCAACGAAATGACACCAGGCTGGTTTCTGTTTGGTCAAGGATAGTCACTTTTTGTCCTTCATCTTCACCTCCCACTTCTTCCTCTTCCTCATGTTCTTCACTGCTTCTGGTAACTTGGTCTGTGTCTGAATCACTGTCACCTTCATCAAGGATTTCTTTCTTAATCATTTTGTATTTCTCTTCATTTTCCATAAAATTAGCATCCATCTTGAAGATATTAAGTACATTCTCTGGATTATAGTCATCTTCCAATGGAAGCAGATGAGCGAACTGGTCTTCTTCCTCTACCAGATCAAGTCCTTCCAAAATAACAGGGTGGCCCTTGAATCCATCCTTCCTTACTGCAAACATCACTTCAATCATATACTGAACCCATCTGTCAATTTCAGATTCATGGAGAATGTTGCCAAGGTGTTCAAATATAGCATTCATTTCCCTAGGTGATACTGCTGTTAATTTCAGGCCACACTCCTTAAGAAATCCAATGGCTACTTCCACACTAGCATCTGTTACAGGTCTTTTTTTTTGTTATCTAAATGTTTTATTTAAAACAGTTGCACCTCACAGAGCTGACTCTCCCATTCCAAATTAAAACTAGACCACATACAGGCACACAATGGGGGCAAACATTCAGCAAGCAGTGGACAGCTCCATTGTGTGGAGACCTCCCCAACTACTGAGCATGGTTGGTGATAACCTTTATGTACCTGGATAGTTCTACTATGAAATGTTAATCCCCCAAAACTAATGTCACTAAAGATATAATAATATTAATTTGATATGCTGGGGAATATGGAGCTCCTGTCAATGCTAATGGGGTGGGGAAAAGTGGGCTGACTGAGAGGGGGAAGCAAAAGCCTTACATTGAGAATATGGTCCACCCCGTTTAAAAATAAATAGACTAGTTTAAAGTATACTTCCCTTTTCCCCAGCCCCAGTAATAAAAAGTATTGGGATCTATAATCCCAGATTTGGTTTTCATCCTGACCATTTATATAGAATTCCTCATGACCACTGTCATCAGAGTTAAGGATAATAGTTCATTCTCTTTGTGAGGCTACCCTACTCACTCCTTCCTCCTCTTCTTGCCTTCATGTTCATGTTCCTTAGGGTGCCTGCTATCTGAAGGTCTTTTAGACCCTCCATGCTGTTTGGCTTCTTCCAAAAACTTGTCCAGACCAAAGGGATCTTCCTCAAATTGAACTGGTCCTTCTTGGCCTCTGTGCCTACGATCTGAGCCAGAGAACTCCTTATCAGGAACAAATCTGTTGGTCCTTATTCGGGCCTCTAGGTCATCACCATACATGTCTTTGTCCAGATTTTTACTGGGTCTGTAGATATTTTGGGCCATGTCTTTGCCACTTCTCCATGGTTGATCATAAACATTATAAATTTCATCTTCTCCATCAGCAAAACCACTGTCCATGCCCTTAGTCTGGTTGAAAAGCCTCTGGTCATACTGAACTTCGTTGGAATTCCGAGGATTGGGCACATCAAGAGCCATGACTTCACTGACATCTCGATTCTCATGTCTCTGTCGTTTTGACCTCTTATCAGGAGGTGCTCGGGAAAGATTCCTGGCATGTCTCTCTTTACGTCTATCGTGTCTTATTTCATCTTGTTCCCAAGCCTCCCCACCCTCTTTTTCTACATGAGTCTTGATTCTAGCTCTTCTCTCCCGAGCTTGCTGGGCCATTTCTCGAAGCTTCTCTTTGTGTTTTTCCTTTTCCTTTTGGGCCATCTTTCTCTCCACTTGAGCCCGCATCTCCACAGACTCACGAGCCTTTCTGTCAGCAATGTAGAGAGCTTCAGCAAGTTTGGCGAAGTTTTCATTTATGTGGACTGTCTGCAGTCCTCTCCCATCAGCAGCCAGACATTTGTCTAATGGAATAGTATAGCCCTTTGCATTTTTCCAGTTTGAAACACAAGGTGGAATTTTCCACTCTTGCTGCTCTTTTACGGTCATCTTTCGGCTAGGAGAATGCATGACAGGTGCAGGAGGCGAAGGAGGCCCATGAGGAATTGTCTTATTGATTTTGAATCTTGGAGGCTCCACTGGATCTTTTTGCATTTCTGCCACCCGTATAACTCTTTGCTTAGCTCCAGAATTGAAAGCTACTCCTTGCTGAGATGGTGTGTACCGGATATACTGAGCTGGACCTAGTTTATCTGCAGCTTGAACTGGCATAGCAGCAGCAACCTTCTGAGATACAGATTGCTTTAGGCTACCCGTGTCTTTTCTGTAATCTCTTTAATGGCTTCCTCATCAGGTCTTTGCAGCTCTGGGTTATCTGCATTCATAACTTCTTTGGGAACCAGGTCAGCATACTTGCTATAAATTACCTTGTCTTTTGATTGTCCCTGTCGAGCAATAGCATCATATTTAATTTTTCCCTCTGCATCCACCTGAATGGCCAAAGCATTGGACATTTTCTTCTTTCTTCCCATATCCAATGGGTATTGGGCCACATGTATTTCTGGAAAGGCACCTCCATCTCCAAAATCCTCTAATAATGAGGTATCCAACCTTTTTGATATCGGTAAGGGGGAGGTTCTCTTCTTGATGAGACCAGTGCAGTCTGCCTTGATCTCTGTGATCTTGCCTTTTCCTCAGCCTCAGGCTGGGTCTGAGAAAGCTGAGCTGGAGAAGTAAAAAACTGGTCAGCACCATCTTCTTCCACAGCTTCCAGCGGTCACAGCTGGAGGGAAGGTCAGTGGGCCCACCTTCTTTCTGCTCCTTCTTCATTGCTATTGCCTAGCTGAGCTCGGGAAAGAGCTGCCAAGAAGGGAAAAACTAGTGTTCTCTACCTCGCTGCAGCTAAAGTCACCATGTGGACAGAGGGCCGAGGGAAGGAGCAGAGCAAGATGCCAGGAAGGGGCTGTCTGCTCTGCTCCTGATACTGAGTGAGTTCCACTCCTCCCTGCCCCTTTTTATTCTGGAGGAGGAGGGAGGGGGAAGGGGCGGAGTCTTGTGCACCACCTTAAGATTCACACCTCAGGAGGCACTTTAACATTTGTGGATGGATGTGGGGAAGCACTGGTTCTGAAGAACAACTTTGTTGCCTTTTGTCCATCAACCAGAAAATAAAACACAGCCTTAACATAGTTCTTTGTGTTTTGTCTTCAGGTTCCTTAGGGTGTCTGTGCCTTGTCAGTTCCCCTGTTTATCTCTGGCACTCAGTTTCACCATTAGTAAAATGGAGGCATAGTAAAGCACATAGTTTCTCTAAAGTCCTTTCCTACTCCCAATTCTCTTGCATTAATGCCCTGTCAAGAAAGTGTTCTAGAGTGTAAGAAAGGTCTTCAAATTAAAAGGGAAAGCAGCGATCAAAGAAAAAATCCAGGAAGCCAAAGAGATCTACAGAGAACATTTTCAACATGATACCTTTAATGAAAAGGGATGGATTCTTGAGAATTATGATGGCCACCTTCCTATACAAGTAAAAGCAGTCACTGAAGGTTCTTTCATTCCCAGAGGAAATGTTCTCTTCAGGGTGGAAAACACAGGTCCAGAAGGTTACTGGCTAACAAATTAGATTGAGGCTATCCTTTTGTAGTGCTGGTACCCAAACATGGAAGCTACAAATTCCAGAGAGCAGAAAAAAATTTTGGCAAAGTATTTGATGGAAACATGTGGTCATCTAGAGTGTCTGGAGTACCAGTTGCATGATTTCAATTACAGAAGAGTCTATTCACAAGAAATGGCTGGTATAGGAGCATCTGCTCATTTGATGAACTTCAAGGGAAGTGATATAGTATCAGGAAATGCTTTAATTAAAAAATATTATGGAACAAAAGATCCCATGCCTGGATATTCTGTTCCAGCTGCAGAACACAGTACCATCGAGGCCTGGGGCAAAGATCATGAAAAGTTTGCCTTTGAACATACATTAACAGTTTTCATCAGTGCCTTTGTCTGTAGTCAGTGAGAGCTATGACCTCTTTAATGCATGTGAGAAAATCTGGGGGGAAGATTTCAGACATTTAATTGTATCAAGGAGTGCAGAAACACCACTGATCATTCCACCAGATTCAGGAAACTCTCTTGACACTGTATTAAGGGTTTTGGATATAGTAAGTAAGAAGTTTCCAGTTACGTTCTCCCATGATGCTGAGAGTAAGTCCTTAGCTCTGCCTCTATGCTGCAGACTCATTGTCAAGGGTATAAATATGAATTTACCCAACCACAAATTGGATCTGAGTTCTCACCTGCTGGCCAAACTCAATTTTCTTCTCAAAATGCTCTATTCTGGTAAGCTTTAGTCACCATCATTCAACATGATGGTAGGCAGGGACAAGTGTGCTTGGATATTAATGTTGCTGCATATAATTTTTACCCTTAACATAGAAATGCCAAAACTAACACAAGAACAATTCACATATGACCAAGGGGCAAGGGCTCTGCCACTCTCCCACACAGTTCAGAAGCTGTTACAAACCCAGGATTTTTAGGGAGGTACATAGGAGTTTGCTTACCTCTTCTGAGCTGCTTCCTTTCCTATTCTGCTAGGAGCAGGCAAAAGGAGTACACAAATCAACACTATCAGCTAATACATATTTATTAAACACCTGCTATGTGCCAGGCACCATGCTAAGCACAATACTTATACTCTGAGTAACCCTTTCAATTTAGCTTGGCTTTTTTCTTCCACAATTTCTCTTACCTTCAGAAGAGAAAAGTAGCCTTGAAGAGCATCAAAAGTTATTTTCAAATGTCATTGAGGAGCATTTAAATAAAAAATATGCTGTTTCAATACTGGGAATATCCATTCTGCTGAACTGAAGGATCTAATAGAAGATCATTCTTTCCACACAAAAGATGGGCAATGACTTCTCCAGATGACGTTTTTTCTTTCATCAAAAAGGGTGACTCTCTCTAGAAGCTGAATTGCCTGTATACAAACTTCTATTTCTCCCAATGACATGACATATTGTACAAGCCACCCCTCCTTTTAGATCTGATATTGCCCAGTTTCATGGTCTCTGTTCTCATTGTGTTGCTGAGATTCTTTGAAGGTATCTGAAGCTTTCACTACTATCCTTAAGAGGTCTTCCAATCCTGAGGAGATTCAGTTCTCCTTTGCTGAATTCTATCCTTATAGAAGATAAGCTGGCTTTTATAGACTTGACCAAGTGTATCAGAGACAAAGGAGTTCCCTGGACTTCTCTTCTTTGCTTTCTCTGCCCAATTAATGGCATCCTCAAAATTATTTTCATTAGTATAAAAATGTCTTGCTAAGCTTGATAGATCAATGTATAATCAAATCGGATAGTTTCTTCATCTAAGACTTTCTGAACATGATCATTCCCTTCCTGTTTCTGGATGTCCACAATGAAAGGTAAAAATAAAATATTTACCTCTTTCCTTGGGTTCAGTGTTTCTTTACAGTATTTCTTCTGCCTTTTCAGCAGCAGCATATGTACATTCTCTATACATTTCACTCTTCAGTGAGTTTCAATTCTTCTAAACAGCTACTGGCAATTAAGGGTAAATGATAAGGACTCCTTCATACCTCCTACAATCTACCACTTTGGTATAGATGAGAATTGTAGAGTAATTCCCCATTCTGTCTTCTAAGCACCTTCTGCTCCAACATTCCCTTTGGTTGGTTTATCCTAAGAAGCTCTCACATTATACCACAGAGATCAATCAGAAATACAAGAATTAAGCAGGGACAGGAAATTGTTTCTTTGTCAACACTCAACCCTTTCTGGATGTGTTTCACAATAGTCTCAATGTATTTCCTATCAAAATTTTCTTCCATGATCATAAAGGAATAAAACTCTCTACCATGTTGGTGTTTTTCAATTTCCTCAAATTTGGAATCAAATGTTCATTGCTAGAGTTAGTTTCACTACAAAACTGTCAGGCTTTTTGGCATCCTTTTCGGCCTCTGGCATCTCCTGAAGTTTAGAAGAACTAAAGGTGTCTCCTACAGAATATAAGCCTCTTCAATGGCTGAGTTCATGTGATGGTACAAATCAGGTTTGGGTCTTGCTCTTCACAATCGTCTACCAGCAGGAACACAGGCAAGTGCTGTTGTTGGTTCTCCCAGCAATAACTGAGTAAAGTCATCACCTGAGTTCCAGTACCTTCAAAGGCAAGTGTTTTACTTTTCAACACTGCACATCAGAATTTATTCTTCAGGTCCCAGAAAACATACATCCCTAATGTGGTCCCTCCACAGCCTGGATGATAAGAATTGATCACTTCTGCACAGGTTTCCCTAGGACAATTTGCTAAAGAGTGTATCATCTCTTCAAGTTTTTGGTAACTATTCCTTTTGATAAAAGGTGAAGAACAGTTTTCAGAGGGAAAATAGAAGTTCCACCATGAAACTCTTCCATGCAGGTAAAAATGTTCCTCCTGGGATTTCTGGAATTCAGTGAATTTGGTTTTCTTTCTCTATGTCTGTGCCTTTGCATTTTTCATCTTCACAGGATTTCCAGTGCTGTCATAGAGTCTTCATCTTTCTTCTGAAGAACAATAGAAGCACCGTTTGATGGCAAATCTTGAAGAAGATTCAGTCTGATGTTTTAGTGTAAGAATAGTGCCATTTAACTGCTAAAGACTTAAAGTAGTAATACAGCTGTTTGTGAGCTCAGTAGTTGAGAAACTGACTTGGAAAAGATCTTTCCATTGTGAACCTATTTGTGGATCTACTGAGACAGTGCCATCCATTCCTCCAAATTCTTAGTAGAAAGTAGAAAATGTCTCAGAAAAAATCTTTTAAGATCCTCTACTGGGGCAGCAACAGAAACACTACTAAAAACTTTTCAGGTTGAATTATGTCTTCACATGTAAGAAATTAAATGAATTTATGACTTGGTTCTCTTTTTAAATCATGAACCAAGTTGCAAAGGCTGATACTCTTCTATGTTAATGTTGTGGGTTGGGGGTGCTAGGAACCTCAAAATGCAAGGGTATAGGGCAGGTGTACCTCAAAAGAATTGGACCACTCAAGCCTTCTTTCAGTCAGAGTAGTGAGATTTTATTATACACCAATTAGGCAACCAAGATTTCTAGTAAATATCTGAATTTGATAGGGATGAGACAAATACAGACAAAAAAAAGATTGCCACTCCTTGATCCCATCCAGATCTTCCCACAAAGTAGCCTGGGGTGGTCAGGAGGTAACAGAGAAAGGGGACTGGATGGGATTAAGGAGTGTCAAGTAAATTAATTAAGTAATCAAGGTGGGCTGGGGTGAGCCAGATGCCTCAGGTGAATGCCAGGGCTTGGGTTCCTGAAATTTGAGAGAAAGTTCAGTGACTTTTCTTTTTAGGGGTCCAGATCCCATCCCGTTCCCCACCATTAATGTCTGACTTGCCATTGCAGAAGATGCAACTGGGTTACTTAAAGATTAAGATTTTCAGTTTTTTTCAGTAATTGAGCTTATACTGTCTTGGTATTGATTTGGAAAGTGAAGATTAGCTGCTTGGGTCTTTCTGTTTTTGTATGAGTGACCCTATCTTATTTGTGAATTGGGATCATTCCTGATTTTTCTCTGAATTCCAGATCTGTGGACTTAAATGCTGTAAATTAGTTATCTAACTTTAAAATTGGCATCCTTACTTCAAAGGTAAGGCATTAATGTTTCTACCATGAGGGCAGGTAAGGAGAAAGGTGATGTTGCATAATCCCAAATTCTAAGGTAATCCACGAGTACATTTGGATTTCTCATGAATAAAACTGAAGCCTCTTTATCAATTAGCTCAGAGCCCCACCTTAGCTTTTTAGTTATTTAACCTGAAGAAAACTTGCTCCATAAGTAAATCCATTATCTAATCTCCAAAGATTAACTGCATAGTAAGTCAGTAGCAATATGATGTATTAATGATAACAATATGGCAATAATAGCATAAATATTCTAAATTACTATTACTATCCTAACATTTTATTTGAGAGATTGCAACCAGAGATTTCTAACCATCATTTAGAGATGACTTAAGGTACTGAGATTCTCCTCAGAATTACCTTCCTGTACAAGATAAAATGAAAACAATTTAATAAAGACATCTCCATTGTTTCTCACTTATGTCCACTCATAGTAAGAAAAGTCTCTTCAACCTAACAAACTAGTAAATCTCTGAATTTCCTCAGTATTTCATGTGTCTTCAACAATTATGGTACTTACAGCCTTAGGAGAGGTTTTAAAAACAGGTGTTATACAGGTCCAGGTCCCAGGATTTCCTTGTGTTTGGAACCCTGTTTCTACTCCTCCCCCTAACCAAGCTACAGAGGTAATGAATATCTGCTTGAAAGAACTTTCCATTCTTGAAAATGTGTGCTTGTGTAGTAGCATTTTAAACTTCTAAGCATTTTTTTTAAAGCCCGCCTCTGACTTTCTACCAGAATGCCATTTGGGAAGAGGCCTGTCCTTCCCCTGGGAACGAATGAGTCATGTTGTCATGAAGTCATGGGAAGTTAGCAGAACTGGCTAGTATCTTAGCTTAGCCAACCTTGTCTTCCCCAAAGGAAGTTCAGGTTAGTTTGTCAATTTTTTTTTACTTTTCGTGTTTCTAGGGGCAGCTGCCTGGAGGGAAGGGACAAGAGGGAAGTTTCCCTGAAGACTACAGGATCCATTAGCAAGGGATACTTACATAGCCCTCTGTTTGCAAAGTGCTTTACATCTATTGTCTCATTTGATCTTAAGCAACCCTGGGAGATGGGTACCACTGTCATCCATAACCTCTGATCTTCCCCTTCACCTCTAGGATAAATGACTTGTCTGAGGCAAAACCTGAAATCTGGTCTTCTTCAGTCCAGGACCCTGTTCTCTATGGCTCAAATCTGCCAAGGTTTTTAATTACTCTGGAGATTCTCTTTCCCCACCAAAAGAAAACTGTATGGCACCAAGGAGCAGGGCTCCCAGACTTCCTATTAACCTGACTCCAGGTGTTAAGAGTAGGGATCTCAAGCTGGACTTCCCTTGGGATAGGTTAATGTCTTCCTTTGCCATTGGGGCAAATTCGAGGATTCGAGGATCATCTGGTCAGATGGGGCAATCCAGGCATCAGGTTTCAGATAAAAAAATTATGGAAAAAGCAAATCAGTTTTCAACTCTGAGGGCCTTTTCCACACCCCAACTCGTGCTGGAGATAAAAGGAGATTTTTGAGTTGTTAAGCCCCCTTCCCTGCCATGGCCTGGGAGCATAGGGTAGTAGCTACTTGGCAACAACATGCTATCATCCCATTGTATAGACTTTGCAAGGCTGGACTTGGGACTAGTTCCAGGTGCTGACTCTGCCAGGCAAGACTGCTCATAGCTCAGTAGAACTTTCCTTAAAGCTGTTGTAGTGCTCACAGTGAAAAGGTAGAAGTGGACATTCATGGCCCTGTTCTTATTAGGGATCTGTGTTCAGAAGTGGAGAACAATATTGTAGTAGGTATGCAGGAATCATTATTTCTTTATGGTTTTGCATGTCTTCCTGAAAAAGAGAGAGTGGTAACTAATATCTCTCATGACCAACTTCTTTCACTGAAAATTCTATGATACTCTTTTTGGGCATCACATCTTTTCCATCCCATCATCATATGGCATTGACAATAGCTTGGTGTTGTTTTGTTTAAGAGCACTTCAGGAAAAAAAGTGCAAATAGCAATCTTTAGGTAAGTGAGTAATAAGTTGTCCCTTGTACTGATGGAAATCAGCTGAGCATGATCCTGAATAGCTAATCAATGATGAGCCAATGCTCTTTCAGGCACGTATGTGGGGCTTGTGGAGCCCTGGCAGAGAAAGGTGTACCTGGCCTCAGACTGTCCAGGCTCTGGTTTTCTTTTGCCAACTAGAGGATCTTTATTTCAGCCATAATCTCCTTGGGCAGTGCCAGAATGATGTCCCCAGCCCACTTACTTGAAAGATTTGGTGAACCTTTTTCCAGTTGGAAGAAATATGAAGCTAAATAAATGGGATGAACAAGGAGGTGCTAATGGAGAATTTTAATTTCAATGAATTAACTGAAGTGGCTATTAAACATATTAAGGTGGATGCATTGATGTTCAGCAGTGGGTCCATATTGAAATTGCTTTGCTAAAAGCATAGCAAAAAGTGACCAAGCCCTGAGATTCAAGGTAAATTGCCTTGTAATCAAGGCTCAGATGAAAACTAGCGAAGTCTGAAAAAGAGAGAACTGGCAGGACAAGTGGAGTAGGTTCTAAGTTCATCCTCAATATGATGAGGAGACAAAGATATGGAGAGCAAAATGGACCATCCAACATGGAAATTTTTGTTCTTTGTGTGTTGAAAGGTTAATGTTAATGACTAACAGATTAAGAATTAGAGAAGCCAATGCTGTGCTAGCATTAGAAGTAGAAGATGAATAAGGCAGCGAAGCTACGCTGAGAATATTCTATTTAAAGTAGAGATGTCTTTTCCCATGTTTTCCCATGTCTAAAAAACATGGGGGATGCCATCATATTTAGTGGTCTTTTGGCAATACTTTCTGTGGCTCTATTTCAAAACTCTTATCCTGTGATTTCTCAACTAGCTAATTGCTCCTCCATTACCTTCCTGGTCTTGTAAGTTAGGAGGGATCTTTGTGTTTGAATGTTGTGCATCAACTTCACACCCCTGAACCATGTAACCTGGTCAGAATAACTGCTTGGGCAAAATGACTTCTTTGTTGACAAAGAGTAGAGATTTCTCAGTCAATATATAGAAGAATTTAACATATCAAATGCATCCTAGGTAATTTAGTCATAGAAACATTCACCAATGCGACTCATTTAGCTGAAATCGTCCTAATGGCATACAATGATTAATGTCCTTTTGGGGACAACATCCCCGGAGACTTCTTCCCAGGATAGCTTCTGTTATCTAAGTCACCATATGATCTATGGTCTTGGATTAACATTCATTGGAAAATAACATTAATTTATTATGATGAAGTGAGCTGTTAGGCCCTTTCTTGGGAAAGGGAATAACATCTTTATTCTAAGCTTACATGGAGCTCCATGGATGACAAAAGTTCCCTAATTCCAAAATGTATTCCTTGATGATCAGTTCATGGGTGTTTATGACTGATGCGTTTGATACTTAGGAAATTCAAACCATGATATGTTTATAGTAAGTCAGACCTTTTTATCTCTCTAGTAGAACCACATGATTTTAATTAAACAGTTTTGCCCATATGGTACAAACAGTCAAGGAGAATATACTCAGTTCTCTAATATCCTTATGATGTAAGTGTAAAAGATTGGCAAATAAAGGGTTGTTTGGGGTGGAAGGGAAGTAGAAAGTCTGGGAACAGTATGTGAGAAGAATGAAGTCAACTGTAGCTACTCCTTTGTTTTTACCTTCCACAGCATGGATTCCCCTTGTAGCTTTTGTAAAATTCTGTCATAATTGATGAGTTTTTCATATTTGGCCTCCTTTCTAGGACTGGATCCTTGCATGTCATTAGGAACATGAAGTCTCTGCAGGATTCTTGCCCTGCAGAGCTGGTATCAGTGCTGTTTTCTGTCAAAGGCCTCATCTGGCTTTCTTCCTTTTTTTTTTTTTAACTTGCATCTCCAGTGCTGCTTGCAATCTTGTATTGCTTTTTGGTTTCTCCTGGAGTTTTGTTTTATCAAAGTTGAAATGAACAAAAAAATCCTTTTGTACTTAGTTTTGGGGTATTGAGGTTTCCCCCTCATATTTGCAGACAGACCAGGTCATCATGTGTTATACATGGTAAGTGGCAGACTAGGAAAGACCCCAGGTTGCTTACTTCTGTCTGAATAAATTTCTTTTGAAAGGCAGAAAAGTCATAAATCCCCAGGGATGGCTGCAGATAGCTCTGGGTTGTTGAGATTCATACCTTATTGGTTTTCATTTACCTGTGCTCTAAAATCCTGCATAAGTTTTCCTAGGAAGACTGGGAGAAACTACCCCCACCTTTTTTTCCCCCTTGTCCTCCAGAATACTATTGAAAAAATAATGGCAAGTTCATGATGCCCACATAATTCCATCTGG
This sequence comes from Phascolarctos cinereus, assembly GCF_003287225.1. Taxonomy (NCBI): domain Eukaryota; kingdom Metazoa; phylum Chordata; class Mammalia; order Diprotodontia; family Phascolarctidae; genus Phascolarctos; species Phascolarctos cinereus. The sequence goes on from NW_027555514.1 coordinate 45,833,418, forward strand.
GTAGATGGGCATAGTAAAATAAGTTTTAGTACCTTACTATATATAGTTGGAATGTTAAATTAGCTAGCCTAGCTCCATTTTGTTTCAAGCTTCCACTGTGTTTCATACACTGAAGCTATAATTTAGCAAGTGTGCAGCCCTTTACCAAGAGTTCCCAGGATATCTGGTAATCATTCTAGTTGCCTATGATTAACTAGTACCTTAGAGGGTACCAATGTTCCCTGTGAAGGAGCCTTGATGACCTACTAGGATTTCCCTTCTTGAGCACTTTCCAGCAGGCAGAGCTCTTTAAATATAAAGCTCTTAAAGTTTGGTGTAGTTGCTGCATCTTCCAAAGTCTCAGCATTGCAGTGAACAAATAAAATGCCAGTTCAGCAGTCTGGGGTCTTTAAAGCAGAGATGTTATTTCCCCATGCCTTTAAAAAAAAAGGGATGAATGATATCTAATCATATTTCATAGTTTTAGGCAATGCTTTCTGTGGCTGTATTTCAAAACTCCTATCCCGTGATTTCTCAACTAGCTAATTGATCCTCCATTACTTTCCCAGTCTTCTAAGTTAGCAGGGATCTTTGTGCATGGTGAATGTTGGGCACCAACTTCACTCCTCAACTATGTAACCTTGGTCAGAATGACTGCTTTGTCAACAATGAAGTCATTTTGCCCAAGAATTGAAGATAGTTCCCAGATAGTCAATATATACTCCATTCGATAAGAATTTAGCAATTTATCCAGGCTTTTAGTACTTTACTCTTTCTTTTTCTGCCTTTAAGCTCCTCAGACTGTGTGCTGTATCTGGTTTTACTTTTTCATTTCGGAACCTGTCTGCCTTCTCTGTATAATGAAGGCCTTTGAATACATGATCTCCCTAAAGGTTCTGAATCATTGGAAGATAATGACTAGAAAAGAGCCACTGAGCTTATAGAGTAGGTCCAAATGGTCATTCTTATGAGTTTTAGTTTGATGTGTGATAAGTAGTCCTTCATCCTGTCCTTGGAAGTTCATAGAGCCTGGTTCAGAATAATCAGCTAAGTAACTTTGGATATGAAGTGGCCCCAATAGCTCAAGAGGATGAGCTGGGTATATGAACTTATCTGCCAGGAAGTCATACTTGGGAGGTATGTGTGGGTCCTAAATATACCTTTTGCAGCTAGATCTTTTCTGCAACCTCACAGTCTCCCTTGGTGTTGCCTAAATGATATTCTCAAATGGCTCTTCCAAACTAGTTTACACTGATGCTACTCTTAGGAGAATAAGTTAACGTAGAAACAGAAGGGAGGAGTCTAGAGCTGCTGCTACTTATTGCAATTCAGTTACTGGGAGCTATGGAGAAAAATATCCAGTCTTAGAGTTCTAGGGGTGTTGACAAAGGATGTCCAGTCTTGGAGTTCTAAGGTTGGCTGCTTCAGTAACACCTAGATCAGTTGGGGAGGTGTCTGAATTGTGGCAAAGATCAGGGCAAATAAGGGTGTAAGTTTGAGCTGCTCACTTTTATGATGGAGAATAAAAAGATGGTACTGAAAAATTGGTAAACTTAGCTGGAAAAGGGATGAGGCAATCTATATATAAAGTAGAAATAAAAAGTGAGCTTGGTCAGATGAGTGAGCTGTGCCAACAGTATCCTACTAAAATGCCAGTTTTTTTCCATTAAGAAAAACCTTAAATTTTGTGAGGCATGTTTCCTTTAGATGGACATAGGCAGTGTTGGCTCTATCCAGGACCCCTACTTTTGATTTCCTCCTTTAGTCTTCTCCCAGGTGTTTTTAGTTGAATGTTATTGTCACAGTTGCCCCCATCTGGAGGGATGGGGTGACTTCCCTTGCTTTCAAAATCTCATGAAATGACTCTACTGGCACACATCCTCCCAAAATCTGGGGTCTCAAAAAGATACATTTGTTTTCACTTTGCTACAAACCTTGCAATTCAGTTCTAGGTAATCTGCATTCCTTAATATTCAGGGTTCTGGTGATCCACAGGAGACTATGCTATAAATGGCAAGGGGATCAAGAAAAGCCTTAATTCCATCCTGAAAATTTCTCTTAGAGACTTGACCTATTTTTAGATCCATGCTTTAGTTGTCTGAGTTAACATGCCAAATGCCTTCACTGCCACTCTAGGCACCCCTTTCTCTACTGAGGCTACAATAAAGCAATGTGGCTCTATTCTCTTCTGTCTTATTGCTTTGCCTCTTAACCTAACATGAAGTCTGGCTGTGTAACACGGTAAGAATCCAGCCTGCAATGGGCCTGGTATACATCCTGCTATATTTTCCCTGCAAGTAAAGTTAGTCTTTCCTTTTCAAGTAATCCTGGCTGCTGCCCAAGAAAGTCAATTATGCTAGGAATAATTCCCAGAGGCAAAGTTTCACATTGTTGATAGGGCTTGGATCAACAAACTAACTCTCTTCTATCAAATTCCCATCATGGCAACTTAAGGTGGACCAGAACTATTGCAGATTACTTGCTCCTAATTATTGAGAAAGTCCAGTGTTTGATCAGATTAACTAACTAAAAATGGTTGTATCAATGCCTTTGAACGTTGGTTCAGTCTCAGGCTGTACTAAGATGAGATGGTTGGATCCTAGGTACTTCTACTAGGAGTTTTGAAGATTATGGAGTTCCATGTAATGCATTGGCTTTGGAATATGAATTCCTTGGTCTATAGCTGTTTTGTCCATTATCAGTTACCTCCTCACTTGTCACTTTCCTTCTGGCCCAAAGTGTTCCAGTGAGCATGATACTTTGGCTCACTGCAGCCAAGGCTGCTTCTCTCTGTTGAGAAGGACCTCACCAAATCCAGTTAAAAAAAAAAAAGGAAAATTCCTGCATTTCCTTTAGGCCTTTGCTGTTCCTACATTTTACAAGATCTCTCTAAAAGATCCTAAGATCAGTGTTGCTAGAATCACAATAAAATGTGTATTAGGAGAATCTTTGCATTAAATCCTAAGGATTTGTAATCCTGTGAGTAGTTCCCCATGGTACAAAGTACACAAAAAGTATGCATTTGACATTGGCTTTTTTTTAATCTTTTTTTCCAAAGCAAGTTCAAATCACTTTCAACTAGATTAGACATCTATTTTCTTACAAAAGTATCAGTACCATGTCTTTTTTTCACTTGAGAACTCCAGTGCTCCCTGGATGTTTTGAACATGCTAGGGGTTGTTGTATTCTCCTGTTTAGCTTTGTCCACCCAGACATCTTCATTCTAGTTTGTGTCTTGGGTTGACAGTTGGGGTTGACTTATGGAAACTGACAAATACGTCAAGAACTTTTTGTATCCCAGGCCTGCTGATGGCTTGCTAAATGGAGAAATAATTAAAAGACCACTTTATAACTTCATGTCTATAGTTTGACTAGGAGATTCCTCTAGCATCTCCCTTCTGGTCAGGCAACTGATTACTTATGTCAGGGCAGCTGGGTAGCACAGTAGATAGAGCATCAGGCCTGGAGTCAAATAGACACGAATTCAAATCCAGCCTCCAACACTTAGTAGATGTGTGACCCTGGGAAAGTCACTTAACCTCTGTTTACCTCAGTTTCCTTGTTTGCAAAATGGGGATAAAAAGATAGCACCTTCTTCACAAGGTCATGAAGATCAAATGTTGGCTATCCTTGTTGTCAATGTTGTGTGTATACCTTTTTTGATACCTTGTATAAGCAACAAAAGTTCCAAGAAACTGTTGGCGAACCAGAAAAAAAATAATCCTTAACTGCCTAGGAAGGCTGGGTGTCTCATGTGTGGGAATAACTTACAGAAGAGAGAGCAAAGCTTTTTTTATTTTTCCACAAAAATAAAAAGTAGATTTATTACAATTCACATTTAGTACAACTTAGAAATCTACATTCTTAGTATCTAAACCATTAAAAGCAAATAAAATAGCGTACAAAGTTAGAGGCTCTTGTCCAAATAGGTCCAAAGAGGTCAGACACTGCTTTTTGTTATTAAATTAAAATTGTTGATCACCTCCTCTTTGCCTTAAAGTTTTAGATTTTCCATGATCAAATCTTCTCTTTTTGAAAACTGGAGATACTCCTTCTGACACATCTCCAAGAGAAGTGACTGTTTTTTCTTTAAATGTCACTTTTGGGTCCTCACTCATATCAGCAACTGGAGCTCCTCTGTACTTGGAAGTTCCAAATCTATCTTCACATAGGGATTATCCTATTGCTTAACTTCTTTCCATTCCCCATAAGGGTTTGGCTTTTTAGGAGATCTAGGTTTTTCCTCTAATGGACCTAATGAGCCTTGTTCTTCATCCTCAGGCCTCTCCCATTTAGATTCACCTGTTTCTCTATTATAATAATAGGTGTAACCATCTTCACTTAAAACTTCTACCCAAAGAGGCATTGCTGCTTTCTTACTCAATTTTCCTTGGAATCCTTCCAGTTTCTCCCACTGAGATTCTTTTGTGATGGTATTATAATAGTAATGGTAACCCTCTGAAGACATGCCTTCTGTCCATTTGGAAGCTCCTACTGAATCTCTATTGGAGAGGTCTTTTTTCCTCTTTTCCTTCTTCTGATTTGATAATGAGACAGGGAGAGGGGCAGTGTTGGTACTTGTAGTGTGCTAGCTTCTGTAACATCTGAAATGATTCCAGGTCTCTTCAAGTCCTCTTGGTATGCTTTAAGGGCAGCTGCCTCCATTGCTGCAAACTCTTTTGATGCTGCTGCTGCTTCTTTTGCCTTTTGTAGGCTTTTCTATTTAACCTCACAGATTCTTTTGGCCACATTTTCCTTGTGGTTCCTTCCCTGTTCATGAAATTCCACACTAGGCCTATTGTCTGCTATCCAGCACTTGCAATAATAACATGATTTCTTAGGCTGTGATTTCCAGTAGTTGGCCATGGCAGCTGCAGTGGCTCCAGATGGGCTGGTGGGGTGGTCAGCGCTTGCAGGGCCCAAGGCAACCCGGAGTCGAGGCTTGAGCCATGTTGAACCGTCCTCTTCCCTCAAAGTCCATCCTGCAAGCAGGGGCAGAACTCCAATGAGGAGAAGGGTGAAGCAAAGCTTTTTATTTTTATTTATTTATTTTTTTTGTAGAACATTTATTTCTTTCATGAGAGACATTTGATACTTTTTTTTTTGTCACTGAAGTCATCTCAGTTAATACATATGTATAGTCCTCCCCACATATCCTGCTCCATAGTAGGGAAATGAAGCTGTGATCCATTTTACTACAAGTAAAATGTTACAAAATATTTACAAGGAAAGTTAAAAAACAAACAAAACCAGAAGTAAAAACACAAAAAACACTGGAAGAAATGCATTGGTTTCTGACAAATATCTATTCCAGTGGCTTACCAAACCCACTTAAGAAAAGGATTTTTAAAAAAAAAAAGTACAGACACTAAAATCCTGTCTATTTCATGCCCCCAAAGAAAAAAGGAAGTGGTGGTGGTGATGGGTATAGTAGAGATGTGAAGGGACACTGCTTTAGAAGCTTACCAGTCTACTCTGAATGAGACATCTTTTTCTTCTGTGCAGTGAATTCTGACCAAAGCTAAATAATATTAAGACAATCCTTGCACTGAAGTTAGGAAATGCTGTGACAGAGTGAAAGTTAACTCCTCTGCACTCAGGTCCAATATATAAGCACTCCTTCCTCTATGAACCATATTTTCTAATATGAATTTGTGGAATTAAAACCTCCCCTGGCATCATAAACTGTCACAGTAGCCCCTCCATCTCTTACATGAAGGCTTCATACACATCATCCTTGGTTTGTACTGAAACAGGAGCAGAGGGGCCAGATTTAGGGACTGCTTTGGCAAGGGGAAAAGTAGAATCCCCTTCTGACTTTCTTTGGGGAGCAGCAGTAGCTCCTTTGTTTTCTCGTCAAAACCTCAGTGCAGTGGGCACAAATCTGGTAATTTCTGCCTTGGGATTAGTGATTTGTGGCTTGGCACTGATGGTTGCTGTGGCTTTCTTCTCAATAGTGGCTGCGCTGGTGTCATCTACTTTGGGTCTCTGGATCAAATTAGATGGGGCACTTAAAACCCCTGGATTTGGCAAGGGAGCTGGTGGAAAAAGCCCTGGTGGAGCAGGTCCAAGTGGAGGCACCAAAGGTGGGCACATCATGCCAGGATGAGGTGAAGGGATGCCTGGAGGTGCTGGGGGAGGTAGCCTCAGTGGTGGTCCTTGTGGAGGAGGACTAGAAGGAAGGCCAGGAGGTGAGCCTGGTGGTGGACCAGGAGGCATGCCCTGTGGAGGACCAAGAGGTAAAAGTCGAGGTAAAGGCCCTCAAAGTCTTGGCATTCCAGGTGGTCTTAAGAATGGAGGAGCTCCTGGAGGTGGACCAGGGGGAAGGCCAGTGGGTGGCCCAGGTGGTAGTAATGGTGGAGCAGGTGGTGGTTCAAGAGGGGGTGGTCCTGGCATGGGAGGTGCCTGTATTTGAGCAGGAGGAACAGACTGTGGAGGTGGTTGCTGTTGTTGGGAAGCAGAAGATGATGATGCCCCATCAGGAAGAGATTCTTCTTTGTGCCGCTGCTGTGTTGTATCTTCTGACTCAGAATCATCAGAATCCTCCTGCTCCTCATCCTCTGAAAATTCCTCCACTTCTTGCCCCTCTTCAGGAATTTCCTGACCTGCCATTCTAAGCATCATAGCTTGAAGAGGTGTTAATTCCTTCATGTTTTTCTTTTTCTTTCATGCTTTTCCAGGAACATCGGCAAATCGTACACTGAGACCTGCCTTTTGGTCCTCATTGTTCTCTCTCTCTTCATCAGCATGACGCATGAACTCCTCTCTTTCACTGTCAGCATCTGACCTGTCAGTGTCAATGTCATCGCTGCTGTCGTCATGCTTATTCTGATCCACGCCTTCAGGATAACCTTCGTCCTTGCTGGTGCTGGAAGCATCCTCAGCATGACCTTGATGAGCGAGTTCTGGGCTATCTAAAATATCCTCCTCCTGCTGATGAGGGCAAGTGCTAGGGCAAAGCCCACTTTGTGGCCATACGTCTGCAGAACTCGGGGAGGAGGCGGGCCAGGAGGCAAATGAAGAACACCATGTCCAAGATGTTAGAAGGAGCATGAGGCATATCTGGCAATGGGATGCTTTCCACTTCAACATGCTGAGCATTCTTTTTTTAAAAAATTATTTAATAATTTATATAAATAAGGTATTTGAAGAGGCAGTTTAAAAAAAAACCCAAGATGTATATTTTTATTTCCTTGTAAAAATCTTTACACATGCAGATGAACCAGTGTAAGAAAGTATCCACCATCATTTAAACAAATAACCATACTTAAATATTATAATGTCTGCAATTTATCCATAATAAAAATAAGGTACATTTGTTCAGAAGACCACTCTCCAGTTCTTATACTGATGAACAACACACAACTACAATAATAGGTACAATTGTGACCATGGTTTTCAATTAGATACTGCTAGGGCATTTTAATGTGCAAAAAATTAACCTAGTTCTTTCAAAAGAAAATGTCCTTAATGTTTCTAAAAACCTAGAGGGCTTTTAATCAATCAATTCCTCATCAGTTTGTTTCTAATATTTGGATTAAGAGTCCATACGCCATAATGCAGATAGGTACAAGGATCAGCGCCTGTGCCTGCCACAGCCCGAGCGATTACAGCTGTGGTGCTTGCCTTTGTGTGTGCGCTCAAAGGACCGAGACCTCTCGCGCCTCTCCCGGTGATGGCCCAGTTCATGCCTGTGCTTCTTGGCAGCATCAGAATGATCCCGAGACTTGCTCTGAGATCGAGAGCGGGATTTTTTCCTTTTGTGACCATGTCTTTTGGAACTTTTTAAATCCTCTCTGGTGTGCTTGGCTTTAAGGTGGGGAAAGCCGTGGTTGTGATGTCTCTGAGGACTTTCGCTGTGACTGCAGGATCGACTTCTCAATCTTGAGCTGTAAGTTCCAGATCGACTTCTCCTATTGTTATAATGTCTTCTTGGCGTATGAGATGGAGATCGTGATCTTGTTCGTGACCTTGACCGACCGGCACTTCTACTGTTTCTACTTCTCTTGCTGTCCTTCCGAACACCATTGTAAGGACTCTTGGATGCCTGCGGTCTATCTTCAGGCTCTTTTTTGATGGTCTTTGTGTTGGCCGATATTGGGGTTTTCTCTTCTGGCTTTACTTCTCTTGGTGATGATTGTTTAGAAGCTGGAGAAAAGCCACCCAGTGTTGAAAGGGCTGGAGTTCCATCAGGATTCAATCCTTTTGCTTTTAATTTAGCTTCTTGTAGGGCTACTTTCCTCTTTTCGACTTCTTTTTCCAGCAATTCATAATCTGGCTTTTTTCTGGTATAAAGCCTAAGTGTTTCTATGCAGATATTCTGAATGTCTTCTTCTGTGGTGCCAAAGAGTAGAAACCAATGAGGACGAGTTGGCAGGGGAATCTGAAGCACTCTAGCTGCAAGGTAGATACAAGCACATGCTATTGTCTCTGGTTGAAATCGAATAGAAACATTGGTTCGAAGGCTGTCATTCATGTAATTCCAGGCTGTCTGAACCAGGGTTTGATTCCGTTCACATTCTAAAACTTGTAAATACATAACAATGAGCTTGTGTGGATGCTTGACATGAACACAAAATCCCAATTCCTTCAATACCCTTCTCTCTGACTTGATTACTTGATTTTTGGTGTTTATGTAGTTCTGATCAAGGATCAGGGGGCTTGGTGTCCTTTTTCCTCTTAACTGCCATAAATGGTGAAAAACATTTATCACATCTCTTATTCTACGAGGTGCTTCTTCAATTTTGGAAGCGAGATTGATACAAGCCATGGCAACAATCTCAAAGCCATGTTTGACGAAGGACTTGGAATAGAAGAAGCGGTGGAACAGCACCTGCCCCGTCGCCATTACCACCTGGGGCAGCCGAAGCAAGATGCCGGCGGCCTGGATGAGCTCGCAGCCCAGGATGCGCAGGTCCATCTCGCTGGGCAGGTCGAGGCCGTCCAGCATGGATGGTGTGAGCAACAGCCGCTCCTCGGGGATCAGCAAGTGGTCAACGATCAGCGACACCTCCGAGTAGAGCCGGTTGCAGATGAGGATTCCAGCCGAGGGGCAGCCGCCGGAGGGCGCCGAGGCCGAGCCCCCCGAGGCGGCCGCTGCCGCCTCTGCTGTGGGGACCAACCTGTGCTGAGCATTCTTGATGGCATCAAAGTACTGGCAGAGCTGGGCCCTTTTCTGCTCATATTCCACCTCTAAGTTTCGAAGTTCTTTGTAGATATCTGGATTTTCCTTTTCGTAGAGTTGGAGAATGCGCTCAAAAGTTTCACGAAGTTTTTTTAGCTTATCTTTTAGCACCTTTTCATTTAGCTGTGGCTGCTGTACAGGATTGAACTCCATCTCATCCAATTTCTCCATGTCCCGGATAATCAGTTTGGGATCCTTCATCTTTAGTACTGCAGCCCGTACCATCGTTCGCTGTTTCTTATTCTTTTTTAATTCCCTCTTCCGGGCTTCTTTTCGAGCCTGGTTGGTGGGGTTCATGAACTTCCCACTCTTGGTGGATGATGTAGATCTCTGCCCTATTTTCACAGGTTATATGTTTTAGTCAGTTAAGGGGGGAAAAACTTTTTCATTCAAACCAATACACCAAAACCAGTATCAGCAGAAGTCTTGGTGATTGTCAGACTTCTTAATCAGACTGTGTAACATCCACCTTTCGGCTGCTCGCAGGAGCCAGCTAGGGCCGCAGGGCTGCATGCCTGGGAGGCTGGCGGGCCATCCTAGCTCTCCTCGGGCCGGGGGCGGGCCTTCACCTTCGCCTCTCGTTGGAGGTCTAAGCCACCGCCATCTAGAAACCGCGGGGCCGGCCGAGCAAAGCTTTTTATACGTGGTTCAGAATGGCAGTTCTCTCTCCTGTTTCCCCATTGGCTGGGTAATGCAGGGTTTATACCTATCCGAAAAGTCTGATTTTTCCCACCTGAGTCTCCTCAAGGTGTTAACACAAGGTATTAAGCCATAGCCTGCAGGTGTTAATACCCCAGCAGCTTCCACGCCCTCCTGAGTGATATGCAGAGGCAACATTCCCAACCACATTTTCTATGCATGTGTGTAAGGGGGGTGGGGTGTGTGTGTGGTGTGTCTGTCTTTCTACTAGTCTCTTTTGGTTAGCACTCAAATGGTGACTGGCCTTCAACAGCAGTAAGTGAAATCCATAGCACTGAAATGAAGGTGAGACAGGAATGATGAGGCAGGCCTGTAGCCATTTTCATGGTGGTTCAGTCATGTGGCCTTGGTAGAAGGGGTAGACCTTCCAAGTTCTACTTGATTTTTGTCTTACTGACAAACTCTGGTGTGTGGGTGTGTGTGGGGAGGGGTAGTGAGGTCTATCAATTAAAGAAATTGAATAGCTAGTAAGAGCAGATTAGGGTAAGGTTGGGAAGTCAAGTCCTGAAACTGATAAGCCTATATGGGGATTTTTGAGGAAGGTAAGTAGTCATCCACCCATAATCAGAAGACAGTCATTTTGCAGTCTTTCCCCATCCCCCCCCCATAGATTGGGTGCTCTAGGCAAGGAGGCTTTGCTGAATGATTAACTCTTCGTGGTTATGGAGGTACATGCCAGGAGGTCACTTATCTTCTCCCTTGCTACCCAGGATTTCTGATCCAAATAAGGTAGAATCAGTTTGGTCATCGTCTAAACAAATACATGAATAAAAACTGTTAAGTGTTTCCTCTGTGCCAAGTATTGTGCTTAGTGCAGGGTATACAAATGGAAAACTCAAGACAAGCTTTGCTCTTTAACCCAAACTCTAATTAGGGGAGACTCAGCTGAAAAATGGATGGAAAGTTACATTGCATCCATGTTGATGAAACAGCCTCAAAGGGTCCTGTGTCATATTTTCCTCTAAAATATTCTGCATAAATATCGCTGTACCATCAAATTGTCCATCAGTTTTCAATGTTTCTTCCTGGATTTCAACTTGACAGCACAAACTCATTACCAAGATTCTTCAAGAACTTCCACTATCACTGTATCCCAATGAGTTTGTGGAATTTCTCTCAGACGGTGGATTATTGACTATTGATTATAGATGGATTTTTATGATCCATCAGACAGCTGGAAACACAATTCATTATGGTCCCATGAGCTTTTACCTCAGATGGCAAGTTTCACTAATCAAAGATTTAGCAGGACTTGGTCTCAAATTTAAATTTCTCCTTGTTCAAAAGCCAATCTACTAGAGATCATTTCTGTATACTTGCAAATTCTCAGTGAGCCAAGTTCCTTCATTAGGAACTCCATAACCCAAACAAGCTCTTTGGGAAGCTTACAAAATTTAGAAAGATCCAAAGGGACCCCAGAGAAGGGGCTTCCTATTCACCATCTACCCTTAGGGCTGCCAAAATATATGAATATATGAAACATGTGAATAGTGAAATATGAAGTGATTTTTCCTAAGGTAACATACCCACATGTGGCCCAGGAAAGGGTTAGAACCTAGGTCTTCCTGACTGAGGCCAAGCTCCTGTCCCCTGCATCTGTAAGGAGAGGTAATATTGCATAAAGTTTAGTGTTGGACCTGGAATCTTGAAGAGGAGGGATCAAGTTATTGCCTCTGTGACCCTGAACTAGTCCTCCAACTTCCCTCTTCCCCCCAGAAACTAAAGGCAAAATGCTTAGCTTAGAGCAAAGGAATCTAGAGAGCCTGTATTCACTGGCCCTGATTTGGTGAGATATTTCTATTCCTAACAGAGTTTAGAAGGACTCAGAGGTACAAACAGAATGCAAAACTGGGAAACTTTGTCCTTCCTACTCTATTCTCTCTCTTGGCCTTGAAGTAGCTAATAGTTCTCAGGTGTTCTCTTCATCCTCCTAGGCAGCAGTAGCAGCAGCAGCAGAAGCCTTCATCAGGCAATTCCATGTTTCCAAGGAGCCCCTGCCAGAGAGCCTGGTCACAGAAAATGGGGCTGGTTTGTGTGCCACCATTTAGAAGTTCTTGCCCACTGCCCTCGTGCTGGGACCCAAAGGAGAAGGGAGGAAGGAGCACTGTAGCAGGAATGATGTCATATACATACTGTGTCTTCCTTCCAAGGCTAGAGACTCATCACAAATATGAGGGAACAGGGAGAATAGAACCACAAACCAAATTAATGGTGACGAAAAATAGTATTCCTGAAATTTGTAGTAGAACATTCTATTCAGATTCTCACTGTGTCTGGAAGAGACAATTAGTTAACTGCCCTTAAATAGCCATTCTAATACCCATATGTATTAACCATATATACACACCCCATGTATGCATCTGTAATATGAATATTCTGAGGGAGTAGGAGAAGTTGATCACAGGGTATTGGGAATATTTGCCAACTAATTTTATGATCCCTTTGAAATTTTATTTCTGATATGTATAAGGGGGTGGCTAGATGGGGAGGGGAATGGATTAAATACCTGCCGTGGTGTCAGGAAGTCTCATTTTTTTTTTATTTCAAATCTAGCCTCAGACACTTACTAGCTCTGTCACCCTGGACAAGTCTTTGATTCCCTGTTTGCCCCAGTTTCCTCATGTATAAAATGGGGTGGAGAAGGAAATGGCAAACCCCATTCCATCATTGCCAAGAAAAAAAACCACCCAAATGGGGTCACACAGTGTTGGACAGGACTGAAATGAAATTAAATGAAAAAGATATGTATAAAGACAGTGAAATATAAAATTGATTTCATTTTATATCAAAAAGAGGGTCAAGTTGCATTTATAGAAATTCCAAGAGGGTAGGATTGGAAAAAGTTTAACTTAGCTTACACTGTGGAAGAAAAGTCTCCAGTTGGTGAGCTAGGGAGCCTCTCCATCATGAAGTAGGTGATGTCCATCCTCTTACAGGGAAGGCTGGAAATTGAAGGCCCACAGCCAGGGAACCTGGTGGTGGGTTGAGAATTCCTCCCTGGAGAAATGCTCAGACAGGAATAGCAGCAAGCAGAAAGATGAGAGTTCCCTGAACAGAGAGTCATGGGACCAGCCTTTGTTCCTGGAAGTGGGGGCCAGAAGAAAAGATGGGTGTGATGGGTTCTGAAGAGAATAGGCTAGAATCTAGGAATGAGGGAGCTCTGGAGAACATTGTGAAAGTCATAAGTCTTTCACTCAATGGTTGGGCAGGAATATATCTAAAGGGTACCCAGAGAGCAGAAGTAGGAAGCAGAAGAGATGGGGCAATTCTGAATCTGCTGTTGACAGGGGAGCTTTAAGCTCTGCTACTAGCTCACTGCCCCAGTTCTTGCTCAACAAGTGAGGAGCAGACACTTTCATGGCAGGGGGAATGTGATCCTGGTAAAAAGACAAAATAATTGCAGTACTCAGTAATTGATCTCAAGACCAGGAGTTACTGTCACTGGAACATAGTTTCCTCAGTTGGGGACTGAATTAGATGGGACCTGAGGCCCCTTGGAGCTAAGTGAAGTGACTTGCCCAAGGTCACACAAAGGCAAAATAATAGCTTGGATTTGAATCCAAGTTCTCCTCTTCCAGATCCAGCATTCTTTCCACTCAATTCTATGAACTCACTCTTATGAAGACATAGGTAAAACCAGGGTCACCCTAGTCAGTAGAAAAGGCTAGGGGAGGCTCAAGGCAGACCAAAATGGAAGGAGGGTCCAAGCATGTTCTCTGATAGAAAGGGCACGAACCAAAGCCATAGCCAGCTAAGCTGGAAGTAAATAGTAAACATGACAAGACAGTTGGGTTGGACTTACCAGTAATTTAGTGGCTTTTATGCAATTTTATTTTTTTTAGGTTTTTTGATAAGTTGGCAAATTTTGCTGAACTTTTTTTCCTCTTAACAAACATCATGAGACCTTGATTCTCTGGGAGGGGGAAGGAAGTGGAGCACATTGACACACTGGTAAATGTAAGTGACATTGAAAAAATGTGATATCTTTCTAAGGAAATAAAAAAGCTAAGTTATCTCTCAGAACTCTTCTCTTTCTCTTTAGGAAAAAAGTTCTATTGATAAGTCAAGGGTGGTGATGTTGAGGCCACAGTCCCAGGAAAAAAGCCCAAGTCTTTAGATGACAGCAGCATACTATGAGCCACTACCTCCATATTTGGAGGAAAAGGCAAACTGAGGCCCAGCTGTCCTTCCTTTTTCCAGCAAGTCTGACCCTAAAAAAGGATGTTGCTCCTTCATGGCTTGGAAGAAGTGGCTTTTGCAGTCATGGTTCTATGATATGCTAAAGGTAAGAGTTTACACATCTTCTCTGATCAGTATATTCTGCTCTCACTATGTCATGCTGTTCTCAATTCAGAACTGAATTAGAAAGCTGTCTCCTGTTCAATCAACATCAAATGATGCTGCTCTAGGAATCTGGCCCTTTTCCTTCTTGGTGGTACTTCTGTGGTATCCTATGACCTGGCTGGCTCTGACAGCTCCCTCAGGCCCATCTTTTCCCACTCCCCAGAACCAGCATGCAGGTCTCCTGCTTCCCATGAAAACTGACCAGAAGCATGACATTGCTGTGCTATTGGGGCCCTCTCTGTGGCCCTGGAGCTGCCCTGTATGGGGCGGGGGTAGTCCTCCAAGTAAACATTATATTCTTCTCTTAAATAAAAAGGCTCTCTTCAAATATGTTGAACCAAAGGAGGAAGGTGTTTTTTTTTTTTTTGGTGGGCGGGGGGGGGGGGAAGAATTGCTTATAAATCACCTGTCACTGAAAACCTCTTAAATGTATAATACAAACCAGTACTTTACACAAGGATTTTTTGAAATAAAGTTCAGCGATAAATATGAAATTTAGTTTAGACTGAATATAAAGCAATGTAAAGCACGTCAGTATTAATTTCACTCTGCTGGAGAGCTTTCTCTTTGCAGGTGATGATTCCTCCTTGACTCTCAGGACTGCTCAGAACTGTATTTTTCAGATTCCTTTTCTGCACCATTCCAACATGGATCTTCCTCATATCTGGGCTTTGGATGACTTCTATTCCTTTCTCTTGACTTTGATCTCTCTTCCCTCCTAGGATTCTCAGTTTCTTTGTTTTGGTGTTTTTTTTCTCTTTCATTTTCAGAAAGATAATTCCTTCTTACTCTTCTCCTTGATATCACCAGATTTATTTTCCAGCTCTAAGTATTTATCGCAATCTCTGCCCTTTAAAACACTTCAGTTGTTTCCTTCTGTGATAATATCTCTGTCAGGGGCATGTATGGATGAGTTTTCTCTCCAATTTGAATCTCTTAAATTTCGGTCTGAAACTTTTTTCTGACCTCTTTTTCACTTGTCTTTTGCTGTCTTTTTTCCATTTTATTTTCCATGGGTTTCTTTCACTTTTCTTTTTCTTAACTGTTTTTTATCTGTTTCTTTTTTCTTTGTGGGAATGGGCCTTACTTGGGGAGATTAGGTGCTTTGCTTAGGCTGTAACTTCTGTACTACCCAGCCTATGGGGAATCAGAGGAGGGACTTAAGTTTTGGGATGGGGAATAAAAAAGCTGTACTTTTGTGCCTCAAGGGTGTGCCCATCGATGGGACACCCTGCCTTGCTAGGCCATTAATAGTTTTGTTTTGGTCTTGCTCACTAATGGCTCTGTAGAACTCATGTTGCTAACATGTCACACTGTCTAGTTGCTTCGAAATTTGTTGTACACCTTATTAGCCAAAAGTGATTGTTTCTTTGAAAGCCTTTTTGGAAATTGACCATTGGCCTTTTTAGGAGCAGTTCTCCAATGCTTGGGAACTTGGAGTTGATAATTGCCACAAGGGCTGCATAGACATGGGTAAAGATTGGAGATGCCCTTTGTGCTTACAAAACAGATCTATCCAGCAATGCCCTTCCCCTAACTATATTTTCTTGAAGTAGTTCTTAAAAGGATAATCCCTATGTTAGAAATGGTCACTATTGATAAGACCATTGATGGACTTCAAAGCCTCCCAGCTCATCCTTTGATACTCTAAGCTCTTTTGATCTCTAATCTGTTCTTGCATCCTCCTGAGCTTTGCAGGAGGAATATAAGCGCAACCTGTGAGAGGGAGGAGTGGATCCACGTGGACTTTCTTCTTTGTCGGGGGCTCGTCCTGAGCAGATGAGCTCTGAGTGGTTGCTCCTTCTGTCCTCTTTTGGCCCAGTGAAGAAGATTTTCTATACCTTCTCAGATCAGAATCTTTCTTGCTCTCTCTCCCTGAGTTTTTCTCAATCCCTCCCTCACAATTCTGTGGTAGCTTTTCCTTTTGCCAATAAGACATGCAAAACACCTGCAACAAACCAGCAAAGGTGACTCCAAAACTGAAATGGCTAGTACTTAATGGACTATGGAAAGATGGCAGGCAGAGTTACTGTTGAAGCTGTATTCCAACCATTCAAGAAAGCAATTTAGAATGATAAAGTCTCTACTCTAGGACTCCCAAACCTCAGTATTAAACATATAGCTCAAGGAGGTCAAAGACAAGAGGTCTCTCATACACCAGGATATTCTTAGCTGTGACGGTGAAAGAAATGAAAGCAAAGTAAATGCCCAATGATTACTGTCCATTCATGTGGTGGCATGCCATCTATCCTGTAGGTCTTTTCTTGTCTCCTTCAAACCCTTCTTGCACTCTTTCAACAAATGCTCATCCTCTCTAGATAAACTTGAAGGGTAATAAGGCATGGTGGATAGAGAGCAAGTCTTAGAATCGGGAAGATGGGTTCAAGTCTTTCATGATATGTGCTAGCTATGTGACTCTGGGCGAGTGACTTAACTACTTGGTGCCCCAAAACAACTGAGGTTAAGTTACAGAACAGGTATGTGTCCACTTTGGTAGAAGTTTCTTCAACTGGAGCTCTCTTTACTAATGAACTTATAGGTCTAGCAAAAAAAAACGATGATGAGAATGGATCAGTGTTCCTCCAGCTTGTGATCATACCATCTACTTCTACTGAATGAAGCAGGAGCAGGGAAGGGGGAGGAGTGAGGATGGGATGCATCTCCGATCACTGTAATTAGTTATGGGTTTGATAAGGAGGGTTTGGGGTAAACATCACTTGCCAGGAAACTTTGTGGTTAATAAGTATGATGTCAGTGAGTCACAGATCAAGTTGGGGGCATGGGAGTGAGTAAAAAGGAAAGGGCCAGTATCAACTTAGTATTTTGCTTGGCTTTACAGGAGCTGGGTTGGTGATGGAGAGCATATGATGCTGTCATTGGTAATTTGGTTTAACTAAACTGGAAAAGTGATTACATACACTCATATTGCCTTCCCTCCTCCTCTGCATCCCTCCCTATTCTCACTGACCCCTCACTTAGATGGGGCCAAGACAGACTGTAATACATGTTGCATGTCTCACTTTTGTGATTCTGTGGAGTATGTCAGTTCTCATTCAGTCTCCTGGTTCCTTGGTCCTTGGATGCACAGTAGCTAATAAGCCTTGGTTCAGGTGTTGATGTTGGCTTATCAGTCGAATCATAATTTCAGGAGAGACAAAGCCAATTTTAGGTGTCCTGAGTATCATATATTCAACAGTGAGGTAGGAGTGTCAGATTCAGTTCAACAAAACTTTTATTGATCAACTTGGCGTATGCTGAGATATTCTGTCCTGGCTTGCCCTTTCCTCTTCCTTCTTCCTTTCAAGACGTTGGGATTCTTCCTCCATCAGGAAGAGTTGCCGTTTGTTCTATTCTCCCGTGATCATGGAGTGCCAGTCAACAGCTTGTCTCTCCTGCTGAGCAAGAAGTTTCTCACCTTCCTCAAAATGCTTCCCTCAGTGACTCTGAATGCACTCCAGCCTCTTCCTATAGTTGTGAGGAGCCTCCTCTGCAGTAGAGAGCTTGTAAGCCCCATGCTCTGGGCTTTGGGTTCAATGGGAACAGTCATTGTCTCAATTCCTGAGAGTTCTGATCACCCTGCCAGGGACAGAACCATAGCTCTGTGACAGGAACAGGAATGTAGTAACTGTCCATGACAAGAATTAGGGATTGTGAACGTGGGATGGAAGGCCCAGGGAAACAGGAGGAGCTAAATCCCTCAGTGAACACCTGGTGCTGCTCTGAACAATGATAATGATATCTTTAACAGATGATGATATCTTCCTGAGCTCAAAGGATTATTCTCACGCCAAGCTCAGGGTACAGCCTGCTTGCTAGGCCTTAGCTCTGGAAAACAGGGCATCTGCAAAATATTTGGATAAAACGAACTGTGATGGGACCAGTTGTGGTTAATCCTCCTGTGTTTTGGCATTTCTACCATGAACAAGAAATGAAAGCTTGCAGAGTCCAGAAGAAATGATTCTGCGCAAGAGTGAGACTGGCCTAAACGCAGAAGGCTTAAACCACTTCTGCCTGGAAGTTGGGCCTTTGGAAATGAACCTTCTGGGAAATTCAAAGCTGGCTTAGACTGGCCCCTGGAACACCAGTGTCAGAGCAGACCAGGGCTCCCCAGCTCCTTACTCTCTCTGTCACTCTGGGACTCATGCATCCATCTATCTATGTCTACACAGCCCTTCCAGCTCTCTTCTACCACCAAGTCCCTTGCACACATTTTTGCAGGTATTGTTTAAGATATTAGAGTACAAAGACAAAAAACAAATAAACAGACAAAACACAAAAAACAGACCCTGGCCTGAAGGAGCTCCCATTTAGGAAAGAAGGACAGGGGTGAGGGAGGGAACCATACCTTCCCCAAAAAGAATTAAAGGACACTAAGACTTTTCATGGTAATTTATAATTATAAAAAAATGAATTGAAGTAGGTTGTATGTTGAATTTTGTTTTGGGTTTTGGTTTTTTAGAAAAGATACATTACTTAAAATAAGAAACGAGCTTGCTTTTCTATTATTCTGCTTAGCAATGCCAGGGCTCCTCTTTGCCCCAGAATCACCACCCAGTATTGTGACCCAGATCCAAGCACAGGCAAAGCAAGAGACTCCTGCCCCTGCACCAGCAAAGAGATCCCTGAAACCCTCCTCTGATCAGCCACTGGATTCCCCCTCAGTCTGTGGGCCAGAAGGTCCAGAAGCAGCCACCACCCTGAGGCTGGCACCTCTCTTCTCTCTCACTGCAGTCACAGACTTTTCCTACTGACCTTCTAAGTTGCCTTTGGTGTTTGTGGGTTGAGAGGTCTGCAAACTGCCACAGTTACCCACGATTCAGTCCTTTGAGGCCTGCTCCAGGTTTGCTGAGGCCCGTTTAGCCTAAGTGCCCCCATGAAAGTGTGTTCCTCTCCCCACTTGGTGTGATATACCTTTCCAATCAACCATCCAGCTTGTCTGGGTCTGGAAATTTCTTTCACTCTGTGTTTTTGTGGATTCTGCTGCTTTGCAGGTATCTGGAGGGGTTTTGGTGGAGAGCTCAAGCAAGTCATTACTTTTACTCTGCCATCTTGGCGTCCTCCCCTCCCCCCCATTCCCCCACCCTGCCCCATGAATACACATATTTTTTTTTAACAATTAATTTTTATTCAAGAATTGATTCACAGGCAACAGATTTAAGAACTTATTTTTTACTTTTTCTTTTTCATTCATTTATAGTTTTCAGTAATGACTTCCATACAATTTTGAGTTTTAAATTTTTCTCCCATTCCTCTCCCTTTCCCTCCCCAAGACTGTGTGCAACCTGATATAGGCTCTACGTATACACTCCTATGAAACATATTTTCCCATTAGTCATGTTGTAAGGAAGATTTAGAATCAATTGGAGGAACCACAAGAAAGAGGAAACAAAACAAAACAGAAGAAAAAAAGAGCAAATAGTATGCTCCAACCGCATTCAAACTGCATAGTTCTTTTTCTGGATGTGGATAGCCTTTTCCCTCATGAAACTTTTGGAGATGTCTTCACCTGTCAGATTTATGGAAAACAGAAGAGTTTATGACCTAACAGGAGATACAAAACAATATGAAATGCAAATTTGATATATTTTTGTTTGATCAGTCCCATGGTTTGAGCCTGGTAGCCACCAAGCAAAATTTTCATCTTCTTTTCCATTTTTGCAGCTCTCTTAGCTTCTGTGGTCATGTGAGCTCTATTGATTTCAAGTCTCTTTTCCAGTGATTCAAGCCTGTCCCTTTTGGTAGCCAAGGTAGCTCAGTGTATCTGCTCTGGGAAGGTAGATATACAACTTGACTGTCACCTTCTTCCCACACTGGTTATTAGCTTCATTTGACAGCTCCTCATGGCTCATTCCTGGCTTGACTACTTCCATCTGCAATGTGGAAAGGTCTTGAGCCTTCTTCAGTTCATCTTTGGAGAATTTCTCCCAGGGGTTGTGTTCTAGGTAAGTTCTGTGCTCAGTGCTATTCCTTCCCAATCCTAGAATTTTCCCCATTTGATTTCCAGCTTGTTCTCCATTAGAGTGTTGCAGAAGATCATAAAGAAGCATTGTGATCATCTCTTTATTAATTAGTGTTTCACTTTTCTGTAGGTCCGTTAGTGGTGTTTCTACATATAAGGGTCTTAGGATAGTTTCATTTACTTCTGACCATTGGCAGATCCTTCAGAACAGCTTTGTGCATGCGTTTTAATTCTGCATCTCCCTCTGCATCCCAGATAGCCTGCTTTCAAGCGTGGACCCATCTTCTACATAAGTTTCATCCCATTCATGGTCTTCTAGCTCCTTCTCAGCCTTTTCTGGTAGACAATCTCAAAGTCATTCCTAGAAGGAGGAAAGGCCCAGCAACCCTAACTAGAGATGCTCATGAGATTCTCTCTCCATCTGCTTCACATCCCAGTGATGATTGAAATCTGAAAACCTCTGTTCAGGATTTATATTCAGTTTGTCCCTTAGGGGAGTTTTACTTGTGGTAGTATCAAAAATTGCTTTAGGAGTCATCTCTTCAGCTCCAGCAGGAGTCCTGAATGAGGTAGCCAAGACTGTGTTCAGTGTCTGAATGATCTGTCCTTGAGGAGTCCCACGAGAGAAGTCACTCTTATGCAGTGGGGTATTAAGACCACTTTTCAGTGGTGTCTCCATACTGGTCAGAGAAATCAATTTCTATGATTCCTGCAGAATTCCGTCTTGGGCAGCTGGGGTTTTGGGTATCCTCAGAGCCATACTATTGTTGGCAACATGGTACTCAGACTACTTCCAGACTACTGGAAGCAGATTTCATGATGCCATATATATACATATATATGTATATATACATGTATATATGTGTCTGTGTCCGTGTATATATATATATATATATATATATACACACATATATTTCAAATTCATCTCATTTTGGTTCTGCCTTAATTTACCTCCCAGTTTTCAAATTTCACCACAGCTACTTTCACTCCAGAATGTGCAAGTTCAAAAGCACCAGCTCCTAAGTCCAGTGGCTACACATGTCCCTGCAGCATGGTTGGGAGGATGCTTGAGCTACTCAGGGTATGTTCCCACAACTGCTGCAGAGAGCATCCGAGGGACCAAAGCCTCCAAGGCCCCAGGATCCTTCCCATATCCTTTAGCAGGCACCGGGATAGCCATGTGTGAAGTTTATCCTAGGCTGTCTGTAGCACCTCTTCCATGTGACTTGCCAAATTTGGGCTTAAGTGCTGTCTCTGAATTTTTTCTTGGAATGGGCAGAGTTTAGTAGCTTGGAATTGTTCCAATTTGCTCTTCATCCTCACCACCTTTTGTTCTAGGAATGGTGTGTTAACTGGAAAACAGGACCAGAAATGCCTCAGCAGCTCCCCCACAGCCAACTCCAAGGGTTTGAGTTTTAACTGAATGTCATCTGGCACCGTTTGGTTAATAGTTTGCTGTACTCCTCCCTGCATAAGGGCTCCTCCAGGGCTTAGGGCTGTGATGGCACTACTTGAAAGAACCTGAGTGAGTTTGGGTGTGTAAGTTTCCATCTCTTGCTTAATGCTCTGAAAAGAAGTGGTAATATCCTGACTTGTTGCATATTGGAGGGAGTGAATTGGAGTTGCCTTCTTCAGCTTAAGTGCAATTGTGTTTATGCTATTATTTCCCCCCAAGTCTTCATATTCAATGGATTCCTGTAACTTCATCCTTTTGACTGGTGGCTGAAAGCAGTCTGAATCCCAAGAATTCTCATCTGTGCTGCTGTTTTCATAGCTGGGATAATTTTGTGCTTCCTGTTTCCTGAGACCTGCTGCCAGGACCATAGCACTATGATGGTTAAATATCCTGATGGTGGTGACATTGCCAGTCTGCCTTCTGGCTTTGGAAAAGTTGGAAGGAGATGGTCCAACAGAGACCCCATAACCCTCGTGATTTCTCCTCCAGTGCTGTCAAATCTGCTAGTGCGTTTTTCAATGCCAATGATAACATTAATTCTTATGACTTTTTATCCATTTTGGCACATTCTGCAAAGAGATCTTTAGACACCCTGTATGAGGCCCATCCTTATGAAAATAATGGGATTGAAAAAAATCATGCCCAGAACTCTTTTTCTGTCATCTTCTTTGGGATGTTTTCTCTGTATTTGATTTTTCCTGCAGGATAGGTCCCAAATACGGAGTCCACAATACGAGAAGTTAAGATATATCTTAGGCCATTGCAGCCATCATCTTGGGGGTGGACATCAGCCAGAAATGCTGCAGAAATGCCCACATCTTGCCTGTGATTGGATACTGCAGTGCTGTCCTCAGGTGCTGAGGAATTCTGGGCCCGTCTTTCAAGCAGGAACGCTATCACCTGCCTCACAACCAAGTCTTTATAAATCTGTAACAAAATAGGATCCTTTTGCAGCATTCTGTTTTTCTCTTGCAGCTCTTTACTGGCCTTCTTCTGGAACTTGGGTAGCAGCTGCAGAAGAAGGACCTTCACAGTCTCCCTCTCCTGTACAATGGTGCTTCCACAGGAAAAATGGAAGTTGGTGGTGTCTCCTGCATGTAGGACAAGCTGAAGCTGGATTTTAGCTTTTCCTTCTGGGCTGATCTTCTGGCATCAAATGTCCTGGTACATATGGCTGATAGTAAAGCTGTCTTTGTCTTCAAGTGCCCAAGCTATCCTTTCTTCCAGGACGTAGAATGCCCCATCCTGCTTCTTCTGACACATCTTCTTACCATCAGTAAAACTTCTGCTGAAGTTGCCATGCTGGCTGGAAGGTTTGTGCAGGAGCCCAGGCATGCAGGGGCCAGCCTGGGCCTGGAAGGAGGTTCACAGGGTTCAGCTTCTTTCTACTATTCTCTTCAATGGCTCTGCTGGCTGAGCCCTGTCAATGCTGCCAAAAAGAGGGAAAATGGGGTTTTCTGCCCTGCTGCAGTTTAAGTTACCACCTGGACAGGAGGACTGACAGGAGGAACTGAGAGAGATGACAGGAGGAGGTGTTCTGCTGGGCTTCTTCCTCCTAGTGCTTTCTACTCTTCCAGTCTTATTTATCCACCCCACCCCCAGGACAGGAAGTTGAGAGGGGAGGTGCTGAAGAGGGAGGGGGGAGGTACAGAGATTTGTGCACCTGGTTAAGATTCACACCTCAAAAGACTCTTTGACATTTGTTGATTGGGTGTGAGGAAGCACTGATTCAGAATGCTGGGAGGACCTGGGCTGCCCAGACACCTTGGAAGCTTGATTTGGGCATAGTAGCCAGATTGTGGCCACCCACTTCAATTTTCTCTTCTTTTGATTGTGCACAAATGCTAACCTCAAGTGGCTTTCCAAAGTGGTTTGTTTTGCCTCCATGCCCATTAGAAGAAGCTGGGGCAGGGGAGATGGAATAAGCCTGGCACTACTGCTGCTAAGTAGTCAATAAGCATCAAACACCTACTTCTTGGCAGGCACTGTGCTAAGCTGGGTATGAAACAACTGGGAAAAAAGACAGAGATGTATCAGAGAGTCCTGGCCAGGTGAGAAATGAGATGTCCTCAGCTGAGCTCCCTCTCTACTCTTTTTGAGTTTGACAATTTGATTCATGAAGTATAAGCAACTGTTATGTTCTTCTCTTAAATGCAACGCTCTTCAAATATGTTTAAACAAGGGAGGAAGGTTTTTGTTGGGGTGTGGACAGAGGTAAATTGATTATAAAACGCCTTTGACTGAAGACCTCTTAAAAATGTGTAATACAAACCAGTAGTTTGTACCAAGGTTCTTTTTGGAAATAAAGTTCAGCAATAAATTAAAAAGATTCAGTGTAGACTGAATGTAAGGAATTTCAGTATTATTTTTGCCCTGCTGGAGAGTTATCTCTTTGCAGGTCGTGATTCTTCATTGGCTCTTGGGACTGCCCAGAATTTCTGCTGTGTTTTTCAGATTCCTTTTCTGCACCATTCCAACGTGAATCTTCCTCATCTCTGGGGTTTGGCTGACTTTTATTCCTTTCTCTTGACTTTGATCTCTCTTTCCTCCTACTATTCTCACTGTCTTTACTTCTATGTTTTTATCTTTCATTTTTAGAAAGAGAATTCCTTCTTTCTTCTTTGCTCTTCTGGATATCACCAGATGTATTTTCTGGCTCTAGGTATTTACCAAGATCTCTGCCCTTTTAAACCCTTCAATTGTTTTGTTCCCTGGTAGTATCTCTGTCAGGAGCATGTTTTGATGAGTTCTCTCTCCAAGTTGAATCTCTTAAATTTTTGTCTGTATTTTTTTCCCCCTAATCTCCTCTCTTCTTCACTTCTTGTCCCTTGCTATCTTTGTTTTCCATTTTATTTTCCACATGTTTCTTTCCAATTGTTTTCTGTTTCTTAATCATTTCATTTTTTATTTTTTCTTTGTTCTTTTTTTCCTTTTACCTTTATCTGAGTCAGAGCTATGGCCACTTGTGGATGAGGAGTCACTGCCACTGGATGAGTCTGAGCTGCTATCACTGCTGCTGTCAGAATCAGAGTCTGAGGAGTAAGCATCTGAAGAGGTAGAGGAGGAGGAAGAATCTGAGGACTCAACATCCCATTTCTTGGCTAAGAAGATGTTGGGTGACTTTTTCAGATGTTCTCATAATTTCTCTGTTAAGCCTCCCAGACCAAATGCTTCTTGGATTCTCTCTGAGGAGTAATCCTTCAAAGAATGGCTGCAATGTTTCATCCTTCAGTCTTACATGAAGTTGAGGAAGTCCCATGTATTCACAAAGTTCTTGAAACAGTATTTTTACAAAAATTCTGCTGGAAGATGTAGTAGTTTCTTCACTCAATGTTATACATTCAGAAGACTCCCTGGAAGTGAATCAGTATACAAGAGATGAGCAAACATCTTGGCAACATTATGCAATTGGTTGATTTCCAAGCGGTGCACTGTGTCATACCGTTCCTTGAAAATACCCTCAAAACATTCCACGTACTCCTTTTGTAGCATGCAGAACTGCCCTGCCAAGAAGCCAAAAAATTTCTCATATGTCCTCTGTTGGGCACAGCTGTCAAGAACCGTGTTGCAAAGTTCTTTCCTTTGGCTGTCAGGGAACTCCATTTTCAGTAATTTGTGGGTGCATTCTTCAACACCTAAACTTGACTGAATAGTGAGATAAACTGTGTGACGAAATGACACCAGACTGGTTTCTGTTTGGTCAAGGATAGTCACTTTTTGTCCTTCTTCATCTTCACCCCCTCTTCTTCCTCTTCCTCATGTTCTTCACTGCTTCTGGTAACTTGGTCTGTGTCTGAATCACTGTCACCTTCATCAAGGATTTCTTCTCTCAATCATTTTGTATTTCTCTTCATTTTCCATAAAATTGGCATCCATCTTGAAGATATTAAGTACATCCTCTGGATTATAGTCATCTTCCAATGGAAGCAGATGAGTGAACTGGTCTTCTTCCTCCACTAGATCAAGGCCTTCCAAAATAACAGGGTGGTTCTTCAATCCATCCTTTCTTACTGCAGACATCACTTCAATCATATACTGAACCCGTCTGTCAATTTCAGATTCATGGAGAATGTTGCCAAGGCATTCAAACATAGCATTCATTCCCCTAGGTGATACTTCTGTTAATTTCAGGCCACACTCTTTAAGAAATCCAATGGCCACTTCCACACTAGCATCTGTTGGTCTTTCAAGAAGTAAGGTGAGCATCTCTAAACATAAAACTTCATGTGCCACATCTGGTTCATAAGGTGTGCCACAAATTTCACAGAAGTTAGACAGAGCTGCTTCTCATTTCTTCTGTAGCCTTTTCTAAAATTGACAATTAGCCTCTTTAGGATCAGTTCTCCAATGCTGGGGAACTTGGAGTTGATGATTGCCACAAGGGCTGCATAGACATGAGTAAAGATTGGAGATGCCCTTTGTGCTTGCAAAAGAGATCGAGCCAGCAATCCCCTTCCCCTAACTATATTTTCTTGAAGGAGTTCTTGAATGATAATCCCCATGTTAGAAATGGTCACTTTATTGATATGACCACTGATGGACTTCTTCAAGGCCTCCCAGCTCATCCTTTGGTACTCTAAGCTGTTTTTATCAGTAATCTGTTCTTGCATCCTCCTGAGCTTTGCAGGAGGAATATAAGCAGCAACTCTGAGGGGGAGGAGTGGATCCAAGTGGAGTTTCTTCTTCTTTGTCTGCGGCTTGTCCTAAGCAGATGAGCTCTGAGTGGTTCCTCCTTTTGTCCTCCTTCTGCCTGGTGAAGGAGACTTTCTGTACTTTCTCCCATCAGAATCTCTTTCTTGTTGTCTCTCCTTGTGTTTTCCTCTATCCCTCCCTTGCCATTCCGTGGTAGCTTTTCCTAGTGGACTAATTTTCTAGCTTTCAGTATCAGAGTACTTAAAGCTGATTGTAAAGCTGCTCTCTTTGCCTTCAGGTTTCCAAGCTCTCCTTTCTGTCATGAGGTCCAGGGCCCCATCCTGCTTCTTCTGACATATCTTCCTTACTGAAGTTGTCATGGTGGCTGGAAGGTGTTTGCAGGAGCCCAGTAGGGCAGGGGCCAGAGGGAAGGTCAGTGGGCCAATCTTCTCTCTGCTACTTCTTCACTGCTACTGCCTGGCTGAGCCTGGGACAGAGCTGCCAAGAAGGGAAAAACTAGGGTTCTCTACCCCACCACTAAGGGAAGGAGCTGAACTGAGATTCAAGGAGGTTGCTGTCTGCTATGCTCCTGATTCTGAGTGAGTTCCACTCATCCCTGTCCCTTTTATCTAGGAGAAGAGAGGGGGAATGGGGCAGAGCCTTGTGCACCACCTTAAGATTCACACCTCAGAAGGCACTGTAGCATTTGTTTATGGTTATGAGGAAGCATTGACTCAGGTAGAGCAATTTCCTTGCCTTTTGGCCATCAATCAGAAAATAAAACATGGCCTTAACAAAGTTCTTTGTGTTTTCTCTTCAGTTTTCTTAGGGTATCTGTGCCTTGTCAGTTCCCATTTATCTCTGGCACATAATTTCACCATTAGTAAAATGGAGGCATAGTAAAACACAGTTTCTCTAAAGTCCTTTCCTACTTCCAATCTTCTTGCATTAATGCCCTGGCAAGAAAGTGTTCTAGAGTGTAAGAAAGGTCTTCAAATTAAAAGGGAAAGCAGCAATCAAAGAAAAACTCCAGGAAGCCAAAGAGATCTACAGATAGCATTTTCAACATAATGTCTTTAATAAAAAGGGATGGAGTTATATTCTTGAGAATTATAGTTGTCACCTTCCTATAGAAGTAAAAGCAGTTCCTGAGGGTTCATTCATTCCCAGAGGAAACGTTCTCTTCAAGCTGGAAAACATAGATCCAGAAGGTTACTGCCTAAAAAATTGGATTGAGGTGATCCTTGTGTAGTGCTGGTACCCAAACATGGAAGCTACAAATTCCATCTTCAAATTGCTTCAGGAAGGTTATTTATCAAATGCAGAGAGATGGCTCCCTAAGGAAGGAGACAGTTAACAGGGAGAGATGTGGAGGTCACTGCAATAGACAAGAGGTCATGAGAACCCCAATGTGGGTGGCCACTTTCCTCCTGCAGCAGAGAAATGGACAGCCACTTCTTGGATCTGTAATCATGGAGTTGGCCTTCATATGTATGTAGAACTAAATGGCTAAAGGGGTCCCTTGCTAATCTGAAGATCTGTGACTCTCAGTAAGTGGATGGAAAGGGAAGTAATGAAAGGGTGCTTGAGGAAACTTGGTAACTATTGGGTGAAGAAAGGGAAAGGAAAGAACCTGCCTATAGATTCAAATGTCTCCAGAGGGCCTGTGCTCAAATCAGATTTGAAAATCCACTGAGCTAAACATCCATGTTTTCATAACATAGCTCCTTACACACAGGAGCACTCTCAGCATGGTGAAACTTGTCCATCCAAAGGATTCAACCAGATGTGTGAACTCTGGGGACCTCAGGGCTGTTACAGCCAGCAAGGATTAACAGGTAGAACTGCAGGGTTGCAGGCTAGAGAAGTTGATACCTTGTCTGGGAGGCCCTAAAGGAGCAGGGCAGTCACTGCTGACTGACCTGACCAATTGGCTCTGCCCCCAGCTTTTGCAGAACACTGAGGAACATAGCCAGTGTGCCAGGCACAAGGAAGGGCTCAAGCTGTTTCGTGAAGATGACCAGACACCCCTCTGTCTGAGATGTTCCCAAAGCCCAGAGCATGGGGCTCACAAGCTCTCTTCTGTAGAGGAGGCTGCTCACAACTGCAGGGAGAAGCTCCAGCACATTCAGAGTGACTTGGGCAAGCATCTGGAGGAAGCTGAGAAACTTCCTGATGAGGAGGAGACACCTGCTGTTGACTGGCATTGGATGATCTCGGGAAAATATAACAAACTTCACCACTTCCTCCTGTTGGAAGAAGCCATATGTCTTGAAAGGATAAAGGAAGAGGAGAAGGCAAGCCAGGACAGACTCTCCTAGCATGTGCAAAGCCTTCAGGACCTCATGCTAGAGTTGCAGGAAGCAGGCCACCAACCCAATGTGCATCTGCTACAGGAAGCCAAGGAGTTGCTAGGAAGGACTGAGTCAGTGTTGTCCCAAAGGGTCAAGGCTGTCACCCCAGAGCTGAGAGAATACCCCATTCCTGGCATGATGGAGATGCTCAACCGTTTCAGAGTGGACATCACACTGGATCCCACATCAGTCAGTCCCTGTGTGATTGTTTCTGAGGATCTGAAGAGTGTGAAGGCTGCAGAAGGCTGGCAGGTGGAAATCAAGCACCCTGAGGACCCTGCTTGGCATTATGTCTTTGCTGATCAGGCCTTCAGCTCAGGCAGACAGTACTGGGAGGTGGATGTGACTCAACTCCCTCAGTGGATACTGGGCATCTCTACCCCTTATCTGAGCAGAGAAATGTGTAGGAATATGGACTCATGTGCCTCTCTGTTCCTGCTTCAATGTATCAAGAAGGAAGAGGATTACTATTTCCAAACCTATCCTGGATCACTGAACCATCAAGTGAAAGACCCTGTGCCCAGGGTTGGGGTATACCTGGAATATTCTTCTGGCACTCTTGACTTTTACAATACCATCCAGAGCTCCCTCATCTAGAAGTTCAACCCCATTCTCTTCCCAAAGCCTGTCACACCCATGTTTTTTCCTGGCCCCCCACTTCCAGGAACAAGGGCTGCTCCCATGACTCTCTGTCCAGTGGACTCTCATCTTTGTGCTTGATGCCATTCCTCTCTGAGAGCATTTCTGCAGCAAGGAATGCTCCACCCACCACCAGGCTCCCTGGCTGGGGTCCTTCAATGTCCAGCCTTCACCAGCCAGCCTACTTCATGATGGAGATGTTCCCTGCTAACCAACTGGAGACTTTTCTTCCACACTGTAAGCTGATTTGATCTTTTTCCTGTCCTAGTACCTTGGAATTTCTGTAAACTCTACTTTGTACTCTATTTGATATGAAGTGAAATAAATTTTTTCTTTCACTTTGCTTATTCATATTTTTATTGTTTTTTCATTTCATTTCAGTCCTGTCCAACACTTTATGACCTTGCTTGGGTTTTTTGGTTTTGTTTTTGTTTTTTTCTTTTTCAAAGATGATGGAGTGGTTTGCCATTTCCTTCTCCACCTTAATTCATGGAAGAGGAAACTGAGGCAAACAGGGTTCAAAGACTTGCCCAGGGTTACAGAGCTACTAAGTATCTGAGTTTAGATTTGAAGTAAAAAACAAAAGAAGACTTCCTGACTCCAGGCTTGGTATTTTATCCATTTCCCCTATCTAGCTGCCCCTTTACTCACATCAGAATAAAACTAATTACAAAAATAACAAAATTAGTTGGCAAGTATTCCCAATGCCCTGTGATCAACTTCTTCTACTCCCTCAGAATATTCCTATCCCAAATTGGGAATCCCTGATGTATATAAGGGCTGGTTATATATGGCTAATAGATATGGGTGTGGGAATGGCTATTTAAGGGCACTTAACTATATTCCAGACACAGTGAGAATCTGAGTAGAAAGTTATAGCACAAATTTCAAAAAGAAATACTCTTTCATCACAGTTAATTTGGTTTAAGTTTCTATCCTCACTTTTCACTCATCTCTATGATGGGTTTCTGTTGTTGTATTTTAATTCTTTCTCCTAAAGGACCATGACATCAGGGAGATGATGACATGACTTGCAATTGACTTTGATTTGAGTGAGGGAAGGCTTTGCAAGGTCAACAGCCTCACTTTCTCCTCCAGAACCATCCTGGCCCAGTGGCCAGATATTCATCAAGATGACTGGACGTGGCCCAGGATGCAATGGGATTCCCTGGCCCTTTTAAGCTAAGGACTTCCCAGGTTCTCACTTTGAGTGAGGTACATCCCAGTCAGTGAATAGCCCTCTTTAGGAAGTGATTCAATGGATGCCCCCTTTAAGCAAATAAAAGTAATAATAATAATAATAATAATCCAACTGGGAAAGGAAGACCTTCAGGGTTGCTGGCCTAAAGAGAATCAATTACTATTTATATTCACTCTGAGCAAGTATGCACAGAAAAAATCTGTGTCTGGGGTGACTAAGTTGAAAGAAACAGAGAAGTCACAAAATTTCAGGGGAAAGAAATGCACATTGTATTTTTATGTCAATAGCTAATTATAATGACTACTTGCATTGGTGATGAAGATTTTGCCTTTTCCTCTTTCTGCCATTCTCCTTGGTTAAGAATATATCTAAAGGGTATTGAGTTAGAGGCCAGATGTATGATGAAGACATGGGGCAAGTCTGAAGCTGCTCTTGACACAGGAGCTGTATGAGTGCCCCTAGCTAATTTCCCCAATTCTTCCTCAACTACCTCGAAGTTAATACTTCCATGGCAGATGTGACGTGATCCTGGCAAGTCAACATAATCACAGTGCCCAGTAAGTATCAGGCCTAGGAGTTACTGTCATTGGAACATGGTTTGCTGAGCTGTGAAGTGCGGGGACTGAATGAGATGGCCCCTGAGATCCCTTATAGCTAAGTGTAGTCAGGGTACTCTTCCAGAGGAAGAGATAATTGAAGGGGTTGGCCAAGAATCTGGATCTTCATCCCAAATATCACTTCCTGGTGTCTGGCCAGCCCAGGTCCTACTGGCCTTCTGAGTAAGTGCTTCCTGAGACCCATCGACAAATGAAAGGCCTAGAAGGTATCAGTCATCTTCTTTAAAGTAAAATACACAGAAATACACACACACACACACACACACACACACACACACACACACAAAGAAACCAATCATATGGATACTCAAAAATCTGGTTGCACCTCACTGACTTCAAGGAAAAGAGGGAAAATTCCATATTACCCTCAGTCAATGGACAATTTGATGACCTTTTGTAAACTCCAGAACACTTTCTTGTCAGGTCATTTATGCAAGAGGATTTGGAGTAGGAAAGGACTTTGGAGAAACTATGTGCTTTTACTATGCCTTTATTTTACTTATGGTAAAACAGAGTGCCAGAGATGAACAAGTAAGAACTGACAAGGCCCAGACACCCTAAGGAAACTGAAGACACAACACAAAGAACTTCACTAAGGCCATGTTTTACCTTCTGATTGATGGGAAAAAGGCAACAAATTTGTCTTCAAGTATTTTCTTCGAAGTCTGTGCTCATAAAAGCATTAACAGTGGCAAAGACAAAAATCACTGAAAATTCAAATATATGTTACACAATATTTTTTGTACAAAAATACAAATTAAATAGAAATACAAAACAATCATGATGAGTTTATGTAAATCTGTTTTATGTGATATTTTTATATATAAAAATATTTTTCAGATCTGTTATTCGTGAAAAGATTAATGCCATATTGAATCACTGTATTGGCCAAAGGTCCTGCAAAGCTTACTTCAGCATTAAATCTTTTACAGAGTAAGGTACCATTTCCTAAATTGAGACCTTCTAAAGACTGGCTAAAAATAAAATGAAAAAAAAATCAGGGCTGTATGGCCATAAACCAACAAATAATTTGGCTGTAATGTATCATAAAACACATACCACACACACACACACACACACACACACACACACACAGATCTGTACACAAGAGTACAAACAGAAAACAAGGCTTAATGAAGTGCCCTTTCCAGTTCACTATCAACTAGGCGTTTTTCCTTACTCCATCAAATGAATAGCTTCTTGTCACCTTTCCATTCTTGAAAAACATCATGAAGAAGATGATGACCACATTCTTCAAGATCACCTTTTCCTTCCTTAAGGGCAAGAAAAATTTGCACGGGGTGTCTTATGTACAGATAGCCAGCCTTTTCTTCACCTTTGGTTGAGATCAGAAACTGGGTTCTTAAAGACATTAATTTCAAGGTCATTGGTAACCACATAACTGCATTTCAAGGAACCACTGAAAAGACTTCTTTTTCACTTTTGTGTCAATTCTCCTCCAGAACCTTAGGAAATATTTTCAACATTCCATTTTTTTTTCTTCATACCTTCAACAACCTCTTGTAAGGTATTGACATCAACTCCATCTCCCTGAATGACTGAGATAAGGTGGCAACAATTTATGGCCTTTTGAGTTTTCAGTAACTGGAAACTTGTTACTTAGAATGTCCAAAACCTTTAATACAGTGTCAAGAGGATTGCAAGAATCTAGTTGAATGATCAGTGGTGCTTCTAGACTCCTTGATATAATTAAATGACTTATCTCCACCCCCACCCCCCATTTCTCACATGTATTACAAATATCATAGCTATCACTGGCCACGGTCATTGATGAAAGGTGTTCTGATGAACAATGATGAAAACTCTATGTTCAGAAGCATCTTTTTCATGATCTTTGCTCCAGGCTATTATGCGACTGTGGTCTGCAGCTGGAACAGAATATTCAGGCAGAGATAATACTTTTTAATTCCATAATATTTTTTAATTAAAGCATTCCTGCTACTGTATCACTTCCCTTGAAGTTCTTCAAATGAGCAAATGCTCCTATACCAGTCTTCTCTTTTTGAAGAGACTCCTCTGTAGCCAAAATCATGCAATTTGTACTGCAAGCCATCTAGGTTACCAGATGTTTCCATCAAATGCTTTGCCAAAATTTTCTTCTGGAGTTTGTAGTCACTGTGACTGGATTAAAACTTCTTCTGTCCTGGTATCCAAACTGTAAGCCAGCAACACTCTGGATCTGTTGTTTTCCACTGTGAAGATAATATTTCCTCTGAGAATGACTGAAGCCCCAGGAACTGCTTTCAGAGCTACAAGAAGATGGCCATCATGTATCTTTTTTAACAGTTAATTTTTATCCAAGAATTTATTCACAAGCAACAGGTTTAATAACTTATTTTTTTCTTTTTTATTAATTTAATTACACTTTTCAACAATCACTTCCATACAGTTCCATACACACAAAGACTGTGTGCAATCTGTTATAGGCTCTACATATACATTCCTATGGAACATATTTTCACATTAGTAATGTTGTAAGGAAGACATAGAATTAACAGGAGAAACCAAAAGAAAGAGGAAACAAAACAAAAGAGAAGAAAAAAACACAGCAAACGATATGCTTCAATCTGCATTCAAACTGCATAGTTCTTTCTCTGGATGTGGACAGCATTTTCCCTCATGAAATTTTGGGAGATATCTTCACCTGTCAGATTTATGGAAAACAGAAGAATTTATGACAAAACAGGAGATAGAAAACATTATGAAATGCAACATGGATAATTTTGATTTTATCAAATTGAAAAGTTTTTGCACAAACAAAGCCAATGCAACCAAGATTAAGGAAGGAAGCAGAAAACTGGGAAAGAATTTTTACAATCTGTATCTCTGATAAGGGCCTCATTTATAAAATATGTAAAAACTAAGTCAGATTTATTAGAATAAAAGTCATTCCCCAAGTGATAAATGATCAAAGGATATGAGCATGCCTTATCAAAAGAAGAAATTCAAACTATCTCTAGTATATGAAAAAAAGCTCTAAATCACTATTGATTAGAGAAATTCAAATCAAGACAACTCCGAGCCTCACACCTATCAGATTGGCCAACATGACAAAACAGGAATATGATAAATGCTGGAATAAAAGCCCCCGTGCTTGGATATTCTGTTCCAGCTGCAGAACACAGTACCATAAAAGCCTGGGCCAAAGATCATGAAAAGGATACCTTTGAACATACAGTAACACAGTTTTCATCAGTGCCTGTGTCTGTGGTCAGTGAGAGCTATGACCTCTTTAATGCATGTGAGAAAATCTGGGGGGAAGATTTAAGGCATTAAATTGTATCAGGGAGTGGAGAAGCACCACTAAGCATTCCACCAGATTCAGGAAACCTTCTTGACACTGTATTAATGGTTTTGGATATAGTAGGAAGAGTTTCCAGTTACTGAAAACTAAAAGGCTATAAATTGTTGCCACCTTATCTCAGAGTTATTCAGGGTGATGGAATTGGTAGCAACACCTTACAAAAGATTGTTGAGGGCCTGAAAACAAAAATGGAGCATTGAAAATATTTCCCTTGGTTCTGGTGGAGCTCTGTGACAGAAGTTAACAAGAGATCTTTTGAATTGTTCCTTCAAATTCAGTTATGTAGTTACCAATGGCCTTGGAATCAATGTCTTTAAGGACCCAGTTGCTGATCCCAACAAAAAGGGCAGGCTAGCACTACATAGACCACTTAGTGGAAATTATCTTACCCTCGAGGAAGGAAAAGCAGATCTTGAAGAATGTAGTCATGATCTTCTCCATACTGTCTTCAAGAACATTAAGGTGACAAGAAGCTATTCATTTGATGAAATGAGGAAAAATGTCCAGTTGACCAGTGAACTGGAAAGGGCACCTCATTAAGTTTTGTTCAGTCACTGTGTCTGCACTTTTCTGAATATTATACAGATGGGGAGGGGGAGAAGAGAGGAGGATATGTATTATATGATACATTACAGCCAAATTCTTCATTGGTTTATGTCAGTCTTCAGAACATCCCAAATTAGGAAATGACACTTAACTGTGTAAAAGATTTAATGCTAAAGTAAACTTGGTAGGGCCCTTTGCCAATTAATACTGATTCAATCCAGTACTGATCATTTCACAAACACCAAAGAACTGACAAAGTTTTTACATAAAATTATGATTGCTTTATAGTTAACTTGTGTTTTTGTACACACAATATTATCTAAAATATATTTCCAACTATTCATGATTTTTAAGGGCACAGACTTTCAAGAAAATACTTGAAGATAAATGTCATTGTCTTTTGTACATTAATCAGCAAATAAAACATTGCCTTAACAAAGTTGTTGGTGTTATTGCACCATTTGAAACTTAAAAATATAACCATGTATACTTTTCTGAATGATCCTAGCACCTTGTCACCTGCATCAGCTGAGACAGTTCTGCGTGAGGAGAAGACGCTTGCAGATGCCCCAGCAGGTTTTGATTAACTTCTGAAGTGATGATCCACTCCAAGGAACTGTGCCCATACAAATTCTGGGATAGCAGGACACTAGACCTCATATCTACAGTCCACACCACCCAGCCTAGTCCTGTTGGCCCTCCATCACAGTGAGCATCAGCTCAAGGTCTCCTGCACCCTCTGCTCTACCCTCTCCTGCAGTTCAGGCCCCTTAACTTTGATCAAGGCCAAACTACCAAAAACAGTCTTGAAGTTCTAGGCACCAGAACTGAAATCCTGTGATTAACTGCATTTCAAGAAGCAGCTCAGCTAGGAGGACATCTCATTTCTCACCTGGTCACACTACTCTGAGACAGCTGCCTTTTCCTATTTTTATCCCCAAGCTTAGTACAGTGCCTAATGGATAGTTGGGGCTTGATGTTTACTGGCTATTAATGTATTAAGAGCAGTAGTGCCATCCTTCCTACTCCAAATCCTCTTGCATAAATGACCTGACAAGAAAGTGTTCTGGAGTTTACAAAACGTCATCAAATTGGCCATTATCTGAGGGTAATGTGGAATTTTTCCTCTTTTCCTTGAAGGCAGTGAGCTAGTGCCAGACCTTAAAGCTCCTATATCAACAGCACCTTCAGACCTGCACCATCTCTTCTGCTTCCCACTTCTGGCCTCTGACTGAGCACCCTTTAGATATATTCCTGCCCAACCACTGAGTGAAAAGGTTATGCCAAGCGTTTGGGTTGGTACTCTTATCTTTTACAATGTTCTCCAGAGCTCCCTCATTCCTAGATTCTAGCCTATTCTCTTCAGAACCCATCATACTCATCTTTTCTCCTGCCCACCCACTTCCAGGAACAAAGGCTGGTCCCATGACTCTCTGTTCAAGGGACCCTCACCTTTCTGCTTGCTGCTATTCCTGTCTGAGCATTTCTCCAGGGAGGAATTCTCAACCCACCACCAGGCTCCCTGGCTGTGGGCCTTCAATTTCCAGCCTTTTCTGCAAAAGGATGAACATCACCTACTTCATGATGGAGAGGTTCCCTAGCTCACCAACTGGAGACTTCTTCCACAGTGTAAGCTAAGTTAAACTTTTTCCAGTCCTAACCCCGTGGAATTTCTATAAACCCAACTTGGAGCTCTATTTGATATAAAATGAAATCAATTTTATCTTTCACTGTCCTTTCACATATTTTTTTTCATTTAATTTCATTTCAGTCCTGTCCAACACTGTGACCTCATTTGGATGCTTTTTTTTTCTTGGCAAAGATGGAGGGCTATATCCCAAAGAGATCATACAAATGAGAAAAGGACCCACATGTACAAAAATATTCATAGTAGTGGTGGCAAAGAATTTGAAATTGAGAGGATGCCCATCAATTGGAGAATGGCTCAGCATGTTGTGGTATATGAATGTAATGGAATACTATTGTGCTATAAGAAATGATGAATAGGCTGACTTCAGAAAAACCTGGAAAGACTTGTATGGTCTCATGCTGAGTGAAGTGAGCAGAACCAAGAGAACATTTTATACAATAACAGCCACGACGTACGATGACTAATATTGATAAACTTAACCCTTCCTAGCAATGCAAGTATCTAAAACATCTCTAGAGGCCTCGTGATGGAAAATGCTATCCACATCCAAAGAAAGAACTATGGAAGCTGAATAGCTATGTTTTTTTCTCTTCTGTTGAGTTTTGTTTCCTCTTTCTGATGGTTCTTCCTATTGGTTTTATTTTGCTTATATCACTAATATGAAAATATGTTTAATAGGAATGTAAATCTATAGCCTATATGAAATTGTATACCACATCGGGGAGGGTGGAGGAGAAAAATTTTAAACTCAAAAGCATATAGAAGCTATTGTTGATAAATCAGAATAAATTAATAAAAATAAAATAAATAAATCCCAGCTGGCAAAAAAAAAAACAAAGACGGAGTGTGGTTTGCCATTT
Organism: Phascolarctos cinereus; assembly: GCF_003287225.1. Classification (NCBI taxonomy): domain Eukaryota; kingdom Metazoa; phylum Chordata; class Mammalia; order Diprotodontia; family Phascolarctidae; genus Phascolarctos; species Phascolarctos cinereus. Next base: position 45,870,864 of record NW_027555514.1, read on the forward strand.
CCTTCTCCACCCAATTTTATGGATGAGGAAACTGAGGCAAACAGGATTCAAAGACTTGTCCAGGGTTACAGAGCTAGTAATTATCTGAGGCCAGATTTGAAGTAAAAAAAAAAGAGACTTCCTGACACCAGGCCAGGTATTTTATTCATCCCTCCCCCACCCTCGCCCCCATCTAGCTACCCCTTATACATATCAGAAATAAAATTTCAAAGGGATCATAAAATTAGTTGGCAAGTATTCCCAATACCCTCTGATCAACTTCTTCTACTCCCTCAGAATATTCATATTGCAGATGCACATATGGGCTGTGTATATATGGTTAATATATATGGGTATTAGAGTGGCTTATTTAAGGGTAGTTAACTAATTGTCTCTTCCAGACACAGTGAGAATCTGAATAGAATGTTCTACTACAAATTTCAGGATGAAATACTGTTTTTCATCACCAGTAATTTGGTTTGAGGTCCTATTCTCCCTGTTCATTCATCTCTGTGATGAGTCTCTAGCCTTGGAAGGAAGACACAGTATGACTACGACATCACTCCTGCTACAGTGCTCCTTCCTCCCTTCTCCTTTGGGTCCCAGCACGAGGGCAGTGGGCAAGAACTTCTAAATGGAGGCACACAAACCAGCCCCATTTTCTGTGACCAGGCTCTCTGGCAGGGACTCCTTGGAAACATGGAATTGCCTGATGAAGATCAGCTTCTGCTGCTGCTGCTACTGCTGCCTAGGAGGATGAAGAGAACACCTGAGAATTATTAGCTACTTCGAGGCCAAGAGAGAGAGTAGAGTAGGAAGGACAAAATTTCCCGGTTTTGCATTCTGTTTGTACCTCTGAGTCCTTCTAAACTCTGTTAGGAATAGAAATATCTCACCAAATCAGGGCCAGTGAATACAGGCTCTCTAGATTCCTTTGATCTAAGCTAAGCATTTTGCCTTTAGTTTCTGGGGGAAGAGGGAAGTTGGAGGACTAGTTCAGGGTCACAGAGGCAGTAACTTGATCCCTCCTCTTCAAGATTCCAGGTCCAACACTAAACTTTATGCAATATTACCTCTCCTTACAGATGCAGGGGACAGGAGCTTGGCCTCAGTCAGGAAGACCTAGGTTCTAATCCTTTCCTGGGCCACATGTGGGTATGTTACCTTAGGAAAAATCACTTCATATTTCACTATTCACATATTTCACAAATTCACATATTTTGGCAGCCCTAAGGGTAGATGGGGTGAATAGGAAGCCCCTTCCCTGGGGTTCCTTTGGATATTCCTAAATTTTGTAAGCTTCCCAAAGAGCTTATTTGGGTTATGGAGTTCCTAATGAAGGAACTTGGCTCACTGAGAATTTGCAAATATATAGAAATGATCTCTAGTGATAGGCTTTTGAACAAGGAGAAATTTAGATTTGAGACCAAGTCCTGCTAAATCTTTGATTAGTGAAACTTGCCATCTGAAGTAAAAGCTCATGGGGCCGTAATGAATTGTGTTTTCAGCTGTCTGATGGATCATAAAAATCCATCCATAATCAATAGTGAATAATCCAATAGTTAATAATCTTGCCGCCTCAGAGGCCCCAGCATTGGTCTTCACAACTTTGTGAAGCAGATACTATTTTTATCCCCATTTTGCAAACAAGGAAACTGAGGCAAACAGAGGTTAAGTGACTTCCCCAGGGTCACACATCTACTAAGTGTTGGAGGCTGGATTTGAATTCGTGTCTATTTGACTCCAGGCCTGATGCTCTATCTACTGTGCTACCCAGCTGCCCTGATATAAGTGATCAGTTGCCTGACCAGAAGGGAGATGTTAGAGGAATCTCCTAGTCAAACTATAGTCATGAAGTTATAAAGTGGTCTTTTAATTATTTCTCCATTTAGCAAGCCATCAACAGGCCTGGGGGATGCAAAAAGTTCTTGAGTCTTTGTCAGTATCCATAACCCAATCTCAACTGTCAACCCAAGACACAAACTAGAATGAAGATGTCCTAGTGGACAAAGCTAAACAGAAGGAGAATATGACAACTCCTAGCATATTCAAAACATCTAGGGAGCACTGGAGTTATCAAGTGAAAGAAGAAAAAAAAGCCACTTTTGTAAAAAGATAGACATCTGTCCTAATCTAGTTGAAAGTGATTTGAACTTGCTTTGGAAAAAAAGATTAAAAAAAACCAAGCCAATGTCAAATGCATACTTTCTGTACTTTGTACCACTGGGAAATACTCACAGTATTACACATCTTTAGGAATTAATGCAAAGATTCTCCTAATACACATTTTATTGTGATTCTAGCAACACTGATCTTAGGATCTTTTAGATAGATCTTGTAAAATGTAGGAACAGCACAGGTCTAAAGCAAATGCAGGAATATTCCTTTTTTTTTAAAAAAATGGATTTGGTGAGGTCCTTCTCAACAGGGGGAAGCAGCCTTGGCTGCAGTGAGCCTAAGTGTCATCATGCTCACTGGAACACTTTGGGCCAGGAGTGAAGTGAGAAGGTAACTGATAATGGACCAAAGAGGTATAGAGCAAAAAACTTCTCTTGCTCATATTCCAAAGCCAATGCATTACATGGAACTCCATAACCTACAAAAATCCTCGTAGAAGCACCTAGGATCCAACCATCTCATCTTAGTACAGCTTAAGACTGAACAAACATTCAAAGGCATTGATACAACCATTTTTATTTAGTTAATCTGATCAAACACTGGACTTTCTCAATAATTAGGAGCAAGTAATCTGCAATAGTTCCTGGTCTACCTTAAGTTGCCATGATGGCAAGAATTTGAAAGTAGAGAGTTTGTTGATAGGGCTTGGATCAACAAACTATGTGAAACTTTGCCTCTAGGAATTATCCCTAGCATAATTGACTTTCTTGGGCAGCAGCCAGGATTGCTTGAAGAGGAAAGACTAGCTTTACTTGCAGGAAAATATAGCAGGTGGTATACCAGGCCCATTGCAGGCTGGATTCTCACTGTGTTTCACAGCCAGACTTCATGTTAGGTTAAGAGGCAAAGCAATAAGACAGAAGAGATAGAGCCACATTGCTTTATTGTAGCCTCAGTAGGGAAAGGGGTGCCTAGAGTGTTAGTGAAGGCATTTGGCATGTCATCTCAGAGACTCAACCTGTTTTCAGACCAATGCTTCATGTTTCTAAGAGCAATCCTCAGGATGGAATTAAGACTTTTCTTGATCCCCTTGCCATCAACATGCCCTTATTTATAGCATAGTCTCATGTGGATCACCAGAACCCTGAACATTCAGGAATGCAGATTACCTAGAACTGAACTGCAAGGTTTGTGGCAAAGTGAAAACAAATGTATCCCTTTGAGACCCCAGATTCTGGGAGGATGTGTGCCAGTGGTCATTTCATGAGATTCTGAAAGCAAGAGAAGTCACCACTGCCTTCAGATGAGGGCCAACTGTGACAATAACATTCGACTAAAAGACCTGGGAGAAGAGTAAAGGAGGAAATTAAAAGTGGGGGTCTGTGACAGAGCTTGACTAGACATTACCCAGAGCCAACACTGCTTAAGTCCATCTGAAGGAGACAAGGCTCACAAAACTTAAGGTTTTTCTTAATGGAAAAGAACTGGCATTTAAGTAGCATACTGTTGGCACAGCTCACTCATCTGACCAAGCTCACTTTTTATTTCCTACTTTAGCATAACATTGCCTTTTCCCTTTTCCAGCTAAGCTTACCAATTTTTCAGTACCACCTTCTTATTCTCCATCATAAAAGTGAGCAGCTCAAACTTACACCCTTATTTGCCCTGATCTTTACCCCAATTTAAACACCTCCCCAACTGATCTGAGTGCTACTGAAGCAGCCAACCTTACAACTTCAAGACTGGACATCCTTTGTCAACACCCCTAGAACTCTAAGACTGGATATTTTTCTCCATAGCTCCCAGTAACTGAATTGCAATAAGTAGCAGCAGCTCTAGACTCCTCCCTTCTGTTTCTACGTTAACTTATTCTCCTAAGAGTAGCATCAGTGTAAACTAGTTTGGAAGAGCCATTTGAGAATATCATTTAGGCAACACCAAGGAAGACTGTGAGGTTGCAGAAAAGATCTAGCTGCAAAAGGTATATTTAGGACCCACACATACCTCCCAAGTATGACTTCCTGGCAGACAAGATCATATACCCCGCTCATCCTCTTGAGCTATTGGGGCCACTTCATATCCAAAGTTACTTAGCTGATTATTCTGAACCAGGTTCTATGAACTTCCAATGACAGGATGAAGGACTACTTATCACACATCAAACCGAAACTCATAATAATGGACCATTTGGGACCTACTCTATAAGCTCAGTGGCTCTCTTCTAGTCCTTGAGTTCCAAGGATACAGAGCTTTTAGGGAGGTCACTTATTCAAAGGCCTTCATTATACAGAGAAGGTAGACAGGTTCCAGAAATGAAAAAGTAAAACCAGATATAGCATAGTCTGAGGAGCCTAAGGGCAGAAAAAGAAAGAGTAGAGTACAAAAAGCCTGGATAAATTGCTAAATTCTCGTTGAATGGAGTATATTGACTATCTGGGAACTATCTTCAATTCTTGGGCAAAATGACTTCATTGTTGACAAAGCAGTCATTCTAACCAAGGTTACATAGTTCAGAGGAGTGAAGTTGGTGCCCAACATTCACCATACATGAAGATCCCTCCTAACATACAAGACTGGGAGGTAATGGAGGATCAATTAGCTAGTTGAGAAATCACAGGATAAGAGTTTTGAAATAGAGCCACAGAAAGCATTGCCTAAAGACTATGAAATATAATTAGATATCATCATCCCCACTTTTTTTTTAAAGGCATGGGGAAATAACATCTCTGCTTTAAAGACCCCAGACTGCTGAACTGGCATTTTATTTGTTCACTGCAATGCTGAGACTTTGGAAGATGCAGCAACTACACCAAAACTTCGAGCTCAGAAGTTGCTCGAGAAAGGAAATCCCAGTAGGTAATCAAGGCTCCTTTCACAGGGAACACTGATACCCTCTAAGGTACTGGTTAATCATAGGCAACTAGAATGATTACCAGATATCCTGGGAACTCTTGGTAATGGGCTGCACACTTGCTAAATTATAGCTTCAGTGTATGAAACACAATGGAGGCTTAAAACAAAATGGGGCTAGGTTACCCTAATTTAACATTCCAACTATATATAGTAAGGTACTAAAACTTATTCTTACTATGCCCATCTACCCAGATGGGATTATGTGGGCATCATGAACTTGCCATTACTTTTTCAATAGTATTCTGGAGGACAAGAGAAAAAAAAAGGTGGGGGTAGTTTCTCCCAGTTTTCCTAGGAAGACCTTATGCTTACTATAGGATTTTAGAGCACAGGTAAAGCCTGAAAACCAATAAGGTATGCATCCCACATACAACCCAGAGCTATCTGACAGCCATCCCTGGGGATTTATGACTTTTCTGCCTTCTCAAAAGAAATTTATTCAGTACAGAAGTGACAGCAACCTTGGGATCTTTCCTGGTCTGCCACTTACCATATATTAACACATGATGACCTGGTCCTGTCTGCAAATATGAGGGGGAAACCTCAATAGCCCAAAACTAAGTACAAAGGGGAATTTTCTGTTCATTTCAACTTTGATAAAACAAAACCCCAGGAGAAATCAAAAAGCAATACAAGATTGCAAGCACCAAAGGAGATGCAAGTTTAAAAAAAAAAAAAAAAAGGAAGGAAGCCAGAGTACTGGTAAGGCCTTTGAGAGAAAACAGCACTGATATCAGCTCTGCAGGGCAAGAATCCTGCAGAGACTTCATGTTCCTAATGACATGCAAGGATCCAGTCCTAGAAAGGAGGCCAAATATGAAAAACTTATCAACTGTGATAGAATTTTACAAAAGCTACCATGGGGAACCTATCCTGTGGAAGGTGAAAACAAAGGAGTAGCTAGAGTTGACTTCATTCTTCTCAGATACTGTTCCCAGCATTTCTACTTCCCTTCCATTCCAAACAGCCCTTTATTTGTACCAATCTTTAATAATCCCATCATAAGGATATTAGAGGACTGAGTATATTCTCCTTGACTGTTTGTACCATATGAGCACAAATTGTTTAACTAAAATCATGTGGTTCTACTAGAGAGATAAAAAGGTCTGAGTTACTATAAACCTGTCATGGTCTGAATTTCCTATGTCTCAAGACCATAAGTCATAAACACCCATGAACTGATCATTAGGGGAATAAGTTTTGGAATTAGGGAAATTTTGCCATCCATGGAGCTCCATGTGAGCTTAGTATATAGATGTTATTCCCTTTCCCAAGAAAGGGCCTAGCAGCTGCCTTCATCTTAATAAATTAATGTCATTTTCCAATGAATGTTAAGGCAAGACCATAGATCCTATGGTGGCTTAGATAACAGCAGCTATCCTGGGAAGAAGTCTCCAGAGATATTGTCATCAAAAGAGGATATTAATCATTGCATGCCATTAGGAAGATTTCAGCTAAATGAGTTGCATCAGTCAATGTTTCTATGACTGAATTATCTAGGATGTATTTGACATGTTAAATTCTTCTTGAATGGAGTATATATTGACTGAGAAGCCTTGACTCTTTGTCAACAAAGAAGTCCTTTTGCCCAAGCAGTTATTCTGACCGAGGTTACATGTTTGGGGGAGGAGGGGGTGAATTTGATGCCCAACATTCAAACACAAAGATCCCTCCTAATTTACAAGACCAGGAAGGTAATGGAGGAGCAATTAGCTAGTTGAGAAATCACAGGATAAGAGTTTTCAAATAGAGCCACAGAAAGTATTGCCTAAAGACTACTAAGTATAATTAGATGTCATCCCCCACTCTTTTTAGTCATGGGAAAAGACATGGGGAAAAGACATCTCTACTTTAAATAGAATATTCTCAGCATAGCTTGGCTGCCTTATTCATCTTCTACTTCCAATGCTAGCACAGCATTGCCTCCTCTAATCCTTAATCTAGTAGTCATTAACATTAACCTTTCAACACACAAGAACAAAAATTTCCACGTTAGATGGTCCATTTTGCTCTCCATATCCTTGTCTCCTCATCATATTGAGGACAAATTTAGAACCTACTCCACTTCTCCTGCCCCCATTTTCAGTCTTTTTCAGACTTCCCTAGTTTTAATCTGAGCCTTGATTACAAGGCAATTTACCCTGAATCACAGGGCTTGGCCACTTTTTGCCATGCTTTTAGCAAAGCAATTTCAATATGGACCCACTGCTGAACATCAATGCATCCACCTTAATATGTTTAATAGCCACTTCAGTTAATTCATTGAAATTAAAATTCTCCATTAGCACCTCCTTGTTCATCCCATTTATTTAGCTTCATATTTCTTCCAACTGGAAAAAGGTTCACCAAAATCATTTCAAGTAAGTAGGCTGGGGGCATCATTCTGGCACTGCCCAAGGAGATTATGGCTGAAATAAAAGATCCTCTAGTTGGCAAAAGAAAACCCGAACCTGGACAGTCTGAGGCCAGGTACACCTTTCTCTGCCAGGGCTCCACAAGCCCCACAGACATGTGTTTGAAGGAGCCTGAAAGAGCATTGGCTCATCGTTGATTAGCTATTCAGGATCATGCTCAGCTGATTTCCATCAGTACAAGGGGCAACTTATTACTCACTTACCTAAATATTGCTATTTGCACTTTTTTTCCTGAAGTGCTCTTAAACAAGACAATACCAAGCTATTGTCAATGCCATATGATGATGTGATGGGAAAGATGTGGTGCCCAAAAAGAGTATCATAGAATTTTCAGTGAAAGAAGTTGGTCATGAGAGATATTAGTTACCGCTCTCTCTTTTTCAGGAAGACATGCAAAACCATAAAGAAATAATGATTCCTGCATACCTACTACAATATTGTTCTCCACTTCTGAACACAGATCCCTAATAAGAACAGGGCCATGAATGTCCACTTCTACCTTTTCACTGTGAGCACTTCAACATTCTTAAGGAAAGTTCTACTGAGCTATGAGCAGTCTTGCCTGCCAGAGTCAGCACCTGGAACTAGTCCCAAGTCCAGCCTTGCAAAGTCTATACAATGGGATGATAGCATGTTGTTGCCAAGTAGCTACTACCCTATGCTCCCAGGCCATGGCAGGGGGAGGGGGCTTAACTCAAAAATCTCCCTTTATCTCCAGCACGAGTTGGGGTGCGGAAAAGGCCCTCAAAGAGTTGAAAACTGATTTGCTTTTTCCATAATTTTTTTTATCTGAAACCTGATGCCTGGATTGCCCCATCTGACCAGATGATCCTCTAACAGAAGAGCCCCAATGGCAAAGGAAGACATTAACCTATTCCAAGGGAAGTCTAGCTTGAGATCCCTACTCTTAACACTTGGAGGCAGTTTAATAGGAAGTCTGGGAGCCCTGCTCCTGGTGCCATACAGTTTTCTTTGGGTGAGGGAAGAGAATCTCCACAGTAATTAAAAACCTTGGCAGATTTGAGCCATAGAGAACAGGGTCCTGGACTTGGACTCAAGAAGACCAGATTTCAGGTTTTGCCTCAGACAAGTCATTTATCCTAGAGGTGAAGGGAAGATCAGAGGTTATGGATGAGAAGAGTACCCATCTCCCAGGGTTGCTGAAGATCAAATGGGACAATAGATGTAAAGCACTTTGCAAAACAAAGGGCTATGTAAGTATCCCCTGCTAATGAATCCTGTAGTCTTCAGACTACAGGCAGCTGCCCCTAGAAACACTAAAAGTAAAAAAAATTGACAAACTAACCTGAACTTCCTTTGGGGAAGACAAGGTTGGCTAAGCTAAGATACTAGCCAGTTCTGCTAACTTCCCATGTTTTCATGACACCATGACTCATTCATTCCCAGGGGAAGGACAGGCCTCTTCCCAAATGGCATTCTGGTAGAAAGTCAGAGGTGGGCTTTAAAAAAAATGCTTAGAAGTTTAAAATGCTACTACAGAAGCACACATTTTCAAGAATGGAAAGTTCTTTCAAGCAGATATTCATTACCTCTGTAGCTTGGTTAGGGGGAGGAGTAGAAACAGGGTTCCAAACACAAGGAAATCCTGGGACCTGGACCTGTATAACACCTGTTTTTAAAACCTCTCCTAAGGCTGTAAGTACCATAATTTTAAAAGGCACGTGAAATATTGAGGTAATTCAAAGATATATTAGTTTGTTAGGTTGAAGAGACTTTTCTTACTATGAGTGTATATAAGTGAGAAACAATGGAGATGCTTTTATTAAATTGTTTTCATTTTTATCTTGTACAGAAAGGTAATTCTGAAGAGACTCTTGGTACCTTAAGTCATCTCTAAATGATGGTTAGAAATCTCTGGTTGCAATCTCTCAAATAAAATGTTAGGATAGTAATAGTAATTTAGAATATTTATGCTATTATTGCCATATTGTTATCATTAATACATCATATTGCTACTGACTTACTATGCAGTTAATCTTTGGAGATTAGATAATAGACTTACTTAAGGAGAAATTTTCTTCAGTTTAAATAACTAAAAAGATAAGGTGGGACTCTGAGCTAACTGATAAAGAAAGAGGCTTCAGTTTTATTAACAAGAGATCCAAATGTACTTGTGGATTACCTTAGAATTTGGAAGTATGCAACATCACCTTTCTCCTTACCTGCCCTCATGGTAGAAACATTAATGCCTTACCTTTGAAGTAGAGATGCCAATTTTAAAGTTAGATAACTAATTTACAGCATTTAAGTCCACAGATCTGGAATTCAGAGAAAAAATCAGGAATGATCCCAATTCACAAATAAGATAGGGTCACTCATACAAAAACCCAAGCAGCTAATCTTCACTTTCCAAATCAATACCAAGACAGTATAAACTCAATTACTTAAAAAAACTGAAAATCTTAATCTAAGCAACCCAGCTGCATCTTCTGCAATGGCAAGTCAGACATTAATGATGGGGGGATGGGATCTGGACCCCTAAAAGGAAAATTCCCTGAACTTTCTCACAAATTTCAAGAACCCAGTCCCTGCCATTCACCTGAGGCATCTGGCTCACCCCAGCCCACCTTGATTAATTTACTTGACACTCCTTAATCCCATCCAGTCCCCTTTTTCTGTTACCTCCTGACCACCCCAGGCTACTTGCCACTCCTTGATCCCATTCAGATCTTCCCACAATCTTTTTTTTGTCTATAAGTATTTGTCTCATCCCTATCAAATTCAGATATTTACTAGAAATCTTGGTTGCCCAGTTGGTGTATAATAAAATCTCACTACTCTGACTGAAAGAAGGCTTGAGTGGTCCAATTCTTTTGAGGTACACCTGTCCTTGCATTTTGAGGTTCCTAGCACCCCCAACCCACAACATTAACATAGAAGAGTATCAGCCTTTGCAACTTGGTTCATGATTTAAAAAGAGAACCAAGTCATAAATTCATTTAATTTCTTACATGTGAAGACATAGTGCAACCTGAAAAGTTTTTAGTAATGTTTCTATTGCTGTCCCCAGTAGAGGATCCTAAAGATTTTTACTGAGACATTTTCTACTTTCTACCACGAATTAGGAGGAATGGATGGCACTGTCTCAGTAGATCCACAAATAGGTTCACAATGGAAAGATCTTTTCCAAGTCAGATTCTCAACTACTGAGCTCACAAACAGCTGTATTACTACTTTAAGTCTTTAGCAGTTAAATGGCACTATTCTTACACTAAAAATCAGACTGAATCTTCTTCAAGATTTGCCATCAAACGCTTCTATTGTTCTTCAGAAGAAAGATGAAGACTCTATGACAGCACTGGAAATCCTGTGAAGATGAAAAATGCAAAGGCACAGACATAGAGAAAGAAAACCAAATTCATTGAATTCCAGAAATCCCAGGAGGAACATTTTTACCTGCATGGAAGAGTTTCATGGGGAACTTCTATTTTCCCTCTGAAAACTGTTCTTCACCTTTTATCAAAAGGAATAGTTACCAAAAACCTGAAGAGATGATACACTCTTTAGCAAATTGTCCTAGGGAAACCTGTGCAGAAGTGATCAATTCTTATCATCCAGGCTGTAGAGGGACCACATTAGGGATGTATGTTTTCTGGGACCTGAAGAATAAATTCTGATGTGCAGTGTTGAAAAGTAAAACACTTGCCTTTGAAGGTACTGGAACTCAGGTGATGACTTTACTCAGTTATTGCTGGGAGAACCAACAACAGCACTTGCCTGTGTTCCTGCTGGTAGATGATTGTGAAGAGCAAGACCCAAACCTGATTTGTACCATCACATGAACTCAGCCATTGAAGAGGCTTATATCCTGTAGGAGACACCTTTAGTTCTTCTAAACTTCAGGAGATGCCAGAGGCCAGAAAAGGGGCTTGATGCTGCAGGTTCCCCACCCCTGGATAGAGGATGGAAGCTCCAGTTGGCATTGGGAAGATCAGCTGGAGTCCCACGTGCACTGTGAAAGTTTGTGCATGGCCTCCTAGGCAGAAATGCTATTAAGTGTTATGTTCTCCCATGATGCTGAGAGTAAGTGGCACTAACCCTTAGCTCTGCCTCTATGTTTCAGACTCATTGTCAAGGGTATAAATATGAATTTGCCGGGATCTGAGCTCTCACCTGCTGGCCAAACTCAATTTAAGCATCACTCTAGAAGACCTAGAGGGCCACACATGGCCTTGAGGCCACAGGTTCCCCACCCCTTCGAGTTTACACCAATAGCTCTCAAACTCTCCCCCCACCTCACAGCACAATATAAAACCTCGGTCATGGGCTCCGGCTGAGGCTAGGCCTCGGAGAGCAAGCAGGCCCGCCCTCCTGCCCCCGTGTCCTGCCCGCCTCGCGGTGAGCCCCACTAGGCCTCTGTGTGTTCCCTGCCTCGATTAGGACGCTCCTTACAGCAAGGGCGACCCAGAGGCGAGGGGGGGGGCAGCGCCATGTCTCTAGTCGCCTACACCAGCAGTGAAGAGAGTGAGCCTGACGAAGCGGAGCACGAGGAGGAAGCGGAGCACGAGGAGGAAGCGGAGCACGAGGAGGAAGCGGAGCACGAGGAGGAAGCGGAGCACGAGGAGGAAGCGGAGCACGAGGAGGAAGCGGCCGCCTCAGCCCAGGCTGGACCCAGCCTGGGGGGCTTCTTTGCCTCCATCCCCCCGCCCACGGGTCCTGCCCTGCTGCCCCCGCCTCCCGCCAGAGACCCCCGGCTGCAACCCCTGCCCCCACTGCACTTAGGCCTGGGTGACTTTCCTCGGTCCCCGGGCCTCAGTCTGGCCGAGGCCCCGGGGGTGGGGGAGGGGCTGGAGCTGCCCCTGCCGCGGGCTGCAGGGCTCAACCTGCCCCCTCCGATCGGGGGTGCCGGGCCCCCTCTGGGGCTCCCCAAGCCAAAGATGAGGACTAGGGAGCCAGTGCGCATCGCAGCCCCCGAGCTGCACCAGGGAGATTCAGATTCAGAGGAAGATGAACCTACAAAGAAGAAAACTGTTCTTCAGGGATCTGGTTTATCAGCTTTGCTTCCCCAACCCAAAATCCTGACCACAAAAGAGGCTAGCCGATTGCTCCTGCCCTGTGCTTTCTCCCGAAAACCCACTGATGGCTCTTCTGACACCCAGCTCTCCAAACCAGTCCCCAAGACCAAATCTGCTTCTGCTTCCTCCTTTTCCCCTGTTATGGGTGCCACCACTACTACCCCATCACCCTCAGCCATCAAAGCAGCTGCCAAGAGTGCTGCCCTGCAGGTGACAAAGCAGATCACACAAGAGGAAGAGGAGAGTGATGAGGAAGTAGCCCCTGAGAACTTCTTCTCCCTTCCAGACAAGGCTGAGACTCCTGGAGCTGAGCCATACCTTTACCCTGTCCCTGCTGCTTCTGAAGAGTTCCCCCCAGGCACAGAGCCAGATCCCACCTTTCAGGACGATGCTGCCAATGCTCCCCTTGAATTCAAGATGGTGGCAGGCTCAAGTGGGGCTCCCTGGGTGCCTAAGCCTGGGCACAACTACAGCAGTCAACCCTACAACCAGTTCTCTACATATGGTGACACTAATGCCACTGGCATTTACTATCAGGATTATTACAGCAGTGGCTACTACCCCAAGTCTGATCCAGCCTTAGCTCCCCCCCAGGAGATTACCCCAGAAGCCTCTTTCATTGATGATGAAGCCTTCAAGAGGCTTCAGGGCAAGAGGAACAGAGGAAGGGAAGAGATTAACTTTGTGGAGATCAAAGGGGATGACCAGTTCAGTGGGGCCCACCAGTGGATGACCAAGTCCTTGACAGAAGAAAAAACCATGAAATCATTCAGCAAGAAGAAAGGTGAGCAGCCAACAGACCAGCAGAGGCGAAAACACCAAATCACATATTTGATTCACCAGGCTAAAGAGCGAGAGTTGGAGCTGAAGAATACCTGGTCAGAGAACAAGCTCAGCTGTCGGCAGACCCAAGCCAGATATGGATTCTAGGCTTCTGGAACTGACTTCCTCAAGGATCCCATCTTCCCCTTTATCTAGTACCAGGTGGCCTGGCCTTGCCCTTCCCAGCTAACACCTTTGGGAGCCCCAGCAGCTCCAAGTCCAGGACCTTTTTCCCTAGGGCCCCAGCCATCACCTCCTTGAGAAGGAACACATTGGATTTCATTTTCTTCATGAAACTTAGAAATGGAGCTTCCATATCTCTTGGGGCCAGCAGAGACTTCACAGTGACTCTTCCAGAAACCACTGTTGAATTCTAGATTGGGAACTTGGCTCTCAAACAGGTTGAAATGACTGGTTGAATTCTGTATTTTGTTTTTTTGTTTTTTGTTTTTGTTTTTTAAGTGAAACAAAGATGTCTGTTGAAATAAAACATCTATGCTGACAGAAAAAAACCCCCACAATATTCAGTATAGGGAATGATGACTCTGATAAGACTCCAAGAGCACTGGAGACTCATGGGCATAGTTACTCTTCAATAAGCTCAGTGGCTTTGACCAAGTTTTTTATTTTCCCAAATTCAAAATGCTTTGTTAGTGTGATATGCAAATTTTTATTTTATGAATACTAGGCTTACCATTTGAGAAGGTCTATTTCATTCTATTCCTCAAAATAGAACTTTGAATATAATTTGCCCAAAACCCTAATTTATAATGAAACAATAAAGGCTATTAATACCATCAGTACTTTGATCCAGAACTAGCTATGAAGTAGTATATGTCTATTGTGGAGATGTGTAAAATGGTATGAAAGGTTGGGAGTAGGCAAAATGCTTGTATGGTCTCACCAAAATAAGGTGGAAATATTGTCAAAAGAACATCTTCACTTTTTATCTAGTAATTCAAGTTGTTTCTTTCTGATGACCCAACATGAGTCTATGGATGCCAGCTATCTGATAGGGCTAAACAGCTAAGTAGTTGGGTATCTCATGAGTTGATGAGGGACAGAGAGAGATGTAACTCTCTCTCCCCCTTTCTTTCATTAAACCTGTAACTGAAACTCAGCATTTCCTTCAATAATTTAAAAATATTCTGAGAAGGGGCCCATAGACTTCACCAGCCTGATAAAGAAGGGCTCCATGACACCCAAAAAGAACGTTTGCAATGATTGAGGCTTTGCCTAGTATTTTGCTGAGTCAGCATGCCCTACAGGCTGCACTAAGTGCTCATTTCCAATAAGCATATTGTCCATGAGTGTTTGCAAAGCACTTTTACACATTTCATTTGATCTTCAAAGCAATTCTGTAAGGGAGGTGCTGTGATTATTCCAGTCTTACAGATGAAGACATGGAGAATGCAGCTTAAGTGATTTGCTCAGGATCACCCAGCTAATAAGTTGTCTGAAGCAAGATTAGACCCAACTCCAAGTGCACTACTGTATTCCCAGCACTCCTTTGCTGCTTATGCTCTAAGTTCACCCTACGAATGTCCTTCTTATACTGGACTGCAGGGTTGCTAGCTAGAGGAGTTGACACCTTGTCTGGGAGGCCCTAAAGGGGCAGGGCTACCTGCTGTAAAAGGAGACCATCCTGCCCCTCAGAAGCACTGCCTCCTTGCTTCTTGCAAGACCTGAAGTCTCTTCATCTCAGCTGCTCTAGAAAACAAGCAATTGCAGAGAGAAGAATGGCTGCTGCTAGGGAAATGCTGCAGGAATGGCTGAGGGAAATCACCTGTGGCATCTGTAGGAGCTACTTCTATGAACCAGTCACCATGGGTTGTGGGCACAGGTTTTGCAGAGCATGTCTCTCCTGGAGTTGGAGAGTTGCCACTCAAGCTTTCTCTTGTCCTGAATGCAGGCAGGTGTCCCAGGTCAGAGAATTCCCAGCAGTCAATGGGAGCCTAGCAGAGCTGACTGACCTGACCAATTGGCTCTGCCCCCAGCTTTTGCAGAACACTGAGGAACACAGCCAGTGTGCCAGGTGCAAGGAAGGGCTCAAGCTGTTTTGTGAAGATGACCAGACACCCCTCTGTCTGAGATGTTCCCAAAGCCCAGAGCATGGGGCTCACAAGCTCTCTTCTGTAGAGGAGGCTGCTCACAACTGCAGGGAGAAGCTCCAGCACATTCAGAGTGACTTGGGCAAGCATCTGGAGGAAGCTGAGAAACTTCCTGATGAGGAGGAGACACCTGCTGTTGACTGGCATTGGACGATCTCAGGAGAATATAACAAACTTCACCACTTCCTCCTGTTGGAAGAAGCCATATGTCTTGAAAGGATAAAGGAAGAGGAAAGGCAAGCCAGGACAGACTCTCCCAGCATATGCAAAGCCTTCAAGCCCTCACGGTAGGGCTGCAGGAAGCAGGCCACCAACCCAATGTGCATCTGCTACAGGAAGCCAAGGAGTTGCTAGGAAGGACTGAGTCAGTGTTGTCCCAAAGGGTCAAGGCTGTCACCCCAGAGCTGAGAGAATACCCCATTCCTGGCATGATGGAGATGCTCAACCGTTTCAGAGTGGACATCACACTGGATCCCACATCAGCCAGTCCCTGTGTGATTGTTTCTGAGGATCTGAAGAGTGTGAAGGCTGCAGAAGGCTGGCAGGTGGAAATCAAGCACCCTGAGGACCCTGCTTGGCATTATGTCTTTGCTGATCAGGCCTTCAGCTCAGGCAGACAGTACTGGGAGGTGGATGTGACTCAACTCCCTCAGTGGATACTGGGCATCTCTACTCCTCATCTGAAGAGAAAAAAAGGTAGGAACATGGACTCATGTGCCTCTCTGTTCCTGCTTCAATGTATCAAGAAGGGAGAGGATTACCATTTCCAAACCTATGCTGGATCACTGAACCATCAAGTGAAAGACACTGTGCCCAGGGTTGGGGTATAGCTGGAATATGCTTCTGGCACTCTTGTCTTTTACAATGCCATCCAGAGCTCCCTCTTCTAGAAGTTCTACCCCATTCTTTTCCCAGAGCCTGTCACACCTATCTTTTCTCCTGGCCCCCCACTTCCAGGAACAAGGGCTGCTCCCATGACTCTGTCTAATGGAGTCTCATCTTTGTGTTTGATGCCATTCCTCTCTGAGAGCATTTCTCCAGGGAGGAATTCTCCACCTACCACCAGGCTCCCTGGCTGGGGTCCTTCAATGTCCAGCCTTCACCAGCCAGCCTACTTCATGATGGAGAGGCTCCCTGCCAACCAACTGGAGACTTTTCTTCCATACTGTAAGCTGTTTTGATCTTTTTTCCTTTCCTAGTACGTTAGAATTTCTGTAAACTCTACTTTGCACTCTATTTGATATAAAATGAAATAAATTCTGTCTTTCACTTTGCTTATTCATATTTTTGTTATTTTTTCATTTCATTTCAGTCCTGTCCAGCACTTTGTGACCTTACTTGGGTTTTGTTTTTCTTTTTGTTTTTCTTTTTCAAAGATGATAGAGTGGTTTGCCATTTCCTTCTCCACCTTAATTTATGGAAGAGGAAACTGAGGCAAACAGGGTTCAAAGACTTGCCCAGGGTTGCAGAGCTACTAAGTATCTGAGTTTAGATTTGAAGTAAAAAACAAAAGAAGACTTACTGATTCCAGGCCTGGTATTTTATCCATTTTCCCCTATCTAGCTGCCCCCTTACACACATCAGAATAAAATTAATTACAAAAAGATAAGACACCCCTTTCCAGCTTCCTTTTGGGTGTTGTGTCTTCCTCATTAGATTGGAAATTCCTTGAGGGCAGGATGGTGGAGTAAAAAAGTAGCTGCTCTCACCCTCCCCTATCAACCTCTGAAAACCCAGAAAATATCACCCCGGGGGGGAAAAAAACCTGGAACGGTTGAACTAGAAGAAAGAGTGGAATAGCAGTGCAGTAGCCCAGCAAATGGGTCTTCCAGTACCTCAGCAAAAATAAAGCAAGCAGCACTACACAGGGCCCCAGGGGTATAAGCACCCTGCAGCATTCATCTTAAAGGAGTTAAAGAAAGCAACCTAGAGTCAGCCTTGCTGATTCCAACCCAACACCAGGTAAACTATCAGAACCCTACAGCCTCCAACTGTCAACCAGGAGGAGATCCTGAAGCCCAGGTGGTAGAGCAGGCAAACACCAACACCTTGACCTCCAAGTGCCTCAGTGAGGGTGGGAGAACCAGTGAAAACCAGCTCAGAAAACCATCAGGTGAATTGGCACTCTACAGCAAAAGAATCTCCCAGTGCATTAGCAGAAACAAGGGAGGCAGCATTACAAGGGGCCCCAGGCAGATAAAGATGCTGCAACACCCATTTCAAAGGAGCTGAAGAAAGCTAAAGGAAAGGAAAAGCAGGCAACCTAGAATTGCCTGAAAGTTCCAGCCTTCCTGATTCCAGCCCAATAAGGTAAGCTGCCAAAATCCTACAGCCTCCAATTGCCAATATAAGAGGCCCCAGCACACAAAGCCAGTGACCAAGACCTAGGCTCCCACCACAAGAAGCTTGGGTCAGTGTCCTCTGCTCTGCATCAGGAGAGCTCAATCTCTATAAAGGCCAGGGAATAAAGAAACCATGAGTAAAAAGAAACGTACCATAGATTCATATTATGACAAGAGTGGAGATCAAGACAAATTCTGAAGAGTACAACATTGTTAACAAACCCACATCTACAACATCAGAAGGGAATATGAACTGGTCTGAAGCCCAAAAAGCCTTCCTAGAAGAGCTCAAGAAGGATTTTAAAAATCTAATGAGAGAGGTAGAAGAGTCCTTAAAAAATACAATTGGTCAATTGGAAAAAAAAGTACACTGAAGAAAACAAGTCCCTAAAAAACACAATTGGCAAACAGGAAAAAAAAAGTACACTGAAGAAAAAAATCCCTTAAAAATACAATTGGCCAATTGAAGAAGGAAGTACAAAAACTAACAGAAGAAAACAATCTGTTAAAAACTAGAATTGGACAAATGGAAACCAATGACTCTATGAGAGAGCAAGGATCAAACCAAAAAAAAAAAAACAAATGAAAACATAAAATACCTTATTGGTAAAACAACTGACCTGGAAAATCCATCCAGGAGAGACAATTTAAAAATCATTGGACTACCTGAAAATCATGATGAAAAAGAGCCTGGACAGTATCTTTCAGGAAATCATAAAGGAAAACTGCCCTGAAGTCCTAGAACCAGAAGGTAAAATAACCATAGAAAGAATACACTGCTCACCACCTGAAAGAGATCCCAAATTGACAATGCCAAGGAATATAATAGCAAAATTCCAAAATTACCAGATGAAAGAGAAGGTGCTGCAAGCAGCCAGAAAGAAACAATTTAAATATCATGGAACCACAGTCAGGATTACACAGGACCTTGCAGCTTCTACATTAAAAGACCACAGGGCATGGAACATGATATTCCATAAGGCAAAGGAGCTTGGATTGCAGCCAAGGATCAACTAACCTGCAAAAATGAGCATGATTTTTCAAGGGAGGAGATGGATATTCAACGAAATAGGGGACTTCCAAACCTTCCTCATAAAAAGACCAGAGCTCAACAAAAAATTTGATCTTCAAGTACAAGATTCAAGAAAGACATAAAAAGGTAAATGGGACAGAAAGATACAAAATGTTGTTAATAAGGGTGGACTGTTTACATCTCTACAAGGGAAGATGACACCTGCAACTCTTGAGAACTGTATTGTTATTACACCATGTTAAAGGAGTATATGAAAAGGGGGTGGATATTAGTTGACTTTGAGTAATGATAAAAAAAATTTAATCAACTGGGTTAAATGGATCAAAGTAAGTAGATTAGTCTGATCTTAGAAAATGTATTGAGAAAGGAGGAGGCAGACAAGTGTAAATTACGTTACAGGAAAAGACACCAAATCCTATTACAGCAGAGGGAAAGAAGGGAGCATGGTGAGCATTGTTTGAACCTTAATCTCATCAGATTTGGCTCAAGAAGGAAATAACATAATCAGTTAGGTACAGAAATCAAATTTGCCCTATAGGCAGTAGAAGGGAAAAGGGGAAAGAAAAGGGAAGGGGGATAGAAGAGAGGAAAGAAGCAGTAAGAGCAAAGGGGAAGAAAAGGTAAAGGGATAATAGAAGGGAGGAGAGAGAGAAGGAGGCCTTGGTCAAAAGCAAAACACTAGTAGGGGGAGGGAAGGAGAAAGGAGAAAGAAAAGCATAGACGGGGGAAAAAAGGATGGAGAAAAGACACAGATAGTAATCATAACTGAAAATTGAATCGCTATCCTTTTATTTTCTTCTGTTGAATTTTTTTTGTTCTTTCTGATGATTCCTCCTATTGCTTTTAATTTTTATTACAACCTCACTAATGTGAAAATATGTTTAATAGGAATGTAAATGTATAGCCTATATCAGATTGTGTGCCTTCTTGGGGAGGGTGGTGGGGAGGAAGGGGGAGAAAAATTTTAAACTCAAAAGCATATGGAAGTGATTGTTGATAAATCAAAATAAATTTAAAAAAAAGAAAAAAGATAATAAAATTAGTTGGCAAGTATTCCCAATGCCCTGTGATCAATTCCTACTCCCTCAGAATATTCCTATCCCAAATTGGGAATGAATCCCTGATGTATATAAGGGCTGGTTATATATGGCTAATAAATATGGGTGTGGGAATGGCTATTTAAGGGCACTTAACTATGTTCCAGCCACAATGAGAATCTGAGTAGAAAGTTCTAGCACAAATTTCAGAAGAAATACTCTTTCATCACCATTAATTTGGTTTGAGGTTCTATCCTCACTTTTCACTCATCTCTATGATGGGTCTCTGTTGTGTTTGTTCTTCTTTCTCCATGAGGTCCATGACATCATGGAGATGATGGAATGACTTGCAATTGACTTTGATTTGAGCGAGGGAGGGCCTTGGCAGGTCACCAGGCTTACTTTCTCCTCCAGAACCATCTGGGTCCAGTGGCCACATGATCATCAGGATGACAAGAGATGGTCCAGGATGCAATTTTATTCCCTGGCCCTTTTAAGCTGAGGATTCCTCTGGTTCTCACTTTGAGTGAGGTACCTCCCATTCAGTGAATAGCCCTCTTTAAAAAGAGATTCAATGGATGCCCCCTTTAACAAAAAAAAAAATCAAACTAGGAAGGGAAGACCTTCAGGGTTGCTGGCCAAAAGAAAAACAATTATTTATATTCACTCTGAGCAAGTATGCACAGAAAAAATCTGTGTCTGGGGTGACAAAGTTGAAAGAAACAGAAAAATCACAAAATTTCAGGTGAAAGAAATGCACATTGTACCTTTTATATCAATAGTTAATTATAGTGACTACTTCCATTGTTGACAAAGATTCTGCGTTTTCCTCTTTCCACCATTCTCCTTGGTTAAGAATATATCTAAAGGGTATTGAGTTAGAGGCCAGATGTATGATGAAGACATGGGACAAGTCTGAAGCTGCTTCTGATACAGGAGCTGAATGACTGGCCCTAGCTAATTGCCCCAATTCTCCCTCAACTAGTGTGCAGCTGATATTTCCATGGCATATGTGATGTGATCCTGGCAAGTCAGCATAATCAGTGCCCAGCAATCAACCTCAGGTCTAGGAGTTGCTGTCACTGGAACATAGTTTCCTCAGCTGTGAAGTAAAGGGGACTGAATGAGATGGCCCCCAAGATCCCTTGTAGCTAAGTGAAGTCAGAGTCCTCTTTCAGAGGAAGAGATAATTGAAGGGATTGGCCAAGAATATGGATCTTCATCCCAAATCTTACTTCCTGGTGTCTGGCCAGCCCAGGTCCTACTGGCCTTCTGAGTGAGTGCTTCCTGAGACCCACCAACAAATATGAACAGTCTAGAAGGCATCAATCATCTTCTTTAAAGCAAAACACACAGACACACACACACACACACACACACACACACACACACACTCAAGTAGCTACTCAAAAATCTGGTTACACCTCACTGACTTCAAGGAAAAAAGGAAAAATTCCTTATTGCCCTCAGACAACAGCCAATTTGAAGACCTTTTGTAAACTCCAGAACACTTTCTTGTCAGATCCTTAATGCAAGAGGATTTGGAGTAGGAAAGGACTTTGGAGAAACTATGTGCTTTTACAATGCCTCCATTTTACTGATGGTGAAACCGAGTGCCAGAGATGAACAAGCAAGAACTGGCAAGGCCCAGACACCCTAAGGAAACTGAAGACACAACACAAAGAACTTCACTAAGGCCATGTTTTACCTTCTGATTGATGGACAAAAGGCAACAAATTTATCTTCAAGTATTTTCTTCAAAGTCTGAGCTCATAAGAGCATGAACAGTGGCAAAGTTAAAAATCAATGAAACTTCAAATATATCTTACACAATATTTTTAGTATAAAAATGCAAATTAAATAGAAGCACAAAACAATCATGATGAGTTTATGTAAATATGTTTCATGTGATATTTTTATATATAAAAATATTTTTCAGATCTGTTATTTGTGAAAAGATTAATGCCAGATTGAATCACTGTATTGGACAAAGGCTCTACAAAGCTTATTTCAGCATTAAGTCTTTTACAGAGTAAGGTGCCATTTCCTAATTTGAAATCTTCTAGAGACTGGCTAAAAATAAAATGAAAGAAATCGGGGCTGTATGGCCATGAACCAACAAATAATTTGGCCGTAATGTATCATAAAACAGAAACCCGCAGACACAGATCTGTACACACAGGTACAAACAGAAAACAAAACTCAGTGATGTGCCCTTTCTAGTTCACTATCAACTGGATGAGTTTCCTTAGTCCATCAATGAATAGCTTCTTATCACTTTCCCATTCTTAAACACCATAGAGAAGATGATGACCGTGTTTTTCAAGATCAGGAGATCTTTCTTGAGGGAAAGAAAAATTTGCACTGGGTGTCTCATGTAGTGATAGCCGGCCTTTTTCTTCACCTTTGAGATCAGCAACTGGGTTCTTAAAGACATTAATTCCAAGGCCATTGGTAACCATGTAATTGCATTTCCAGGAACCATTGAGAATATGTTTTTTTCACTACAGTGTCAATTCTCTACCACAACCTTAGGAAATATTTTCAATACTCCATTTTTTTTCCCATTTATGCCTTCAACAATTTCTTGTAAGGAAAACAGCAGCACAGATGAGAAGCCTTGGGAATCAGACTGCTTTCAGCCACCAGTCAATAGGATGGAATTACAGGAATCCATTGAATATGAAGACTTGGGGGGAGATAATAGTATAAAAACAATTGCGCTAAACCTGAAGAAGGCAGATAGATATTATTATGGCCCAACTCCAATTCAGTCCTCCAATATGCAACAAGTCAGGATATTATCAATTCTTTTCAGAGCAGTAAGCAAGAGATGGAAACTTACACACCCAAACTAACACAGGTTCTTTCAAGTGATACTACAAGTGGTGCCATCACAGCCCTAACCCCTAG
Source organism: Phascolarctos cinereus (assembly GCF_003287225.1). Lineage (NCBI taxonomy): Eukaryota > Metazoa > Chordata > Mammalia > Diprotodontia > Phascolarctidae > Phascolarctos > Phascolarctos cinereus. Next base: position 45,893,582 of record NW_027555514.1, read on the forward strand.
AGGAGCACTGCAAGCTATAAACCAGGTGGTACCAGATGACAGTCAGTTAGAACTTCAACACTTGGATTTGGCTGTGGGGGAGCTGAGGCATTTCTGGTACTGTTTTCCAGTTAACAAACCATTTCTAGAAGAAAAGGTAGTGAAGGCTTCCGGGAACCAAGATGGGGAGTGAAAAGGTAGCTGCTCTCACTCTTCCCTATCAACCTCTGAAATCCCAGAAAATATCATCCCAGAAAAAAACCCTGGAACAGCTGAACTAGAAGAAAGATGGGGAGCAGCAGTGCAGCAGCCCAGCAAACAGGTCTCCCAGTGCCTCAACAAAAATAAGGGAGGCAGAACTACAAGGGGCCCCAGGCTGATAAGTACCCTGCTGCGTTCTGAAAGGAGGTGAAGAAAACTACGTAAAGGCTTCCTAGAGCCCTGGCCTTGCTGGTTCCAGCCCAACACCAGGTGAGCTGTCGGAGCCTTGCAGCTTCCATTGTGAAGAAATCCTGAAGCACATGTGGTAGAAAAGGCAAACACCAACACCTGGACCTCCGAGTGCCAGAGTGGGGGGGGGGGGATACCGGGGAAAACAGCTCAGAAAACCACCAGGTGCCTTGGCACTCTACCGAAAAGGAATCTCCCAGTGCATTAGCAGAAGTGAGGGAGACAACACTGCAGGGGGCCCCAGGCAGATAAACACCCTGCAGCACCCATCTAAAAGGAGTTGAAGAAAGCTAAAGGAAAGGAAAAGTAGGCAACCTAGAATTGCCTGAAAGTGCCAACCTTGCTGATTCCAGCCCAACGAGGTAAGCTGCCAGAAACCTACAGCCTCCAATTGCCAACATAAGAGGCCCCAGAATGCAAAGCCAGTGACTAAGACCTAGGCTCCCAACACAAGAAGCTTGGGTCAGTACCCTCTGTTCCCAAGCAGCAGAGCTCAATCTTTTTAAAGGCCAGGGAATAAAGAAACACCATGAGTAAAAAGAAACATACCATAGATTCATATTATGAGAAGGGTGAAGATCAAGACAGAAATTCTGAAGAGGACAACACTGTCAACAAACCCACATCTGCAACATCAAAAGGGAACATGAACTAGTCTGAAGTATATCTCATGATATACTTAGAGAATCCTAGAGAATCTAGTAAAAAACTACCTGAAATAGTAAACTTTAGCAAAGTTGCAGGCTATAAAATAAACCCACATAAATCATCAGCATTTCTACATATTATCAACAAAGCCCAACAGCAAGAGATAGAAAGAGAAATCCCATTTAAACTTACTGTAGACATTATAAAATATTTAGGAGTCTACCTCCTGAAACAAACCCAGGAACTCTATGAACACAATTACAAAACACTTTACACACAAATTAATTCAGATCTAAATAATTGGAAAAACATCAGTTGCTCATGGGCAGGCCGAGCTAATATAATAAAAATGACAATCCTACCTAAGCTAATTTAATTATTCAGTGCCATACCAATCAAACTACCAAAAAATTATTTTATAGAGTTAGAAAAAATAATACGAAGATTCATTTGGAAGAACAAAAGATCCAGAATATCAAAGGAACTAATGAAAAGAAATGCAGAGGAAGGTGGCCTAGCAATTCCAGATCTTAAATTGTATTATAAAGCAGCAGTCATCAAAACTGCTTGGTACTGGCTAAGAAATAGGGAGGTGGAGCAGTGGAATAGGTTAAATATGCAAGACACAGTAGTCAATAACTATAGTAATCTATTATTTGATAAACCCAAAGACCCCAGCTTCTGGGATAAGAACCCACTCTTTGAAAAAAACTTCTAGGAAAACTGGAAAAGAGTATGGAAGAAACTAGGCATAGACCCAAATCTCACACCATATACCAAAATAAAGTCAAAATGGGTTCATGATTTAGACATAAAGGATGATACTATAAGCAAACTGGAAGAGCAAGGAATAGTTTACCTATAAGATTTATAGAGAACAGAAGAATTCATGACCAAACAGGAGATAGAGAACATTATGAAAAGCAAAATGGATAATTTTGATTACATTAAATTGAAAAGTTTTGCACAAACAAAGCCAATGCAACTAAGATTAGAAGGAAGGTAGAAAATTGGGAAAGAATTTTTACAACCAGTCTCTCTGATCAAGGCCTCATTTCTAAAATATATAGAGAATTAAGACAAATTTACAAGAACACAAGCCATTCCCCAATTGATAAATGGTCAAAGGATATGAACAGACAGTTCTCAGATGAAGAAATTAAAGCCATCTATAGTCATATGAAAAAATGCTCTAAATCATTATTGATTAGAGAAATGCAAATCAAAACAACTCTGAGGTACCACATCACACCTATCAGATTGGCCAACGTGACAAAACAGAAAAATGATAAATGTTGGAGAGCATGTGGGAAAATTGGAACACTAATACATTGTTGGTGGAGTTGTGAAATGATCCAACCATTTTGGAGAACAATTTGGAACTATGCCCAAAGGGCTACAAAAATGTGCATACCCTTTGATCCAGCAATAGCACTTCTAGGGCTATATCCCAAAGAGATCAAACAAATGGGAAAAGGACCCACATGTACAAAAATATTCATAGCAGCTCTTTTTGTGGTGGCAAAGAATTGGAAATTGAGAGGATGCCCATCAATTGGGGAATGGCTGAGCAAGTTGTGGTATATGAATGTAATGGAATACCATTGTGCTACAAGAAATGATGAACAGGCTGACTTCAGAAAAACCTGGAAAGACCTATATGGTCTGACGCTGAGTGAAGTGAGCAGAACCAAGAGGACTTTGTACACAATAACAGCCACATTATGCAATGACTAAGCATGTTAAACTGAACCCTTCTCAGCATTATGAGGATCTAAGACATCTCCGGAGGCCTCGGGGTGGAAAATGCTGTCCACATCCAAAGAAAGAACTATGGAAGTCAAATCGCTATCACTTTTTTCTGCTGAGTTTTGTTTCATGTTTCGGATGGTTCCTCCTATTGGTTTTAATTTTTACTTACAACTTCACTAATGTGAAAATATTTTTAATAGGAATGTAAATATAAAACCAAATAAGATTGTGAGCTGTCTTGGGGAGGGTGTGGGGGAGGAAGGGGGAGAAAAACTTTTAGCTCAAAAGCATATGGAAGTGATTGTTGATAAATCAATAAATTAATAAAATTGGGGGGGGGGAAAGAAAAGGTAGTGAAGATGAAGAGCAATTTGGAATGATTCCAAGCTACTAAGTTCTGCCCATTCCAAGAAAAAATTCAGAGATAGTGTATAAGTACAAATTTGGCAAGTCACATAAAAGAGATGCTGCAGACAGCCTATGGTAAACTTTACACATGGCAGTCCCAGCACCTGCTGAAGATGTGAACCTCCACTTGGAGGTTTTGGTCATTCTGATACCCTGGGATAAAGTTTTAAGTTAACAACACAGGGTACAGAGACCTCCAAAGAAAACCAGGTGCAGAGTCCCACCTACCCACCTCCCTCAGCATCTCACGGGGGAGGGGAAGGAACAATATAGGGTAAACCAGGGTAGAAGTCTGCTCAAGCAGAGCTAAAGGCCTTTTCTTTAGCTTTGGAGACCAAATTTCTTATTAAGCTTGTCTTGTTTAGAAACCCCCCCTCAACAAATTATTTTTACATTATATTGAGGTCAAGCACTGTTACAATGGAACTCTAGGAGTTTTTCTTTACCATGTCTTCCCCGAATTTCCCATCCTCGTCTCCTAGTAACTTCTCCCTCCCAGCTATTGCAGAGTACTGAAGGACAGAGCCAGCCGGCCAGGCACAAGCAAGTGCTCAGGCTCTTTTGTGAAGATGACCAGACACCCCTCTGTATGAGATGTTCCCAAAGCCCAGAGCATGGGGCTCCCAAGCTCTCTTCTGTAGAAGAGGCTGCTCACAAGTGTAGGGAGGAGCTCCAGCAGTTGAATCATTGGAGAAGCCTTTTGAGAGAGCTGAGAAACTTCTTGCTCAGGAGGAGACACATATTGTTGACCAGCACTGGATGATCACAGGAGAATAACAGACTGCACCACTTCCTGGTGGAGGAAAAATCCCAAAGTCTTGAAAGGATGAAGGAAGGAAGAGGATACTGCAAGCCAGAACAGACTATCCCAGCATATGCAAACCCTTAAGGACCTCATGCTAGTTTTGCAGGAAGCAGGCCACCAACTCAATGTGGATCTGCCTCAGGAAATTAAGCACTTGCTGAGAAGGATGAAGTCAGTGTTGTCTCAAAGGGCCACAATTTAAATGTGGTGGTTTTACATATATATCTATTTAATTCATTTTTCAAAAATTTACTTATCTTTAAATAGATAATCAAGTCATTCTCTTAGCAGAAAAAAAATTTGTCTCATAGAGATATACCAATATTTATTCAACAGACCAGGAGAATAATCATCTACCCTATCCATAACTGCCTCTGGCTCTGATCCACAGATGTCCACAGACATGCCATATCCAAATCAAAGGTAAAGATTCGGCCAAAAAAATCTGTGAAGAATCTACAGAGTCATAGCATTTTAATCCAATATTAATAGGACACATTTGCCCAAGGATGTAAAAAGCTGAGACAAAGAACTAAAGCAGGGAGTAAATTCTGGCCTAATTGCTTGCCTCTTTCCCCCTCAATTCTTTTCCCTTTATTCACTCTAGCCAAGAAACCAAGAAGCCCTTTGCCCCACACCACTGCTCTCACAAAGCTTTGAACTACATGATTGATCTGAGGGGAGACATTCTGTCTCTAGCCCAAACACAAATATGGGCCATTTGGTATTAGTCACCTATTTGAGTGAGCTGCCATATTTGAAAGCCATGACATGAGACTCTATTCAGGTGCTTTTCTGCCATTTTGAGACACATTGACAAGTTAGGTATTAAATATGGTCTTAACAGAGAGACATATTCAAGCTCTGCCTGATGACGGGCTAAATCCATTCTGATCTGAAAATTTCCATTCAAGAACTGAACAAATCATATTACCTACCTTTAAAGGCCAACTTTTTAGCCACAGCTTGAATTCCTGGTGGCAAGAGGGGGGAGGTTTCAGAACTGCATGGCACTTTCACCTTTCACTTGTCCCCTGGAAGTGTAAAATGGGGGAGTCTCAACAGTATAAGAAGCAAAAGCAAGAGTAGGAGCAGTCATCTCTCTCTACTGGACCCTGGGGCATCAGCTGAAAGATCTATGATTGACTCATCCTGCACCTTCTCCCTCCCCACCCCCTCCCCCGCCAGCAGCTCACCCATTGAAAGCAGGTTCAGGCCATTCACCCCCCAAAAAAAAACAGGTTCTATATGTGCTTGGTCCCACCATGTCACTTTTCCACACAATCAGCTCTCCTCTGATTCCCTATTACCTCCAGGAGCAAATATGAAATCTTCTACTCGGCATTTAAAGCTCTTCATGATCTGGTCCCTTCCTACCTTTTCCCTCAATAAGTATATTAAGCACCTACTTTGTGCCAAGAGTTGGTGCTAAGTGCTAGAGATACAAAAAAAGGCCAAAAAAAGATACTGGGACTTAAAAGAAGTCAAGGAAGTCAGCAGGGTTGAGAAGAAGGAGAGCATTCCAGGTATGGAACACAGGCAGAGAAAATATCTGTAGCCAAGAGATGGAGTGTCTTGTTCCTGGAAAAGTCAGGAGACCAGTGTCATCGGATCAGAGAGTACTGGGTGGGCAATAAAGTAAAAGAAGACTGGAAAGGTGGGAGGAGGCTAAGTTATAAAGAACTTGGTTACATGCTAAACAAAGAATTTTATGTTTGATCCTAAAGGCAATAGGAAGGCACTAGAGTTTGAGTGGGGAATGATGGCATCAGATCAGATCACTTTGGTGGCTAAATGGAGGATGGATTTGAATGAGGAGAGACTTGAGGCAGGCAGACCCTCCCCTCCCCCAGGCTACTTCAATAGTCCAGGTGGAAGGTGATGAAGGCCTGCCTAGAGTGGGGGCATTCTTTTACCAGTCTTCTACATTACTCTCCTCCATATGCTATCCAACATCACAAGCCACTTGAGGTTCCTATATCATGACAGTCTGTGTATCTCAGACTTTGCACTGCCATCTCCTATGCCTGAAATGCTTTGCCCCTCATCACTACCTTAGTTAAACAGCAGCAGCACCAGGAGGCCTTTTCTGGTCCATCCCCTTTCACCAGCCAGTTCCTTCCCTCTGAGATTACCTTTCATCTATGACATATACATATATTTCCCCTTTCAAATGATGGTCCTTGGGGGCAGATTCCATTTTCACCCTTATGTCCTTAGCACCTACTATAGAACCTGCTACATGGGAAGTACTTGATAAATATTTGTTAACTGACAAAAGGATGTCTAAAGTGACAAAGTTAAAATCAAATGAGCTCAAGCAACAAGAGGATGTCATTATGGCTTAACACTCATCAGCTCTGGAAGAAGATACATTGAAGTTAGTCACTTGCCAATACCACAGGCAGAAATCAATCAACCTGAACAAATAGAAGTATATGCCATAATTACTACCCTTGGCATCCAAACATATAGAAGGGGTACTTTCATATGATGAATGGCAATTCACACATAATGGAAATTTAAATCGTCTTCCTTTAAGTGGTGCATGACACCAATCTGGGTGATAGACATTGCCAGAAGTGAAGGCCATTGAATAATATGTGTCCTCACATAAAGTTATGGTTACCACTTAAAAAGGGCCAGAGCAAGATATTAGACCAGTTGCTAAAGCCCAGAGTGCTGATACCACCAACATTCATATCCAGTAATTTCCAGGTTTTGAATGAGGCAGTTTGGCCCAATATGGCCATATAAGATGGCAAGACTATGATAGCAATACTCAGGCTAACAGTCTTATTTTATTTTTATTTATTTAGTTATTTAGTTTTGCTTTTAGGCAATTAGGGTTAAGTGACTTGCCCAGGGTCACACAGCTAGTATGTGTCAAGTGTTTAGTCTGAGGCTGGATTTGAACTCAGGTCCTCCTGACTTCAGGGCTGGTGCTCCATCCACTGTGCCACCTAGCTGCCCCTAACAGTCTTATTTTAAAATATACATACATTCCCATCATGTTTCCCAGAGCAAGAAGAATTCAAAAATGCACCAGTGGTGCTGCGCATCAAGAAGGTTTCAGCTCATTGGGATACAGTGATAGCGGAAGTTCTTGAAGGGATCTTGGTAGTGAGTTTGTGCTATCAAGTTGAAATCGAGGAAGATACATTGAAAACTGATACACAATTTGACAGAGCAGTGATATTTGTGCAGAATATTTTGGTGGAGTATATGACACAGGAATCTTTGAGGCAATTATGTCCTAACATTTTATGAGATCTTAGCAGATTGACCTAGACATCATTAATGTCACCTTATTGGGCAGAGATTACTCCAAGAACCACGATAGCACACATTCTATTCTTCCAAAGAGAATGTTCAAAAATACAGTAGGGAGGGAAGGGGAGGATAAGAGGGAAAAATATAAAAAGTACACAGCAGAGAATGAAAGAAAATTTAGAAGGAAGCATAGAAAGCTAAGTAGCTTTGAAAACTATGTTTAGTACTTTTTCTGAAAAATTATACAATAAGCAAACACTATGAAATGTAAATTCATGGTTTTACAGTTAATCTTTTGTATTGTGCTATATGCATGGAAATGTTCTTTTGTCTTTATGTACTTAAGTTCAAAATAAATTTTAAAAAAATATTTGTAATGTGATAATGAACATTGTTATTTCTACTGCTAGTGAGCATCACCTACTTCTTGATGGAGAGGCTCTCTGGCTCACCAACTGGAGACTTTTCTTCCATAGTGTAAGCAGAGTTGAATTTTTTTCCAGTCCTATCCCTTTGGAATTTCTGTTAACCCAACTTGGAGCTCAATTTGATATAAAGTGAAATCAATTTTATCTTTCATTTTGCTTATACATGTTTGTTATTTTTCATTTCCTTTCATTTCAGTCCTGTCCAACACTCAACACTCAACCATTTAGATGAGCCAAGACACTTTTTTGAAAGTTCACACCCCATACTAAGAATTAACCTGAACCAAGGCTTATTAGTTACTGTGCATCCAAGGACCAAGGAACCAGAAGACTGAATAAGAACTGACATACTGCACAGAATCACAAAAGTGAGACATGCAATATGTATTACAGTCTGTCTTGGCCCCATCTAAGTGAGGGGTCAGTGAGAATAGGGAGGGATGCAGAGGAGGAGGGAAGGCAATATGAGTGTATGTAATCACTTTTCCAGTTTAGCTAAACCAAATTAGCAATGACAGCATCATGTGCTCTCCATCACCAACCCAGCTCCTGTAAAGTCAAGCAAAATACTAAGTTGATACTGGCCCTTTCCTTTTTACTCACTCCCATGCCCCCAACTTGATCTGTGACTCACTGACATCATACTTATTAACCACAAAGTTTCCTGGCAAGTGATATTTACCCCAAACCCTCCTCATCAAACCCATAACTAATTACAGTGATCGGGAGATGCATCCCATTCTCACTCTTCCCCCTTCCCTGCTCCTGCTTCTTTCAGTAGAAGTAGATGGCATGACCACAAGCTGGAGGAACACTGATCCATTCTCATCATCATTTTTTTTTACTAGACTTATAAGTTCATTAGTAAAGAGAGCTCCAGTTGAAGAAACTTCTACCAAAGTGGACACATACCTGTTCTGTAACTTAATCTCAGTTGTTTTGGGACACTGAGTAGTTAAGTCACTTGCCCAGAGTCACATAGCTAGCACATATCATGAAAGACTTGAACCATCTTCCCGATTCTAAGACTTGCTCTCTATCCACCATGCCTTATTACCCTTCAAGTTTATCTGGAGAGGATGAGTGCTTGTTTAAAGAGTGCAAGAAGGGTTTGAAGGAGACAAGAAAAGACCTACAGGATAGATGGCATGCCACCACATGAATGGACAGTAATATGGAAAAGAGAAAGCATACAAAATGGAGATTGCTCTATTATCGTTCAACTAGAGCTGGAAAGAAAGAGAATACTCAACCACATCATACAAGCATAGGCCTTTTGCTGCTCCCACAATGTTAGCAAGTCATCATTAGATTGTGTTCTATTTTCCAAAGACCAATCTATATGGGACTGAAGATTCATAACTTTCAGACATTTCTTGCCATCAGCCTTATTCTTCAGTGTGGTCTTGGGGACCCAGGCTTTCCTGGTATGAGAACACCTGGGAATATGAAGGAAAGCCTCCATTACCAAGAAAAGTTATGGACCACTGAAAAAATATGATGGACATAACCTCCATAAGCCAGAAATCCTGAAAGAAGAAAAAAAACAGTGAAGATTTTTGGAGTGCAGCTCCAGAGAGCTCAGAACAAGAGGATCAGAGCCTTGGTATTGTTAAGCGACAGCAGAGAATAAAAGAGTAAGAACAGACACCAGACGATAGCAGAGGATTCACTTTCCTGGTCTCAGCCAAGGAGGTCTCACTGATTTTTGACAGTGTTAGTTGAGAGACAAACACAGAATATATGTCTGGTGGAGCCTGAAAACCAAAAATGGGAGAAAGCCATGCTTAAGCAGGCATTGGCCTCTCTCCCTGCTCTTTGGACATAAGACTTCTCTCCCTACAATTTCTCTTTTTCCTACTACAAACACTCCTATGATCAAAAATCTCAGCCTTTTGTTTGTACTCCTTAATGATTTCATGACAGATGTGCTAGAATCTAGTAGAAGGATAAATACCCTTCACTAAATTTCATGAGGGTGAGGGCAATCTTGATAAACCAGCATAGCTCTACTAGACACTACAAATGCCTAAATATCTATATTCATTAGCAGAACTGCTTTGGGATTCGGACACCTTGGTCCTTCAAGAAGCTACCTCGAATAAGTTTTGGCTTCAAATGGGAAACAGTTTTATATTCTCAATGCATAGCCACATTTTGAGTATTCCTTTGCCTGGTTCAAAGGAATGTGAATTGTAAGGACTAAGAAATCAGCAGCTATCGTGGGGAGAGCTGGTGAGGGAGATTTCAGAACTTTGGAGCTATTGTCTTTAAGTGAGAGGATTTAGCCAAAATTGAGGAAGCTATATCCATCAAGGGTTCCACAACTCTGATAAAATTGCTTTTTACAACAATCTACAGCCCCTTTGAATGAAATGAATAAGATTGGGGAACTTGAACATTGAGTTCAGAGATTTTTTCCTAATCCAGAAGGCTAGGGAGGAGGGCAGATTAGCTACTTGAAAGATCAGAGAGAAATGACTTGTGAACAGATTTGCTATCTAAAACTTAGATCAGTTAAGAAGCATAGAAAAGTTGCGTGTTTTTAAAAATTTAATTCTCAAGCCAAACCAGGAGATCTTAACCAACTTTCAAAAAGTCACTTGCTTTCTAAGAAAGCTGATTTTCAAGGCTAACATGAAGGATTACCCATCTCCTTAGAGATCAGCTCAATTCTAGTCTACTCCAGAACAGCCTCCTGCCAAACCGCAAGGAACATAAGACAGAAAGTTAAAAAAAATCACCTACTCAAGGTCCTTCAAATATGAGTGAGAAAATAGAATCCCAAAGATGACACAGCAAAAAGTGACATAACACATATCCAAGGATAAAGACAGAAAACAGCAATCAATTCTGACATGTTCCTTTATGACCAACTCCTCAATTCTTAAGTCTTTCTTTGCATCTAAATATGTTCATAGAACACCTTGCCTTCCACTCCCCATTCCCACCTAAGTCCTACATAGTGTATTTCCACAGTCATCACAAGGTCAGAGTTTCTACCGGCACATTTATTTTTATTGTTATTTTCTTCTTGTCTTAATTCCCCCAATGACTCAAATTGTCTTCAAACCTGTGGTCCATTTCCCTATGCCCAATCTATATAGGACAGAGGTAATTTTTTTAAACTAATTCCAGACAATACAGAATGGTATAAGGAAAATAGTGAGACAGAAAAATGAGGACTTGAGTTGGTCAGAAACTTCAAGAGTTTTACTTAGTAAGAAGCCACAAACTTTAGAGAATAAGAATTTAATTACAGATGTGGGCATGCAAGTGTATGGTACCAACATCAATGCTGATGAGGATTCTGCTCCATCACCCTGAACTGGTTAGGATCACTAGCATACCAGAGGATTATTGATAGAGCTAATCAAATGTGAAAAGTGCCACAACACAGTATACATAGGTCAAAACTCTTCACCTTTAAAATGCCTAGACAGAACTTTGGGCAGAGAATATCAAGGAAGCAAAGCACTGAAAAATCAATGGCAACAGTGACTGAAATTGAAATGTTAGGACTTGAGATGTTTAAAGCAGATAAGAGCATTTGGCATCATGCTTTGCCAAAAAGCACTTCTAGCAGAACAGAAAGCAGAATCCTTTATGATATGAAACAAGAATTCTTAACCTGGAAGGGCTTAAACTTGGATGGAGTGGGTTGGGGGAGGGGATATCACTTTTTTATTTCAATGTAATTTATTTCCTTTGTAATTCTATGTATTTTATTTTATTTATTTAAAAGTTATTCTGAGAAAGGGTCCATGACTCAGAAAATTGCAGAGCTTTCTTGAAAAGACCTAGAGTCACTTAAGACTTTGGCCTATCCATAATCATAAACAAGAGGGCACTGGAGCTGTCCTGCTTCTCCTTACTTGGCACTGTTGTACATTTTGAATCAGGCCAGATCTCTAGATACCTTTGCCCTGAGGAAGTATGTCCACTCATTTTGGGAAATCCCATGCTGAAATAGAGCCATATTTACTAATGATTATGCAAGTCCAGCCTCCCATAGACAACCATATCAGATTCTAAAACCCAGGGCCACAGACTATCTATTACTCATCCTTTGGGCATTCATCCATCAGTGGTCTAAAAAAATCATGCAAGAAAAAAAAACAAAAAAAGGAAAAAATAAACAGTTAAGTACACCTCAACTCCTGAAGATATCTTCAGGGTGTTGACTCTAGACACACCACTAAAGAAAGTTTCTAGCCCTAACTGATAGAAGAAAATTAGAAATTATGCACCCAGCTTAAGAACTCTCAAAGTGATGGCATATACCCCTCGCTCTCCAAGGTCCCAGAAGACAAAGTTTGAGGGAGCATAACAAGCCTCAATCAACAACTTGATATGAAGGATAGCAGGAGGACCGAATGACTTCTTACTCACATGACCAGAACAACCATCCATAGGACCAAATTCTTTCTACTCAAGAGCAGATTCTTGCTAAACCATTGGAATCATAGATTTAAGGGTGGGAAGGAATCTGAAGGGCAAACTTTTTAAATCTCCTCACACAGATGAGGAAACTGAAGGTCAGAGAGGTCAGTGACTCATTCAAAGCTACACATGGGAAAGAGGAATAAAGTGTAGCAGTACCAGAATTCTATCTCAGGGCATTCGCCTGGAACTCAACACAGACAACAATGTCTTATGAAATATTCTCTCAAACTAGGGTGGCCAAGTGGCAAAGAAAATATAGCTAAATTTACAGAGGGCCTCTGGATTTTTTCCTAAGTTCTGCACAACTCCATGAAAGCAGAGGTTTTCTCTTATCTAAGCTTTAGCCAGAGTCTCCAGCTAGGCACTGAGAGTGCTACGTAGTAGGTACCAAGTAAAGGAATCTTTCCCACACTATGGCTGTAAAGTATTAAAGGAACCTAAACTCTTTGCTTCATTTTCCCTTGAACCCTTCCTAAACACAAGTTGGCGATGTGATTGTTTACGGTGCAGCCACTGGTTATTTCAGCGTACATGTTGTAGAGCATGAAATCCAAATGAACCCTATGAGAAGGGCCCTGAAGGATGCCAGAATCCTTCCCTTCCAGAATGTTACGCCCTCAACACTTGTTCCAAAGGACAAGAACTTAGCGAATGTACACCTGTTCTGGTGAATTCTCAGATACCTCCAAAAGCAGGTGGCAGATGGAACACAAACTACTTTGACTGAGCATCTTGTGGTCAAGATTGAGGCACTTACAATGAACAACACAACTCCAAAGAGTAAGACCCTGAGGGTAGGACAGAGCAAAGCCTGAACCTTTATCAAGGGGTCAAGGATTTTTCTTCATTGTTGATAGCACATGCCCAGCCCATCCTCCTGAGACATATGCACATATGTGTATTAGGTTTCTACTGGTATTGTGAGATTATAAGAGTGTCAACTTAGAGATTTAAGGGCCTCAGAGGCTATTTAGTTCATCCACCCCTCTATTTTATATATGTGGAAACTGAGGTACAGGAATGTTAAGTAATTAACCCAAGGCCACATAGGTAAGCAGCAGAAATGGAATTCTAACCCATGTCCTCTCACTCTGGAACCAACTGATTCTTCAGATGGACCAAATTTTGGGGGAAAAAAATTGTGCAGTTATTGAGAACCCTACCTAGCTGGTATCCCTAAGTGGAGCATTAAAAGCAATGTACATCAACCCCTTGCCTTTAATGGCCACCCACTGGGAAACTTTCTGGGTACTAAGGAACATCTTCCTCACCAATCATTAGATTTAATGAATTTCCAAGGGTACTACTGCATAGCAATCTAGTAGAACACCATAAATATACAGATGGGTACTGAATCCTGAAGGAATCAAGTTACTCCAATCCCACAGGTAGAAAGATAGCATTCCTTTCACTTTATCCTATGTTCTAGCTCTAAAATCCCCTCAGGTTTTAGAGCAAGTAGACTTTGTTCTCATAGAGTTTTTCTATATATTCTTACCACCTCTTCTTAATCTTTTCCTCTTCTGTTAAGTCCCTACCATTTTTTTCTGGGATTTAAGAATGCAAGATCTGATGTCTATTCAACATTTAGCCTTGAATAAATATTATCAATACATGATAAGTCATATCTGTCCAGGGCCCACAATCTTAACTTCCTTGTACCAGTTTAAGCACACCTAAGCCTTGCTGAAGCAAATTTGAGTTGACCAGCTTAAATGTCTTGATTCACAAGCTTTCTGCCTTGAAAGTGAAAGAGTCTTAACAACCTTACAGAGAATGGACCATTCATAAAGTTGTTGACTAAGGCATTGATTCTATTGAAGTTTTCTTCTGACTAGGGGGAAAGGGCTAGAGGACTAAAGGCAGTGGTTAAAAAAAAATCACTGGGAAAGGCCATATGGAAAACTTTGCTGTTGGCTATAGACTGACTCCATAAACATGAACCCAGTCTAGGTTTTAAATAGTTTTTTTTTAAATGCTGATACTAATCCATCTCCAGAATAATTCTGCCAGGTATATAGAATGATTCAGCCACATCTTCTAAGGAGGCTATGAAAAAATACTTGCAATTCATTTGACCATAATTGTCACCCATTAGGAAACTTTCTGGATGCTAAAGAATAGTCCATCCTAGCCACTAGAATCATATACTAGAATCACAGAAGGAAATGTAGGAATATATTGTAACTTCCTCATTACACAGATGAGGGTACTGAACCAAAAGGTAGAAAATAAGTTATTCAAGATTCCACAGATAATTTTTTAAATCACAGGGATATCACATTCTACCCTGATAGGTCTTTGAATATTAGGACAGATAGACTTGAATCTACCTAGGATCTATATCACACATTTCACTATTTCAAAGCTCTCAGAGGTACCAATGACCATTTGTGACCTCAGATCTCACAATTCAAGACAAAAAATCAAGGAGAGAGAGAGAATGAATTAGAGCAAGAAAGAGGAAAAAATGTCTTAAGAAACAAGTTCCTGGTTTCCCTTACTCAGCCTGGTATTTCCATTCTATAGAAGATGAGACAGCTTATTGATGGACAAAGTTGTGGTCAGGTCATGTTAAATTTTAGCTCAGAATAAGGTTACTAGTATCATCATATCCCTCTTTGATGGGAACCAGCAGGACCTGAGCATAAAAGATCAACTTCAAGTGGGATTGAACATGTGTGGTGATATTTTTTGTACTCCCAGGCAGCCTGAAGTGCAGGCTTCAACTCCAATTGCTCAGACTTCATAGAACCGGAGAATCACCATAAGCTTTCTGGAGCACTTGTTAGAGGAAAGAGAGCCCAGGCTCTCAGGGTAGGAATCTGCCTTGCTCTGATTCCATACACTAACCTAGCTATCTTCAGATAC
Source organism: Phascolarctos cinereus (assembly GCF_003287225.1). Classification (NCBI taxonomy): domain Eukaryota; kingdom Metazoa; phylum Chordata; class Mammalia; order Diprotodontia; family Phascolarctidae; genus Phascolarctos; species Phascolarctos cinereus. The sequence goes on from NW_027555514.1 coordinate 45,908,642, forward strand.
ATGGATAACTTCCTAAGACCCTACTGTACAGGACATCAGTTAAGCTCAGCCTAGAGTCTCTGGTGAACATCCACTGATGCTTGGAAGACTATCAAGGGACATGTACCTCCTAGGAAACAATACCAGAAATTAAGTAAACTGAGCTTTTTGCTTACATTCTGAAGCCAATTTGGGGCTATGATGACATATAAAAAAAATCTTTTGACTATTTAGAAAAGTATTTTTGGTTACTTTTTATGTCAGCCAATTTTTTAAAATTATGTTTTAAACCAAATAATAAGGACATTTTGCAGGATATTATTGCCTCTGTGATAGACTTCAGATCTAGCCCTCTAGGAGGGCTACCAATATTGCTCTAAAAAGGAAAGTTGTGGTTACTAGTTTCCTTTGCATTGTGAAAAATGCAGGGTTTTGGAATTTAATCAAAAGACACCCACATAGTGCATGTATCCCCAAGGATGTTGATTTGGAAAAAGTAAGGCTAAATGTGAGATCCTTATGGGGGAAAACCATAAAAACACAGTAAGAAGTGAAAGCCATTACTTAAACACTTACTGGTAAAAACCATAACTTAGATACTATGACCATAACTCAGATAATATGATTAGTGAAAGCCATAACATGGACACATAACATGAACTGGTGTTCATGACCAATACACAACCCTATGTTTGGGCATTTACCCAACAGCCCTGGCTTAACACCCAACTTGGAAATGAACTCATTACTAATATCCAGCAACCCACAGTGAAGCACACTATAGCTCCTCCTCCCTTTGTCTATAATTATCACTAGGCTTTCCTGGGTCTTTGCAGAGATCAATCCACTATTGAGACTTTCATCTAGCAGCTACTCCAGACTGCCCCCATTGTAAGAAACCCATTATGATCGTTAATCTATATAATCATAATGAACTCCCACCCCCTTTCTTAGGTATCAAACTTGCCCCACTGTTTGGGGGAGGTACAGGATTCCCTAAGTGGGGGATTCTGCACCTTACACTAAAGCAGAGAGGGGCCTCTAACAGTTTGCTTTTCTCTCCTTCTGCTGGACAGTGTCTCAATCACATCAATAAACCAAGAACACCTTGGCCTCTATATCACTGAAAGTATGTGTGGAACCTTGTAAATTACACTGATCTAGGAAGAATCATAAAACATTTTATGGCTGGCCAACACACAAGTAGAAAATGGCAGCTCTCTCAAACAATTTATTCTAAATTCATGACATGTAGCTAACTACTCAGCTGCTACCTTCTAGCATCAAATTTTCAGAAGAACTGGACATTATTGTTTGGTTAGAGACAAGTCTAAACTTCTCTGTTCATTGGACAAATGTTTTTTGAATGACCTTTCAGAGTATAGCACAAGGCACGGACCTTAGGTAGTTCAAGTATGTCTCCTTTCCCACAATCACACCTGCCCATCCACACAACTAGCTCTAACTTGAAAGCAAGGAAAAAGGTAGTTGGTACATGACAAATGAGCACTATTAGAGCTAGGTAGAGATCTAAGCTATACACCATCAAGCAGGAAACATGTTGGGGGTGGGGTGGGAAGGAAAAGTGTTCATGGACACTAGCCACCTTTTCCATCAGGCAAAACCACATGTTGAGGAAAGTTACCTTGCCAGGGTGTCAAGCCAATCATTTCTATATAACCATCTGTAACAATTATCCTCTTAATCATTGGGCATTTACTTTGCTTTCATTTCTTCACTGTCACAAGAAATATAGCTAAGAATATTTTGGTGTATTCAAGACCTCTTATCTTTGAGCTCCTTGAGCTATATGTCTAATACTGAGGTTTGGGAGTCCTAGAGTAGAGACTTTATCATTCTAAATCGCTTTCTTGAATGATTGGAATAATGCTACAGTTTCAAAAGTAACTCTGCGTCCCACCTTACCATAGTCCATTAAGTACTAGCCATTTCAGTTTTAGAGTCACCTTTGTTGGTTTGTTGTAAGGTGTTTTGATTTGCATGTCTTATTGGCAATTTGGAACAATTTTGCCACATGTCCACTTTCAGTTTTTCTAAGAAAAAAGGTGTTCCTTTCCTTTGATCACTTGTTGAATTTAGGAAGAGTCATAGGGTGATGAGAGCCATTCCTCAAGGCATCACAAAGTACTGCCTCAAGCTGCTGTAATCCAGGTCAAATGTCTTACCAACTAGGGTGATATATAGATACAGATATATGCAATACATTAAATAATATAAGTTATAGATATATGTATATTTTTAAGGAACGAGTGCTTTTCTTGCCTGAAAAGAAGAGGCCATTTAGGAAGAAAACTCATACCTTTGAGCCAGCATGGCAACTTCATCACAAGAAGTTTTACTGAAGGCAAGTCAGAAGAAGCAAGATTGGGCCCTGGACCTCATGTCAGAAAGGAGAGCTTGGGCACCTGAAGGCAAAGACAGCAGCTTTACAATCATCCCTAAGCACTCCAACAGTGAATACCAGAAAGTTAGTCCACGAGGAAAAGCTACCACAGAATGGTGAGGGAGGGATAGAGAAAAATGCAAAGAGAGAGAGAGAGAAAGATTCTGATCTGAGAAGGTGCATAAAATCTCCTTCACCAGGCAGAAGGAGGACAGAAGGAGCAACCACTCAGAGCTCATCTGCTCAGGATGAGCCCCAGACAAAGAAGAAGAAAGTCCATGGGGATTCACTCCTCCCTCCTACATATGTTGCTTATATTCCTCCTGCAAAGCTCAGGAGGATGCAAGAACAGATTACTGATAAAAACAGCTTAGAGTACCAAAGGATGAGCTGGGAGGCCTTGAAGAAGTCCATCAATGGTCTTATCAATAAAGTGACCATTTCTAACATAGGGATTATCATTCAAGAACTCCTTCAAGAAAATATAGTTAGGGGAAGGGGATTGCTGGCTCGATCTCTTTTGCAAGCACAAAGGGCATCTCCAATCTTTACCCATGTCTATGCAGCCCTAGTGGCAATCATCAACTCCAAGTTCCCCAGCATTGGAGAACTGATCCTAAAATGGCCAGTTGTCAATTTTCAAAAAGGCTTTCAAGGAAAAAAGCAATTTTGGCTAATAAGGTGTACAACAAATTTTGAAGAAGTTAGACAGAGTGTGGCATGTTAGCAACAAGAGTTTTACAGAGCCATTAGTGAACAAGACAAAAAAAAACTTTATTAATGGCCTAGCAAGGCAGGGTGTCCCACAGGTGGGCACACCCTTGAGGCATGAAAGTCCAGCCTTTTATTCCCTGCCCCAAAACTCAAGTCCCTCCTCTGATTCCTCTTAGGCTGGGTAGTTCAGAGGTTACAGCCTGCCCAAAGCACCTAATCTCCTCATGGCGAGTCTATTACAACTCCCATTTCCACAAAGAAAAGAAACAGACAAAACAGTTGAGAAAAAGAAAACAAGTGAAAAGAAACACATGAAAAATAAAATGGAAAAAAGACAGCAAGAGACAAGTGAAAAAGAAATCAGAAAAAAATTTCAGACTGAAATTTAAGAGATTCAAATTGGAGAGAAAACTCATCAAAATACACCCTGACAGAGACACTATCACAGAAGGAACCAATTTCAGGGTTTTAAAGGACAGGATCTTAATAAATAGCTAGAAGCCAGAAAATAAATCAGATGATAATCAAGAAGAGGAGATAAGAAGGAATTCTCTCTGAAAATGAAAGAGAAAAATACCAAAACAATGAAACTGAGAATCCTAGGAGGGAAGAGAGATCAAAGTCAAGAGAAAGGAATAGAAGTGAGCCAAACCCCAGAGATGAAGAAGATCCACATTGGAATGGTGCAGAAGTTTGCAGAAAAGGAATCTGAAAAACACAGAAGTTCTGAGCAGTCCTGAGAGTCGAGGAAGAATCATGACCTGCAAAGAGAAATCTCTCCAGCAGGGCAAAATTGATATTGACATGCTTTACATTGCTTTACATTCAGTCTAAACCAAATTTTTTTCATATTTATTGCTGAACTTTATTTCAAAAAACCTTTGTATAAGTACTGATTTGTATTACACATTTTTAAGAGGTTTTCAGTGACAGGTGATTTATAATTAATTCTCCCCCCCACCAAAAAAAAAGCCCCCCTTGGTTCAATATATTTGAAGAGAGCCTTGAGGGGTGGAGCCAAGATGGCTGAGTGAAAGCAGTGACTTGCTTGAGATCTCCCCCAAAACCCCTCCAAATACCTGTAAAAAAAATGGCTCTAACAAATTCTAAAGCAACAGAATCCACAAAAAGACAGAGTGAAGCAAATTTCTAGCCTAAGACAACCTGGATGGTTGATCAGAAAGGTATATCTCACAGGGTAGGGAGCAGAGCACAGTGCAGCATGGGCGTGCAGGCTTCAGAGAACCTGGAGCAGGCCTCAGAGGACTGAATCTCGGGCAGCTGTGGTGGCTTCCAGACTTCTCAACCCCAAAACACCAAAGACAACTTAGAAAGTCAGTGGGAAAAGTCCATTTCTGAGGCACCGAGAGAGGCTAGGTCAAAGCCAGCTCCAGAGCACAGAGCTTGGGCCCGGGGTGGTGGCTGCATCCTGAGCTTCTGGCCCACAGACTGAAGGGGAATTGGGTAGCTGCTCAGAGGGGGATTTCAGGGATCTATTTGCCAGTGGTGAGGCAGGAATCTCATGCTTTGCCCCTGCTTGGATCTGGGTCACAGTTCTGGGAGGCTGTCCTGAGGCAAGGAGGAGTGCTGGCATGGTGGAGCTTGTAGTGGCAGTGCAGAGAAAACCTTCTTCACAGTTCCAGTACAGAAAGGAGTGCTTGTGGTCACTAATAGACCAGAGTACAGGCCAGGAAAGGAGTAAACACCTCTCCCCCTATCATTACCACCTTGGAAGAACTGAAAATTTACAGGTCCCTACAAGTATCTCTGAAAACAACTGTACAAACTCCCGAAGCTTGGGACAGTACATTCTCCACATTGGAAGCAGACTCTTACCTTAACAAAGAGTTTAAAACTCAAGTAATTGGCTGGATTATGAGCAAGCAGCGCAAAAAGAGTCACACTATATTATATACAACCAGAAGAAGACAACAAAGTCAAAACTCCTATATCCAAAGCCCCCAAGAAAATATGAATCAGGTCCCAGGCCTTGGAGGAGCTCAAAAGGGATTTTGAGAAGCAAGTAAGAGAAGTAGAGGAAAAACTGGGAAGAGAAATGAGAGTGATGCAAGAAAATCATGAAAAACAAGTCAACAGCTTGCTAAAGGAGACCCAAAAAAATACTGAAGAAAATAACACCTTGAAAAACAGCCTAACCCAAATGGCAAAAGAGGTCCAAAAAGCCAATGAGGAGAAGAATGCCCTGAAAAGAAAAACTGGCCAAATGGAAAAGGAAGCCCAAAAGATTACTTAAGAAAATATTTCTTTAATTTGTTTTTTTGTTTTGTTTTCTTTTTTGGCTAGGCAAGGGGGTTAAGTGACTTGCCCAGGGTCACACAGATAGTAAGTGTCATGTGTCTGAGGCCGGATTTGAACTCAGGTCCTTCTGAATTCAGGACCAGTGCTCTATCCACTGCACCACCTAGCTGCCCGGAAAATACTTCCTTAAAAATTAGAATAGAGCAATTGGAAGATAGTGACTTTATGAGAAATCAAGACACTGTAAAACGAATCCAAAAGAATGAAAAATTAGAAAACAATGTGAAATATCTCACTGGAAAAACAACTGACCTGGAAAATAGATCCAAGAGAGAGAAGTTAAAAATTACTGGACTATCTGAAAGCCATGATCAAAAAAAGAATCTAGGCATCATCTTTCAAGAAATTATCAAGGAAAACTGCCCTGATATAGTAGAACCAGAGGGCAAAATAGAAATTGAAAGAATCCACAGATCTCCTCCTGAAAGAGATACCCAAAGGAAAACTCCTAGGAATGTTGTAGCCAAATTCTGCAGTTCCCAGGTCAAGGAGAAAATATTACAAGCCGCCAGAAAGAAATAATTCAAATATTGTGGAAACACAATCAGGTTAACACAAGATTTAGCAGCTTCTACATTAAAGGACTGCAGGGCATGGAATATAATATTCCAGAGGGCAAAGGAGATAGGATTACAACCAAGAATCACCTACCCAGCAAAACTGAGTATAATCCTTCAGGGGAAAAAATGTTCATTCAGTGAAATAGAGGACTTTCAAGCATTCTTGATGAAAAGACCAGAGCTGAATAGAAAATTTGACTTTCAAACACAAGACTCAAGTGGAACATAAAGAGGTAAACAGGAAAGAGAAATCATAAGAAACTTATTAAGGTTGAACTGTTCATATTCCTGCATGGAAAGATGATATTTATAACTCATGAGACCTTTGTCAGTATTAGGATAGTTGGAGGGGGGAAAATTATATGTATGTAGACAGATGGGTAGATAGATGGGTAGAGGGCACAGGGTGAGTTGAAAATTAAGGGGTCATATCTGGAGAATAGAATTAAGGGATGAGAGAAGATTATACTAGGAAAAGAAGAAAGGTAGAGGTAGAACAGGGTAAATTATATCACAAACATAAAACAGAAAAGAAAAGGCTTTTACAGTGGAGGGGAAACGGGGGAAGGTGAGAGGGAATGAATGAATCTTATTCTCATAGGATTTGCCTTAAGGAGGGAACATACACATTCAATTGGGTATGGAAATCTGTCTTACCCTACATGAAAATAGGGGGAGATGGGGATAAGAAAGCAGGGGGATGATAGAGAGGAGGGCAGATTGGGAAAGGGGGTAATCAGAAGCAAATTCTTCTGAGGAGGGACAGGGTCAAAAGAAAGAACAGAATAAATGGGGGGGGCAGGATAGGATTAAAGGAAATAGTTTTTCACAACATGTCTACTACTGAAGTGTTTTGCATAACTGCATACGTATAACCTATATTGAGTTGCTTGCCTTTTCAATGAGGGTGGGTGGGGAGGGAGGAAGGGAGAAAATTTGGAACCCAAAGTTTTAAAAATACACATGTTTAAAAAAAAGGTTTTCACATGCACCTGGGAAATAAGAAATACAGGAAATGGGTGCAGAAGTCTATCCTGCCCTACAGGAAAATAGAAGGGCAAGGGGATAAGAGAACGTGGGGGAGAGATGGAAGAGAAGGCAGACTAGGGGAAAGGGTATTCAGAATTCATCCCATCTTGGGGTGGGGGGAGGGGCAAGATGGGGTAAAAATTTGGAACTCAAAATCTTGCAGAAGTAAATGTTAAAAACTAAAAATAAATAAATTTATATCAAAAAAAAAAGCCTTTTTATTTAAGCGAATAACATAACATTTACTTAGAGGACTACCCTGCCCTCTACAGAGTAGCTCCAGGGCCACAGGGAGGGCCCAAACAGCAAAGCAATGTCATGCTTCTGGTCAGTTTCATGGGAAGCAGGAGGCCTAGATGCTGGTGCTGGGGAGTGGGAGGAGATGGGCCTGAGGGAGCTGTCAGAGCCAGCCAGGTCATAGGATACCACAGAAGTACCACCAAGAAGAAAAAGGGCCAGATGTCCTAGAGCAGCATCATTTGGTATTGATTGAACAGGAGACAGCTTTCTAATTCAGTTCCAAATAGGTAACAGTATGACATAGTGAGAGCAGAATGTATTGATCAGAGAAGATGCGTAAACTCTTACCTTTAGCATATCATAGAACCATGACTGCAAAAGCCACTTCTTCCAAGCCATGAAGGAGCAACATCCTTTTTTAGGGTCAGACTTGCTGGAAAAAGGAAGGACAGCTGGGCCTCAGTTTGCCTTTTCCTCCAAATATGGAGGTAGTGGCTCATAGTATGCTGCTGTCATCTAAAGACTTGGGCTTTTTTCCTGGGACTGTGGCCTCAACATCACCACCCTTGACTTATCAATAGAACTTTTTTCCTAAAGAGAAAGAGAAGAGTTCTGAGAGATAACTTAGCTTTTTTATTTCCTTAGAAAGATATCACATTTTTTCAATGTCACTTACATTTACCAGTGTGTCAATGTGCTCCACTTCCTTCCCCCTCCCAGAGAATCAAGGTCTCATGATGTTTGTTAAGAGGAAAAAAAGTTCAGCAAAATTTGCCAACTTATCAAAAAACCTAAAAAAAAATAAAATTGCATAAAAGCCACTAAATACTGTAAGTCCAACCCAACTGTCTTGTCATGTTTACTATTTACTTCCAGCTTAGCTGGCTATGGCTTTGGTTCGTGCCCTTTCTATCAGAGAACATGCTTGGACCCTCCTTCCATTTTGGTCTGCCTTGAGCCTCCCCTAGCCTTTTCTACTGACTAGGGTGACCCTGGTTTTACCTATGTCTTCATAAGAGTGAGTTCATAGAATTGAGTGGAAAGAATGCTGGATCTGGAAGAGGAGAACTTGGATTCAAATCCAAGCTGTTATTTTGCCTTTGTGTGACTTTGGGCAAGTCACTTCACTTAGCTCCAAGGGGCCTCAGGGCCCATCTAATTCAGTCCCCAACTGAGGAAACTATGTTCCAGTGACAGTAACTCCTGGTCTTGAGATCAATTACTGAGTACTGCAATTATTTTGTCTTTTACCAGGATCACATCCCCCCTGCCATGAAAGTGTCTGCTCCTCACTTGTTGAGCAAAAAGTGGGGCAGTGAGCTAGTGGCAGAGCTTAAAGCTCCTGTGTCAACAGCACTTTCAGACCTGCACCATCTTTTCTGCTTCCCACTTCTGGCCTCTGACTGAGCACCCTTTAGATATATTCCTGCCCAACCACTGAGTGAAAAGGTTATGCCAAGCATTCAGGTTGGTACTCTTATCTTTTACAATGTTCTCCAGAGCTCCTTCATTTCTAGATTCTAGCCTATTCTCTTCAGAACCCAGCACACTCATCTTTTCTCCTGGCCCCCACTCCCAGGAACAAAGGCTGGTCCCATGACTCTCTGTTCAAGGGACTTTTACCTTCCTGCTTGCTGCTATTCCTGTCTGAGCATTTCTCCAGGGAGAAATTCTCAACCCACCACCAGGCTCCCTGGCTGTGGGCCTTCAATTTCCAGCCTTTTCTGCAAGAGGATGGACATCACCTACTTCATGATGGACAGGCTCCCTAGCTCACAAACTGGAGATTTATTCCACAGTGTAAGCTAAGTTAAACTTTTTCCAGTCCTATCCCCTTGGAATTTCTATAAACCCAACTTGGAGCTCTATTTGATATAAAATGAAATGAATTTTATCTTTCACTGTCCTTTCACATATTTGTTTTTCATTTAATTTCATTTCAGTCCTGTCCAACACTGTGACCTCATTTGGATTTTTTTTCTTGGCAAAGATGGAGGGCTATATCCCAAAGAGATCATACAAATGAGAAAAGGACCCACATGTATAAAAAATATTCATAGTAGCTCTTTTTGTGGTGGCAAAGAATTGGAAATTGAGAGGAAGCCCATCCATTGGGGAATGGCTGAGCAAGTTGTGGTATATGAATGTTATGGAACACTATCTATTGTGCTATAAGAAATGATGAGCAGGCAGACATCAGAAAAACCTGGAAAGACTTGTATGGTCTGATGCTGAGTGGAGTGAGCAGAACCAAAAGAACATTGTACACAATAACAGCCACATTGTGCTATGACTAATATTGATAAACTTAACCCTTCCCAGCAACTCAAGTATCTAAGACACGTCCAGAGGCCTCATGATAGAAAATGCTATCCACATCCAAGGAAAGAACTATGGAAGCTGATTTGCTGTTTTTTTTCCCCTCTTCTATTGAGTTTTGTTTCCTCTTTCTGATGGTGCCTCCTATTGGTTTTATTTTACTTACAACATCACTAATGTGAAAATATATTTACTAGGAATGTAAATGTATAGCCTATATCAGATATAAATTGTGCACCATCTTGGGGAGGATGGTAGGGAAGAAGGGGAAGAAAAATTTTAAACTCTAAAGCATATAGAAGCTATTATTGCTAAAACAAAATTAATAAAAATAAATAAATAAATAAATCCCAGCTGGCAAAAAAAAAAAAAAGATGAAGTTGGGTTTGCCATTTCCTTCTCCACCCCATTTGATGGATGAGGAAACTGAGGCAAACAGGATTCAAAGACTTATCCAGGGTTACAGAGCTAGTAAGTGTCTGAGGCCAGATTTGAAGTAAAAATATAATAGACACAGACACAGACAGATATGAGACTTCCTGACACCAGGCCAGGTATTTTATTCATTCCCCCTCCCCATTTAGCTACCTCTTATACACATCAGAAATAAAATTTCAAAGGGATCATAAAATTAGTTGGCAAGTATTCCCAATACCCTGTGATCAACTTCTTCTACTCCCTCAGAATATTCATATTGCAGATGCATATATGGGCTATGTATATATGGTTAATATATATGGGTATTAGAATGGCTATTTAAGGGCAGTTAACTAATTGTCTCTTCCAGACACAGTGAGAATCTGAATAGAATGTTCTACTACAAATTTCAGGATGAAATACTATTTTTCATCACCATTAATTTGGTTTGAGGTTCTATTCTCCCTGTTCACTCATCTCTGTGATGAGTCTCTAGCTTTGGAAGGAAGACATAGTATGAATATGACATCACTCCTGCTACAGTGCTCCTTCCTCCCTTCTCCTTTGGGTCCCAGCACCAGTGCAGTGGGCAAGAACTTCTAAATGGTGGCACACAAACCAGCCCCATTTTCTGTGACCAGAATCTCTGGGTCTCTGGCAGGGACTCCTTGGAAACATGGAATTGCCTGATGAAGAATAGGCTTCTGCTGCTGCTGCTACTGCTGCCTAGGAGGATAAAGAGGACACCTGAAAATTATTAGCCACTTCAAGGCCAAGAGAAAATAGAGTAGGAAGGACAAAGTTTCCCAGTTTTGCATTCTGTTTGTACCTCTGAGTCCTTCTAAACTCTGTTAGGAATAGAAATATCTCACCAAATCAGGGCCAGTGAATACAGGCTCTCTAGATTCCTTTGCTCTAAGCTAAGCATTTTGCCTTTAGTTTCTGGGGGAAGAGGGAGGTTGGAGGACTAGTTCAGGGTCACAGAGGCAGTAACTTGATCCCTTCTTCAAGATTCCAGGACCAACACTAAACTTTATGCAATATTACCTCTCCTTACAGATGCAGGGGACAGGAGCTTGGCCTCAGTCAGGAAGACCTAGGTTCTAATCCTTTCCTGGGCCACATGTGAGTGTGTTACCTTAGGAAAAATCACTTCATATTTCACTATTCACATATTTTGGCAGCCCTAAGGGTAGATGGGGTGAATAGGAAGCCCCTTCTCTGGGGTCCCTTTGGATCTTTCTTAATTTTGTAAGCTTCCCAAAGAGCTTGTTTGGGTTATGGAGTTCCTAACTAAGGAACTTGGCTCACTGAGAATTTGCAAGTATATAGAAATGATCTCTAGTGATGGGCTTTTGAACAAGGAGAAATTTAAATTTCAGACCAAGTCCTGGTAAATCTTTGATTAGTTAAACTTGCCATCTGAGGTAAAAGCTCATGGGACCATAATGAATTGTGTTTCCAGCTGTCTGATGGATCATAAAAATCCATCCATAATCAATAGTCAATAATCCACCATCTGAGAGAAATGCCACAAGCTACTCAGAGAATATGACTGTTTCAGATGGAGGTCTGCATCTGGAAAAGCAAACAGGACAGTCTCAGCCTCAGTCTAGGCTGGGATCCTCCTGGCTCAGTTTCCCCACTGTGTTCTTTTGAAAAGGAATGTTTCCCATCTGATTATTCCTGGGTCTGTCTATGAGGTGGAACTGATACTACATGTTTGGATAACTAGGATGTTTTATTCAATCATGTCCTTGCTTTGCCTTTTTATGGCAAATTTCTGTGATCAGAGCAAATAGTCAGTAAAAGACATGGGCACAACGCAAGTATTTGAAATCTTGCTGGGTTTTTTTTCCTTATTTGTTTTTTAAGGCAATTGCGGTTAAGTGACTTTCCCAGGGTCACACAGCTAGTAAGTGTCAAGTGTTTGGTCTGAGGCTGGATTTGAACTCAGGTCCTCCTGACTTCAGAGCCAGTGGACCACCTAGCTGCCCTTTAATCTTGCTGGTTTCAATGTGAATGTAGTCATTCATATCCTAAACAGTTGGGTAAATTAGTACTTTTGCAGAGTTATGTGAAAGATTAAATCCCTGAATAAACATTCTTTCTGAATGATATGGGAATAATTAGACAAATGGCAAAGAAGTTTGTGAAACAAAGAACAGACAAAATTGAATCATTATCCCACAGACTAAGGCTGGGATACATCTGAGCTAATATAATAAAGTGTGTATTTAAGATCTGAGCCATTCAGCCTAAGATTATATTCCTTTCTATATCTTAAACAATTTAGTAAATGGGTATTTGGCCTAGACATCTGCCAGTTACTAGATAACATGTCTGTATGAAATGAGGTACTTAAAGGTTTCAGAATGATGTAAGAATAATTGGGTATTGGTACAACTGATAGAGGGACCTGTTATTCTATTAACTACTGAAACTAAAGCAGAAACATCTTCAGTTTGGGGAAAAGAATTTCAGTGCAATTTTCTTACAGGGAAGTAACTTATGTTTGCATTAATGGAAAAGTCAATTTCATTTAAAGTTCTGTGTCCTGTGGTAGAAACATGTTTCATTCTAAGCAATTTATTGATATGCACCATTTTGGAATTCCTTAGGGATCCTCCCAAGTCTTTTATGATATAACTATTGACCTCAAGAAGTAGAAAGCTTCTACCTACAAAGTGTTATTACTTATATTTGCTTGTATAGAGTTGGCTCCTCAATAGCATCTGATCCTCCTGAAAGAATTGAGGGAATCAGAATGGAAACTTGAGGGAATCAGAATGGAAACTTGAGGGAATCAGATCAGATAATCCTATATGGAAGTCTAGGAGCTTTTCCTTAGGATCTCCTCCCCAAATTTCCCATCCTAGTCACCTAGTAACCTCTCCTTCCCTGCTATTACAGGGTACTGAAGGATAAAGCCAGTGTGCCATGCACAAGGAAGTCTTCTAGCTCTTTTGTTAAGATGACCAGACACTCTGTGTGAGATGTTCCCCAAGCCCAGAGTATGAGGCTCACAAGCTCTCTCCTGTAGAGTAAGCTGTTCACAATTGCAGGGAGAAGCTCCAGGACACTCAGAATTGCTTGGGGAAGACTTTTGAGAAAGCTGAGAAACTTCTTGCTCAGGAGGAGAGACATGTTGACTGGCACTGGATGATCACAGGAGAATAGAACAGACTGCACCACTTCCTGATGGAGGAAGAATCCCAACGTCTTGAAAGGATGAGGGAAGAGGAAAGGGCAAACCAAGACAGAATATCCTAGCCCATGCAAACCCTTTAGGACCTCATGTTAGTTCTACAGGAAGCAGCCCATCAACCCAGTTTGGATCTGCTACAGGAAGTCAAGCAGTTGCTGAGAAGAACCAAATCAGTGTTGCCCCAAAGGACTATCATTTAAACGGGGTGGTTTTGCACGTCTATTTAAAATTGAGTAAAGTTTTGAAAGAAACGAGTTGGAGATAATTAAGTCATTCTGTTAGCAGAAAAAAAAAACTGTCTCATACAGACATACCAATATCTATTCAACAGACCAGGAGAATAATCATCTACCCTATCCGAAACTGCCTCTGGCTCTGATCCACAGATGTCCACAGACATGCCATATCCAAATCAAAGGTAAAGATTCGGCCAAAAAAATCTGTGAAGAATCTACAGAGTCATAGCATTTTAGTCCAATATTAATAGGATACATTTGGCCAAGAATGTAAAAAGCTGGGACAAAGAACTAAATCGGGGAGTAAATTCTGGCCTAATTGCTTGTCTCTCACCCCCTCAATTCTTTTCCCTTTATTCACTCTAGCCAAGAAACCAAGAAGCCCTTTGCCCCACACCACTGCTCTCACAAAGCTTTGAACTACATGATTGATCTGAGGGGAGACATTCTGTCTTTAGCCCATACACAAATATGGGCCATTTGGTATTAGTCACCTATTTGAGTGAGCTGCCATATTTGAAAGCCATGACATGAGACTATTCAGGTGCTTTTCTGCCATTTTGAGACACATTGACAAGTTAGGTATTAAATATGGTCTTCTCAGAGAGATATATTCAAGCTCTGCCTGATGATGGGCTAAATCTATTCTGATCTGAAAATGTCCATTCAAGAACTGAACAAATCATATTCCATACCTTTAAATGCCACCTTTTTAGCCATTGATTGAATTCCTGGTGGCAAGAGGTGTGAAGTTTCAGAAGTGCATGGCACTTTCACCTTTCACTTGTCCCCTGGAAGTGTAAAATGGGGGAGTCTCAACAGTATAAGAAGCAAAAGGAACAGTGGGAACAGTCAGACCTCTCTATTGGACCCTGGGGCATCAGCTGAAAGATCTATGATTGACTCATCCTCCCACCAGACCTTCCCCCCTCCCCCACCCCGCCCCAGCAGCTCACCCATTGAAAGCAGGTTCAGGCCATTCACCCCCCCAAAAAAAAAACAGGTTCTATATGTGCTTGGTCCCACCATGTCACTTTTCCACACAATCAGCTCTCCTCTGATTCCCTATTACCTCCAGGAGCAAATATGAAATCTTCTACTCGGCATTTAAAGCTCTTCATGATCTGGTCCCTTCCTACCTTTTCCCTCAATAAGTATATTAAGCACCTACTTTGTGCCAAGAGTTGGTGCTAAGTGCTAGAGATACAAAAAAAGGCCAAAAAAAGATACTGGGACTTAAAAGAAGTCAAGGAAGTCAGCAGGGTTGAGAAGAAGGAGAGCATTCCAGGTATGGAACACAGGCAGAGAAAATATCTGTAGCCAAGAGATGGAGTGTCTTGTTCCTGGAAAAGTCAGGAGACCAGTGTCATCGGATCAGAGAGTACTGGGTGGGCAATAAAGTAAAAGAAGACTGGAAAGGTGGGAGGAGGCTAAGTTATAAAGAACTTGGTTACATGCTAAACAAAGAATTTTATGTTTGATCCTAAAGGCAATAGGAAGGCACTAGAGTTTGAGTGGGGAATGATGGCATCAGATCAGATCACTTTGGTGGCTAAATGGAGGATGGATTTGAATGAGGAGAGACTTGAGGCAGGCAGACCCTCCCCTCCCCCACCAGGCTACTTCAATAGTCCAGGTGGAAGGTGATGAAGGCCTGCCTAGAGTGGGGGCATTCTTTTACCAGTCTTCTACATTACTCTCCTCCATATGCTATCCAACATCACAAGCCACTTGAGGTTCCTATATCATGACACTCTCTGCATCTCAGACTTTGCACTGCCCATCTCCTATGCCTGAAATGCTTTGCCCCTCATCACTACCTTAGTTAAACAGCAGCAGCACCAGGAGGCCTTTTCTGGTCCATCCCCTTTCACCAGCCAGTTCCTTCCCTCTGAGATTACCTTTCATCTATGACATATACATGTATTTCCCCCTTTCAAATGATGGTCCTTGGGGGCAGATTCCATTTTCACCCTTATGTCCTTAGCACCTACTATAGAACCTGCTACATGGGAAGCACTTGATAAATATTTGTTAACTGACAAAAGGATGTCTAAAGTGACAAAGTTAAAATCAAATGAGCTCAAGCAACAAGAGGATGTCATTATGGCTTAACACTCATCAGCTCTGGAAGAAGATACATTGAAGTTAGTCACTTGCCAATACCACAGGCAGAAATCAATCAACCTGAACAAATAGAAGTATATGCCATAATTACTACCCTTGGCATCCAAACATATAGAAGGGGTACTTTCATATGATGAATGGCAATTCACACATAATGAATATTTAAATCATCTTCCTTTAAATGGTGCATAACACCAATCTGGGTGATAGACATCACCAGAAGTGAAGGCCAATGAATAAGATGTGTCCTCACACAAAGTTATAGTTACCACTTAAGGAGGGCCAGAGCAGGATATTAGACCAGTTGCTAAAGTCCAGAGTGCTGATACCATCAAGATTCATATCCAGTAATTATTCCAGGTTTTGAATGAGGCAATTTGGCCCAATATGGTCATATAAGATGGAAAGACTATGATAGCGGTACTCAGATTGACAGTCTTATTTGAAAACATATATACATCCCCATCATGACTCCCAGAGCAAGAATTAAAACAAATGTACCAGTGGTCCAAAATCAAGAAGGTTTCAGCTCATTGGGATACAATGATAGTGGAAGTTCTTGAAGGGATCTTGGTAATGAGTTTGTGCTATCAAGCTGAAATCCAGGAAGAGACATTGAAAACTGATACATAATTTGATGGAATAGCGATATTTATGCAGAATATTTTAGAGGAATATATGACACAGGACCCTTTGAGGCTGTTCCATCAACATGGATGCAATGTAACTTTCCATCCATTTTTCAGCCGAGTCTCCCCCAATTAGAGTTTAGGTTAAAGAGCAAAGTTGTCTTGATTTTTCCATTTGTATACCCTGCACTAAGCACAATACTTGGCACAGAGGAAACACTTAACAGTTTTTATTCATGTATTTGTTTAGACGATGACCAAACTGATCTACCTTATTTGGATCAGAAATCCTGGGTAGCAAGGGAGAAGATAAGTGACCTCCTGGCATGTACCTCCATAACCATGAAGAGTTAATCATTCAGCAAAGCCTCCTTGCCTAGAGCACCCAATCTATGGGGGGGGGGGGGATGGGGAAAGACTGCAAAATGACTGTCTTCTGATTATGGGTGGATGACTACTTACCTTCCTCAAAAATCCCCATATAGGCTTATCAGTTTCAGGACTTGACTTCCCAACCTTACCCTAATCTGCTCTTACTAGCTATTCAATTTCTTTAATTGATAGACCTCACTACCCCTCCCCACACACACCCACACACCAGGGTTTGTCAGCAAGACAAAAATCAAGTAGAACTTGGAAGGTCTACCCCTTCTACCAAGGCCACATGACTGAACCACCATGAAAAATGGCTACAGGCCTGCCTCATCATTCCTGTCTCACCTTCATTTCAGTGCTATGGATTTTCACTTACTGCTGTTGAAGGCCAGTCACCATTTGAGTGCTAACCAAAAGAGACTAGTAGAAAGACAGACACACACCCCTACACACCTCACCCCCCTTACACACATGCATAGAAAATGTGGTTGGGAATGTTGCTTCTGCTTGTCATTCATGAGGGTGTGGAAGCTGCTGGGCTATTATTGACAGCTACAGGCTATTCTTAATACCTTGTGTTAACCCCTTGTGGAGACTCAAGTGAGAAAACTCAGACATTTTGGATAGGCTATAAACCCTGCATTACCCCGCAAGTGGGGAAACTGGAGGGAGAACTGCCATTCTGGACTAGGTATAAAAAGCTTTGCTGGGTGGCGAGGTTTGAAGGCGACAGTGTCAATTAGTCAAGTAGCTTCTCCGGAGCTATCCTGGTAGTCAGGGGCTCTTGCAAGGGCTTCTGCCACTTCCTGGGGTTGGGATGGGACTGAGAGGGGAAGCTGGCATGTGCCACATCCCTAATCTGTTTAAAGCCTCAGGAATTATTGGCAGGGAAGAGAGGTTGGTCTAGAAGTGGGGAAGCAAGGAGGACTGAAAGCTTTGTTGATGGACTGACTGAAGGTGGCTTCTGGGGGATGAGGGATTCAAGTGGTATATAAGGGACATGGTGGTAGAAGAGAGCTAGAAGGACTGTATAGACATGCATAGGTAGACACATGGATGAATGAGTCCCAGACTGCCAGAGTGAGTAAGGTGCTGGGCAGTCCTGGTCTACTCTGACAATGGTGTTCCATGAATAGGGGTTAGCATGGGGGTGAGGGAGGAAAGGGGTATCTAATCTAAGTCAGATTTGAATTTCCCAGAAGGTTCATTCCCAAAGGCCCAACTTCCAGCCAGAAGTGGTTTGAACCTTCTGCATTTGGGCCAGTCTCACTCTTGTACAGAATCATTTGTCTTCTGGACTCTGCAAGCTTTCCTTTCTTGTTCAAAGTAGAAATGGCAAGACACAGGAGGATTAACCACTAGTGGTCCCATCATGATTGGTTTTATCCAATTATTATGGAGATGCCCTGTTTTCCAGGGCTAAGGTTTAGCAAGAAGTCTGCACCCTGAGCTTGGCATGACAATAATCCTTTGAGCTCAGGAAGATATCATCATCATTGTTCAGATGAGCACCAGGTGTTCACCGAGGGATTTACCTCCCCCTGTTTCCCTGGGCCATCCATCCCATCTTCACAATCCCTTATTCTTGTCATGGACAGTAACTGCACTCCTGTTCCTGTCACAGGGCTCTGGTTCTGTCCCTGGCAGGGTGATCAGAACTCTCAAGAATTGAGATAATGACTGTCCCCATTAGACCCAAAAATGCTTGTATTGTCCCAAGAAGTGCTAACAAGGAGAACTATCTAGTTATCTCAAAATGATTGTGTAGTGGGCCAACCCTTAACAACCTTAAGTCAGCCTTCAGAGAAGGACCTGCTTCCACATGCATGAGTCATTTTCTTTACTCTGAAGTTAAAATTTCCATTTTTACCTGACTCTCCTGTCTCTATGCTGCTCTTTTTGTTTGCTTCTGGACACCCACAGGTTAGAATTTGGTTCTGGTCCAGTTGACAGTTTCATTGGGCCCCCTAGGTCTCCTATGAAATTAAATTCCTTGCCCACGGTCACAGCAAATAAGGGTAAAGACTGCATTTGAAGTCACATCTCTCCAATGTCTGAAGCCAGGCATCTTTCTAATGCACAATGGGCTGCTACAGGGGCTGTGTGAAGACCGGCATCACAGAACAAATGAGGAAGTCCCAAGAAAGCATGTGGCCCACCAGAGCTCAACTTGAGCCCTGAAGTCAAATGGACACTCCAGAACAGAGTCATTTTGTTTCAGTTCTGGTACCTAGAACCTCAAGACTGTTTTTGTTAGTGTGGCCTTGATCAAAGTTAAGGGTGTCTGAACTGGAGGAAAGCATAGGGCAGAGGGTGGAGGAGACCTTGAGCTGATGCTCACAGTGATGGAGGAGTAGGCTGGGTGGTGTGGAATGTACATATGAAGACTAGTTTCCTGCTATCCCAGTGAGTTGTGTTGGCACAGTTCCTTGGAGGGAATCATCACAAATGTTAAAGTGCCTAGTGAAGTATGAATCTTAAGCTGGTGCACAAGGCTCCGCCCCTCCCCCCTGCCTCCTTCCAGATCTCTTAAATTAACAAGATCTCTTGTTAACTTCTGTAATAGAGCTCCACTAGAACCAAAGGAAATGTTTCCAATGCTCCATTTTTCTCTTCAGGCCTTCAACAGTCTTTTGTAAGGTATTGCTATCAAGTCCATCTCCCTGAATAACTCTGAGATAAAGTGGCAACAATTTATAGCCTTTTCAGTTTTCAGTAACGGCAAACTTCTTACTTACTATATCCAAAACCCTTAATACAGTGTCAAAAGGGTTTCCTGAATCTGGTAGAATGATCAGTGGTGTTTCTGCACTCCTTGATACAATTAAATGTCTGAAATCTTCCCCCCAGATTTTCTCACGTGCATTAAAGAGGTCATAGCTCTCACTGACTACAGACAAAGGCACTGATGAAAACTGTTAATGTATGTTCAAAGGCAAACTTTTCATGATCTTTGCCCCAGGCCTCGATGGTACTGTGTTCTGCAGCTGGAACAGAATATCCAGGCACAGGATCTTTTGTTCCATAATATTTTTTAATTAAAGCATTTCCTGATACTGTATCACTTGCCTTGAAGTTCATCAAATGAACAGATGCTCCTATACCAGCCATCTCTTGTGAATAGACTCCTCTGTAATTGAAATCATGCAATTGGTACTCCAGACACTCTAGATGACCACATGTTTCCATCAAATACTTTGCCAAAATTTTCTTCTACTCTCTGCAATTTGTAGCTTCCATGTTTGGGTACCAGCACTACAAAAGGATGGCCTCAATCTAATTTGTTAGCCAGTAACCTTCTGGACCTGTGTTTTCCACCCTGAAGAGAACATTTCCTCTGGGAATGAAAGAACCCTCAGGAACTGCTTTGACTTGTATAGGAAGGTGGCCATCATAATTCTCAAGAATATAACTCCATCCCTTTTCATTAAAGACATCATGTTGAAAATGCTCTCTAGATCTCTTTGGCTTCCTGGATTCTTTCTTTGATCGATGCTTTCCCTTTTAATTTGAAGACCTTTCTTACACTCTAGAACATTTTCTTAACAGGCCATTAATGCAAGAGGATTGGGAGTAGGAAAGATTTAGAGAAAGTCTGTGCTTTACTATGCTTCCATTTTACTAATGGTGAAACTGAGTGCCTGAGATAAACGGGGGAACTGACAAGGCACACCCTAAGGAAACTGAAGACAAAACACAAAGAACTATGTTAAGGCCGTGTTTTGTTTTCTGATTGATGGACAAAAGGCAAGGAAATTGTTCTTCAGATCCAGTGCTTCCTCACACCCATCCACAAAAGTTAAACTGCCTCCTGAGGTGTGAATCTTAAGGTGGTGCACAAGGCTCTGCCCCTTCCCCCTCCCTCCTCCTCCAGGATAAAAAAGGGCAGGGATCAGTGGAACTCACTCAGAATCAGGAGCATAGCAGACAGCTGCCTCCTGGCATCTTGCTCAGCTCCTTACCTAAGCCCTCTGTCTGCGTGGTGACTTAAGCCATAGTGGCATAGAGAACCCTATATTTTCCCTTCCTGGCAGCTCTGTCCCGGGCTCAGCCAGGAGTAGCAGTGAAGAAGGAGCAGAAGGAAGCTCGGCCCCCCAACCTTCACTCACTCACTCACTCCCTCCCTCACTCACTCACTCCCTCCCTCACTCACTCACTCCCTCACGCCTGTGCCATGCCTTGGCTCCTGCAAACACCTTCCAGCCAGCAGGGCAACTTCATCACAAGAAGTTTTGCTGATGGTAAAGAAGGTGTGTCAGAAGAAGCAGGAGAGCTTGGGCACCTGAAGGCAAAGACAGCAGATTTATAATCAGCCCCAAGTACTCCAACATTGAATGCCAGAAAATGAGTCCACAACGAAAAGCTACCACAGAACGGTGAGGGAAGGATAGAGAAAAACACAAGGAGAGACAGCAAGAAAGAGATTCTGATGAGAAAAGGTACAGAAAATCTTCACTGGGCCAAAAGAGGACAGAAGGAGCAACCACTCAGAGCTCATCTACTCAGGACGAGCCCCAGACAAAGAAGAAGAAAGTCCACATGGATCCACTCCTTCCCCTCAGAGGTACTGCTTATATTCCTCCTGCAAAGCTCAGGAGGATGCAAGAACAGATTACTGATAAAAACAGCTTAGAGTACCAAAGGATGAGCTGGGAGGCCTTGAAGAAGTCCATCAATGGTCTTATCAATAAAGTGACCATTTCTAACATGGGGATTATCATTCAAGAACTCCTTCAAGAAAATATAGTTAGGGGAAGGGGATTGCTGGCTCGATCTCTTTTGCAAGCACAAAGGGCATCTCCAATCTTTACTCATGTCTATGCAGCCCTTGTGGCAATCATCAACTCCAAGTTCCCCAACATTGGAGAACTGATCCTAAAGAGGCTAATTGTCAATTTTAGAAAAGGCTACAGAAGAAATGAGAAGCAGCTCTGTCTAACTGCTGTGAAATTTGTGGCATACCTTATGAACCAGGATGTGGCACATGAAGTTTTATGTTTAGAGATGCTCACCTTACTTCTTGAAAGACCAACAGATGCTAGTGTGGAAGTAGCCATTGGATTTCTTAAAGAGTGTGGCCTGAAATTAACAGAAGTATCACCCAGGGGGATGAATGCTATATTTGAACGCCTTGGCAACATTCTCCATGAATCTGAAATTGACAGACGGGTTCAGTATATGATTGAAGTGATGTTTGCAGTAAGGAAGGATGGATTCAAGGACCACCCTGTTATTTTGGAAGGCCTTGATCTAGTGGAGGAAGAAGACCAGTTCACTCATCTGCTTCCATTGGAAGATGACTATAATCCAGAGGATGTACTTAACATCTTCAAGCTGAATGCTAATTTTATGGAAAATGAAGAGAAATACAAAATGATTGAGAAAGAAATCCTTGATGAAGGTGACAGTGATTCAGACACAGACCAAGATGCTAGAAGCAGTGAAGAAGATGAGGAGGAGGAAGAAGAGGGGGGTGAAGATGAAGAAGGACAAAAAGTGATTATCCTTGACAAAACAGAAACCAGCCTGGTGTCATTTCATGGCACAGTTTATCTCACTATTCAGTCAAGTTTAGATGTTGAAGAATGTGCTCGCAAATTACTGAAGATGGAGTTCCCTGACAGCCAAAGGAAAGAACTTTGCAACATGATGTTTCCCTGCTGTGCCCAACAGAGGACATATGAGAAATTTTTTGTCTTGTTGTCTGGGTGTTTCTGCAAGCTGCAAAAGGAATACATGGAATGCTTTCAGGGTATTTTCAAAGAACAATATGACATTGTGCACAGATTGGAAATCAACCAATTGCATAATGTTGCCAAGATGTTTGCTCATCTCTTGTATACTGATTCACTTCTATGGAGTCTTCTGGAATGTATAACATTGAGTGAAGAAAGTACTACATCTTCCAGCAGAATTTCTGTAAAAATACTGTTTCAAGAACTTTGTGAATACATGGGACTTCCTCAACTTCATGCAAGACTGAAGGATGAAACATTGCAGCTGTTCTTTGAAGGATTACTCCTCAGAGACAATCCAAGAAACATTTGGTCTGGGAGGCTTAACAGAGAATTATGAGAACATCTGAAAAAGGCACCCAAGATCTTCTTAGCCAAGGGATGTTGAGTTCTCAGATTCCTCCTCCTCCTCCTCTGCCTCTTCAGATGCTTACTCCTCAGACTCTGATTCTGACAGCAGCAGTGATAGCAGCTCAGACTCATCCAGTGGCAGTGACTCCTCATCCACAAGTGGCCATAGCTCTGACTCAGAGAAAGATAAAAGGAAAAAAGAAGAAAAAAGAAAAAATAAACAGATAAAACAGTTGAGAAAAAAAGAACAGGTGAAAAGAAACATGAAGATAATAAAATGGAAACAGAGAGCAAGAGACAAAAACTGAAGAAGAGAGAGGATTAAAAATATATATATATATAGGCAGAAATTGGAGTACAAAGACAAAGAGATCTTGCCCTGAAAGGGCTCCCATTGGAAAGAAGGGAGGGTACCATAGTTTAAAACCAAGTTTTAAAGTCCACTAAGGGTTTTCCTGGTAATTTAAATTTATAAAAAAGAAAATTCAATTAAAGTACTTTGTATACTAAATGGTTTGGCTTTTTTTTAATAAAAAAATCACATATAACTTAAAATAAGAAACAAAGCTGTTCTATTACTCCACTTAGATTCTTTTTAGACATTGTCAATCTTCAAATTGCTTAAGGAAGTTAATTTGGCAACGGCAAAGAGATGGCTCCCTATGGAAGGAAACAGTTAGCAGGGAGAGAGATGGGGAGGTCACTGCAATAGGAAAGAGCTCATGAGAATGTGGGTGGCCACTTTCCTCCTGCAGCAGAGAAATGGACAGCCACTTCTTGGATTTGTTATCATTGAGTAGGCCTTCAGGTCTGTGTAGAACTAAATGGCTAGAGAGGTCCCTTCTTAATCTCAAGTTCTGTGACTCTTAGTAAGTGGATGGAAAGGGAAGTAATGAAAGGATGCTTGAGAAAACTTGGGTACTGATTGGCTGAAGAAAGGGAAAGAAAAGAACCAGCCTATACATTCTAATGTCTGCAGACGGTCTGTGCTCAAATCAGATTTGAAAATCCATTGAGCTAAACATCCATGTTTTCATAACATGGCTCCTTACACACAGGAGCACTCTCAGCATGGTGAAACTTGTCCATCCAAAGGATTCAACCAGAAGTGTGAACTCTGGGGGCCTCAGGGCTGTTACAACCAGCAAGGGTTAACAGGTGGAACTGCAGGGTTGCAGGCTAGAGGAGTTGACACCTTGTCTGGGAGGCCCTAACGGGGCAGGGCTACCTCCTGTAAAAGGAGACGATCCTGCCCCTCAGAAGCACTGCCTCCTTGCTTCTTGCAAGGCCTGAAGTCTCTTCATCTCAGCTGCTGTAGAAAAGAAGCAATTGCAGAGAGAAGAATGGCTGAGGGCAATCACCTGTGGCATCTGTACGAGCTGCTTCTGGGAGCCAGTCACCATGGGGTGTGGGCATAGCTTTTGCAGAGCATGTCTCTTCTGGAGTTGGAGAGTTGCCACTCAAGCTTTCTCTTGTCCTGAATGCAGTCAGGTGTCCCAGGTCAGAGAATTCCCACAGTCAATGGGAGCCTAGCACTGCTGACCGGCCTGACCTAATGGCTCTGTCCTCAGCTTTTGCAGAGCACTGAGGAACAGAGCCAGTGTGCCAGGCACAAGGAAGTACTCAAGCTCTTTTGTTAACATAACCAGACACCATACCAGCCCCATTCCAGGCTGGATTCTTACTGTGTCACAGAGCCAGACTTCATGTTAGGTTAAGAGGCAAGGTAAGATAAAGAGACTAAAGTCACATTGCTTTATTGTAGCCTCAGTAGAGAAAGGGGCGCCTGCAGTGGCAGTGAAGGCATTTCCCATGTCAACTCAGACAACTAAAGCATGGATCTAAAAATAGGTCAAGTCTCTAAGAGAAATTTTCAGGATGGAATTAAGACTTTTCATGATTCCCTTATCATCGACATGCCCTTATTTATAGCATTGTTTCATGTGGATCACCAGAACACTGAACATTCAGGAATACAGATTACCTAGAACTCAAGTGCAACGTTTGTGGCAAAGTGAAAACAAATATATCTCTTTGAGACCTCAGATTTTGGGAGGATGTGTGCCAGTGGAGTCATTTCATGAGATTTTGGAAGCAAGAAGTCACCCCATCCCTTCAGGGGCAACTGTGACAATAACATTCAACTAAAAACACCTGGGAGAAGACTAAAGGAGGAAATCAAAAGTAGGGGTCCCGGATAGAGCCAACACTGCCTATGTCCATTTAAAGAAAACATGCCTCACAAAATTTAAGGTTTTTCTTAATGGAAAAGAACTGGCATTTAAGTAGCATACTGTTGGCACAGCTCACTCATCTGACCAAGCTCACTTTTTACTTTCCACCTTAGCAGAACATTGTCTCATCCCTTTTCCAGCTAAGTTTACCAATTTTTCAGTACCACCTTCTTATTCTCCATCATAAAAGTGAGCAGCTCAAACTTACATCCTTATTTGCCCTGATCTTTGCCACAATTCAGACACCTCCCCAACTGATCTAGGTGTTACTGAAGCAGCCAACCTTAGAACTCCAAGACTGGACATCCTTTGTCAACACCCCTAGAACTCTAAGACTGGATATTTTTCTCCATAGCTCCCAGTAACTGAATTGCAACAAGTAGCAGCAGCTCTAGACTCCTCCCTTCTGTTTCTACGTTAACTTATTCTCCTAAGAGTAGCATCAGTGTAAACTAGTTTGGAAGAGCCATTTGAGAATATCATTTAGGCAACACCAAGGGAGACTGTGAGGTTGCAGAAAAGATCTAGCTGCAAAAGGTATATTTAGGACCCACACATACCTCCCAAGTATGACTTCCTGGCAGATAAGTTCATATACCCAGCTCATCCTCTTGAGCTATTGGGGCCACTTCATATCCAAAGTTACTTAGCTGATTATTCTGAACCAGGCTCTATGAACTTCCAAGGACAGGATGAAGGACTACTTATCACACATCAAACTAAAACTCATAAGAATTGACCATTTGGACCTACTCTATAAGCTCAGTGGCTCTTTTCTAGTCATTATCTTCCAATGATTCAGAACCTTTAGGGAGATCATGTATTCAAAGGCCTTCATTATACAGAGAAGGCAGACAGGTTCCGGAAATGAAAAAGTAAAACCAGATATAGCATGCAGTCTGAGGAGCCTAAAGGCAGAAAAAGAAAGAGTAGAGTACTAAAAGCCTGGATAAATTGCTAAATTCTTGTTGAATGGAGTATATATTGACTATCTGGGAACTATCTTCAATTCTTGGGCAAAATGACTTCATTGTTGACAAAGCAGTCATTCTGACCAAGGTTACATAGTTGAGGGAGGTGAAGTTGGTGCCCAACATTCACCATGCACAAAGATCCCTGCTAACTTAGAAGACTGGGAAAGTAATGGAGGATCAATTAGCTAGTTGAGAAATCACAGGATAAGAGTTTTGAAATAGAGCCACAGAAAGCATTGCCTAAAGACTATGAAATATGATTATCATCATCCCCCTTTTTTTTTTAAAGGCATGGGGAAATAACATCTCTGCTTTAAAGACCCCAGACTGCTGAACTGGCATTTTATTTGTTCACTGCAATGCTGAGATTTTGGAAGATGCAGCAACTACTCCAAACCTTTAAGAGCTTTATATTTAAAGAGCTCTGCCTGCTGGGAAAGTGCTCAAGAAGGGAAATCCTAGTAGGTCATCAAGGCTCCCTTCACAGGGAACATTGGTACCCTCTAAGGTACTAGTTAACCATAGGCAACTAGAATGATTACCAGATATCCTGGGAACTCTTGGTAATGGGCTGCACACTTGCTAAATTATAGCTTCAGTGTATGAAACACAGTGGAAGCTTGAAACAAAATGGGGCTAGGTTAGCTAATTTAACATTCCAACTATATATAGTAAGGTACTAAAACTTATTCTTACTATGCCCATCTACCCAGATGGGATTATATGGGCATCATGAACTTGCCATTATTTTTTCAATAGTATTCTGGAGGACAAAAGGGAAAAATAAGTGGGGGTAGTTTCTCCTAAACTTCCTAGGAAAACCTTATGCTTACTGTGGGATTTTAGAGCACAGGTAAAACTGAAAACCACTAAGATATGAATCTCAACATATCCCAGAGCTATCTGCCAGCCATCCCTGGGGATTTATGACTTTTCTGCCTTCAAAACAGAATTTATACAGACAGAAGTAACAGCAACCCTGGGGTCTTTCCTAGTCTGCCACTTACCATGTAGTAACACATGATGACCTGGGCCTGTCTGCAAATATGAGGGGGAAACCTCAATAGCCCAAACTAAGTACAAAGGATTTTTCTGTTCATTTCAACTTTGATAAAACAAAACCCCAGGAGAAATCAAAAAGCAATACCAGATTGCAAGCAGCACTAGAGATGTAATTAAAAAAAAAAAAAAGGAAGAAAGCCAGAGCACTGATGAGGCCTTTTCAGAGAAAACAGCATTGATACCAGCTCTTCAGGGCAAGAATCCTGCAGAGACTTCATGTTCCTAATGACATGCAAAGATCGAGTCCTAGAAAGGAGGCCAAATATGAAGAACTCATCAATTATGATAGAATTTTACAAAAGCTACCATGGGGAACCTTCCTGTGGAAGCTGAAAACAAAGGAGTAGCTAGAGTTGACTTCATTCTTCTCAGATACTGTTCCCAGCATTTCTACTTCCCTTCCACCCCAAACAACCTTTTATTTGCCCCAATCTTTTACACTTCTGTCATAAGGATATTAGATAACCGAGTATATTCTCCGTGACTGTTCCTACCATATGGGCAAAATTGTTTCATAAAAATAATGTGGTTCTACTAGAGAGATGAAAAGGTCTGAGTTACTATAAACCTGTCATGGTCTGAATTTCCTATGTCTCAAGACCATAAGTCATAAACACCCATGAACTGATGATTAAGGAATAAATATTTGAATTAGGGAATTTTTATCATCCATGGAGCTCCATGTAAGCTTACTATAAAGATGTTATTCCCTTTCCCAAGAAAGGGCCTAGCAGCTGACTTCATCTTAATAAATTAATGCCATTTTCCAATGAATGTTAAGCCAAGACCATAGATTCTATGATGGCTTAGAAAACAGCAGCTATCCTGGGAAGAAGTCTCCAGAGATGTCCTCAAAATAGGACATTAATCATTGTATGCCATTAGGAAGATTTCAGCTAAATGAGTTGCATCACTCAATGTTTCTATGACTGAATTATCTAGGATGTATTTGACATGTTAAATTCTTCTTGAATGGAGTATATATTGACTGAGAAGCCTTGACTCTTTGTCAACAAAGAAGTCCTTTTGCCCAAGCAGTTATTCTGACCGAGGTTACATGTTTGGGAGAGGAGGGGGTGAAGTTGATGCCCAACATTCAAACACAAAGATCCCTCCTAACTTACAAGACCAGGAAGGTAATGGAGGAGCAATTAGCTAGTTGAGAAATCACAGGATAAGAGTTTTGAAATAGAGCCACAGAAAGTATTGCCTAAAGACTACTAAGTATGATTAGATGTCATCCCCCACTTTTTTTAGTCATGGGAAAAGACATGGGAAAAAGACATCTCTACTTTAAATAGAATATTCTCAGCATAGCTTGGCTGCCTTATTCATCTTCTACTTCCAATGCTAGCACAGCATTGCCTCCTCTAATCTTAATCTGTTAGTCATTAACATTAACCTTTCAACACACAAAGAACAAAAATTTCCACGTTAGATAGTCCATTTTGCTCTCCATATCTTTGTCTCCTCATCATATTGAGGGTAAATTTAGAGCCTACTCCACTTCTCCTGCCCTATTTTCAGTCTTTCAGACTTCCCTAGTTTTAATCTGAGCCTTGATTACAAGGCAATTTACCCTGAATCACAGGGCTTGGCCACTTTTTGCCATGCTTTTAGCAAAGCAATTTCAATATGGACCCACTGCTGAACATCAATGCATCCACCTTAATATGTTTAATAGCCACTTCAGTTAATTCATTGAAATTAAAATTCTCCATTAGCACCTCCTTGTTCATCCCATTTATTTAGCTTCATATTTCTTCCAACTGGAAAAAGGTTCACCAAAATCATTTCAAGTAAGTAGGCTGGGGGCATCATTCTGGCACTGCCCAAGGAGATTATGGCTGAAATAAGGATCCTCTAGTTGGCAAAAGAAAACCCGAACCTGGACAGTCTGAGGCCAGGTACACCTTTCTCTGCCAGGGCTCCACAAACTCCACAGACATGTGTTTGAAGGAGCCTGAAAGAGCATTGGCTCATCATTGATTAGCTATTCAGGATCATGCTCAGCTGATTTCCCTCACTACAAGGGACAACTTATTACTCACTTACCTAAAGATTGCTATTTGCACTTTTTTTCCTGAAGTGCTCTTAAACAAGACAACACCAAGCTATTGTCAATGACATGTGATGATGGGATGGGAAAGATGTGGTGCCCAAAAAGAGTATCATAGAATTTTCAGGGAAAAAAGGGCGAGGCATGAGAGATATTAGTTACTGCTCTCTCTTTTTCAGAAAGACATGCAAAAACCATACAGAAACAGTGATTCCTGCATACCTACTACAATATTGTTCTCCACTTCTGAACACAGATCCCTAATAAGAACAGGGCCATGAATGTCCACTTCTACCTTTTCATTGTGAGCACTTCAACAGTCTTAAGGAAAGTTCTACTGAGCTATGAGCAGTCTTGCCTGGCAAAGTTAGCACCTGGAAGTAGTCCCAAGTCCAGCCTTGCAAAGTCTATACAATGGGATGATAGCATGTTGTTGCCAAGTAGCTACTACTCTATGCTCCCAGGCCCTATCAGGGAAGGGGGCTTAACAACTCAAAAATCTCCTTTTATCTCCAGCAGGAGTTGGGGGGGGGAGGGAAGGCCCTCAAAGAGTTGAAAACTGATTTGCTTTTTCCATAATTTTTTTTATCTGAAACCTGATGCCTGGATTGCCCCATCTGACCAGATGATCCTCTAACAGAAGAGCCCCAATGGCAAAGGAAGACATTAACCTATCCCAAGGGAAGTCTAGCTTGAGATCCCTATTCTTAACACCTGGAGGCAAGTTAATAGGAAGTCTGGGAGCCCTGCTCCTGGTGCCATACAGTTTTCTTTTGATGGGGGAAGAGAAATCTTCAGAGTAATTAAAAACCTTGGCAGATTTGAGCCATAGAGAACAGGGTCCTGGACTGAAGAAGACCAGATTTCAAGTTTTACCTCAGACAAGTCATTTATCCTAGAGGTGAAGAGGAGGATCAGAGGTTATGGATGACAAGAGTACCCATCTCCCAGGGTTGCTGAAGATCAAATGAGACAATAGATATAAAGCACTTTGCAAAACAAAGGGCTATGTAAGTATCCCCTGCTAATGGATCCAGTAGTCTTCAGGGAAACTTCCCTCTTGTCCCTTCCCTCCAGGCAGCTGCCCCTAGAAACACTAAAAGTAAAAAAAAAATTGACAAACTAACCTGAACTTCCTTTGGGGAAGACAAGGTTGGCTAAGCTAAGATATTAGCCAGTTCTGCCAACTTCCCATGTCTTCATGACAACATGACTCATTCATTCCCAGGGGAAGGACAGGCCACTTCCCAAATGGCATTCTGGTAGAAAGTCAGAGGCGGACTTTAAAAAAAAATGCTTAGAAGTTTAAAATGCTACTATACCAGCACACATTTTCAAGAATAGAAAGTTCTTTCAAACAGATATTCATTACCTCTGTAGGTAATGTAGGGGGAGGAGTAGAAATGGAGCTCCAAACACAAGGAAATCCTGGGACCTGGACCTGTATAACACCTGTTTTTAAAACCTCTCCTAAGGCTATAAGTACCATAATTTTAAAAGGCACATGAAATATTGAGGAAATTCAGAGATTTACCAGTTTGTTAGGTTGAAGAGACTTTTCTTACCATGATTTGACATAAGTGAGAAACAATGAAAATTCCTTTATTAAATTGTTTTTATTTTTATCTTGTACAGAAAGGTAATTCTGAAGAGACTCTTGGTACCTTAAGTCATCTCTAAATGATGGTTAGAAATCTCTGGTTGCAATCTCTCAAATAAAATGTTAGGATAGTAATAGTAATTTAGAATATTTATGCTATTATTGCCATATTGTTATCATTAAGCCATCATATTGCTACTGACTTACTATGCAGTTAATTCATTAGCAGGAGATTAGATAATAGATTTGTAAATATATGCATTAAATGTGAACAACTACTTATGGAGAAAGTTTTCTTCAGTTTAATTAATTAAAAAGCTAAGGTGGGGTTCTCAGCTAATTGATAAAGAAAGAAGCTTCAATTTTATTAATAAGAAATCCAAATGTACTTGTGGATTACCTTAGAATTTGGATTATGCAACATCACCTTTCTCCTTACCTGCCCTCAAGGTAGGAAACATTAATGCCTTACCTTTGAAGTAGGGGTGCTAATTTTAAATTTAGGTGACTAATTTACAATCCACAGATCTTGAATTCAGAGAAAAATCAGAAATGATCCCAATTCACAAGTGACATGGGGTCACTCATACAAAAACAGAAAGACCCAAGCAGCTAATCTTCACTTTCCATATCAATAGCAAGATAATATAACCTCAGTTATGAAAAAAATTTGAAAATCTTAATCTTTAAGGAACCCAGCTGCATCTTCTGCAGTGGCAGATCAGACATTAATGATGAGGGGATGGGATCTGGACCCCTAAAAGGAAGTCTCTGGACTTTCTCACAAATTTCAGGAACCCAGTCCCCAGCATTCACCGGAGGCATCTGGCCCACCCCAGCCCACCTTGATTACTTAATTTATTTGACACTCCTTAATCCCATCCAGTCCCCTTTCTCTGTTACCTCCTGACCACCCCAGGCTACTTGCCACTCCTTAACCCCATTCAGATCTTCCCACAATCTTTTTTTGTCTATAAGTATTTGTCTCATCCCTATCAAATTCAGATATTTACTAGAAATCTTGGTTGCCCAATTGGTGTATAATAAAATCTTACTACTCTGATTTAAAGAAGGTTTGAGTGGTCCAATTCTTTTGAGGCAGACCTGCCCTTGCATTTTGAGGTTCCTAGCACCCCCACCTCACAACATTGACATAGAAGAGTATCAGCCTTTGCAACTTGGTTCATGATTTAAAAAGAGAACCAAGTCATAAATTCATTTAATTTCTTACATGTGAAGACATAGTGCAACCTGAAAAGTTTTTAGTAGTGTTTCTATTGCTGTCCCCAGTAGAGGATCCTAAAGATTTTTACTGAGACATTTTCTACTTTCTACCAAGAATTAGGAGGAATGGATGGCACTGTCTCAGTAGATCCACAAATAGGTTCACAATGGAAAGATCTTTTCCAAGTCAGATTCTCAACTACTGAGCTCACAAACAGCTGTATTACTACTTTAAGTCTTTAGCAGTTAAATGGCACTATTCTTACACTAAAACATCAGACTGAATCTTCTTCAAGATTTGCCATCAAACGGTGCTTCTATTGTTCTTCAGAAGAAAGATGAAGACTCTATGACAGCACTGGAAATCCTGTGAAGATGAAAAATGCAAAGGCACAGACATAGAGAAAGAAAACCAAATTCACTGAATTCCAGAAATCCCAGGAGGAACATTTTTACCTGCATGGAAGAGTTTCATGGTGGAACTTCTATTTTCCCTCTGAAAACTGTTCTTCACCTTTTATCAAAAGGAATAGTTACCAAAAACCTGAAGAGATGATACACTCTTTAGCAAATTGTCCTAGGGAAACCTGTGCAGAAGTGATCAATTCTTATCATCCAGGCTGTGGAGGGACCACATTAGTGATGCATGTTCTCTGGGACCTGAAGAATAAATTCTGATGTGCAGTGTTGAAAAGTAAAACACTTGCCTTTGAAGGTACTGGAACTCAGGTGATGACTTTACTCACTTACTGCTGGGAGAACCAACAACAGTACTTGCCTGTGCTCCTGCTGGTAGACGATTGTGAAGAGCAAGACCCAAACCAGATTTGTACCATCACATGAACTCAGCCATTGAAGAGGCTTATATTCTGTAGGAGACACCTTTAGTTCTTCTAAACTTCAGGAGATGCCAGAGGCCAGAAAAGGATGCCAAAAAGCCTGACAGTTTTGCAGTGAAACTAACTCTAGCAACAAACATTTGATTCCAAATTTGAGGAAATTGAAAAACACCAACATGGTAGAGAGTTTTATTCCTTTATGATCATGGAAGAAAATTTTGATAGGAAATACATTGAGAGAATGTTGTGAAACACATCCTGAAAGGGTTGAGTGTTGACAAAGAAACAATTTCCTGTCCCTGCTTAATTCTTGTATTTCTGATTGATCTCTGTGGTATAATGTAAGAGCTTCTTAGGATAAACCAACCAAAGGGAATGTTGGAGCAGAAGGTGCTTAGAAGACAAAATGGGAAGTACTCTACAATTCTCATCCATACCAAAGTGGTAGATTGTAGGAGGTATGAAGGAGTCCTTATCATTTACCCCTTAATTGCCAGTAGCTGTTTAGAAGAATTGAAACTCACTAAAGAGTGAAATGTATATAGAATGTACATATGCTGCTGCTGAGAAGGCAGAAGTACTGTAAAGAAACACCAGACCCAAGGAAGGAGGTAAATATTTTATTTTCTCCTTTCATTGTGGACATCCAGAAAGAGGAAGGGAATGATCATGTTCAGAAAGTCTTAGGTGAAGGAATTGTCAGATTTGATTATACATTGACCTATCAAGCTTAGTAAGACATTTTTATACTAATGAAATTTATTTTGAAGATGCCATTAATTGGGCAGAGAAAGCAAAGAAGAGAAGTCCAGATAACTCCTTTGTCTCTGATACACTTGGTCAAGTCTATAAAAGCCAGCTTATCTTCTATAAGGATAGAATTCAGCAAAGGAGAACTGTATCTCCTCAGGATTGGAAGGCCTCTTAAGGATAGTAGTGAAAGCTTCAGATACCTTCAAAGAATCTCAGCAACACAATGAGAACAGAGACCATGAAACTGGACAATACCATAGATCTAAAGGGAGGGGTGGGATGTACAATATGTGATGTTACTTGGGAGAAAGAGAAGTTTGTATGCAAATAATTCAGCTTCTAGAGAAAGTCACCCTTTGTGATGAAAGAACTAAGTCATCTACAGAGATCATTGCTCATCTCTCGTGTGGGAAGAATGATCTTCTATTAGATCCTTCAGTTCAGCAGAATGGATATTCCCAGTATTGAAACAGCATATTTTTTATTTAAATGCTCCTCAATGACATTTGAAAATAACTTTTGATGCTCTTCAAGGCTACTTTTCTCTTCTGAAGGTAAGAAATTGTGGAAGAAAAAGGCCAAGCTAAATTGAAAGGGTTACTCAGTATATAACTATTGTGCTTAGCACAATGTCTGACACATAGTAGGTGTTTAATAAATATGTATTAGGTGATAGTGTTGATTTATGTGCTCCTTTTGCCTGCTCCTAGCAGAGTAGTAAAGGGAAGCAGCTCAGAAGAGGTAAGCAAACTCCTATGTGCCTCCCTAAAAATCCTGGGTTTGTAACAGCTGCTGAACTGTGTGGGAGAGTGGCAGAGCCCTTGCCCCTTGGTCATATGTGAATTGTTCTTGTGTTAGTTTTGGCATTTCTATGTTAAGGGTAAAAATTATATGCAAAAGCATTAATATCCAAGCACACTTGTCCCTGCCTACCATCATGTTGAATGATGGTGACTAAAGCTTACCAGAATAGAGCATTTTGAGAAGAAAATTGAGTTTGGCCAGCAGGTGAGAACTCAGATCCAATTTGTGGTTGGGCAAATTCATATTTATACCCTTGACAATGAGTCTGCAACATCCCCATAGAAGCAGAGCTAAGGGTTACTGCCACTTACTCTCAGCATCATGGGAGAACATAACACTTAGCATTTCTGCCTAGGAGGCCATGCACAAACTTTCACAGTGCACGTGGGACTCCAGCTGATCTTCCCAATGCCAACTGGAGCACTCTATCCTCTATCCAGGGGTGGGGAACCTGCAGCCTCAAGGCCATATGTGGCCTTTGGGGTCCTTGGATGCGGCCTTTTGATAGAGTCCAAGTTTTGCAGAACAAAGGGGATTTATTCTGTGAAGTTTGGATTTTGTCAAAGCATCACTAGAGAACCTAGAGGGCCACACATGGCCTTGAGGCCACAAGTTCCCCACCCCTTCGAGTCTACACCAATAGCTCTCAAACTCTCCCCCCCATCTCACAGCACAATATTCAGTATTGCAAATGATGATTCTGGTAAGATTGCAAGAGCACTGGAGATTCGTGGGCACAGTTACTCTTCAATAAGCTCAGTGGCTTTGATCAGTTTTTTTTTCCCCAATTCAAAATGTTTTGTTAGTGTGACATGCAAATTTTTATTTCATAAATATAATGCTTACCATTTGAGAAGCAGTATGGAGAGAGAGAGAGCTGGCATCCAAAGACAGGGAGCCCTGGTTCCAAAGCTTGCCCCTGACATACTAGGAGTGTGCCCCTCGCAAATCCCTAGGCAACACCAAAACTGAGCTGCAGAGAAGGCATTGATCTGCACCAAGAAAGGGAGTTTACCCACAAAGGTGGCTTCCTACTCGAGGGAAGTCACAGATGCAGATAGGGATGTCCTCAACTATTAAAAGGAAGATAACAGCACCTACATCCCTGGGTAGTTGTGAGGGACAATTGAGATGATTTGCAAAGTACTTTGCCTACTGCATGGCACATAGTTGATGCTTAATAAATGCTTGTTCCCTTCTCCCCACCCTTTACCAGAGTACAATTATCCCTTCCACATCATGGGTGTTAAGGGCACAGTATCCCCATGATCTAGAAAAATCCACGTAAAAATGTTGGCCCTCCCTTCATACCAGAAATTATCATGGTATTAAAAGATAGAATGTGTTGATATTAGACGATACTATACATTTCATGCATTTCTGAGATTCAGTGATATATCACAATTGCAAGGGGAAAAGTCACAATGTGGAAGGGATAACTGTGTGTGTGAGGGTTAAGTGGAATGTGTTAAACCAATTTTTATCTGCAACAGCAGCCAAAAGTCTACAGAATTGCTGCCACCTCATGGCATACCATTAAAGAATGGCACTATTACCATTCTGCCTCTTCTAATCATCTCTGCCTCTTATGGTTCCTGGAGAACCCTTTGGGGGGGAAAAAAAAAGGTTGATGGTGAAAGCCATGTTTGGGAGCAAGAACCTGGATTTTCATGAGTTCAGTTGGCACCTAGTCCCAATTTATCTGTTATACAAGAGGGTGCTTGGACCCCAGCCCTAGGACCATATTTCTCCCCAACCCAAAGACCCTCTCTGTGGCAATAACTCATAAGTAGGCCACAGTGAGGCAAACTCTCTCCCTGTGACAAAAACAAGCTGACCTCTGTAGAATTTTCCTTGTATGAAATGGACTACTGTGTACCGATTCCCATAGCTACTGTACACAATTCAGGTCAAGCTATAGACATCAACTCCCAAGGCTATCTTGTTACAGATGTACAGACATACTGACTCCTTAAAACTCCCCACAGGCCATGCCAGTAGTGAATGATGCCTGTGCCCAAGGTACATAACCTGTATGCTCATCACCTAATTAGCATACTTGGCACACCATTAACTGAACTTTTCCTATGCCTTTTACTATGCCTGTTAGGTTGTAAGTTCCCTAAAGGAGCTCTGCCTGCTGTATAAGTGTCACAAAATTTTGCCACTTGACAGGAAGACTGCTCAAGCATGTGAATTCTTTCCAGACAACTCCATCCTGAACCTCAGTATTTTGGGGTCTCTGTAAGCCCAAATCACATCAGTACTATATCAATATCCTGACCTTCTTGGATCTTAAGTCAGGGTCATCAAAATGTAAGAGGAGAAACCGATGTGATTTGCTGGTAACACTGGGTTACCTCCAGAGAAAAGAAACAAAGGAAGCTTCTCTCCATTTATCAGGAGGTTCAGAAGCTTGCTTTGATCTACATTTTATCTCCCCGCAAAGAGCTGTCAGATTTAGAGACCTGAAGACAGAGTTGCCAATGCTGTAAAATTCACTCCCTATCCATTTTGTAGGCAATTGCAGCCATTCCCAAGAAAGACTCCTGTTTTCAAGTGCTTTTTGAGACACCCAAGGACACCTTCCTCTGCCTTTATAATGACCTAAAAAAAAAAATAAAACAACAACCTAAAAGTGGAGTTGTCAGTGGGGCTTGGTATTTAGTACATCCTTGCTCTTCTGATTCAGAAGAGCAGTGATACCATAAAAATACCACTAAAATAGGTCCTACCAAAGTGCTTACATTGGAAGTTTACATGCATCATCTCATTTAGGCTTCACAAGAATGTGAGGTAATAGGTACTAACTATTTTGTAGAGAAGAAAACTGGAGCTCAGGGTCTCAAATTTCACAGTGTGCTTCAATCTGAAACAGTCCATTATATCATACATGCCCAGTGGCACAAGGCTTTCCGAGCTTCTTAAGCCCCCATGGCCCACAGTTTAAGAAGTGCTGAAGGGGTCAGGAGTGGAAAAAAATTCAAGAAGCCCTGGCTTAGACCAGGGGACATCAACTCACTTCTTAAGTTCAATGAAATCTGATCAAAGTCATTTTGAAATATTTTTCCGCCAATATTAACTGAATGTCCCCAGGGCTCTTTAGGTACCAAGGCTTCTTCCATTTATCAGAATGGTATCATACCCTCACCTTCAGGTGCTCTGCCCAAAGGAATGTAAACTAGATTTCTTAAGAACCACGCCTTAAAAAACACAAGTCATTCTGGCTCTCATTTATTGGCCAGCAATAGGTCCCTGACCAAGGGCTAACTTGGGCATTGTTTGGGCCCCTATTGCTCAATAGCAATTGTTTCTATTTTGGCCTGAAACAGAAGGTCTACCCCTCCCAGATTGTTGGAGTTTGGGGTTTGTTTTTTTTCTCCACTAGGTAAAGGAGGCCATTCTTTGCCTCATTTCTTACCTAGCCTTAAACACTGAATAGATGTTGCCTCAGTTAAACTAAGGCCTGAGAAAGACCTTAGCTCAAAAAGTCCCACTGCATCTGGGACATTGAGATGGGTATAGTCCTTGTAATATAATACCCATGTGTCCTCCAGCTTTGCCCATTTTGGCTTCAGATACATGATATGCAAGAAAATGAAATGCCATCTCACAGATATCATAGTGTAATACCCACCCACCCCCACTCAATATGTGGTATGAGAAAGGCTATTGGTTAGTACACATTACATAAGATCATACCTACCGATTACTATTTGTATGTGTGAAGAGTGTGGCTGATATCTAAACTATCAAGTCCTTAATCCAGAGCTTGAAGCCTGTTCCCAATTCTCCCAAGCTAAAATCAGACATACCTGACAAGGTCTACTTCAGTCTATGCCTCAAAATCCAACTCTGAATATCATTTGCCTAAAACCATGGTTTATGATGAAACAATAAAGGCTATTAATACCACTCTTGTCAGACTTGATCCAGAACCAGCTATGAAGTAGCATACGTCTATTGTGGAGATGTGTAAAATGGTATGAAAGGTTGGGAGTAGGCAAAATGTTTGTATGGTCTCACCAAAATAAGGTGGCAATATTGTCAAAAGAACATCTTCACTTTTTATCTAGTAATTCAAGTTGTTTCTTTCTGATGACCCAACATGAGTCTATGGATGCCAGCTATCTGATAGGGCTAAACAGCTAAGTAGTTGGGTATCTCATGAGTTGATGAGGGACAGAGAGAGATGTAACTCTCTCTCCCCCTTTCTTTCATTAAACCTGTAACTGAAACTCAGCATTTCCTTCAATAATTTAAAAATATTCTGAGAAGGGGCCCATAGACTTCACCAGCCTGATAAAAGAGGGGCTCCATGACACCCAAAAAGAACGTTTGCGATGATTGAGGCTTTGCCTAGTATTTTGCTGAGTCAGCATGCCCTACAGGCTGCACTAAGTGCTCATTTCCAATAAGCATATTGTCCATGAGTGTTTGCAAAGCACTTTTACACATTTCATTTGATCTTCAAAGCAATTCTGTAAGGGAGGTGCTGTGATTATTCCAGTCTTACAGATGAAGACATGGAGAATGCAGCTTAAGTGAGTTGCTCAGGATCACCCAGCTAATAAGTTGTCTGAAGCAAGATTAGACCCAACTCCAAGTGCAGTACTGTATTCCCAGCACTCCCTTGCTGCTTATGCTCTAAGTTCATCCTACAAATATCATACTGGACATAATGCTTGGATCTTGTTCAGATACAATGATTGACAGGGCTAAGCCCACCAAGATCAAGACTTGCCTCATTTTGAGGCAAACACACCAGCCCTGTACCTCTCTGGTCTCATTCCATGCTCTGGTGATATTCCTAATTTAGAGAATATACCCTTTCCATCTGTTTCTAATGCAGACATGGCAATGTGTTCTCCAAAAGAGACCCTCAACAGCATTATCAGTGTCCTTTTGACATGGAATATAAATTGTGGCTTATGCAATTCATAGATATATTTCCAAGTATAATCAATTTATTAATTAAGCTAGCAAATATTCAATAAATTGAGGTCACTGATCTCTCAGTGACCAACGACTCCAAGGAAACATCCTAGGCTAGTATAAATCCAGGCCTGCATTCCTGACAGACAATTATTGGGACTTCCCCTGACAACTGAAAGATAACCCTGACTGGTGAACATTTAAATGAAAATGTAGTCCGATCTAAATAATTAGAAAAACATCAGTTACTCATGAGTAGGTCGAGCTAATATAAAAATGACAATTCTACCCAAGCTAATTTCCTTATTCGGTGCCATACCAATCAAGCTATCAAATAATTTTATAGAGTTAGAAAAAAACAACAAAATTTATTTGGAATAACAAAAGGTCCAGAATATCAAGGGAACTAATGAAAAGAAATGCAGGGGAAGGTGGCCTAGCCATTCCAGATCTTAAATTGTATTATAAAGCAGCAATCATCGAAACAGCATGGTACGGGCTAAGAAATAGAGTGGTGGATCAGTAAAATAGGTTAAGTATGCAAGAAACAGTAGTCAATGACTATAGTAATCTATTATTTGATAAACTCAAAGACCCCAGCTTTTCGGATAAGAACTCAGTATTTGACAAAAACTACTGGGAAAGCTAGAAAGAGTATGGCAGAAACTAGGCATTGATCAAAATCTCACACCATATACCAAAAATAAAGTCAAAATGGGTTCATGATTTAGATATAAAGGCTGATACTGTAAGCAAACTGGGAGAGCAAGGAATAGTTTGCCTGTCAGATTTATGGCGAACAGAAGAATTCATGACCAAACAAGAGAGAACATTACAAAAAGCAAAATGGATAACTTTGTTCAAAAGCTTTTTAATTAAATGTAATCAGTCAATGCAACCAAGATTAGAAGGAAAATAAAAATTTTTTCCCAATTTTCTACAACCAGTCTCTCTGACAAGGGCCTCATTTCTAAAATATGTAGAAAATTAAGTCAAGTTTATAAGGATACAAGTCATTCCCCAATTGGTAAATGGTCAACAGATATGAACAGACAGTTCTCAGATGAATTAAAGCCATCTACAGTCATATGAAAAAATGCTCTAAATCACTATTGATTAGAGAAATGCAAATCAAAACAACTGAGGTACCACATCACACCTATCAGGTTGGCCAAGATGACAAAACAAGAAAATGATAAATGTTGAAGATGTGGGGAAAATTCTAACACTAATGCATTGTTGGTGGAGTTGTGAAATGATCCAGCCATTGTGGACAGCAATTTGGAACCATGCCCAAAGAGCTGTAAAAATGTGCATGCGGTTTGACCCAACAATAGCATTTCTAGGGCTATATCCCAGAGAAATCATACAAATGGGAGAAGGACCTACATGTACAAAAATATTTATAGCAGCTCTTTTTGTGGTGGCAAAGAATTGAAAATTGAGAGGATGCCCATCAACTGGACAATGGCTGAACAGGTTGTGGTATATGAATGTAATGGAATACTATTGTGCTTAAGAAATGATGAGCAAACAGACTTCAGAAAAACCTGGAAAGACTCATATTGTCTGATGTGGAGTGAAATAAGCAGAACCAAGGGAACGAGTTGTACATAGTAACAGCCACATTGTATGATGACTAATGTTGACAGATCCTTTTACTGCTGAGAAGGGGTCAGTCTAAGACATCTTCAAAGGCCTCATGATGGAAAATGCTATCCACATACCAAGAAGGAACTATGGGGCTTGAATGCAGCTCAAAGCATACTATTAGCTTTTTTTTTCTTCTGTTGTGTTTTGTTTCCTTTCTGGTGGTTCCTCCTATTGGTTCTAATTCTTACAACATCACTAATGTGAAAACATGTTGAATAGGAATGTATATGTAGAGCCTTTATCAGATTATGTGCCGTCTTGGGGAGGAAGGTAGAGAGGGAGAGAGAA
Source organism: Phascolarctos cinereus (assembly GCF_003287225.1). NCBI lineage: Eukaryota > Metazoa > Chordata > Mammalia > Diprotodontia > Phascolarctidae > Phascolarctos > Phascolarctos cinereus. The sequence goes on from NW_027555514.1 coordinate 45,949,709, forward strand.
AAATTCAAAACTCAAGTCTATGGAAGTGATTGTTGATAACTCAAAATAAATAAAAATAAAATTAAGATGTGAGCTAAGAGCTCTCAACTCTTCCTGATTACTTCATCATTGGGAAAGGGGGGGGAAGGGTTGTTAATTAAGGAACAAGGCCTGGTCATAAGATTCAGTAGTCTCCAACAATCTGGAGAAGGAAAACCAACCTACTCAGGATCTCTCTGGCTTAGTTTCTCCTTTGTAGGCCAGGTCACCCTAACTTTGATTAGAAATCAAGGATATAAGGAGTTGCCTTCTTAGTAGCATAGACAAGCTCAGGGTGGTTTTTGTTTATGGAATAAAAAAAATTGAGGGTCCTTGTCCAGACAGATGCCTTGGGGGCTGGGAGTTATTGCATTCCTCAGCTAGGGAAGAGGTCTGAGTTAACAGATGGAGGTTTGAACAGAAAAAGGAATGATACTGGTTAATATTAATCATCAAATGATATACCATTAAAATTGAAGCTAGTACATCTTGCTTTAATGGCAGGTTCTCAATAAGCTTCCACGATGGTTTTGGGGGTTTCATTTTGTTCCCTGTAAGATAAAGGTATCAGACTAGTTGGTTTCTGTGTGAGGTCTATGATGATCCAATGTGGTTTAGTAAGGGTGGGCCTAGATAGAATGCCAACTTTCAGAAGTAGAATAATTCTCATAGAACTAGGGCCAAAATAGGAAGTTGTCAACTAGGAAATCAGTAGCAAAGGAAAGGTTCAGTAAGCATCAAAACAGGCAGGAGGCAAAGTGCTTCCTCTGATAAACTGGCCATAGTGACCATTCTTTAAGGCAGTTATGTCCCCACTCACCCCTTCAGCTCAATGAACCGCTATCAGCAGTACCTCCCAATCTCTCCTTTAGGAGATACTTGTGTCATGGTTAGTAGCAGAGAATGTCCTGTGTGGCAAAAACCATCCCAGAAGCTCCTTGTTGTCCAGTCGTTTCCATAGTGTCCAACTCTGTGACTCCATTTGGGGTTTTCTTGGCAGAGCTACTACTGGTTTGCCATTTCTTCTCCAACTTATTTACTAATGAGGAAACTGAGGCAAACAGGGTGAAGTGACTTGTCCAGAGTCACACAGCTAATAACTGTCTGAGGCCAGATTTGAACTCAGGAAGATGAGTCTGATTCCAAGCCCAAGGCTCTATCCACTGCAATACCTAGCTGCCTAGAAACAATATTTAGAACTAAAATTAACATGTTTGCAAAGAAGCAATACAATCTGAGGTTTTAATCTCTAAGCAATATATAAAATATTAGGGTACTCTTAAATAGAAATTCTACCAATTCCAGCCCCTGTACTGTATCCCATCCACCTGCACTTGAGACCACTTGTGGGCAATTTCATGGTCTCCATAATAATGTTTCCCTTCTAAGTATTTAGATCTCACGTGTGTCTTAATAAAACCAAATTCAGAGGGAAAGATTTCTACTATCTCGTTAGTTCCACTGAAATTGGGATGGGGTAGGGGAAAAGTAGGGGCCGAAATAAATGTAGTGGCAGAATCCTCCTCACCTCATGCGAGGTGTAAACTCTGAAAAGTTGAGCCCAAACACAATTAGTCAAAGTATAGGAACATCATTTTATCATCTAGCTTGGAGGCCAGTAGCCATTGAAGCCAACCCCTCGTAACAGCTGCATTTATATGTACTGTAAGGTGATCGGTTCAGGTAGTCTCAATCTGGACCTCCCAACAACCCCGTGAGGTACTGTCTCCATTTTAGACATGAAGAAAAGGATTGAGAGGCTTAATGCCTTGTTCAAGGTTCCATCACTCCCAAGTATTGGAGGTGGGATTTGAAGGCACACTTTGACTCCAGAGCCAGCACCCTTCCCAGGGAGCCACACTGTTCTCCAAGATCTTTTTTCCCCCCCACTTACAGTCATGCATTCCTGGTTGTGTACTCGAGCATGGAAATCTTCATGCAAGACAAAAAAAAAAAGTAACTTAATTCCTGAGAGATTAAATTAGCCTGTGTGAGCAGTAACCCTTAGTTACAAAGTGCTTTGCAAACTTTTAAAGGGCCCTCTAAATGCTAGCTAATATTACTATTAGCTCATTTTATCTTTACAGCTCTGGGAGGTTGATACCATTAGTTCTATTTTATGAAGGGATAAATGGATGCAATCAGAGTGACTTACCCAGAGTAATACAGCCAATAAATATCTGTGGGAGGATTTGAATTCAGTCTGACTCTAAACCCAGCCTGATCCCCTGTGCCACCTAGTACTACTAGTCTAGAATCATGAAAACATCAAAACCCACTAGCAAAGCAAATTCACACAAAGCTCCCCATCATTAAAATGGTGCAAGACTAATAACTATTGCTACTAGCAAGAGATAGCAACAGAAGCGTTTTTTGGCAAACGAGCAAGGCTTGACCCCAAGAAGTTCCAGTTTCACTTAGCTAGGTCATGCTGCCTAATAAGAAGTTCCCACTGGCAACAGGTGGGCCTTCTGACAAACGTTAGGGCTCTCTGATGACACAGTAGGGGGCATCCACCAAGTTCATAAATTGGTTCCAAAGTAACCCATAGTTCTTAGGGAAATGAAAAATATTCTCAACTTTAAATTTGTTAGTGTGGCTTCAATCCAACGTTCATGGACATATCCTAGAAATAAGAGGAAATGATCTTGCTAATTTTCTTTCAGTTTAATTTACATTCCGACTGACATTGAGCAAAGAGTGGGCATGGAGAAAGGATAAACCCAACCTTGGGTGCCAAACTTGGAAGGTGTAAAGCTAGCCATTACGGCATATGTAATTATGTTGTTTAGTCACTTCAGTCACATGCAACTCTTTGTGGCCCTATTTGGGGTTTTTATGGTGAAGATACCAGAGTGGTTTTGCCATTTTCTTCTCTAGCCCATTTTACAGGTGAGAAACTGAGGTAAACAGGATCTTAAGTGACTTTCCAAGGTTCACACAGCTAGTAAATGTCCGAGGTCGTATTTGAACTCGGGTCTTCTTGACTCCAGGCCAAGTGCTCTATCGACCCTGTAACCTAGCTGCCCCACCATAGCCATTTTACATATGAAGAAACTGAGTAAAACAGAGGTTGAGCAACTTGCCTAGGGTCACATGGTTTGAAAGTGTCCTAGGCCAGATTTGAACTCAGGAAGATGAGTCTTCCTGACTCCAGGCCCAGCACTCTCTCTGCTTTGCCACCTAGCTGCCTCATATGTAATTATAGCTATTAATAGTAATTACCATTAAAATACTCATTGCCACCAGAAGTTTTTGGTTTTGAGAAAAAGGAAAATTCCTGGAATTATGAAAAATCCAGTTGGAGCTTTTTTCTATGACTTGTACTCTCTCCTCAGCCATTTCTCAACAAAGGTTGGACATGTTCCAGGGAACCCTCTCACACAGATCATTTAATTGTATTAAGTCACTCTACTATATGGCAGACTCAGTCATCTTCTTTCACAAGATAATAGGTGTATGAACATTCATCAATTTCAAAATATTTTTATTCATGACCCTCGGGTTTTGAAGTTTCAACCCATGTGTAAGGGATACAACTTAAACAGCTTGCAGATGTCTGTTTATGCACCAGTCAATTCCAAAATTTTACTATCACATGCACTAATCTACCACATAGCCAAACAGCTACCAAAACTCCCTCCAGTAAAATGGAATTTAACACCTACCTTCAGGATTAAGGGCATCAATTGAAATATTCTCTAAACTCTAAAGCAATAAATCATCTGAAATGTGTCTATAACCAGGCATTTAGCATTCTGTAGAAATTAGGTGCAGTATTTCCAGTAGTGAGCTTTCATATAGCACTTGAGCTTTGCAAATCTGCATAGATGATCTCATTTGATCCTCACAACAACCCCATGTGAGGGAGGGAGGTTCTATTATCTCCATTTTACAGATAAGAAAACAATCTGAGAAGTTAAGCGATTTGTCCAAGGTCATACCTAGTAGGTAGATCCAAAGCTGGATTTGAATAAAATCTTTCCTACTCCAAGTCAAGTGATCCTTCCACTACACTACCTAGCTGTCTCAAATTAACTGATTTTCATGTGCCATGTGACAAGCTAAGTCATCTAAAAATGTAGCTGAAACTAGGATATATTGAAGGGAGTGGGGAATTCAGAATGACTCTGGCCTCAACAGAAAGCATTATAAAGCAACAATAACTCTGGTCTACTAAGAATGCAGCAAACAGTGTTTCAGCTCTTTACTCTGTCTATAACACATTTCAGCATAGAAAACTACCAAAAATAGTTCACTTAAAAAAAAATCCCCTTCAGTCCATCAGGAAGAAGGAAAGGATCTTTGAGTAAGTTTCTCTAACAAACTTTTCCCTACTTAGTCTCCTGTCCCAGGGATATTATCTGTCAGAAGGTTATGGGTGTTCACATTTCAGTTCCAGCTTCCGGCCAGAAGCTTCCAGCTTCTGTACTTCTGGGTTTTCAGTTAAATAACATCTATCCCTTTGCCTGCTCCAACTGAGCAATCTCTTGGGGTTTTATTTTTAGCAATTGGGGTTAAGTGACTTGTCCAGGGTCACACAGCTAGTGTCAAGTGTTTGGTCTGAGGCTGGATTTGAACTCAGGTCCTCTTGACTTCAGAGCCAGTGCTCTATCCACTGTGCCACCTAGCAGCCCCACCTCTTGGGTTTTAAGACCAAATTCTTCATGCCTCAGCTGGGGGCTGTGATCTGCTCATTAAAATTAAAGAGGTCTCCCAAGAAATGGAAGTGACCCTAAAGATGTTTAGCCTGTGTCTGTTACTCATCCACCAGATCCACCAGAACTAATTTAGATCCTACAATCTATTGGAGAAGTTATACCAACTCCAAAATACTGGAGGAGTTCAGAAGTGAGACATTTATATAAAAGAAGGTGTATGGAACAATCTTTTTCTGTTTTAAGAACTTTGTATCTGTCCTATACATTTGACTATTTTAAAAAGTAGGTTTTGATATAATTGCTCGCAACTTGCCAATGCTTTAATACTCTTTTTAAAGTTACTTTCCCCCCCCCAATTATGCATCTCTCACTTCTTCACTGAAAAGACACAAAAATTTTGTTTTGCTCAACCATGTTCATGTTACAAATTCTCACATTAGTCGAGTCCAAAAGCATCTCATCCTACAAATTTATCTATTACCTCTGATAACATATGGTAAGAATTCTACACTGGTTCTCCATTGTGGTTGATTGTTGTGTTTCAGAATTCTTAATGATTTCAGAATTGTTCATTACAATGTTGATACTCTGACTTCTGCTCGCTTTCCTGTGTGTCAATTCATGTGTCTTCCTGGGTTTCTCTGAAAGTTTCTCGATTTTCTAGCACAATAGTATTCCATTGCATTTACATATCATGATTTGTTCAGCCATTCTCCAATCAATGGCCACCCTTTCATTTCCAATTCTTCAACAGTACAAATAGATCTACAAAAGTTTTTGTAGGTCTTCCCCTTTATCCTTTGATATTTGTTATGTCATAGCATTATTGCTGGGTCGGAGGGCATGCACAACCGAGTACTTTTGGGCATCGTTCTGAATTGCTTTTCCAGAATGGCTAGACCAGTACGCAGCTCTACCAACAATCCCTCAGCGTGGTCATTTTCCCATCTTCCTTTCTTATTGACTACTAATATGCTAGGTGTGGAACCTCAGTGGATCTGACCACTTTTGCAAAAGTAAAAAGATTAGTTTACTCCCACTGTATTCTAGAAAGAATGAAGGAGTAAAGCTGCAAGAGCTGAGGTTTCTCCATAATTAAGACAGTACAGAACTCTGAGAAAAGAGACAAATGTTTAAAACAAAATCCGAGACAGAAAGCCAAGAACCATCTTGTCCGGTCCTCGAGACTCTACCCTATCTTGCCTCAGCTCGTCTCCCTTGTTCACCCCACAGACTTGCTTGGACATGTGCCCTGCCCCTCCTTCCCTACTCTAGGCTTCTCAGAAGGCAGCTCATTGGCTAACCCCAAGTGAGCCAAGAGTGCTTTGGTAATGGCTCCCAACTGCTCCATTTGGAGACTATTGGCCATAGAATTACAGATCTTAAAGGAAAATACCTTAAAGATGATCTTGGTCAGCTTCTGAAGGACTTCTTTCTCTCTTTTGTCATGAGACCACCACTGGATAAAGTCACACAACCATGACCACTATTTCCACTATATTCATTCTCCCTAGTCTCAAGTGGGCACTCACTGATGCACAACAATCCTTTTCCTCTTCGGATTCAATTTGTGCTGCTCTGCCCACTCATGAAATTCTGGCCAGTGGGTCTAAGGAAAAGCTACCAGAAACAACCAGATGGTACAGCAGGAACCAGTTTTTTATTTCAAGAGGTATACATGAGTGAACTTATTGATTCAGTCATTATTTTATCTTCTATGTAGCTATATGGAAAAAGAAAAAGATAATGTCTTCCCATCCTGAGCACAACTTCCTATAGTTATGCATCCCTATGAAACTCCCCCCCACTTCTGCTTGGTTTCTACCCATTTTTTTCCAGTCATTCCTACCTTTCCTTGGCATTAATGGGGGGTAGAGGAGCTAGATTTTGCTTCTGCAATGGCATCTTCATTGCTTCATAATTCATCTGCCAGCAAGACTGGATCATATGGGCACTACAAAAGATTAATTCTGGGTCCAATCCTTCAAGGATCCAAAAAGCTTGCAATTTCAGGAAGAGTCAGAAGATGCTCCAGGGTCTGGCCACTCAAATAGCTCATCTGCTACTGGGCCTCTGCCTACCCCAGCAGCCTTGTTTCGACTGAGTCAGCAACACCTTCCTGTCAGTAGCCTGGACATTCTGCTCTGGGACTAAGAGGGAAAGGCTCTCAAGCCCATTCCAATTCATGAGCAAGTGTAGAGAAAGGGACACCCTTCCCATAGTTTAACTCATTGTTCCAAATCACTTCTCTCACCCCTTTGCAATTATATTTCCTCACACCTTACTGAGAAGAGGGAGGCTCTCTGGCCTGAACTCTTTCCTCTCCTACTCCCCCCCCAAAAAAAAAAATCCCTTGATTCATTTTGATTCAACCTTACCTTTGCCCCAGACAGATCATTTCTTCAAGGCTAATTCCTCTCTGCTTGTGTCCTAAATCCCACCCTTTCCCCCCTACCCCAAATTCCCTCCACAATAATTCCCTCCATTGGCTCCTTCCCTATAACCTACAAATATGCCCAGGTCACCCCTAATCTTCATTTTAAGAAAAAGCTATCTGCCCTCTCAAGTTATCTTTTTTTTATTGTTAATCTCCTAGAAAGGAGTGTGTTCTGTCTGCTTCATCTCCCGTTCCTTTATGAAAAATTTAAATTTCTGACATTTCCCAATGACTACATCTATACACAAAATCTTTGTTTTCACTAAAAGTAGATAAACTCATGAACATGTCTGGTTTCATTCGAATCTCATTCTGTACCTATACAGGCTACTGCCAAGTGGGAAGACACCTATCACTCCCTACAATCCTCTGAGGTCAAGGTTGTTTATTGCACAGATTCGTTTTTCCTCATGGTTTTCATTTATATCAATTTTTCTGGATCATGTATTTTTCTTCCGTTTGAATGTAAACTCCTTGAGTGACTCATCATGTTTGTTTGGTATTCCTGTGGCTTTGACTACATAGTTAACAACAATTAACAAAATTATTTGTTACAATTTCATTCTTAATTTCCCCTCCCCATTATTATCATTTGTTCCTCCAGATAATATGTAGTATCAAACAACATAATGAAATTTAACTCCTTAATAGTTTGATCTGGTGCTAAATCAATAAAAGTGACAATACTTGAATTTATGACCAATATGGTCCCACCAAGAACAATGAATCTCATCCCAATGATTTATATCTGTAGGAGATTTTTTTTAAAGAGTTATACTCCCAAGTCCTGTGTACATCTTGGACTGTTTTATATCATACTCATTTTTTTTTCAGTGGATCTCTGGGGTTCTTTGAGAATACTAATTCAAGAATTTAAAGTTTGGCTCCTGACTTCATCTTACTATAATTGCCCTAAAGTTAACCTTGACCTTTATCAATTCTTGCCCTCTTGGTTTATTGGTCAATGGCCATCTGTCTTCCTTTCTCCTAGATATTTTATTCTCATTTGGTTTGTGATGCTGTGCTCTTCCAACCCTACCATTTCTATGTATGCAATGTCAAAGTAAGTAACTTTCATCCCTTGGTCTCAGTTTTATCTAAGATAAGATGTCTGGACTACATTCCTTCCATCTTTCCAGCTATCATCCTGTTCTCCTACAAAGCTATTCCTTTCTAGACTCTCAACCCACCTTTTGGTGCTTTGCATTTTATATTCTCTTCCTTTATAAACTAACTAGCTCCCATGGATTCATTCACTTCTCCCTTTATTATCAAATCTATATAATCACTCCTCATTACTTTTCTGAATGACAATTCAGCACCAGTCTGTTGGACCTTTCCATCTTGTCCTCTCATTTACTTATGTATAAACAACATCTCAAACCCACCCCCAATTTTCCTCCAATATTTTCTACTTCTATTGAGAAAATCTTCTCCCAGTCAGACAAGTTCACTAACTTCTGCCCATGTCCCATGTGGTCAATTGTCAATAGAAGATTTGACAAGTGTAAGCTTTGCTGCTCGATAGCCATCACTTTGGTTCAGGCCCTCCTGTCTCTTCTGGACAGGGCTTCCTGCTTTCTCCTCTGTCTCCTCCCCAATGCATCTTCAGAACCACTGTCAAAATAATCTTTGAGCATGGACACTTACTCAAAAGCTTTTGCTCTTCAAAATCATACCACTGTTAGTGCCATACACAGGCGTGTGCTGGAGCTAGCTTGAATCAGCTCACAAGTCAATTGTTAAATTTTCAGTGTGAGTTTTTCTACTTCAGAAGTCAAAAATGCTAAAAATCAGGGCTTGATTTGTTAGACTTAAAGTCATGGAGAAAAAGTTAAGAATGCAGACAACTTAAGTGATAAGTACCTTTTTTTTCTTTCCAGAGAGCTGGTTATTAAAATGCTTACCAGCATGCCTCTGACTATACTCTAAAGAGATCAGAGAGAAAAGAAAAGGAAGAAATGGGAAACAAACGAGGTACTCTTTAATTGGGGAATGATTGAACAAGCTGTGGTGGTATGTGAATCTATTTAAATGCCACAATATTCTGTTAAAGACAGAAAGTGAAATTTCAGAGAAACCTGGGAAGATTTACATTAACAGATGCAGAGGGAAGCAAGCATATTAAGAAAAGCAACTTTGAAATACTTAAGAACTCTGATCAACGCAATGACCAACCACAATTCCAGAAGTCAGAAGCAGCATATTATCCACCTCTTTTACAGAAAAGGTGATAGATTAAGGATACAAAAAGCAAAAACCCCATGAAGTTTTGGTCATGACCAATATGAAAAATCTTGCTTGAGAACATTACAGGGGTGTGGTTTTTCCCCTTATTTTTCCAATGAAAGTGGAAAGCTAGTGATAGAGTTAACAAAGGTAAGAGAATTAAGTTGATTAAAGTCACATGTATACAGTATAGCTTTTTTTTGGTCAAATGTTAATTTAGTACAGTAGTCTCCTTTGTAGCTTTTAATTTGCTGGGCATTCCACAGCACCACTATTGATGTCAATGACATCATGAGGATGCCTGCCATCAATGTTGCAGCCCACAGACTGGGCTGTTCCAAGTATTTCTTTAATGGTTCCAGAAAGGTCTCTTGCCAAGGATCGATCTCACATCTGTCAAACGATGCTGACAATCTCATCGAGAGTGATGTTTCCATTGTGTTTAATATTTTTCTGCTTCTTTCTGTCCAGAGGAGGTTCCTTTAGGGCTTTGATGATCAAGGCTAAAGCAGAAGGCACAACCTCAGTTTGGGCCTGTCTATTCTGAATGGTTAAGTTTCACTGTGATCCTTAGCCCTTTCCAGTCACCATTGCTTTGACAACGTCATCACCAACCTTTTTGGGAGACAAACCCAAGGGACCAATTTTGGGGGCCAGAGCTGACACGGCACCAACTTCACCACCAGTGTACCTTAAAAACACGACTTTAATTTCATGAGGGTCAAACTTGGGAGGCATGGTGGGCGACGAAGGTGGAGGCTTAGTGTGGATGCTGTGGGGTGGCTGCCGGTGTAGGATGAACCCAGATTCAGGACGACCGAAAAAGGTTGCACCTTCACCACCACAAACAGGAAGCCAAAAGCCATACAGTATAACTTTCTAAATTGAGTTTATTTCTTCAGAGTGAACTGCTAATAGAATAACTGTTCCATGTATAAGGTTTTTTTTCTATTTTACTTCCTACATAGAAATGCTCATTTAACTAGTGATTAAGTCCAAATTTAAAATAGTCTTGTCCCCTTTTTACCCCTAAGCTAACAGAACCTATACAGTTAGGTATTTAAATGCCTGACTCCACCTTTCTCCCCCTCCCAAACTTCTATTGCTTCCCTTTCACACACTGTTCCAGAAAAGCTGGAGTTATTTGCTGCTCCCTCCCCACCTTCCCCCCCCCAAAAAAAATTGATGCTCATTTCCTGCCTGCACGTATTTGGGTAAATGAGTCATCTTACCTGGATCTTCCTTCAAGACTCAGTTTAATGCCCACTTGCATCACTTCCCAGACTACCCCCTACAACCCCAAGTAGATCCAGTTTAGAGATTCAGAGGCTAGGTAGTGACAAGGAGGGTTAGCAAGTAGGGCCAGAGAAGCCAAGCAGGTTGTGACAAGGTCTTCAGGGCTCTTCTTTCTCCTCCCTACCTCCCTAGTAACTACTTTGGATGGCAGAGGTAGAATGGCAAACAGCCCCTCTGGGGCATCTACTCTTTCAGTATAGCTTCAGAGAAGGATAAATGGTGTTCTGGTCTAGAGAGCAGCAAAGAACAAAGAACATAAGAAAGATGAGCCATCCTGGAATGGTGGCGTTTTCTGGTCGAGTCTTGTTTTATAGAACATTCATTCTATGTTTCAGTCATTAATAGCACATGTCATTGGTGACACCTCTTTGAATGTAGATATCTGCTTCCATCCAGAGGATATATCCTCACCTCTATCTTTAGTGCTTTCTGGATACTCTGTGCTCTGGTGGTTCTATGATATTGCTATATACCATCCATCTCCAAAACACCAAACTTGGTAATTTGAAGTATCTGAAATGGCTAAAGCATCTACATCACTGACATGCCCATCAATCTCTTGACACAGGCTTTATTCCTGATCTGGAGGATGTTGAGTGCATTCCTTCCCCATCACTCTTGGGACAGTCTCCTGCTCCCTTCTCTACTTGCATTGTTGCATGGGGTATTGGTGGTTCAGCCTGGAAACCATGCCTGTAGTAGCATCCAGAATGAAAAGTAAATGAAAAGTAAGCAAGTTTGAGGTAAGATTGGATCAAATAGGTTCAAGGTTGGAGGACAAATTACAGGGACAAAATTAAGCAGGCCTTAGACCTTAGTACCTAAATGTGAATGAATAGGGGACATGAGGGGGTGGGAGAAGGCAGCTCATTTGTTCATCTAAAAAATCAGTGTTACAGAAGTGGGTCATTAAAGGTGTAGAGCAAGGCTACTGGAGAAGACATGCAACTTACTTACATATCCAAGGACACCCCCAAGACAACAGATTTTCTTCTGTACTATGGCATTGCCTCACACAGGAGTGACCCTTTCATTTGAATATATATCTGCTTTGTGATTCTGTCTACCTCTCAGTTAATGTAAGTTAGACTACATTCTCTGCCAAGTGCTTATAATTGAATAAGCTTTTAAAGGATCTGATTCTAAACACTACATGAAAACGGCTTCCTTTGTACTTGGAAGCCTCAAGCACTCAGTTAAGATTGCTTTGTTTCTTTGTAGAAGACAGATTCTCCCCACTCCCAGTAAAATGTAAATTCCAAGGACAGAAATGCTCTGTGTGCCAAGCGTAGCTCAGAAGGTTGTATATACCTGATCAGGATTTATTAAGCCAAATTCCTAAGCTTCAAGCATGTACAGGGTTGGTATAGATCACGAGTGGTCATAGGTCAAGAAAAATGCATGAGTGTGGATAGGGGAGGGAGGTGAGGGGGTTGGAGAAAGAAAAAGAGTGTTTGGCAACTTGGAGCCCTAGCCAATACCCAGCTTCTGCCTACAGGAGCCAGGCAATGTCTGGGCAAAGCAGGAAGGCCACTATTCCCAGGATATGCCTAAAATCCCAAAGCAAAAAGGATATTATTTTGTAGTGCAAGTCCTGGTGTTTTTGCAAAAGGGACATTTGTCCTCATTTGGGAGGAGTAGTGAGAATGCCTGGTCTAAATTACACAGACCTGGCTGGCAACTTACTGGGTCTCTTTATGGGAGACAGCAGTCTGGTTCTACACAAAGCCAGAGTTTAGACAAGCATGAAATCAAAGGCAAAAGTGGCTTTACACTGTCAGCAAGACTAGGACTCAGGCTATTCAAGAGTTCATAGAAATAAGTAAAAATTCCAGGCAACTTCAGTAGCTTGAATTCTCTGCCTTTAACCTCTATCTCTTGGGCCAACTAGGACAAGCTGTCTTTAAAACTAGGCCTGAGGTTGACAATCTTGGCGGGGGGAGGGAAATCAGGAGGGAAGGGAGCAGGAGAGAGCCTTCTAGGCTTTGCCTAGTACAAATACCATGATGAAGTTTGTGATGTTCAGTGACCCTGGGATCTAGGGTGTTAGGTGAAGTATAAGTTGAATAAGGAAGAATATTGTATAATAGTTGTGTTATGAAGGACAGGGACATCTTAATTTGCTCTAAATACTCTACTCAGCATTGCTTACATATCAACTTCTATTGACTTTGCCAAACTAGATGCAGGTAGCAGACTACTACCATTCCTGTGTTTCACCTTTTTTCCTTTGCTTTGCCAATACACACTCCAAGAACTCATTTCCATCTTTCCCAAAGGCTTACCCCCAATTGAGAGCTATCTACCAAAGCTGCTATGGCTTCAAGACCACTTAATACTGGAGTTCTTCCACAATGACAAGGCTACTGAAAAAAAAAATCTGGAAATTCTCAGTATCAGAGGTCAAGGCCATAGAGGCTATGGAGTCCAGCATTTGTTTCAGTTTGCCCACAAAAAGCAAGTGAGTGGGTCCAAGTAAGTGCTAATCCGAAACAGATTCTCTCATCACAAAACAAGCCATCTTCTCTTAAGAGTCTAAGGAGACATCCAAGCCCACAGCATTCTATGCTGATTTCTCATCTAAGTTGGCCACTGCAAAGTTACATCCACATACAACTGAATGGCTAATCTGTATTACTTCTCTATTCAGATGTGATCTAGTACTGTACAGATAGACAGGTTTGATTCCAAGCTTCCCATAAAACAGGGGCTCTTTTTTTTTTTTTTGCAAGGCAGTGGAATGAAGTGACTTGCCCATGGTCACATAGCTAGTAAGTGTTAAGTGTCTGAGGTCACATTTGAACTCAGGTCTTCCTGAATCCAGGGCCAGTGCTCTATCCACTGCACCATCTAGCTGCCCTGCCAATCTTTTTTAATGTCATTTTACCCATGTTAGTGTATGGCAGAAGGACATTGAATACAATGATTTCTATTTTTAGTTTAACATTCACTTCCACAAGATTGAGTTCCAAATTTTCTCCCCATCTCGCCCCACCCCAAGATGGCAAGCATTCTGAATAACCCTTCCCCTAATCTGCCCTCCCCTTCTATCTCTCCCCCTTGTCTTATTTCCTTCCCCTTCTATTTTCCTATAGGATAGGATAGACTCAATACCCTGTTTCCTGTATTTCTTATTTCCCAGTTGCATGTGAAAACAATTTTTTTTAACATGTGTTAAAAAAAACTTTGGGTTCCAAATTTTCTCCCTTCCTCCCTCCCCACCCACCCTCATTGAAAAGGCAAGCAACTCAATACAGGTTATACACGTGTAGTTATGCAAAACACTTCCATAGTAGTCATGTCGTGAAAAAACTAACTATATTTCCCTTCATCCTATTGTTGTACCGAGAAATCAGCACATGAGACCCAGAAGTAATTTAAAATGTGGATTTATTAGCGCGCAGCTGCAAGGGGTATGCACATCCAAATCAAGCAGCTCCGATCAGGGGTTGAGCTAGGGTTTATATGGAAAAGAACATGGGAAAGATGCCAGGAACACTGATGAGGTAATCCAAAGGTGCAGGTGTCTTGGGGGGGCGGGGTATGGATGGGAAAGTACAGGGAGTATACCAGACAGGAAGGGGGATGGATCTTTGGAGTCTGGCAGGAGGAAGAGTCCTTGGGCTGGCCAGGGCACCCCTCTCCCTCTGTCTTGATGAGAGAATGCTCTGCAACAAGAGAAAGCTTTCTCACAACACAGGAACTTACTAAGGAATTGGGAAGCTTCCAGAGATATGATCTGAGGACTGGGGCCTGAGCAGCCCAGATCTGTGTAGCTGTACCAGGGAGAGAGCTAAGGGTCATGCTGAGGCCCATGCATGAATAACTGCCAGGCACAATGTCCTTGGGATGGGGAGGGGTTGTCAGAGACAGTGTTTCTGAGACTAGGGAGAAATTGGGGCACAAGTACAAGCACCAGCACCTGAGTACCCCATCATTACAGGTCAGAGATCACACAAACCAGACTAGGTGTCCTGGTCTCTGGTATAAACATAATTATCTAAAGCAATTATATTGCAAGCTTTCTTATCCATTTGCGTTGGAGGTATGGGCTGTGCTGAGCTATGCAAGAGTACATTTCACTATTGTTTAGATTTAGGAGGAAAGAGGTCTGAGGCAAAATTAAGCAGTAATTTCTGCTTTCCATGGCTTAAAGAGCCCTACTACCTAAATGGTAAAATAATGTTCTGCATTACACTATCCCCCCCCATTTATTCTATTCTCTTTTGAATGGCACAAGGACTGATCACAGGATAAGAGCAAAGGATGGCAGATTGGCAGCTAGAGCATTTCACTAGTACTATTATGATGTCAGGGAAAATTGACAAAGGCCTCCAAGCCTGATACCATCTTGAGTGACACAGGATGGGCAGATAAAGGGTTTGTGATCTGCATTGTTAGAGGGAACTTCTGAATTAAGATTATTAATTTAAGCATTTGAAGTTATATTGCCTAGGAGAAAATTCTTTAGGAGTCACAGCAGCCATTTATGACTAGACATACCATTAAAAAGAAAGAAAGAAAAGAAAAGCCTGTATCAACCAACCACCTAAAAGCTGCATTGGACAAAGGCCTGGTAGATCTTTTTTTTTTTTGCTCAAGTTTTGTATTTCCTGTGACTCCAGACATTGGAAACAATAGACAGTGACCTCATTATGCTACCAAGGCTACCCCCAAACAAGTTTTGGGCTAGGACTAGATCAACATCAGAAGCATATTGGGGCCCTATGAAAGGTTCAATGCTAAAATAACAGAATAAATATGCTGGTCCCACAACAGTTTATGACTCTTAAGGGTATAGATGATTTTACGTCTTCCTTGCACAATAAAAATTGGTCCTGCCTTCTTGCTCCCAAGGAGATATAACTGAATGTCTCCAGTTCCTTCACTTTACAAGAACCTTTGTTTTTCTGAAGTCTTTAGCATATGTATCACAAACTACTTCTCAATATTCTCCAAGCTAGTTTAGGAGACTAAAGAAAAAAGACAGTGTCAATGCCCAGGCATTGTGCCATTTCTTGATACATGCTTGAAAGCCTCTACAACAAGATCTAATAGACGGAGAAGCTGGAATCAGACCTAAAACCCAAGTGGGCAAATGTTGGCATTCCTACAGAGCAAGTTTCCCAGATCAAGCTAAACTACACCAACTTACATATGGGTGGAAGGGACACAAGGAAACTACCATTTAGGGCCTCCCTACAAAAAGCTTAGGATCTTCTCTGGCTTTTAATCATGGCTCTTACCTTTCAATATTCTCAGAGACGGATACCCTTTATCAGCGTACTACCCAGAAGATAATCCAAAATCAGCTTGGGGTAGGCAGATTAAATACCAAAGCCAACTTGGATGAGACACTGGCATGGCAACATCATGGGCTCAATGTTTGAAACTCAAGAAGAAACCTTCCATTTGTGATGGGGGGTGGGAGGGGTGGCAGCATTAACAGGTTCTATAGCTGTTCATGAACAGATGTAGACCAGGTAGAGCTAGGTGGCAAGTCACTTAACCCCAATTGCTAAAAAAAGAAAAAAAAGAAAAAATAAAGAAAAAGAAAAGGGCACAGCCCAGATAAAGCAAGAGAAGAGACCCAGCTGAGGTGCCACCTTTCCATTAGCTGGAAGCTACCAGGTTGGTTACACAGTAGTTGACCCAGTGTGTGGCATGGCCAGTTCAGGATTGACCTGGCATCTTGTCTCTATGTCCAGTACATAGACGTGGGAGGTCATGACTATCACTTTGTAAGCAGGAGTCATTATAAACAGGTTTCTCAGTCAATCAGCCTAGAATGTCTCTGGGTACATTAAAGAGAGCAGTCCACATTAGGTCCATTTGATGGGATTTAAGAATTCTTGATGTTAGAATACCTTTTACAAAAAAAAAAAAAAAGAGAGACTCAGCAGCTGAAATAAGATCGAGCATTCATTACTTGAGTACATCCAACCATATCAAGTCAAATAATGTAAAACTTAAAATCAGAGTTATACAAGTTAACTACAGTAGCACCTTTCGGTTGCTAATAGCAGCTAGCATTCATGTAGCTCTTTAAGGTTTGCACAACTCTTATAGGTTCTCATGCTGACAGCCCTGTTAGCAGCTACCCTGTGAGGTAGGTGCCATTGTTATACCCATTTTTCACATGGGTAAACTGAGGATGAGATAGGTTAGGTGATTAGTCCAGGGTCACACAGATAGTAAGTGTTTAAGGCAAGATTTGAACTTAGGGCTTCCTGATTTAAAACCAAGAGTTGCTCTGGAATAAGCTTATTGCTAACTAAGCAAGTGAAATAAGTGGGGAGAAGAGCCTAAGCCATTGCAATAACCCAGAACAAGGGAATGTTGTTCTAAAGAAGAAACCAGAAGGAGATTGAAGCTCTTAAGCTTCTTCCCTTGGTAAGTGGTAAAGCTCATGAACCCAGTCATAGCAGCAACACAAAAGGTTACTGGAAAAGGGGTGAACCCCAGTCTAGGTAAACTGTCAGCATCGGGAGCAACCTTCAGGCAGGTTCTAATATCGGTGTGTGCTTTTCTTCCCTTGAAAATTTGAAATACTTTAAAGTGAGAGGCTGATGTTTAGTTTTAGGATAAAAGGCAAAGAACATTTTCCAGAGACTAATTTTCTTATCACCAAAAGGATGGGGGAAAGAGTGAAGAATATATACACACACACACACACACACACACATAAGCTCAAAAGCCAACTTTCACCCAACAGCAGAGACCAAGTCAACTGCCATGTTCCCTCAAATCCTCTGGTGGTAGTCCGACAGTACGCATCTAATGTATCTGCATGCTCAGCTGCATACCTGAAGCCCAACTCGGCACACTATCAGCCACGTGCCCCATTCCAGATTCTCACTCTCCCTTTGAAGTGGCTTCTAGGTTAGTCAATGCTACAACCAAGCACTTCAAATATGGTAGGTGCCCCCCTCCCCTTTAATGACTTTGAGACACTCAAAGCATAACTCAGTCCCTGCATTGTACTCTGCAAACACCCCAAGCATGTATTCAGGTAGAAGTCCTGAACCAGGTATGTTAGCTGACAGAGCACACCAACATCTCATTTAACCCAAACCTAAAATATTCCCATTTTTCACTAGTAAAGGTCTTAGAACAAGCCTCTTTCCTGGAAGATTGTCAGGAATATTGACTGGTATGGAATGAAATTGTTTGTACTTTTTAAGCTTAATCTGGTTTAATCATGTCACATCCCCACTCAATGGGTTTCAGTGGTTCCCTCTTGGCCCTATAACCAAATAGAAACATCCTCTGTTTGGCATTTAAAGCCCTTACCAGTCTTGCTCCAGCCCATTTTTCCTAGGCCGATTATGTATAATGTCACCTTCACTTGGTATTCACCAAGATAAGCCGTTCCATCCCCTACCATCTTCCTCTTCTGTCTCTTACTCCCAAATTCCCTTGAAGACTCATCTCTAGCACCAAGTTTCTATGAGGCTTTTTCCAATTCACCCACCTGGTGATACCCCAGGATTGCTTTGCATAGAGTAGCTGGATTGTGCACTTCTGAGTACACATTATCTTTTCTCGGAGAGTGTAAACTCTTCAAAGGCAGAAAGCAGTTTGTCTTTGTCTATCTCCTAGTAGGCACTTAAATGCTTCTTCAAACACATAGATAAAAACAGACTGACTACACAAGTGAATTTGCCGCTTAACTTTCAGTTTTATCTGCCAAAATATCAGAACAGCATTTAATTAGCTGCCTTGAGAAGGCATCTAACGAGTGACTCAGGGGTTATTTCTTCCAGGTTAATTTTCTCAATAAGTTAAAGACACTTAAGTTCTCTCCCTCTAGCCCTACTGCCTTTTGTGTGTCAGGCTCAGCATCCTATGCCCCCCATGGGCTCCCAAGAAGTGCAACCAATGAGATTCTGCATGATGAGTCCCTCTGTCATGAGAGCTTTCCATTGGCAGATTAACAGCAAGGATTGAACAAAACGTTGCTCAAGACCCCAAGCATATAACGTAGAAGAAGCTTTTTCTACAAGATGACAAATCAAGGCTCAAGATTAGTCTCCTATGGGGAGCCACTGAGAGGCAGCGTGGTGTAGGGGATAGAGAGCTGGCCTTGGAGTCAGGGAGGCCTAGATTCGAGTGCCACCTCTGACATCACGGCTGCGACTAGTCACAGCAAAGTCACTTAGCCCAGCAGTGCTCTAGGCAAATCTCTAAGACTATAGGTTGTAGAGAACATGCTGACCTACATAAGTAGAGGAAGTTTCCTCACCTGAAAATGCCCTAGATCAACAAACTCACAAGCAACAGTCAAAGGGCACATGAATCCCAAAGTGTTCCAATGAAGGTAGACTTTTAGCCACCTGGAGACCGTAAGTCCCATCTTTAACTGAACTAGCAACACCACTTCATTGAGCTCTTTGGCAGGGATGAGCCAGAGCTAGAGTAGAGCTTGCTTTAGTGGATTTGTACTAGGATTACCCAATGATTTTCTTGGGAGGCACTGAGGTACTGCACCTCCATTCCAGGTCTGTTCTAGGTTGGAATAGCTATGGTAAAGTGCTATTACTACTCCATTAGATTTCCCCCTTTCCAGGGATCCTATAGGATTTACAGCTTGTGCAGTTGTGCTAGTCCATAGGAATCACATCCCATAGGTAGTTAACCTGTAATTATGGCCACCTCTGTGACTTCAAAGAGTCACAGGGCATAGGAAAGCTGGACTAGAATGCAGAGTCTTAGACCAATTCAGTCAGCTGGTTAGTAGAGCTCCCATTTGGAAATGTACAGATACCATCTGCTTTGATGATTCCATACCCCCCATCTCTACCCTCACCCCTCTTTTCTGGGGGAAAAGCTACAACCAAGGTGTGTGTGTTATAGTCAGTGTCTCTTCTGACTTGTTTTTATTTTATATAATTTTTGAGATAAATAGTCAATGAAGATAAGAGAAGCACTTCCCTCTGGGATAGGGGGATGCTAGAGCTGATTGACTTCAGCAGAGCCATGGGCCAGAATTGAGCTTAAAAAAAAAAAAAAGTCACAGTTTCCTACCAGGACATGGTTAAGGAGCATCCTGGCAGGAACGTAAGCTAACTTAGCTTACAAATTTCAAAGCAACCTGGGAAAAGGATGCAATTTGGGCCACACACACACACACACACACACACACACACACACACACACACAAAAAGCTTTGAAAGACCATTGTATTTGCCTATGATGGGGGTTTTAGAGGGACCAGTTTAAACTGATAGGAATAATAGATAAAGTGAGGTTGGGTGAGAATTTGTCACCAGAAATACTCTGTAGTAGTTTCAGGTCTAAGCCCCCAGAAACTAGGAACACCTAAGTAATTACTAATTAGAATGCTATTTATACTAAACTAGAATACTAATTATTTGGGACACTCCAAAAGAAAACTGAAGTCAGAGGGTACCTGGCTTCCCCAGCTGAAAAAAGAAAAGCAGGGGCAAAATATACATTGATGCCTCACAGACAGGGCCTGGTCAGGCCTAGACTCTTCAACACTGCCAGATTGTATTAGGCTGATAGACTAAAGCAATCAAGTGCTCAGACTTTAATACCAAGCATAGAAACATACACACAGGAGTGATAAAGTAAAATGGTGTTTAATGGAAGGGCTCCTCGGAAATAAGCGTCCACTGGCAGCCCATATTCCATCAATGTGGCCACAGTAGCATCTGATTTGGCAGCACAGGCAGCCATGGGTTACCATTCCAAATTCCTGAGCACCAGGCAGGCAGGCCCTGTCAATAAGATAGCCAGGGATACATGGAAGCAGTCAGGACTATTACTAAAGCACCGAGTGCCTCATGGGCCTCTGAAGAAAGATTCTGTACCCCAAAAGGAAGGCTGTGTCCTTGTGCCCTCTCTTGGGAGAGTCTTCACACAAAAGATCTTAAGGGGAGGCAGGAGCTCATGACATAAGGGCCAGTGACTTTTCAAAGAGGGGACCATGGGAGGGCAGAGAAGCCAATGCCTATCTGTGTACCAGAAATAAAAGCAAAACACAGGTATGTGGTTATCCAGCTAATGACTGGGTTTGGCTCAACCTAACTGCTGCCATCCACAAGGACGAAAGCTTCAACTAGAGATTGTTGGGTCTTCAAAAGCCAAGCAATACTGATAGGCAGCCATCTAATTTGACTTTTAGTCTACCAGGTATTCGAGTTGAGGTCTGATGCTACATACCCAAAGTCTTGTTTTGTTTTGCCTTAGTTTTTCCACTGCGAACTTAAGCACAAACACTTCAATGGTACAAACAAGAAAGAAGGTGGGCAGAAGTAGAAGGGTCTGGCTAAAACCAGCCCTTCCATGAAGACACCCCCAGGAACCATGAAGAGAGTGCCAGAGGAAAAGAAGATTAATGAACACTCCCTAAAATACTAAAGGGTTTCCTATGTATCAAGTCATAACCCAAATCAGTAGGATAATAAATAGCTTCCTCGTGGCGACCTCACATTTTTACAAAGAGCCCAGTAAATTCTCATTTACCCTCATGAGGCAGGCAGTACAAGTATTATCCAAGTGCCACAGATGAAGCGGATCAGAGAAGTTAGACTATTTGCCCAAGGTTACTAGAATAAGTGGTAGAACTGGTATCCCAACCCTGGCTTGATTCCACATCTAGTCATCTTTCCACTATGCTGTCTCTCAGGCTATGAGGATGTTCTAAGAAGCCACCACTAGAACATCCTTGAGGTGGCCTTTGAACAGTGATTTTCACAGTCTGTAGAGAATGGTTTCTCTGCAGTCGAATTCCTTTCTTATAAGCCTCCTTCGGCAATGCTTTTTTACTTGAAACAACTAGCTCTCCTTCCAAAAACTGCAATTCAGAGTAGGTCAGACCCTCCAATTGGAATTCCAAACCTTCCTTAGAAGATTCCATAATCTGAATGCCTGTTTCAGTAGCCAGTGACCAAGTCAGCCCTAAAGCCCAGTGCTGATTGGGCATAGTGTTGATGGTTTAAAGACAAATACTACCAAATTTCTTCCTAGACTCCTGCCTCACTGACAGTGAGCTCGTGGCCACTTTCAGGTGTCAAGCTGGGAACACTGATATTGACCAGTTACATCTGCAAGCTTTACAAGAGAAAATACCAAAATACCCCACAAAGGTTATGATCCTCAATACTTGGTACACCTAATGAGCATTAGGTGCTAATGGAGTTGGACTAATTTTCTTCACCAAATCCTACCACGGTGCTTCACTGAGGCATGATGGCCATGCAGTTAGCCCTGCTCCTGGAACCCCACTTCCTGTCAGCCCTCCAGAGCTGCAGAGAATGTAGAGGAAGCCTGGATTTATCCAAGTACTTCACTGATCTACTGCTCCAGGGAAAAGCTGTGGATGTGTTTGGGGAGCACACTCAAACCCCACTCTTCTCCTTATTCGGGCACCTTCTATCATGTGCCATTCATCCTTCCACAACCCTTCTCTTAGGGGCCATTCTAATCTCTTCCCTAGAATTACTTCTAGTCATTCACCAATTTACACAGCTTTACATGTAACCAATTTAAATCCAAGCTCATGGGGAACCATCCTACCAAGTTGGCTAACCACCACCACTTTATTTTGTTCTTAGTGCTTCTTAAACTTTGTTTTGGGGATGGAGGAGGGATGGGCACATCTTGGGCTCTACTGGAGCTGTATACATCCTGACTCTCTTGGTGTTCTCAGGTGTCTGGTATATATCACATTGATTCAGCCCTATTTGCTCCTTCCTATCTCATATCTCCATATATGAGAAAAACACAGTTAACAGATAACATCTGACCTAGTCAGGCTGCTGTAAGGGACTTCTCCTTCCTTATATTCAGAACCTGGGCCATCTTCTTGCTCAGAATTCCCCCAATCTCTGGACAGATTCAGTTAGTCATTAATTGATATGATATGTAGGACTTAGGGGCTAGTTCTACAAATTTTCCATATTGATTAGTAACAAAAAGACAGTGACACAGCTGTTTATCTGCCACCTTACTTGTTCTCCCATCCCTGTTACCCAGCATCTGCTCCCCCAGATATTATCTCCCCCACATAATGCACCCTCCAACCATCTCTACTTGAAGTAGCCCTGCTCCTCCTAAGAGCCACTAAACCCTTGCCTGGCCTCCTAGCCCATCACACTGGCTCACGCTTTATACACAGTCCTCCTATCAATAAGACAGGACTGTCTTCAAAGGAAGCTATAGTCCTTAAGAGGCCTTAGCAGTTCAGGGCTTCTCCTCCTATTAACTTAAGTGGCCAGGAAAGGCCAATTCAAACCTGTGTCAAAGGGTTGGAGAGCAAGGAGTACTTTTCCAAGACACCCATAAAGTCAGCTCATCCTTTTGAGGCAGCTTAGGAAGTGTTTTTCTACTCTGAAAAAAGTGGAGGGTATTTTTCTTGGTGAATATTACTTCACCTATTCCTCAATTTCTAAAGGAGGACCCAAGCTGTCAAGGAACATTGCCAATTTACCACAATCCATAGCAGAGAAGCTTTTACCCAATTCATAGCATCTCAACAAATGGGAATAATACATGGATGCACTCCCTTTGAGGTTCATGGGAAACCAGACCTCTCTGTCTGGCTTACACAGCTTCCCGACCCCCTGTTCCCCAAAAAAAATACCTCATGCAAATGGGCATGGAAGAGTTCATATTTCAAAGTAATACTAACATTCACCATTTGATTTCCCAATTTAAATTAATGGAGTAAACTTGTCCCAAGTGACTCCCAACTTAGCCTGAAGTTGGGAGTTTCTTCTTAGCAAGCCTATATGCTTATATGCCCAAGAGAACTACCATGGCCCCAGCTCCCCAGTTTCTTAAAGTCTCCCTCTTCTTCAGGGTAGCATTCTCTCTTCAGCAGGTGGTAATGCCTTGCATGGTATAGGATTCTTCACTGATAGAGCATCTGCCTAATGGGGTACAGCAAGGGTCTTCATCTTAGCCCTGTTAAGGGCATTGATCTTATTCTGGGCGAGGAAAGCTAGAGCTTGCTCAAGCTAAGCAGATCCAGGATCAATTTTCTAGGCCAGGGCACTTTCCATTCTGCCTGTTCTCACCAAGATCAGATAGGTTTTTAATTCTTGGTTTCATTAAGCTTAACAAAGATCTCTGTCCAATAGCAGCCAACAGGAGTGGTTCTTTAGAGGGCATACAAGTGTTTCATATGCTCAGCTGAGCCCTGTTCAGATGCCTTATCTTAACATGGGTGCAAGCCTGGTTTTCACAGATTATGCATGCTGAAGGCCAGACTTTGACTGGTCCTGCAAATCTGGACCAAGAAAGACCTCAGGCGTAAATCAGTGATATTCGCCATCCAAGGACAAATGTTAAGATTGGAGGGTGTCTCCAGATTAAATACTAAGCAATTTTGGCAGGGTGTGGGGAAGGGCGAAACCGAAGTAACTCAAAGATGGCCGCAACCACACACCTGTGTACACTGTTCACAGGAGCCTAGATTTAGATCTAGAAGTGAGTTTAAGACTCTATTCCCCTCATTTTACACATGAGGAAGCAGAGGTTAGTTGACTTTGCTCACACTGTCACATAGCTAGCAAGTGTCTAAGGTAAGATTTGGACTGAAGTCTTTCCCAACTCTTATCCAGAACCCTATCCATTATTACCCAGCTGCTTGTTGAAGCAACTGCCCATGAACTGACTGCTCTTAAGTCATAGAGCCTTAGAATCAGAGCTGGAAGGGAATTTGGAGGTCAGCTTGCCCAAACCCCTTGTTCTACTGATCAAGAAACTAAGGCCCAGAGAAATTAAATGACTTGCCCAAGGTCACACAGGTAGTAAGTGGCAGAAGTGAAATTTGAACCCAGGTCCTCCAACACCAAACCCTGAACAGTTCCCACTTAGGTATTAAAATGAGCAGAAGTCTAGGTAACATTTGGCCTATTCTTTAAAAGATAGGCAAATGTACTATTGTAGGTCCAACTTTAGTCAGGTATCCCAATGTCTCAGAAGCCTGCCTTTCTGGTCATCCTTTATCAGTAATCCAATATCTTGTCATCTTCACTCTTCTACTCTGCTCTAGCCAAAACAAGCCTTGGGAAAGTAAACAGAACTGTCTCCTCATGTGAGAAGAGGAGGGAAGTAACCTTTGTTTAGGAAGGTCCTATTCAAAAGAGACTTGCTTGGTGTGGGAGGAGCAGAGAGGACAAGATGGTGCAGAGAATCTAAACTGACCCTCACATCAGAGCCTGGAATGCCAAAATCTGTGTTGTTTCCAACAAGGGTGCCTTGTGGTCGATAGCCAAGGCTACCAAGAACATTCTATAGAACCTGCCTAGACTGAAGATAGTGAGTACTCAGAGTTTAGGAGATAGGTGAGATCTTTGTCTCTCTTTTGGAAAGCGGGAATCATTTGTTCCTAGAAGCCCAGCAGGGTCCAGGAAAAGAGTTTACTGGTCAACTAGGTCTACCTTCTTTGCAGGAATGCTGCAGGGCAGACCTTCAGGATTGCCCTTTAAAGTTATGTTCTCAGTTTACAGAAGTGATTTAGGGTGGACATGTTCCACGTAGATCCATAGTTAGAAAGCAATTTCTGGACTAGAAAGTTAGGCTGAAGAGATCTTAAAGCCTTCTACAGAATATAAGTGACCCCTAAGATGTCAGAAGGACACATTTCAGCTGAGCTTTTGAAACAGGGAATGTTTATTTTTATACTCCTGAGGCATAGTAATGCAAAGGATAGCTGTGCCTTCCCAATCAACCTCAGCCCAAATATGAAGGAAGTACTCCTAGGTCATTAGAGGGGCCCCAACCAGTTTTCAAGGAACTTTACAGAAATTCAAGCCCATGGAGTACAAGTTTAAGATGCTTTATCTGGTGTGAAACAAGCTGTCCAGGAGCAAGGAAAGAATAAGAAGGCGGTAGGCTTCCAAGTCATCATTGCTCAAGACTGCTATGGAGGGGAAAGGAGCAAGAGATGTTCCTGGCACTAGGGTTGGGGGCCCTTGGTTTGACATCAGAGCTGTAAGGGAGAATTGCCTCCTGTTCAAAGGGAATTAGTGGGGTGCTTCCTCATATTCCTTAGGAAGTGCTGCAACAAGGGTCCTACAGTTCCCATGCCCAAGGTTTTTCCAAACACAAGGCAATACAAGGGAAATGACATGAGGAACCACTATGGAAAGGGATAATGGGAAAATCCAGGTACAAAGGACTCGGGATAGGCAAAGCCAGCTGAGAGTCCTATCTAGTGCACCACGAAGTGACTGAGGCAATGCAGGTCTGAGAGGATTGCTTGTTGGTATGAATCATTTTCCATGAGCTCCTCCAAGTTCAATTCAGTCCAAAGATCATTTAGTAGGTACCTAGTATAACACAAGGCACCTTGTGAGGTGTTGAGGATACAATGACCAAGCCAAATGCCTATCCCTCAGAACTTCTAATCTAGGAAATAGAAAGGCTACCAATATGTATGTGGACAAATATAGCAACATAAAAGTACAACTTGTTTGAAGAGAAAAGGCTGAGGCCTAGTATAAGAGGTGGCACCTGAGTTGAGCCTTGAAGGGACTGGAAGAAAAAAAAAAGTCTGAGAAGAGCATTCCAGGTATGGAAGAGTCTATCCAGAGGCAGGAAATAGAACATTGCATGGGACCATTTGGCAACCATGTCGATTTAACAGAAATTGAGTGAATAGCAGTTATCATGCGTTATCAGCCTGTGAAGAAGGCCTGTAGCCAACTGGGGCAGGCTTTTAACTAGTTGAAGTTTATATTTTAGCCTGACAGAGCTACTCAAGCTCCTGAGCAAGAGATGGTCAGACCAAAGACCATTTGGTCAAACTATGTAGGAGGGATTAGAGAAGAGATTAGAAGGGAGGTCATTGAAGAAGAGGGGATAAATGGCAGCCTGCAAGGTGCTAAGAGGCCATTGATACACAAAATATGAAAAAAAGAGAAACAAAACTGAGCAAGTTTAGTAAAGGGGAGAACATGGTAAGAGGAAATAGTCATCTGAGGGAAAAGTTTAGCAGCAACTCAAAGACCATCTACGAAGTTAGAGGTCATGAGATATTAAGACTCTCTACATCAATTAAATTGCTGATCTTTAAAAAGTTGATAGGCTTTTTGAGACCTTCTCCACAGGTTCTCCAAATGCCATTCATGGGATGTTTTGCCAATTGCCTTAAGTCCTGGAAGGCTACAGAGCCTTCTCAGCTAGGTACCATAACAATGAGAAATGTCTGTTTAATTAACCACCCCAGGGAAATGAAATGGGCAGAAGACATACGGTGCAAGTTACCTCCTATTTAACAAAGCTATGTCAAAGTAATCCAACATTTGAAGCAAATGCTGCATGTGGACAATAAGCTTGGGCCCAAAGTTGAATAGGAAGAAAAGCAATAGTTTTCATTTTAAAAGCAATTTTACTGATCCCATGGGTTCACTGCTTCCCAAATCCATGTCCAATATCACTCTCCTAGTGACACTACATGGCTAGAATTTATAGACTGTCACTATTTTGGGAAAATAAAGTTTATGCATCATACGGGGCAAAGACACAAGGCAGATAACATGATGCAACCAGATACTAATTTTAGTTATTAAAACATGCATATGCCCTGAAGAGGGAACAGATCGTATAAGGTAGAAAGGCCAAATGCTAATAGCTAGCATTTATGTAGTCTTTTATGACTTGCAGAGCACTTTACAACTATTCTCATTCTATCTTTACAACAACCCTGAAAGATATGTACTATAAATTATCCCCGTTTTACTGATGGGGAAATGGACAGAGGCCATGGGGGTAGTAAGTGACCTTGGCTCTTCCTGACTCAGAGACCTATGTGCTATCCCTTCTACTACCTATATTGGTAACCCCCAAATATTAAGAATACTAAGGTACTAGGTAGGTCTTAAGGGGAAAATGTACAAGAATCACAGGATAGGGCAGAGGCACTGGGATCTACATTGGAAGGCTACTAAAGAGATCACAAGAGGCTATCTTGCCTCTCAAGGCACTAATCTTTGAAGATTATCAGGGCATAAGTCATTCCCCATGCTACTACCCACTATTGAGTACAGAATCTATGTAATCTTAGATTTTGCGTAATTAAATGCTATAGTTTTAGTTGATTAAAATTGCAAACCTCCAAGTGCTACATAAATATTAGCTAAGTGCTCTATGAATATTTCATTCAATTCCTACAAAATCCTGAGAGATAGGTGCTGTTATTGTCCCAATTTTACAAATAGGGAAACTCAGGCAAACATAGGTTAAGTGACTTGACCAAGGTCACACAGTTAGTAAGTGCTCGAGGCTTTGAACTCTATTCTTCCTGACCCTAAGACCAGCACTCTATCCATTGTGCACTCTCACTGCCCAAAGTCAAGCTCATGTAATGGTATAAAGGAGGGAGGAAGTTGACATGAAAGTTATTTGGCATTGCCACATAAGGAACATGGCAGTCAGCTCCCCAGGGAAAGTACAGCCTTCAAAGCACAGCGATATTACACCAAGTTGCAAAATTCCTCTACTTAAAACAGTAGAGGTCACAGCAATATACATGACCACATGTAGGTTTCAATTTACTGTTTGACCAGGTAGTATCAAGACTTCATGATAGCTAACACCATCACCTTATGAGATGAAACTTCTAAAGGCCTTGAAGTGCTCATGATATGTTCTGGTTGATGGACAGGAGGGTGCTGTCACAAGGACAGCACAGATTTTGGAGAAGCTCTTCTTGGTATGTTGGCCAAATCTTTGACTGAAGCCACTTAAAAAAGCTACCCTTCCCACACCCTGAAAAAGGAAGCTCCCTATATAGCCTTTTTTTTTTTGAGAGAGAGAAAGAGAGAGAGAGAAAGAGAGAGAGAGAGAGAGAGAGAGAGAGAGAGAGAGAGAGGGAGAGAGGGAGGGAGGGAGAGAGAGATGCCTAGGGGCATCAATAATTTTATGACTTGCATTGATCGCCCAGGCAGTATGTATTAGGCAGGACTTCCGATTCTAAAGCTAGCTCTATCTACTATGTCAGGTTGCATCTCAACTGAGGGAATATTGTCAAAAGGGAAAAAAATGGACTTTAGCATGAGGAAGCAGTTTGGGCTAGCTCAATTTTATAGCTTCTTAAATGTGGACAAGCCTTTGTTCACCTATTTTTTCCATTTTTTAATTTTAGACTTAAATATAGTAGAGAAAAGAAACATAAATTTAAATATTGAAATGTAAATATGAGAAAAGGAAAAAGTATGTCATGTGCACAGCAGAACGTGAGGGTTTAAAATAGAGCATAGCATTTCTTTCTACAAAGAACATAGCATTGTGGCCCTTCCCCAGGAAAAAAAAAATAAAACCACATATTCAATCCCACTTCTGTGATGCTTGGGATATCTAGCTTAGATCTTACGCTGAGGTAGAATATTGAATCTAGGGCCAACTTCTATGACACCCAATGAAACAAAAAAAGTGTCTCAAGTGCTTACTATGTGCCAGCTGCTGTCCTAGGTGGAAGGGATATAGACATAAGAGCAAGAAGGTCCATGCTCTCAAGGAATTTTAATGGGAGTGGAGGAGGTAGGAGATCAAATATATACTATGTATGTATATGGAGGGGTAGCCAGAAAAGGGAGTTTCTGTCTGAGGAGTCAGAAGGAATACAAACAAGTCATAAGCCAAGAGGAGGATAGCAGTAGGGTACAAGGTAGCAGGCCCATGTAGGGGCTGTTTTCGGGCTGGAAAACTGAATGTTAGGCCCCACCTAAGAATGGGAGCTAATGCAATTTAAGCTTTATGGAAATACCACAGTAGACGCATTTTCTCTACAACTACGAGAGATATGTTGGTATATGGGAGAAGATAAAGATTACTCCTGCCATGCTAAAAGATGGCTCAATAAGGAAATATATGGAGGAGGGCAGGGGTGGAGAAGAGCAGTAGGAATGGAAGAAACTTCTTTGTTCTGACCCTAACCCCTTTCTTTATCCCACTATTCAACAAAGTATCACATGGTCAGAAAAAAAAAATTGTGCAAAGGCATAATCAGACACCATCACGAGCAAGATGCTGACATGAGATCTTGAAAAGATGGGTCAAAGATTCTGAAATACTAGGCCAGTGTTTCCAAAAGGATATATCCTTTTCACGAATTTCTGGTCCCTTTCCATAAAGGCAAAAATAGAAGAGGAAGACACGTGGTTTTTCTTAGTTTAGGTCTATATGGATAGGTGGCAACTACCAGCAAGGCCCTTAGCCTGAAAATCTAAGCCTGAATAGGAATGGGAGGCGGGGAGGCACTGTGTGAATTGCCAGAAAAAGAAAAGATGTTTCTTCCTGGAAGAATCTCAGCTCTTCTCCAGGACATTGGACCTAAGGTAGTAATTGGCCTGGTGTGCTTTGCTGGCAAAATAGCTGAAGATCAAGTGGCTTTAGAGACACTTGTGACTTCAAGAAGAGACTTGGAATAATAGCTAGGCTGCCTCAAGCCAGCAGCTTTGAGTGCTAAGTAGGAATACAAGTCACCTTCAACAAAGAATAGCAGATCACAGGAAAGGAATAAATCCTATATGGCCTGAAGTCTCCAGGATTAGCAGAGGCCCAGGATCCCATCTAGACTTCTCCCTCCAATCTGTATTTCAAAATAGAGGGGCAACACCAGAGAAGGCACAGTGAAAAACCAAGCACCTCCCAAGTGGCAATTCCTTTCACTAGATAGAATTCTACATTGGCTAGAGGTCACAGCTGAAAGAGCCTAACTCAAAAGATTAAAGGAGTCAACATGGGCCTGTCAGCCTTTATATCCATGATCCAGATCGATAAATGCACCCGTCACCTTCTCCGCTGACAGGATAGCAGTAGCTGTAACGCCTATGTTGATATTTAAGTTGAGCATGATTCATTATGAAGAAAACAGGTCTGTCTCCATATGGCAGTTAGAGGTAAAAGACTGTCATCTTCCATTTTAGGTGACAAGAATTCTATGACTGAATGTGGCAGTTAACAGTCACTGAGGAATGCTGAGAATATCTGAAGAGGATTTTAAGTCTTACTCCACTTGGGTACTGCACACAGTGGTGTACTAGAGTGTCAGTTCCACTAGTACTTTGGATAAAAGGGAGGGTTTCCCATTTGACAGCAGCATGCCTCCCTGTCCAACTGCCAAAAGGAGCCATCATCAAAAGAGGGCTCCCTCAGGACTTGCCCAGGAGTTTTAGTCCCTAAGCAGGGAGGGCAAGATGCCTTAGTCACAAGGACCTGAGCTGTTGACAGTTTAATTCTCCAACTCTTTCCTTCTAATGGCACCCCCTTTCTCCTCCTCTATATAAGAAAAAAAGTTAACCAAAGTTTCTGCCAGGAAACAAGGAGTCATTTCCCTGTCCTCCTCCCTCCCTTTCTCCCAGTTCTTCAGTTCTTTTCGTGGGGGGGGGGGGGAGAAGCTAAAAAAGGGTGGGGGGAGTGGGGGGAAAAAAAGAGTCGACCAAGTTTTTAAAATATTTCAGTACTGAAATTTTATGAAACTTTTTACATAATCATCCTGAAACTTTTTTTTCGGTCTGGTTAAAAGGCAGTATTTTGCTACATAAGCTTGACATTTTACATTTTCCAACCTTAAGGATCCAGAAGAAGCAATCAATGGGCAGAGGATTTTGTGGCTTTCAAAAAAAAGTTGAATATGGATTTGCTAAATTGTCTGTTAGAGTGGACAAATGAAGGGTGGGGACAAGGTTCAAGTTTGGCATGGGATACATTCTGTCTGAAAAAGAGCAGTGAAATAGCTCATTCATATTACTAGGGCACAGAAAATGCTTAGTAGTCAGGTGGGCTAGGTGGTACCCTATTATACAGATAAGGAAATCAAGTTGGATCTCCAACTTGAGGCCAACTCCTCTGACTTCAAATCTAGATATCATGCCACTTATACGGTAGCTGCTGCAGAGTATTTGAAGATGGTTAGAGGCAGTTATGAGGATGTGGGTAGATGGGGGTGGGGGAGAGGAAGGGAAGGTCATCTCCATTATGAAGAAAGGAGAAAATAGACTCAAAGAACCAGGTTACACACACATCAAGTCAACCTCGTTGCCAGTCCAGTTGTAGTAACTGAATTGTTTGGTTGCTTGGGACCAATGCCCTGTACTTTGTCCAAGTCCTTAGTGACCAAGTCCCAGATTTATCCCACTCTTCAGAGAATTGCCTTTCTTGTTTCATATTCCAGTGCCCAAGACTTCCTTCTACATTTGAGCTAGTGTTAGCCTGCCTCCCCAATTTACCCACAGCAGCCTGTGCCCATTACGAGGTTTAGTACTGCTGCTAGCCCTTAGGTATTAGATAAAGATTTACCTACATAGGAGCATTAGGCTGCCACTTCTCAAGGAAGCCAGTCAATGTCTGTGTAACACCTTCCTTCCAAACCCCATCTCTCCTAATCCAGGGAAGCCTGCCTCCAGACCAGATAAAGTGGTACAGCAATGAGGAAAAAAAAAATGGAATAAGTCACTTTGAGGAAGAATCCCAGAAGCAGACAGGCAGGAGGGGAGAAAAATTCCCTAACCTTTTACTAAAGAAAAGGGATTGACCTTTTCTCAAGCAAATAAGAAATACCTCATCTTTGGTTACAAGGCTCTTAAAAATCCTGCTAACATACTCATGAATCTTGAGACTTGCACCTGTGTTACCAATGCCTTTCCCAAAGCAAAGGGAACTCAAAAGATTTTCAAGTTACCTGATGAAAAACGACTCTAAATCAGCTGCTGCTTATCAGTATACAACCCTTAACTAGCCTAAAAAGATTAAAAAAAAAAAGTCCCTCCAGAGCTAGTCAGGGTGGCAACTAGAATCAAAATCTCCATAATAGATCTCATCCACAACTGCAGCACTATTCCCTTTTTAAGATCTGAACTAAAGGTTATTCCATCTCCCCTCAAAGGCACCCAATGGGAATGCCCCCTCCCCGAAATCTTCAAAGGAAGCCCATTCCACTTTGGGAATGACTGATTTTAAGAGCTGTTTTATCTGGTCATGATCTAAAGGACTTTGACTATAGTGTGTGTTCATCTTTGAGATTCTGTATTTTGGTCTAAGTTTTTTCTCCATTTGTCACAGGTGGAGATAGTTTATAAATACCTTTTTCTATGGTACTATTTAAATACTTCCCCCAATGTGTTGTTTGGGGTCAACCTCCACAGCACCGGCCATAGGCCAACAGCCAAAAGTCTATAGTAACCAAGTCATGGGGGTAGGTAGGGGAAGGCCATTTCGGCTTTGTTCAATTAGCCTGGTGATCCAGACTGATTGGGGTGGGGGAGGAGAGGCTGCCAAGGGTGTATCTCTTCGCTCAGTGAGCCCAACAATGTGAAGAGGAGGGTAGGGGTGGCGGCCATGCTGCCAAAGGCTCAGGCCTAGTGAGCTTCGTCTCATTTTCCCTTCTACCTCCTGTCCCAGACCTGAGCACCAGATGAGGCATGCTGCTACTACTGGCCAGATCAGGCCAGCCCAGAGGGCCTCCCCCATTCCCCAGTCCTACCAGCCCTGCCTGATTGGTATAAGTCATCAACCTAAAACCGGAAAAGAATCCAAATGGACTCTTGGAAATTTAAAGAAAAAAAAGTCAGTAGTGGGCAGAGAAAGGATGCAGTTCTACAGTCACTAGAAGCAGCCTTAGGAAAACCATTTAAAACAGGAAAGGTCATAGTTTAGAGAAAGGCTTCTACATGTGCCACGTGCTGGAGGCCCTGGCTGCCTTCGCTTTCTGACCAGTTGGCTCACAGTCAGATCTTGTCTGAATAGGAAAGCAGGCGGCCTGGATCGCTAGGGTCCCAGGGGACAGCTGCACATCTGGTCCAATCCCTTGTTTTTCAGGAAGAGAGAAGTTTGGAAGGGAATTAGTGAAGTTTAGGGTGCAAGGATTCAGGGAGGGTAGGGCCTCAGAAGAGCTTGGCCACTTGAACCTTCTATCGGCCAGAGTAGTGAGGTTTTATTATACCACCAGTTAGGTGGAGGAGATTCCTAAGGAATCTGAAATTTAATGGGAGTCAAATTGGTACTTTTAAAGAAAAAGATACTAAGAAAAATCTGGATGGGATCAAGGGGGGGGGTAATTCAGAAAGGGGCCGGGATGGGATTAAGGGGCATCACTTAAGCTAATTAAGTAATCAAGGTGGGCTGGGGTGGGAGGCCTGCCTCAGGGAAATGCCAGGGCTGAAACGTGAGAAATTTCAAGGACTTTTTTTTTTTTAGAGGTCCCAGAGCCCGATCAGGAAGAGCGGGTTTTGAAGTGTAGACTCCAGGAGGGTGTGTCAGCCTCCGGGAACACCTGGATGAGCTAACACGGCCATTCTGAGGTCTCTCAGTAGCTCCAGATACTTAGGGCCGTCACGTTGAAGGGGGTGGGGGGAGCGGTGTCCACAGGTTCAGTTTTCACAAGTTAAAGAGCTGCTTCCAGTTTCGGGCTTTGGCTTCCGGTTTCCGGCGCCCATAAAAAGCAGTCGTGGACGGGTGGTCTCAGAGCGCATGCGCAGTGAGGCCGGAGGTGGCCGAGGGCGTCCGGTTGTCCCGGAGCCCTGATCGAGGTTGTGTGCAACGAGCGGCTGAGTAAGAAGGTCCGTGTGAAGTGCAACCCCGACGACTCCACAGGGGACCCGAAGAAGCTGAAACAAGAGCGTCCTGAAGAAGTGGTACACGTATTCAAGGACCACGGGACCCTGGAGGACTGAAATCTACGAGGGAATGAACCTGGAGCCCCGGCGCCCATATCAGTCCCTGACCTTTTAATAAAAATAAAATAATACCCTCAAATTAGCAAGACTTGTATCTGCCACAAGTCTAGAGGGTTTGGGTTTTTTTTTAAATCTCTAGATCAGGAATTAACATAGAAGAGGCTACTACCTCTCATATCTTTAGAGAAAGGAGAGGCGAGGGAAGATGGTAGGCAAGAGGAATGTCATGTTGTCGCTAGCGGTTTACTCGGACTCGGAGCCCGAAGGGGACATCGAGGCTGAAGTGGAAGCCGCTGGGAATGCCACCGCAGCAGAGGAACGAGGTGGCTTGGCCTCTGAAGCCTGTGGAGATGGCTATTTTCCTCGGCTTGAGGGTGATCAAGATGGTTATGAAGGAGGGGACGAGGAAAACGGCAGACATTCTGAACATGAAGACTCGGAGACTGAAAAACCCGAGGCTGATGACCTCAAGGAGTTTTCAAAACTAGAGGAAAGGGATCCTCAGGAGCTGTTTGCCTCCTTCTCCGAGAGGGTCAGGAACATGTCTCCTGATGAGATTCAAATCCCCCCAGAGCCACCTGGCAAATGCTCAAGGCACTTGCAGACTAAGATACAGAAACTATGTGAGTGGAAGATAAAGGAAGGGATGGATATGAACTACATTATCCAGAGGAAGAAGGAATTTCAGAATCCCAGCATCTATGAGAAACTTATCCAGTACTGTTCAATTGATGAACTTGGCACCAGTTATCCCAAGGATATGTTTGACCCCCATGGATGGTCTGAGGATTCCTACTATGAGGCACTAGCTAAAGCACAGAAGGTTGAAATGGACAAATTAGAAAAAGCCAAAAAGGAGAGAACAAAAATGGAGTTTGTGACAGGCTGGGAGAAGGGCAGAACCAGTGCTGCCGTCACCACAACCACCACAGCTAGCACTGAGGCTGTGGACGCTCAGAAGAGAAAGAGCAAGTGGGATTCTGCTATCCCAGTGACTACGGTAGCCCAGCCTACCATCCTCACCACAAAAACTCCCCTGCCAGCCTTTGTCACAGTGACAACTAGTGCTAGTGGCTCTGAAGGCCACAGTCGTCTCAGCTGTAGGCACCATTGTGAAGAAAGCCAAGCAGTGGTAGAGGCTCGGACATGCCAAGACTATGAACGCTAGCTGTGGAATGCCCCCTTGGATGTGGCACTCACTGGACCAAGTCTTTCCAAAGAGCTTCCCATGCCTGAAAATCATTCTCTTGTCCTAATGAGACAATCTGTTGTCTAGTCATCCAGAAGGACCCTTGTTTGTAGTAAAACTGAGGGGCTGGATGTAATACTACTACTAAAAATAATAGCATTGTATGGTGCTTTGAGGTTTGCAAAGCACTCTATAAATATTTCATTTTATCCTCTCAACATCTCTGGGAGGTGGGTACTATTATTTTCTCCATTTTAGAGATGGAGAATCTGAGGCAGGCAGAAGTTAAGTGACTTGCCCAGGTTCAAACTAGTAAATGTATGAAGTAGGATTAAAACTCCATTCTATTTCAGATTTCTTTTCCCTAACTTTAAATACCTTTTTTGTATGTTTTTTTATGCTCTTGTTCTGTTCTGCACTCCAGTTATTAAATAGTATTGCATATTTTCTGAATGTGTCATTTCTCCATGCTTTACACCCACCCACCCTTCAAGTACAGGTTCTGTGAGGGCAAGGTTGTGCCTTTATCTTTGTATCCTTCCCAGTCATTGGGCTGTCATGTAATTTTCCATATGGACCTGAACTGGGAGAGAATGCCCTGTAAGGAAACCCTTCCATCATTGCAGAGCAGAGCTTACTTCTGGTCTTAGAGGAAAAATGCTGACTTTGATGTTAGGGCACCTGAGTTAGTCTGACCTCTTATCAGCTGTGTGACCCTGGGAAAGTCAACCTTTCTAGGCCTCATTTTCCTCCTCAAAGGAATTGGGATATATGGCCCCCATGTTACCTTCCAACTCTATTCTTTTGCTCTTATGATCCTATTGGACATCTCAAACTAGTTGTCCCATAGGTGTCTGAAACTCAACACTCCCAAGCTGAACTCATTATCTTTCCCTGCCTAAACTCTTCCTCCTCCAAACTTACCTATTATGTTAATGATGCCCTCATTCTCCCAGATCTCCAGGCTCACAACTTAGATGCCATCCTCAATTTCTCACTCCATCTCACCCACCCATATCCAATCTGTTCTCTAGTCCTGTTGATTTTACCTTTGTATCATCTCTCATCTATGCCCCCTTCTCTCCTCTTACCCTGCCCCTCATCACCTCTTGCCTGAACTGATATAATAGCCTGTTGACAAGTCTTTGCCCATTCCAATCCATCCTTTAGTCAGCTATCAAAGTGATTTTCCTAAAGTATAGGTCTGACCATATACTGTACTCAATGAATTCCTGTGGCTTCCTGTCACCAAAAGACAGGAAAGAAAAGGGAGAGGTATCAGACTAAGCTGAAACGACCTCCAGTCTCTAGCCCCTGGTTTTCCCAGAGGATAGATCCTACCTAGTTAAGAGTTTCTCCGTTTACCCACCAACCCTAGAGAAAAAAGAAAAAAAAGAACCAGGAACCACAAGCTATAGGCAGCTCCTTAAAAGGAAAGGCTTTGCTCAGAAGAAGGTAGAAAGAATATCACCTTTAGACCCAAGCTCAAATTCTCCCCTCTAGGCTGCCCTTCAGGGAGGCTGCCCAGCCTTGGGTTCCAAATCATAGAATCTCCTCTAGTTAACTTAGTAACAAACTTAAACATAGAGAACTGTGGCACCCCATGGGCTATGAAGAGGATTCTTCAGCTAAAGCCTGACCCTGGGAATCTTGCACTGGGTATTCTAATTGTCCTTTACATTCCTTTCTACTACTAAAAATACAAAAATCTCAGCCTAGAAACACCAGCTTTTCCACCATCCCCCTCCCACCTTCTCTCAAATTGTCGAACAACTCCCAGGCTGCCCCTCTACCTGGGCCTGTTTTTAATTCCCAGGCTGCCCATCAATTCCCAATTGTCTCCAGCTGGACCACCCTTCACCACCCCCAACAATTCCCCATCCCCAGATTTTTTTTTTAAAGTTTCACCTGGAACTAATCCAACCATTCTGGAGAGCAATTTGGAACTATGCCCAAAGGGCTATAAAAATGTGCATACCCTTTGATCCAGCAATAGCACTTCTAGGGCTGTATCCCAAAGAGATCATAAAAATGGGAAAAGGACTCACATGTCCAAAAATATTTATAACAGCTCTTTTTGTAGGGGCCAAGAATTGGAAATTGAGGGGATGCCCATTAATTGGGGAATGGTTGAACAAGTTGTGATATATGAGTGTAATGGAATACTATTGTGCTATAAGAAATGATGAACAGGCTGACTTCAGGAAAACCAGGAAAGACATATGAACTGATGCTGAGTGAAGTGAGCAGAACCAGAACATTGTACACAGTAACAGCCATGTTGTGTGATGACTGACTTTGATGGACTTAGCTCTTTTCAGCAATGCAAGGATCTAAAAAACAACTCCAAAAGACTCATGATGGAAAATGCTATCCACATCCAGAGAAAGAACTTTGGAGTCTGAATGCAGATGGAAGCAGAGTATTTGCTCTCTCTTTTTTTGTTTCTCCTTTTTCATGGTTCTTCCCATTAGTTCTAATTTTTCTTCACAACATGACTAATGTGAAAATGTATTTAATAAGAATGTCTATGTAGAGGCTATATCGGATTGCATGCTGTCTTGGGGAGGGGAAAGAGGGGGAGAAAATTTTAAACTCAAAAGCTTATGGAAGTGAATGTTGAAAACTAAAAATAAATAATTTAAAAATTAAAAAAAAATCATAAAAAAGTTTCACCTGAGTTCCCAGAGCTCCAGCACAGAGAAATGGGTATTTTAAGGCTTAGATTTATGTGGGTTTCAGAAGGTAGAAAAAAAAAGAGACAGGGTTGGATAGCTGTGGACTCCAGCTCAAACAGTGGAAAGCCCCAGTATGCACAAAAGCACTATTCTTGGCCACGGCATTTGGGATTCTCTGCCTGTGTCCTAGAGCATTGTGGGTCTCTCCTTTGTCCTCATCACACCTTCCTTTCTGTTTAACTTATCTGTGTGCATGTCTTATGCTTCCCTCCTCTCCACCGGGAGACTATAAATTCCTTGAAGACAGGGACCATGTCACTTTTGATCATTGTCGTGTCTCATACAATTTGGGAAATTCCTAATTTCTTATTTCATTGGTAATGAGGGACTCTAGGTGAGGAAACTCCTCCTGCCAAAGTACTTAGCACCTGCTTTGCTTTAGAAGACAGCCCTGAGTCAGGAAGAATACTTCAAATCCTAACTCTGACGCTTACAAACTGTGTAACAACAACAGAAATCCCTACAAATTGCTCCTTTCTCTAGGCCTTGATCTCCTCACTGTAAAACGGAATGGCTGGACTCGGTGGCCTCCATGGTTTCCTTCCAGTTCTAAATCTACAATCCCCGCAATTGATAACCCTAAGGGGCTGAATTCCAGCTAAGGAGCTGGAGTGTGGTAAGTGCTTAATAAAACATTTTGACATTTTTAGTCCTCTCACTGAAAGGCCATGCTCTAGCCTCCCTTTCAACTCAGCTGTACTTTATAATTTTTATCATATATGCAATTTTCCAAGATAGGTTGAACCAGAAATAATGTCTGCTTACAATAATAGAATTTTTACAGCTAAAAGAGACCTTAGAAACCACGGGAACATAAATCTAGAAAATGCCTGAGTCCATCAAGTCCATTCTCCCTCTCCCCCCACCCTCCCCCCATCTCACCCATTTTACAGATAAGGACATCGAGTCACAAAGAGTAATAGTTACTATTTATATGGCACTTTACATATTTGATCTTTAAAACAACCCTGCAAAGCAAGTATTACCATTATCCCCATTTTACAGATAAGTAAATTGAGGTCAAGTGACTTACCCAAGGTCATATAGTAAGTATCTGAGGCAGGATCGCAACTCAGTTCTCCTCACTGACTCTGTATCTCATAATCAATCCCCTCCCCCACCTACCTGACTAAATAGAAGAGAAGCATAGTCCAAGGATAGATAATTGGTCATGTAACCAGAGTGTGAGGCCAGGGTACACAGTACTCTATGTGACTGACACCATTCACAGTATTCTTGACACATAGCAGGCAGGAGAACAAAAGCGTTGACTCACAGAGAACATGCTCTTTGCAGCTAAGGACCAAAGTCTTGCCAAGTTTCAGAAAAAGAGAAGAACTGTGAATTTTTATTAAGTGAATTCTTAAGTTGTGTGTTAATTGAGATTTCTGCTCTCAAGACTAATTGTAACATTATTTAATTCCACCCATCAGGCACATATAAAACCCCTGAAGTCAGCCAGTAAACATTTATTAAGTACCTACTATTTGCCAGGCACTATGCTAAACTCTTGAGATACAAAGAAAGGTAAAAGATTTTATTCTCACAGCTAATGGACAACATCCAAACAACCATGTACAAAAAAAGATGTATACAAAATAAATTGGTAAAAACTGATTTAAGAGGGATTGAGAAAGGTTTTTTGTAGAAGGTGGAAACTTGTCTGGGACTTGAAAGAAGCCAGAGAAATCTGGACTTAGAGAATGAGGAGCATTCCAGGCAGTGGGGGGGGGGGGGGGAACTACCAGTGAAAAAGTCCAGAGTTAAGAAATGGAGTCTCTTGTTCAAGGAATAGCAAAGAGGCTGGGGTCATTGGATCATACAATATGTGGTAGTGGGGAGTATAAAGCGGAAAGGTGGGGCAGGTCATGAAGAGCTGTGAACACCAGAGCAGTTTATATTTGCTAAATTCATAGAGCTGGAACAGATCCTAGAAATCATCCATTTCAGTGTTCTCACTTTACAGATGGGGCCACCGAGGCCCAGAGAATGAAGGTGCTTTGCCCAAAGGCACACAGCTAATCATTGGAACCTACATCCTCTATTCCTTATCACCTGTTCTTTCCACACCATACCACATCCCTTCTATAATTGCACACTAGGTTTTAGGGAATGCAAAGATAAATTAGAAGCATTAGGAGTCTGGACTTGTTGCCTGCAACCAAGTGGCACACCTCATGGGAGAGCAAAATAAAGAAAGACATGGACCAGGCAGGTCAGTGAAGAACTGAGCCAGTTTATTCATCTGAGGGTATAGCATATATAGAAAAAACCTAACCTAACTTCAAAGAGTCCTCCCCGTGACACACTCCCCAAACATCTGCTGTGTACGCGACAACATATATTTCCTTGTTATCAGGGTTCCTAGATAAGGTGGAGCCAGGGAAGATCTGGGAATATATTGCCCTATCGGAAGAATGGTATATAAATCTAAGGATTCAAAGAGCAGGAAGGAATGTTTCAGGGGCCTCCCTTGCATGGGAGATGGAGAGCCACCTTCCTAAAGATAAAACCCTAGGGGTCAAGACTGGGTAAGAGTCAATCTCTGTCCTGGAACTTCAACCCAGATAGGACTCTTTAGGGCTGACCCTCAACAGTTCTTCCCTTTTGATTTGCAAGTAGCTTGAGGCGATGAACATCCCTTCCTAACACTCTGACCCTTGATTTAATCAAGGCGACAATGCAAGGAATAATGAGACATAATATGATGAATAACACTGCCCAAGAAAATGCATGAATCTCACCTAAGATGTGGTGAGCGTATCTGATGAGGCAGGAAAGGAGGAAACACAAAATTAACACAAAACATAGCCAAGGTAGAAAATGCAATAGCAAGCTAAATACATTTTTTAAAGGATTAAGTTGATCTATCCAATTTAACAACTTGTTTGCAATATCTTGAGGATCAATACCATCAACATGAGAATCAGCTACTTCATGTTGTATTTTGGATAATTGGATCATTTCCCATGTAATATTTTCAGAGTGCCATGCACCCTGGAGCTTATTTAATATTTGTTCAATGGTTACATTAACGTTAGTGAAATTTGAATACACATATGGAGTTACACAGATAAAAGAATAGCAATAATCACATTTCCAATTGAAGCTCATGTCTAACTGTTGTATATGTCTACCTAATGCTACCACTGACTGCTCTAAAACATCCAACTCTTGTTGCATCAAAGTGTCTATTTCAATTTGATGTTATAAAGCCGCAGACATGTTCTGAGCTAAATTGTTAGCATACTGAGCAGTTCAAAGTTGGAAGTAATATCGTGAAAGGTATTAATATTGAGGGTAATATTAGAATCGTGCCAAGCTCCCAATAAGCGGGCACATATCTTGTCTCATGAGACATTAGGATCTGAAGCATCATAGGGTAGCAGGGTAATGTAAATACACGAATATCTATAATCACATTGCAATAGCAGCCTTGTTTTCAAGGTTTCTAACTCATCTCCTAAATATAATACTGATTGCTCTAATAAATGGACTTTATACAATATATCTCTATCATGGAGTCAGATGGCCTGGCTTGGGACACCAGATCCATGACTATTTAGTTGCGTAACATTAAGCAAGTCGCATTCTGAGCCTGATTTTTCTCATCTGCACTTAACAGGATATTTGTAAAATGAAGTGACTGGATTAGTTGATCTGTAAGGTCTCCTCTGGACAGCTAGGTGGTGCAGTTCTAGAGTCAAGGAGACTCCTCTTCCCCAGTTCAAATCTGACCTCAGACACTTACTAGCTGTGTGACCCTGGGAAAGTCACTTAACACTGTTTGCCTCACTTCCCTCATCTGTAAGATGAGCTGGAGAAGGAAATGGCATACTACTGCAGTATCTCTGCCAAGAAAACCCCAAATGGGGTCATGAAGAGCTGGGCATGACTGAAACAAATGAACAACAACAACAGGTCCCTTCTAGCTCTAAATCTCTATAGCTAAGTCAGAGTGTCCCCATCTTTCAGAATTCATTGCTTTAATTTGACAAATATTTATTTACTGAGCAATAAATGTCCATCCCTGTGCCAAGGCACAGTGAAGACATAAAAGAAGTGTATCCCAGCCTTCCATTAGGAAGCTTACAAGCAGGCCTGCTTTGGCTGCAGACATATAAAAATTAAAACAATACAGAGATCAGCCAAGCCTTGGATATGATGAAATGTCAGTTTCTGAAAGGTTCTGAATACCTAAACACAAAATAGAAAAGCCTTTGGTCTGTAGGTTCTTCACATATTTTTATGTACAAACATTTAATTTTTGCATTTCACTTCAGTTATCCAGGTTCAGTAAACTCACTTTGCTCTGATAAACATGATTTAGAAAGTAGGATACAGAATCCAAGGTTTCTTCAGCATTGAGTACATCAACCATCCCTGGCTTAAGTGCAGAGTTTTGCCTGAAGTAAAATGCCTTGTCAAGGATGACCTAGCTAATAAAAGTCAGAAGTGGCACTTGAACCCTTGTCTTCCTGATACCAAGTCCAACAGGTTATCCACTGTGTCTCTGCCTCTTCATAAGAACAATCCCTACTACTTGGGTTGAATGATGCCTACAAAAACCCTTTTGGAAATAAACTAAATATGGTTTCAGAGAAATCAGGGAAGACTTGTGTGAACTGATGCAAAGGGAAATGAGCAGAACCAGAACAATTTATACAATAACAAGCAATATTGTAAAGACTAACAACTCTGAAGAACTTAGAAATTTTCATCGATACCATGAACAACCACAATTCTAGAGGACTCATGATAAAACATGCAGGAAGAGAGGTGACGGACTCAGTGCGGCGTTAGAGGCATAGTTCTTTTTTTGAACGTGACTAATGGAGAAATTTGTTTTGCTTGACACTACATGTTTGCAACTTGGTTTTGTTTTCCATGATTTATCAATGAGGGAGGAAGGGGAAGTGAGGAGAGAATTAAGAGCTGAAAATAAAATAACATTTAATTTTTTAAAAATCAATTCACAAGTTTTTTGTTGTGTCTATTGCTGAGCATGGGGGCTACCAACAGGAACCAACAACTAGATTTCTTACAAACCAAAGTATGACACCTTTCCATGAATTTTTTGCTGTGTTTTTCCCCCAACAAGAACACTGGTCCAGGAAAGTAAGAAAGTGATTTCTGGGAGGAGGGCACTCCCAACAGCATAGATCAAGATAGGAATCTTGTAGCAAGTGATGCTTGAACTGAGTTTTGAATGAAGCTCAAGATTCTATTGGGCAGAGGTGACAATAGTGCATTCCAGGCCAGTGCAAAGATACTGGGGCAGGAAATAGAAGATTTCATCCCAGGCATAGAAAGTAGGTCCATTTGGCTGGGATGTTAAGTTCTTGAAA
This sequence comes from Phascolarctos cinereus, assembly GCF_003287225.1. Taxonomy (NCBI): domain Eukaryota; kingdom Metazoa; phylum Chordata; class Mammalia; order Diprotodontia; family Phascolarctidae; genus Phascolarctos; species Phascolarctos cinereus. The sequence continues at coordinate 45,993,276 of NW_027555514.1, forward strand.
GAAAATAATGTGCAACAAGCCCAGAAAAAAGTAGGCTAGAGGTCCGATTGTGAAAGCCCTTGAAAGTTAGATAGAAGCATTTGTATTTTATCCAAGATGCAAGATGGAGACATGTTTTTCTTTGAGCAGGAGAGTCTACTTTCTGAGAAAGCTCATTCCTTTTCTAAACAGCACTAATTATTGGGAAAGTTTTCCTTATTTTATAGGGAGTAATTTCTACCCATTAGTCCTAATTCTACCTACAATCAATCAACAAACATTTATTAAACACTTACTGTGTACCAGACTTTTCACTAAGCTGCAACAATACCAAAAGAGAAAAGAGACTGAGGAAAGATGTGACTAGAGAACAATGGAGAGTGTTATGGAAGATAACAACGGGGGGGAGGGGATAGGCATTTGTGTGTCATCTGCTCTGTGGTAGTCATTGCACTAAGTGCTTTTTACAAATATTTCAGGATAAAATAGACAATTACGACACGAAACTGAAAAGCTCTGCACAAACAAAATCAATGCAGCTGAAATTAGAAGGCAAATAACTAACTGGGAGAAGGATCTTTGCAGCAAATAGCTCTGACAAAGGTCTGATATCCAAGCTATATAGAGAGACATAGATATATAGATGATAGATAGAGATCTATATATTCATAGATATAGATTACATACAAATATTATATATATATATACATACACTGTTTTACAGAGTCATCTTCTAATATATAAGTAGTCAAAGATTTTGAATTGAATTGAATTTTCTATTGAATTGAATTTGCCTAGTAAGGAATCCGTAAGAACTCTAACTATAATCTTGGACCCATTCATTCCTGTACTCAAACCCACTAAGATTGGAGGTATATTATTTGTACACCAAATCAAATTGTCACATCTTAAAAGACAGAAGGACCCTTGCTACAATAAGAAAGAGAGTCTCCCAAGCCACAAGACACGAAATATTGGAAAAACTTACAGGTCACTTACTCCCTAGATAAGTCAAAAGAATCTAGACTTGCAGTTAGTGCTTGGAATCCTGGGGCCCCATGGGGGATAACAGATTATAAGTTATCCTTGCAGGTGAGGAAACTTAGGCATGCGGAGGTTAGATGACTTGCCCAAGGTCACACAGGCAGTAGATGTCAGAGATGGGATTTGAATCCAGGTCCTCGGAATCAGAGAATCAAAGCCACTGCTTTTTCCAGCATACTACAGCCTTCCTTCTTCCCTATGAGCATCAGTCATATTATATTCTCACCCATTCAAAACCAGTCCTCAGAGAAGGATTGGAAACTCTTTCATACAGATAAAAATGCCTACTATTTAAAATGTTTCCATACACTTCCTAGGAGGTGTATGACTTTACTAACTGATTAATGGATTCATTAATTCACCTAACACACTTTCGGAATGCCTACCATGTGCCATATACTATGCTAGAGAATTGGTTTAATTTGTACCCAAACATAGGTATAAAGGTTGTTTCACATGTACGCATCGCCTAACATGGACACTGTACACCCCCTGTAACCAGGGATAGCCTCCTTTAATTGGCTGTGCAGCTGGAAAGGCTGTATTTGTATTTTTTTTCAATTTATAAAAAAAAAAGGGTTCTGAGAGATAAGTCAAGGGTGGTGATGTTGAGGCCACAGTCCCAAGAAAGAAGCCCAAGTCTTTAGATGACAGTGAGCCACCATCTCCGTTTTTGGAGGAAAAGGCTAGCTGAGGCCCAGCTGTCCCCCCTTCTTCCAGCAAGTCTGACCCTAGAAAGGGATGTAGCTCCCTCATGGCTTGGAAGAAGTGGCTTGTGCAGTCATTGTTCACTGACATGCTGAAACTTGAGAGTCTTCCTTGATCAGTCCATTCTGCTCTCACTGTCATACTGTTGTCTATTCAGAACTGAATTAGGCTCTCTAACATAGAGCCTCGTCTTCAATCAACTCCAAATGATGCTGCTCTAGGAAGTCTGGCTCTTTTCCTTCTTGGTGCTGTTTTTTGTTTCTTAGAATCATTTTCAGTCTTGGCCCTTCTGTTGTATCCTATCACCTGGCTGGCTGTGACGGCTCCCTCAGGCCCATCTCCTCTAAGCTCCCCAGAGCCAGCAGGTCAGGTGCTCCAAGTGCTGAACCAGCCTGAAGCAGACTCTATTAGCCATCACTACCTCTTCCTCAGCCATTCCCCAAATTCTGATTTCTTACAGCACTGTTAAGAAAGCATCTTTAAAACTGGTCATATTGAGAAATAGAGTGGTGCATCAGTGGAATAGGTTAAGTATGCAAGACCCAGTAGTCAATGACTATAGTAATCTATTATTTGATAAACCCAAAGACCCATCTTCTGGGATAAGAACTCGAGGTATTTGACAAAAACTGCTGGGAAAACTGAAAAAGAGTATGGCAGAAACTAGGCATAGACCCAAATCTCACACTATATACCAAAATAAAGTAAAATGGGTTCATGATTTAGATATAGAGGCTAATACTGTAAGCACACTGGGAGAGCAAGGAATAGTTTATCTATCAGATTTATGGAGAACAGAAGAATTCATGACCAAACAGGAGACAGAGAACATGATGAAATGCAAAATGGATAACTTTGATTACATTAAATTGAAAAGTTTTTGCACAAACAATGCCAATGCAACCAAGATTAGAAGGAAAGTAGAAAATTGGGAAAGAATTTTTACAACCAATGTCTCTGATAAGGACCTCATTTCTAAAATATAGAGAGAATTAAGTCAAATTTATAAGAATACAAGTCATTCCCCAATTGATAAATGGTCAATGGATATGAGCAGGCAGTTCTCAGATGAAGAAATTAAAGCCATCTATAGTCATATGAAAATGCTCTAAATTGCTATTGATTAGAGAAATGCAAATCAAAACAACTCTGAGGTACCACATAACACCTATCAGATTAGCCAACATGACAAAACAGGAAAAGGATAAATGTTGGAGAAGACGTAGGAAAATTGGAACACTAATGAATTGTTGGTGGAGTTGTGAAATGAACCAACCATTTTGGACAGCAATTTGGAATTATGCCCAAAGGGCTATAAAAATGTGCATACCTTTTGACCCAGCAATAGCACTTCTAGGGCTATATCCCAAAGAGATCATACAAATGGGGAAAGGACCCACATATACAAAAATATTTATAGCAGCTCTTTTTGTGGTGGCAAAGAATTGGAAATTGAGAGGATGGCTGTCAATTGGGGAATGGCTGAACAAGTTGTGGTATATGAATGTAATGGAATACTATTGTGCTATAAGAAATGATGAGCAAGCAGACTTCAGAAAAACCTGGAAAGACTTGTATTGTCTGAGAAGTGAGCAGAACCAGGAGAACGTTGTATACAGTAACAGCCATGTTGTGTGATGACTAATGTTGACAGACTTAACCCTTCTCAGCAATGCAAGGATCTAAGACATCTCCAAATGCCTCATGATGGAAAATGCTATCCACATCCAAAGAAAGAACTACCGAGTTTGAATGCAGATTGAGGCATACTATTTGCTCTTTTTTTTCTTCTGTTTTGTTTTGCTTCTTCTTTCTTGTGCTTCCTCCTATTGGTTCTAATTCTTCTTTACAACATGACTAATATGAAAATATGTTTAATAGGAATGTCTATGCATAACCTATATCAGATTGCATGCCACCTTGGGGAGGGAGGTGAGGAGGGAAGGGGAGAAAAATTTAAAACTCAAAAGCTTATGGAAGTAACGTTGATAAATGAAAATAAATTAATAAAGTAAAAAAAAAAACTGGCCAGATTGAGACAGTCATTGTCTTTTTTATACCTCTAATAACTTAATAGTTCAAGTCTTGTGGCAGTAGAAAGTCAAGCAATTAGAAGCATCCTTTCTTTGCTGCAGACAAGATCTTCACATTCCTAGTTCACATGGATAATCCTCTAGAGAATTCTCTCTCATTCTTTCTTTCGTGATCTGCTCAGCTGCTAGCATCTTCCTCCAAAACTATCTTCTATCTATTTGGCACTTGTAATCCACCCATGTGTATGTGTGTGTTGTCTCCCTCTCCACTTTCCTAGGTGGAATGTAAGCTCCTTGAGGATAGGGTATATTTTAATTTTTTCTTTGTAATCCAAGAGGCTTGTACAGTGCTAGGCACATAATAAGTGCTTAAGAAATACCTGTCCTCAGATTAATTGACTTGATTGAGCTGGGAAAATTGACTTTAATATTTTGTGTGTTTTTAAAGAGTTCCCATTTTCAGTCTGGGGATCTGGGGGATGAGTGAGAGTGTTATTTGGGAAGAAACCACAAATAATAGGATATAGAAATCTGCTGTTTAGCTTCACAATGTTTAGTAGCACAGCAGGGAAATAGATTTTCTGCAACAATATCAAGGCAGTGCTTAAGAAACACCAAGCGGGTTTTCTACCGGAGTTGCTTTCTGTCTGGGAGACCAAGAAAGAATCTTAAGCACATGCTTTCCTTGTAAACCTTGATTTCCTTTTTCTTCCTTCCCCTTCCCCTTCCCCTTCCCCTTGATGTGTTAGCAAGAAAAGAGGGCTGTCTCCTAAGTAACCTCTACCTGTAGATTTGAGGCAATGATGTTTTCATTATTCAGAGAGAATTGTCACCCTGGCAACCAGCACACCATGCTGTCAGAATGGCAACTCTGATGCCTCAAGTCCACTATTAGAAAGGATAGACAGTTCACTCAATAGATGAAGGCTCTCTCCTGTTGGCCTCCAGCAAAAATGTAGCTGAGATCTGCCCTACCAGAGCCCTACAAAGAAGAATGACTCCCCTCAGATCCAACAGGTTTGCTAATGGCTTGCTGACTATCCCAGGATAACCAACCATTCAAACTCTGATCCCAGAGCAGTGGAACACATTAACATAACCTCAAATACTTATTTTTCTTACCAATGATCCACTATCAGAAAATAGAACCTAGAAGTCTCAAAGATTCAGGCCATGGTACTTGTGCTCTATCCAGGATTAGCTATAGACAGAGAATGTGGAGTACAAGGTAGAAACCCCTGCCTAATTGGGAAGTAGGCCAAGTTTTGGGGGTTTTTTCCCCTAGATTTCTCTTGTGGGCTCCTTTACCCTAGGATCATAGATCTAAAGCTAGAAGGGGTCTCAGAAGTTATCTAATCTGTCATTTTGCAGGTGGAAGTTAAAGGACTTTCCTAACATCACACAGACAGTAGATGTCACAGATGGGATTTGAACCCAGGTCCTCAGAATTAGAGGACCGCTCTCTCCAGCATGCCACATGGGTCCTCCATCCCTTCAAGCACCACCACTACCACCACCACCACTATGAGCTAATCAATGACATGATATTCTCACCCAATCAAACCTGCCCTCAGGGAAGGAACTGAAACTCTTTCATACAGATAGAAACACCTACTACTGAAAGTATTTGCATACACCTTCTAGGAGAGGTGTGAATTCATCAACTGATTAATTCATGGGCAACTAGGGATTGGGGGGGGGGCTGGATTTTGTGTCCTACACATCCATTTCATGTGGATACCATGCATCCCCTACCATATGGGTGGGTGTAGCCTCCTTTGGCCAGACTGAGACAGTCACTCTTTTTTTCTGCTTGCATTTTTTCCAGTTTGCTCTTTTTCAGCTTTATCCAGAGGATGAAGATCATAGTTCACTCATAGCTCCAGAGCTATGGATGAAGAAGGAGAAGAGACACCTTCCCTTTCCTCCTTTTATCCTCCTCTGAGAAATGTTCCTGCAGGTGTTTGTTTCTGTTCTGTGTCATTTGTCCTCCTCAGTTTCAGATGCCAGTGGTGATTCCCCACTGTACGCTATGGGACAGAAGTTTGAGTCATGGTGACCTTGGAAGATTACAGGTAGAACTGTGCCCCACCCCAGCCTAGCAGGGAAGCCCAGAGAAGTGAAGATGCCTGAGACTCTAGCCCAACAAAGGTTTTAGACTTGGAGCTCTATAGGAACTGAGATAAACTATGAACTTAATCCCCTTTCACTCCCCAGAGACAAAACAAAGCTGGGAGGGGCAGGAAGATTATACTTTACATATTGCAGAGTAAGTTGGTATATTTATTATTATAGCTCTGAAGTAAATATTCCTTTGTAAAAGCAAGCCCAATGCTAGTGGCTAAATGGAGCCCATATCTACAATTGAGGAACACCATCAGTGGGAGATAAAGCCAGTGGCAGAGAGCTCAGATGACCCAAGGCTTCTTAAGAATACCAGAGAATCTTGAGGGAAGAATGAGATAATCAGGGCCACGGGTTGTCAGTGTTACAGATAATAACGACCCCTTTCTATCAAGGAGATTACAATCTACTGGGGTTTTTTAGACATGTCCACAGATAAGCAGATATTTATCATTCTAGTCTGCATCATAAGTAAGTGCAAAGTGTTATGATATCAGCTAAAATAAAAGTGAATTCTAAGGGGGGAAGGGGAGAAGGGCAGGAGGCAGGGAATCAAAAAAGTCTTCACAAATGAAAGGTGTTTTAGGTATAAGAAACAACATGAACCATTCAGTTCAACTCAACAGGTATTAAAGGCCTACAATGTGCAGGGCACCAAAATTAGGGATACCCAGGGAAAAAATAATCCCTGTTCCACATTCAAGTTGCTTATATGGAGGGTGTGGGGAAGCAGAATTATAGTACCTTTATAGGTAAGTATAACACAAGGAAGGGAGTGGTGGAGAAATCAGGAGCCAAAGGAGAAATCAAAATCAGCACTCTTGGAATATTTGGGGAGGATCAGAGCACTCTCAGCTGAGATCAGAAAGTGCAAAAATGGAGAAGGCGTCATTTGAGTTGAGCCTTGAAGAAAGATGAGAATTCTGAAAAGGAGAAGTGAGAGAGGGAATGCATTCCAGGTATGGGGAATGCACTGGACAAGTGGACAAAGATGGGAGTTTGCTATCAAGTTTAGGCAACAACCAGAACAAAAGGTGCATGAAAGGGAGTCTGTGTCAACTACAGTGGGAAAGGCAAAAGGGAACTAGATTGTAGAGGGCCTTAGACGGCAAGCCAAGAAGTTTGTATTCTACTCTATCATGTCAAAATCATCAGGGTAGCTAGAATGGTAAAAGATGGAAAAACCTGATCATTGGAGAGCTATGGAGAGAACCTCATGGTAGTTACTACTGGTAGAGCTTGGAAGTGTGTCTATGATTTTGTTCTGGAGAACAATTTGGAATTATTCAAGAAAAGTAACTAAATGGCTTGTACTCTTTGACCCCAGAGATTGCACTATTGGGTACTCCAACAAGGTTATTGGTAAAAGATTCATATGTACAAAATATTCATAGCAGATTATTTGTGATATCAAAAACCTGGAAATAAATATATGCCCAATGGTTGGGTAAGAGCTAAACATATTGATATTAGAATGTCATGGAATATTATATACCCTATGGAATTCAGAAAAATATGGGAAAACATGGATGATGTGATGCAAAATGAAGGAAATGGTCAAAAAGAATGATATAAATGGCTATAACAATGATTTTGAAAAGCAATACAGTTCTAGAAAATTTGACAGTTACATTAACACCAGATTACCAGGGTTAAAGGGGGCATCCTCTTAACAATTTTTAAGTAAACTGTTTTGATGGAATGTTCTTTGAAGGAGTGGTTGTTTAGTTTACACACTCTGTCAGTAAGTTTAACACAACAAAAAAGAGAAAAGACAAATGTTGATCTTGGGATACCTTATAGGCCAACAGGGGATAAAGATGAATTCATGGACAAAAGGAGCTATCTTGATGGCTAGTGTTTTTCCAGTTTGACAAACTACCTGTGCAAGTACTCCAGAATCATGCTGACCACTTAGCAGTGCTGAGCATCATAATTAGAGCAAATCAAGATATTGTCCAAATGGAACTCACCTTCCCACCTCACATCCAAATTCATCCCTTCTTCAAACTTCTTGGTTTCTATTAAGGGTACCACCATTCTTCTAGTCAACCAGCTTCCCAACCTTGGAATCATCCTAAATTTTCCCCTCCCAGTTGTCCATTCTTGATAAATCTCCCTCCATATCTCTTGCATCAATTTGCTTCTTTCTATTTATATGGCCACCACCTGATACCACCACCAGCTGCTAGTAGACTCTACCACCCCACAACCATAAAAAAAAGCTTATATACTTATGTGTATACATAACAGATATATGTGTATATATACCTGGTACATAGGTATATGTGTACATTATGTGTATATACATGTATAGATGTTTTTATATGTGCATATATATACATACATAATACATATATGTCTATGTGTGTATACACACACATAAAATATAGTTGTATGTGTTGTTTCCCCGGATAGAATCTTCTGTGAGATCAGGGATGCTTCATTTTCGTCACTATAAATCATGTGCCTAGTGTAGTGCCTTAAATATAGTGTTGAACAAATGTTTGTTGACTTGGTGGATCCAAACCCTTATCACCTCTCAGCTGAATTGCTGCCGATAACCTTGGAAGTGGGCTCACGTCTTCCAGTATCTCACCTTTCCAATACTTCCTCCACTGATAGAATCATCTTCCTACGGCATCAGTCTGATCTTGTCACTCCTCTGCTCAAGAGGCTTCAACAGTGCCCTATTCCCTCTTAGGATGAAATATAAACTCACTGGTCTGACATCCAAAGCCTTTCACAGCCTACCTCCAATTTATCTTTTCCTACTTCTTGTACATTATTCCTTCCCTCAATCCATGGCAAAACCAAGCTACTTGCTATTATCCGTACTTGGTATTTCATCTCTGATCTATATGTTTTTACACAGGCTATGACTGAAACCAGGAATACAATCCCTTCTCACATCTGCCTCTTAGAATCCCTATCTTCAAGACTTGGCTCATGTGAAGGAAGAAAGAAAACAAGCATGTATGTAGTGCCTGCTGTGTGCCAGACATTGGGCTAGCCGCTTAACAAATATTACCCTATTTTGTTCTCACAACAATCCTGAGAGGTAGGTGCCATTATTATCCCTATCTTACTGATAAGGAAGCTGAGGGAGACAGTTTAAGTGACTTGTCCAAGGTCATACAGCTTATAAGTATCTGAGGCTGGATTTGAATTCAAATCTTTTTTGTTCTACACCCAGCACTCTATCCACCTAGCTACCTCTGGGTCACCTCCTATTGGAATTTTTTCCTGGTTCTTTTAGTTTTTATGTTCCCTCCCTTCCTCTTATACATATTGAGCACTTAACAGATACTTGTTGGATTGGATTGTCCTGATGGGCATCATCACCAATAGTCAAGAAGATCTTTGGGAGAAAACTTTGATATATCAATGGAAGCCCACCACAGTCACCATAATAACTCGGAATATAGGACACTTCAAAAGGAGTAATAAGAAATGAGACTGAGAAGGCAGCCTGGATACCATTTAGAGCACTGAAATTGTGACCCTAAAGTGAGCACCAACTTTTACTATGCAAAGAAGAAAGTATGGCAGGAGAGTTAAATGGACAGCTAAATTTACAATAGTTTGTTTCTATGAATTCATGGAAGGACTGAGTTTTATTGTAATGAAGGACTGGCCAATGAGACATCTGTCCTTAAAAGCATGTGCAGTGGGCTCTATTTGATGCAATCGCATATACAGACTTCAAAGCATAATCAGATATTCTGTGACTGTTTCCTCTAGGATTACCCTGTGGTGAAAAAAAAGGACTTTTAGTTGCCTCCTGAGCCAGAACTGAGTGCGTATTGAAAAGGATGTTACATGACTAAAGGGAGTCCTCTCCCCTGCTGCCTACTGAAGTAAGGACTGCTGTTGTAAGCCTCTGGGTGCTAAAGATGTCATAGCAGTGGCAGCAGCAGCAGCTTCCTACAGCAAGCTGCCTCACTCCCCACTTGGGTCCTTATGTGGCCAAGAGAAGGGCAGCTCTTTTTCTTTGCCTTCTTTTCATTTGTTTTTTCATGCTCTTAGGTGAATGAATGTTGGAAATGAAACAAACTAGGTTATGACATTGTGAGACCTTAGAAGTCCCTGCTAATGGTTCAACCAATCACATCTACTACTTTTTTCAACACTCAAGGATATGGTTTCTTTGTACCTCACGATGTGAACGCATCAAGTACCACTTAATGTTCCCTTACTATTCCCTCTGCTTAAGTACCCATTCACTACCGGCTATTTCCATCTTGCGCTTTCTAGTCCAAAAGTGATCCCCCTTGGAAGAAAACAGATGTATAATAAAAACTGGGCAGCTTTGCCTTCTTTCCAGCATGTTATCATTATCACATCCACTCCCAAGCAGTGGTCTTATCTTAAAAAAATCTTTTCTCAAATATAAAAACCTCCAAGCAATGTTTTTGCTGCCTTTAGATTTCCTCACTATGCATAGCTTATTCTGAGCTTTCACACTCCTAAAATTATTACAGGACTACATCACGCTTTTGTATTCACCTTTTATTACCTGTCCTTGCTCACATCTTCTGTAGGGGACTTCTTCATATCAGTTTGGCCGATCTGTTCCTTACACATCTGCATTGGTCTGTTTAGATTATTTCTCCTGTTGTTCCCCATCAGAATCATTACACAATTTTTTTTGGAGTGGGAAATGGATGGCGACCTCTGAAAGGATACTGAGAAAGGCTGAGTTGGCTAGCTAAGAGGAGAACAGGATAGAACAATATCACAGAAACTAAGGCAGGAGGAATTATCCAGAAGCACAAGATGGTCAATAATGTTACAAGCTGGGGGAAAAGTCAAGGAGAATGAGGACTAAGGGGAAAAAAATCAGATTTAGCTATTAGGAGGTCCCCAAAATGGGAAGTATATTGAAGCACATTGATCTTGGACAAAAGGGAGTTTTTCAATAGTAGAGCAGGAATCCCAAGGGGTATAGCAAAAGGGAGTGTGGCAGGGGAGAATTGGAACCAGAGAGAAGCAGGGCTGAACTGGATAGGTATGCTAATTCAGGGAGAGGGAGGCACAAAGCTAGCTGAACACTAGACCATGAGTAGTGTTAATTAATTAGATTTTGAGTGTATGAGTATATGAGAACCTGGTAGGAAAAGTAGGCTAGAGAAATACAGTTGAAGGCCTTACATCTCACGAGCATTCCATGGGTATAAGCTATTGGACATGGCTGATATTTTTTTGTGTGTAGCAGTTATGGGATGAATTATATGCGCAGAGCTTTGCATCAGAAATATGAATCTTCTTGTCTCCAAATCAAGGACTTTCCACAACTCCATGTTGCCATGTATGAAGAGGATGAATTTTCATGACTACAGAAACAATAACAAAAACTCATTTATTCATCTTGCAATCTTTGCAGTCTTTATTGGTGAAGGAATTTCCCACAATGATGAAATTACAGATCTTTAAATGATTGAAGTATGGGTTCATAGCATGAGGTTAAGTACTCGAGGACAGTAAAGAATGAAATATGATCCCTGCCCTCAAGAACCTTATAATCTCCTAGTCCCTCTGGATGAAACTGTGGCACCTGTGTGTTTCTGTATATGTTGCCTCCCCAACTAGAATGTTAGTTCCTTGAGAACAAGAACTTTCTTTTCAATGTGTATACTCAGTGCTTTGCTTTGTTCAGTCATTCAATCGCGTCCAACTCTTTATGACTCCATCCACCACAGCATGCCAGACCCTTCCATCCTCCACTATTTCCCAAGCCTGTCCAAGTTCATGCTTATTGTTTCTCTCTCTATTCATCTCATCCTCTGCTATCCCCTTCTCTTTTTGCCTTTAATCTTTCCCAATATCAAGGTCTTTTCCAATTAGAACAGTCTTCTCATTATGTGGCCAAAGTCTTTAAGCTTTAGCTTCAGTATTTGACCTTCCAGTGAATGCTTTGAATTAATTTCTTTAAGTATTGACTGATTTGATCCCCCTGTTGTCCAAGGGACTCTCAAAAGTCTTCTGCAGCACCACAATTCAAAATATCAGTTCTTCACCACTCAGCTTTCGTTATAGTCCGATTCTCATAGACATATGTTGCTACTGGAAAAAACATACCTTTGACTATACAGACCTTTGTCAACAAAATGATGTCTGCTTTTTAGTATGCCAAAGCTTTCCTTCCAAGGAGCAAGTGTCTTTTAATTTCATGGCTACAGTCACTGTCTGCAGTGATCTTTGAGCCCAAGAATATAAAATCTGACACTTTGCACATAGTAAGAACTTAATAAATGCACAGACAGCCAACCAACCATTCATATTCTTATGAATTGTTACTCTATCTAAAGTTTTCATCATGCACTACAAGATTTGTGGGTTTACAATGAAGGCTTATCTGATTCAGTCTCTACATGCCTCCAAACCTTTTTACAGAAGTAGGCGCATTTTCTCTACTGTAGGGGATGGTGAACATAAGAAACAATGAATGTGCATTCTTGTCTTCCTAAAATGATTGTTCATTTATGACAGATGAAATGTAACAGACTCAATCTAAGTCATCAAATTAAGTGCAGAACACTAAGTCAGAAGTTGGGTTTCATGAGATCTCATGTCAGAGGATGCAGATGGCTGAAAATGGTCTTTAAAATTTTTAAAGATTGCTTTTCCCAGAGCAAGACTTTCTGGGTTAGGAAAGTAAGGAGCGCAGACTAGGGAGTCATTGGACTTGGATTTTAATGTGACCTCAAGTAGGCTCCTTACCATCTCTGAGCCTCAGTTTCTCCATATGTCAAACTTAGGAATTTGATCCCACAAGTCCTTTCTAGCTCTAAATCCTGTGATGCCACCAGAAAATGGGATAACAACATCTGAGGTTTGTGGATTCTTTCTTTTACCAAACAATGGAATGCCTGCCTTATTTGTTAGGATTTATTGGTCTGTTGTTATGGCTCTTTCCCTGTACATCTTGCCATGATCACTTTCTAAAAGATATTCTTCAGTTTTTCCTTGTTGTAATGTATTAATTCACTTATCGTGTTTGTCCTTCATTCTCAAAGAGGACCATGATATCAAGGAGATAATGACATGACTTGCAAGTGGATTGGATTTAAGTGAGGAAGGGCAGTGCAAAATCACCAGCCTCACTTTCTCCTCCAGAGCCATCTGGGTCCAGTTGCCAGATATTCGTCAGGACAACTGGAGATGGCCCAGGATGCAATGGGAGTCCCTGGCCCTTTTAAGCTAAGGTCTTTTCAGGTTCTCACTTTGACTGAGGCAACGACCATTCAGTAAATAGGCCTCTTTAAGAAGTGAGTCAAGTGATGGCCCCTTTAATTAAAAAATAAAATCAAACTAGGAGGGGAAGACCCTCAGGATTGGTGGCCAAAAGAGAAACACTAGGGGCAGCTAGGTGGTGCAGTAGACAGAGCACCGGCCCTGGATTCAGGAGGACCTGAGTTCAAATTTGGCCTCAGACACATAACACTTACTAGCTGTGTGACCCTGAGCAAGTCACTTAGCCCCCTTGCCTAGCCCAAAGAAAAAGAGAAAAACAAAGCAAAAAAAAAGGAAACACTTACTATTTACATTCACTCTGAGCCAGGAGGGCTCAAAAATTAGCCATTAAGTGGTGCTTGGGCAGGGACCTATTATTGTCCAATCTATGAGCTCCAGAGTGAATTGGGTTTAAGGCTTGGTCTTTGAGAAAGAAATCTAGGCAGTAAATGCCAGAAAGGAGATAGAGCAGGAGAGGGAGAAGGAGAGGAAGAGGACAAGCTGAGTTACCTTGTTGGAACTGGCCCCCGGGTCCCCAAGTGACTGTAAATTCACCTATTAACATAGGATTGATTCCTAACGTAGGATCTTAACACTTTTGTTATGCCTACTGTTCAATCCACTGTAATCATGCTTCCATGGTTTATTAATAGTACGGTTGCCATTATTATTATTATTATTATTATTCAGTTAGTCAATAAAAATTGATTGATAGTATCCACCTGTTCTGTTCCAGACCCTTTCTAAGCACTGGGAATACATATACAAAAAGCAAACAGTCTCTGACCTCTAGGAACTTACAGTCAAATGGAGAAAACCAACACACAAAAGCAGAGGGCAGGGGAAGAAGGGGAGAAGGAATCCAGTCCCCAGGGCATGATGGAGAAGTCTGGAGGAGTCCAAATGGGGAGGGACGAAAGAGATGACTGACTTGGACCTTCTTTAAAGGGAGGTTTGAGGAGTTCTTGGCTCCTTTCTTCAAACAGAGGAGCATCTATATTACATGTAATATAAACATTCTATGTAATATAATATGAATATTATATATAACATGTTCTATTATATATACATATGCACATATAGAGAAGCACGAAAATGTCCTCTTTGTCACTCACACAACACCCACTTGTATGGCATAACTTCCTTTTTCTAAAGATTTAGGATCCCGTCCCATGAGGTTCCCTGGTGAATAGGCCCAAGCTTTTCACGTTTTCTGACTTTTCTTTACTTTTGTGTCTTAGATTGTTACTCAGCTCCGGCTTTTATCACAGAAATAAAATTTTCACCACTCTGCGTTCCTAAATATTTTATTCCACTCCTTTCAACTATATGATTTAAAAAAACAAACCTAGGTACCACCCCCGCCTCTGCCAGGCCCCTCCCCCCACTTTGTTTTCTTCATCAGGGAAGATAATTATGATGCCTTCGGGGTTCCGACCAAGGCAACATGCATTTAGTCATCTCCTCTTTATTTTGCCGCGATCCTGCTTCCGTCCTCACTGTGACACAGACCACATATTGGGCCCAAGCAAATTCAACCTTGCAGTTGCCTGCTGTCTTTCTTCCTGTGCTTCTAATCCCTTCAATCCCAGGGGCACCAGGAGGGCAAAAGGAAACTCTGGTTCAGGTTTTGGCTGCCGGAGGGTCTGTAGCATCAAGGTGTGGTCTTGTAGGCCTGGCCAAAAGCCACCACAGTCAAACATCAATCCTTCAGGAGCAAACTGAAACAGCTAGGTCTTCTAAGCAAAGGAGGTGGGAGGAGGGAAAGGGAGAAGGAAGGTTACTTCACAAGCGTCATCAAAGCACGGCTTTCTGTTGGCTAGTGTCATGGAAACAGCTCTATGTGGCTAGGTCTCCATTATATTAGAAGATTGTCATAAATTTGATGTGGAAAAACTGTAGATAATACATACTGCTGGAAAGCAGGATTGTTTTCAGCAAGGGAAAAAATCTGAAGCTGTAGAAAATGTTCATCTTTGATGTGACACAGCCCTGACCCAACCAAACACACTCTAAGCTTTGCATAAGGGATCATGAAAGTCATTAGGAAAGGAGGCTTCCTTTTATTCCTGATCCAAAGGCTTAGTTCTCTGTGGTTATTTCCCTTAATTCATCACTCATGTCCTTTTGCAGTCCCACCTTGAGGCAAAAATAAACAACTGTAGGTTTTTTATACAGTTTTCCCGGGTTGCTGCTGCTGTTTTGCAAGAAAATAAAAAACAAGGCGAATGTCATTCCCATATCCATCTTCCATATGCTATTTTTTTTTCATTTTATAAACAACTCACCTCAGGCCAGGCCTTTCAAATATGTACAATGCAACCTTTCATATGGGCTAATACATAAGCTTGTTTCATGCCTCAACATGACATTTTCCCCCCCGGAAATGAAAGCTTCAAGTTCAGGGTCAACATGAAATTCTAAAATTCAAGAATAAAAGTTGGGACAGAGTGGAGATGGATCAGAAGAGAAAAGTGTGATGTTGGGCCTCAGTTTCCTCATCTATAAAATGGAGTTGTTTTAAATGAGATTCCATAAGAATAATACTAGCTAAAATGTGTGTAGCGCTTTAAGATTCATTAAACACTTTACATACATTATTTCAACCAAGCTTCATGATAATCCTGTGACGTAGGTACTACAAATATTTATTATTTTTCTTACTGATTATGATTCTGTGGTAGTGGGGGTTTCCCAGCCAGGAACTTCCTTTACCAAAGCATACTAGCACATTCTGCCCAACTTAGGGTCTTGGAGAGTTGCTTGGGAACACTGAGAGTATGAGCCACATGCCCAGGGCCATAAGGTCAATATACGTCAGGGGCAAGCCTCGAGCCCAGGCTTTCCTGCCTCCAGCACCAAACTCAGGCTCCAGCAGCCTTTCCTTCTAGCCCAAGAACTTGCAGAGATGTCTTTACTGGGGATCACGTATAGGCAGAATGATTGGAAGCTTGTCAGACTAGCTTCCTATTAGATGTATGAAACCAACCACTAAAAAGGGTCTGGAAAGGCTCTATGTTTCAATTTTATTTGCTATGCCTGGTTCCTATTTTCATGAGTCACTGAGAGCTAGTGGCACCAGAAATTGTATCTATGGCTGTTTGAACAGGAAATTAGAGTATCAAAGCACATAGTACTCTTTGTTCAAGGCAGCCTGTTTCCATTTCTTACATGTCCTGTTAGGAAATGGAATGAGGGGGATGTGAATAAATATCTTTCAAGGCCATTGGAGAGACATCGTGGTTTAATGGAAGGAGTATTATTTGAAGTCCAGTTCCCACTTCTGACACTTAGGAACCATGTGACCATAAACAAGTCATTTAACCACTTTGGGCATTAGTTCCTTCATCTGTCTACAAAGTGAGATACCAGCATTTGCACTGGCTGCCCCAAGAAGCCGCCTTGAAGAGAGCACTTTGGGAACCATGTGACTGTCACCAGTTATTGTCACTTTACAATGAATTAGGTTCTTTAGAAAGAACAGTTGAGCTTTTGAATCAATAGTTTTAAAACTGAGCACAAGGACTTTTGAGATTGAAAGAATAGTGATGAGGCAAGCAGGAAGCCAGCCACTGATCAGCACTTATTGACAAAGAACCCTGTACAAGGCTCTATGAGAAGGGCATACAATAGAACACATGGTTCCCCAAGGTCCTTGCCATTTTTTGTTGAGGAAACTTAACAGAAATATGTGAAAAAGCAAAGCAACATAGTATAGTGGATAAGGCACTGGACTTGCAGTCAGGAAGATCTGCATTCAAATTCCACTTCAGATATTTACTAGCTGTGTGATCCTGGGTAAGTCACTTAACCTCTGTTTGTCTCAGTTTCCCCAACTGTAAAATGGAAATAATGAAATCGGCTACCTCACAGGATTGAGTGAAGATCAAATGAGATAATATCTGTAAAGCACCTAGCACAATGCCTGGCATATAGTAAATGCTATATAAATGTTTATTCCTCTCATCTTCCTTATTAGAGTATGAGCTCCTTGAGATCAGGGTCGATTTATATCTTTCTTTATATCTCCAGAGCTTAACTCAGTTCCTGATACATAGTAAGTGACTAATAAATGGTTTTTAGTCAATAATCTATGAAATAATACAATAATGACAGCCCTTCCATTGAAGATACCAGTGCTGTCCTTCATGCTGCCCAAAGGACCCAGCTGAGGCCACGACACCCTGCTTTGGTAGACTGGAATGGGTCAAATTCCACTTTTAAACCTATTTAGATCATTATGAACAAATTAACTATTGCAAGCCTGAGCTTTCTATTCTGTAAAATGGGGACATTAATACTTGGAGTGTCTCCTAGAGTATAGCTGTGAGGATAAAATGAGACGAAATGTATAAAATGCTTGGGAAATTTTTTTTTGTAATTTTTAAAATTTATTTTAAACTTACATATAAAATAAGAAAAGAGAAAAATATTGCCATGCATACAGCAGAACATAAGAGAAGATTCAATATAAGACAAAACAATAAATCTACATTTCAAAAAGCCTATATAATAAATACTACACATTGCTTTCAAGCTGTCCAGCTTTTCTTTGTTTCCTTATAGGTTTTATTTTGTTCTCTGCTGTGCACTTTTTACTTTATTTTTCCTCTTCCTCCCCACCCTCACCCTAAAGAGGGCTACAATTAAGCTTTATATTTCTATTTATATTTACAATTAAGGTATATATAACATGTATATATATATATATGTATATATACAAAATGTATATATATATATGTATATATACAAAATGTATATATATATATACACACACAAACATAGATATCTATAAATATACACATATATACACATATACACTCAAACATATATGTAAGAGCATAGTATGCTTATTTCTACTTGTCATCTGTTTCTCTGAGGGTAGATAGCATCTTCCTTCATAAGTCCAACTCTTTCCATGTTTTTCTAAATCAACCACAGCAATATTATCACCCAATCACATCCTATCTGAGAGATTGTCTATGAAAGTTTTTTTCCCCAGTTTTCTGCACTCCTATTCTTGGCTGAATAGGTTTTATTTACACAAGAAAATTTTCATTTAAAGTAATCAAAATTATCCATTTTACACTTCAACAATGTTTTCACTTTATAATATAGTTTAAGGTCTGATACTACCGAATCTGCATCCTTTACATCTTTTATTCCCTGGTTTCTTTGAAGTTCCTGACCTTTTGTTCTTCCAAATGAACTTTGTTATTATTTTCTTCTAACTCAGTAAGATAATTTTTTAGTAATTTAATTGGCATGGCATTAAATAAATTAGGTAAAATTGTCATTTTTTATTAGATTGGCTTTACCTACCCATGAACAATAAAATTCAATTATTTAGATCTGACTTTATTTATATAAAAATGTTTTATATTTATGTTCATATAGTTCCTATGTCTTTTTGGCAGGTATACACTCAGATATTTTATACTGTCTAGTTATTTTAAATGGTCTAAAACAATATTGAATAAATAATATTGCTGACACATAGTGTAGATGCTTTGAAAATCTTAAAGCATGTGTGTTTGCAATTATTTCTGTGCTCCATTCTTCTCCCCACTTCCATCCATTAAAGTTTATTCTGTACCTGTTCCTTCAGGTTCTTGCTGTTAACAGGAGTGAATCTGGTAAACAAATCGGGATTAACATTAGTGGCTTTAACATAATTGGTTAATGTGTTATCTTCTCCAGGGAATATATTTGCCCTTATCAGGCAAAACAGATAAAATACAGATAAGATGCCTTGATGGAGAGATTTTAATAGCAATTATTTCAGGCACTCTTAAAGGCAGATGAAGACAGACAGCCTTTTAATCAATCCATCCATCAACCCCCAAGCATTTATTAAGTGTTGTGTGCCAAGTTCTGTGCCTGGCATTTCTGAAACTACGTTTAAGAGATGCCACAGTCCTCACCCTCAGGGAGCATCTCTACTTTTGATTTTAGCCAGACAAGCTGCATTTTACTCCCTCTTCTCAGGAAACCAGGCTTTGAGAAACTTGTCTGTCAAACCCGCCATGTCCACATTTTCAGGGAAGAGCACATTTTATTATAGGGTGGTCTGGTTTTTTTTTTTCAAAAGGAAAAGAAAAGCCTGCAACTATGATTTTATTCTTCTGGTGCTCTAATTGAGTGTTTGGAATGGAAAGACATTTCTCTTTCTACACTCTAGAGATGAAGTGTTCAGTCCATCAGTATGCAGCTGATAGCAACTGGACCAACTGAGTTTGTTCTTGGCTTCGATGTCTTTTCCCTCTAGGTACAGGTGCAAGCCTGGAAGAATTTGTTTGAGTACTTTTTTCCCTTGTCCTAGCTTAAAGACTGCTTTCTCTCTTGAGCATGCAAACCTGTAAATGAGTCAAAATACCCTTTTCCCTCAGTGTATTCTCAACTACACATTGTAATAATAATAATGATAATTTTGCAGGGTGCTTTACAAATGTTATCCCATTTTATCCTCACAATAACTCTTGGAAACAGATGCTATTATCACCATTTTACAAATGAAGAAACTGAGGCAGAAAGTAGTTAAGTGACTTGCCTACCCCCTAGATGGTAGGTGCCTGAGGCTGGATTTGAATTTCCATCTTCCTAACTCTGCATCCAGCACTTCAACTACTATGGTGCTACCTAGCAGCCTAATTCAACAAAATTCTTCTACTCTTTGGAGAGATTCTCCTTAGACACAAGAAGGGCAATGCTGTCCTCATCTAGAAGGCTGCTAGTCTGGGGTGTTCTTGGACACTCAAGTGGGGAAGATCCAATCCTAAACCTCTCTGCTCAGCTTCATTCTTGTATTCTCACCTCCAGCTAGGAATAAGATTATCAAAAACTGCTCAGGGGAGAACATGACTCTTCCCATTATAGCAATGGAGTCAGAAGAGTAAAGGTCAGACTGAAGCCTGCCCCATATGAAGCAAACCAGCATTAGAGAATGAGAAAGGATTGACCCATTTGGAAGTGACCAGTCTCTGCATCATCACCACAATCCAATTCCCCAGGTACTTACAAGATGGTAAGGGAGACATTAAGCAACAATGTGAAAATCCAACAGTACCTGGTGTCATTTGTGTATTTCTGGGGCAGTACCACATACTTTCTTCTTGTATTAAATGAGTGGAGAGATGGAAGGGAGAAGACTAGTGTTCCCTGTCTCTGACTATCTAGGCTGCTATTAAACTTCAAAACATTGAGCACGTGATACTTAAGAGTACTTACTTCTTCCCTAAATGGTCAGATGGATAAAGAATGAGGACAACTCAAAGCTATGTTCTCAAGATAGGTGCTAGAATAGCCTAGTCTGAGGCCAGATCTCATCAGTAGTGACTCCCACCCTTACTTTGGCCAAGAGGCTAACCTCCCAGTTTCCTCCTTTTTTATCGCAAATAGGGATGTCTCCTCCCTGCATTCCTGAGAAGCATACAAATGAATCAATGCTCCAGAGACTCAGACCTAAATAGGCAGCTTCCAAAGGAGACCAATTCATACAAACCAACAATAGAGAGAGGACTTCCAATATGGCTACCCTGGAGATCCCTGATTTGTAGAGTTCTGTAAGTATTAGAGTTGAGTCCACCCATGATGTGCCTCACATGACAGGAGGTCAATAACCAGGACTGCCAGGGTACAAGTTTGGATACTCACATCCCTCTACAAAGGGACATGGGGCCAGCTAGCCAAGAAAGTTGGAATGCACTCCTTGATCAAATGATCAAGAAGAAAACATCTGTCTCCAGCCCACAGACAACCTATTCCAGCCTAATTTCTGAAAATTCAACCCTCCTAAATCTACCAGTCCTCCCTTCTGTCATTAGCTTCGTCCTCCTTCAGCTCAGCAGCCTCTCTTCTTTGCAAATCCTGCTAATGCCTCCCAATGCAGAAATCCAAGTCCATTTTCCACTTCCCCTGCTTCAAACGTAAATCCTCTGACCCCTGGATCACTCCTCCCAGAAACTCCTTTGAAAGGATTATCTGGTTGTCTTCTCTGGACTACATCCCCTAGGAGTATGCCCAAGGGGAAATTTTTACCATGCTCACTTGTAGGAAGACAAAAATCAGATCCCCAGCATCAAACCTTGCCTGCCCATTGATCTCTAGTGTTTTGACAAAGAAGAAACAAGTGTCAGATAATGAGAACTATTTGCAGCAATGAGGTCGTAGCATGTACAATTGTGCTTACTCCTGCCGCCAACACCTAGATAGGCACATCAAGGGATCCACGAGTACTTCGTCAATGATGACCAAGCCATGTGGTGGGCAGCATCTTGAATGACCTAGAGCAGGGGTGGGGAACCTGTGGCCTTGAGGTCACGTGTGGCCCTCTAGATCCTCAAGCGAGGCCCTTTGACTGAATCCAAACTTCACAGAACAAATCCCCTGAATAAAAGGATTTGTTCTGTAAAACTTGGACTCAGTCAAAAGGCCTCACTCAAGGACCTAGAAGGCCACATGCAGCCTCAAGGCCCTGACCTAGAGCCTACATTGTTTCTATCTGTCCTCTGGAATGGGTAGGAATAGGTTTCAGGGCTGCTGGTTTTCTGCCTGGTCATATGTGTCCTTCAAAATATGTCTCTAATTTCATCTAAGCCACTTCTATCATCTTGTAATTTAGACCTAAAAATCAATGGGCTGGTTTGTCAGACTAATATAGCTGAATTGAGGTAGTTTCCACATTACTACTAATGATGCTGAAAGTACTCACTGGCTTAGATCACACTGCTGTCTAAGTGGCACAGTGGATAGAGTGCAGAGCCTGGAGTCAAGAAGACTCCACTTGCTGAGTTCAAATCCAGCCTCAGACACTAGCTGTGTGATTCTGGGCAAGTCACTTCACCCTGTTTGCTTCAGTTTTTTCATCTGAAAAATGAGCTGGAGAAGGAAATGGCAAACAGCTCTAGGATCTCTGCCAAGAAAACCCCAAGAGTCAGTCACAACTACAGCAAATGAACAACAACAACAAGAAAGCTGAAGAACCTAAAGGACAATTCCCAGTGTTTCTCGCCTTACTTCTTAGAGGGAGGGAAGAGGAGAGAAGGGAAGGGAAGAAAGGGTATTAAAAGTAAGAAATAGGTGTGATCCCCAAACCACATTTATCACAGAACACTATAGAGAGGATTATAAGCCTTGAGGCTTAGTTTCCATTTTTCAGGTTTAATTGGAATAAGAGCCTAGAAAATAGAACCACAAATTAACTCAGACCCCATGGGGAGTATCAGAGGCTATCACCTTGGTTTCAAAAGACTACAAGCTCCTCTCTTTGGCTTTTAAAGTCTTCCACAGTCCATCTCTGGCCTCCTTTTCCAGGCTTTGTGCACATTATTATTTAATGTTCAGCATTCCAGTCACACTGACCTGCCTACTCTCCCCTCTCTCTATATTTCATCTCCCATCTTTGCTCTGTCTGACTCCCATGCCTGGAATCAGGTCCCTTATTCTTTCAAAACTCGGCTCATGTCGTCTTCTACCGGAGGCATAACCTGATCCTCACCCCACCCCCGCATCCTCAATTGCTAGTAACTTCCCCAAGGAAATATCTTTAATATATTTTGTATTTTATTTGTTTGGGGGATAATAGCACCTACCTCCCTGGATTGTTGTTAGGATAAAATGAGATAATATTTCTAAAATGCTTTGCAGACTTTAAAGTGCTATATGAATGCTCGCTATTCTTATCTGACTGGCAAAAAATATAGTGCAATCATGACATTACCCATCATTCTGGACACCATGCCTCTCTTAATGTAGCCTAAGAGAGCATCATTAACTTTTTTAGCTGGCTAACATACTGAGTTTGCAGTACCCTAGGAATATTTGTTCTAAAAAGGTCACAGAAGGGTTCATTATATATACCCTGGTCATTTTCTCCACCTTTTAAACAGGAAACCAAACAGCAACGAAGCACTTGTATAACCCATGGGTCAACCAAAGGCCCAGGTACCTTTTGGAGACCTCTCCCTTTTCTGGTAGAACCTGGATACTTCAAGGTAGTGCGCTCCCACATCCAAGCACAAAACATATAATGTTATTTTATTTATACATTTAAAGTCATGGAAAGAATTCACATTTTATTCTATTGAGTGTCAAAATAATGAAATACAATATAACATTTATGAAGTACCTACTATGTGCCAAACATTGTGCTAAGTGCTGGGGATACAAATAAGAAAAAGAAGTAGGGTTCCTGCCCTCAAGAAGCTTGCACTCTAATGGGGAAAGAATACACAAGAGGAAATTGGAAAGCTAAAAAGGGAGATTCTGGGGGTATTCAGTGCGGGGGCATGATTTTGATGAAGTCAAAACCAAAGATGCTGATACAAAATGAAGATGTGACTAGAAACTCCGAGTCCTCTATCAAGGAGAGCTTTGGGAGAAGTTTCCCATACCTTCCCCCACCCCTGCAATCCTTCAGTTGTCCAATCAGAAGGGTAGAGGCAACTGTGGGTACAGATGAAGTATTGGGTACCAATTCTGAGACAATACCCATATGTTGAGATTACCGATAATGAGTTTGTCCTGGAGGAAGCACGGTGTCAGTGAAGTTGAAACCAAGCAGATGAGTCTCTCAGGGGGCCCCTAGAAACCATGCAGTCTCTGTGACTTACAGTCTTTTCTGAACTAGACCCCAGCAAGGGGAGAGGCCAGAGTTTGCTCCTCCATATTGGTGCTCTCTCCCAAGTGCCCTTTGTCTGCACCTTGGTGCTCTTGACAGGCAGCTCACCCCCATTTGCTGCTCCCTCCACATGTTCCCGTCCTCCACTACAACTTGCCTTCTTTCCTATTACATCCCATTGACCTCTTAGCTGTCACTGTCCTCTGCAGCCATTCTGGTGGACAATTCCCCTCTCACCAATGCCATCACTCAGATGTGCTGCTCCCTAAAGTTCAGCTCTCCACCAGCAGATGGTGTTTATTACATCCCCTCCAGAGGACCAGCTCTATCACCATTTCTCTTTCTCTCTCTCTCATCTTCTGGGACACCTGGGCCAGATTATACAAATTATTCCAGGTCTTAAAAAAAAAAAAAACATACCCTACCGTTCCTAGTACATCAGGGACAGAGGCAAAAGGTCTCAAAGACACATACTTGTAGTCTGTGCTACATTTGAATTCAGAAAGCAAAATAAAACCCTTCACTGCTATACAAATACGTACTTACATTTGGAGGAGGGTTTCTGTCTGCCCACATATAAGTCAATAAAGATTTTATGCTCATCTCTGAAAGGGGATCATTTGAATTCACTGAGCTACAAAGAGCTGAAATCCTTCTCTTCCTACATAATTCATGCAATGTTTAAAAATCATATTTTAAAAGCCTCCTCTAGTTCAGTTCAACAATACCTAAAGCACATCCATTCAGTCTTATAATTCAACGTTACCTGAACTTGAAAAGTTCTTTAAATTAACAAGTGCTAGCTAGATCATGATCAGATCATCAGTAGTGTGGTTATTTTTGATTAATAGAGGGGTGTGTTGCCAGAACATGGTTTTAGTAGCTTTCTTTTGCATTCTTCAAATACAATATCCAGATTGAGAATCATTTGTGATGATAACTGACCTCTTGGAAATGAACTATTGAAGAAGAATTGGGGTTTACAACAATAGCTATGAATGAAGCTCTCCTCTTTATGTCTCTTTCTTGTCTTCATTTCTTTAGAAAGAACAATTAAGAAAAGGGGTATGAGAGTGATTGTCAAGCAGCTCAGAGCCACTCAGCAGAAGCAATGAGTTTTGTATTGAAAAGAGCTGTGAATAGTGGAAAAAAGAGGTAAGAGGGCAAGGAAGGGGGTAAAAGCAGCAGGGTAGTATCTTAGAAAGAACACTGAAATGGGAGCCAATAGACCTGAATTCAGTGTTGGCTCTCCTCCTAATGAGCTATGGAACTTTGGAAAATTCTTTCCTTTCTCTAGACCTCACCTTTTTTCATCCTCAAAAAATGAGAGAGGTGGACAAGTTGATTTCTAAGGTTGCTACCAGCTCTAAAATTCTGTAACTCTATGACCTCTCAAAGGATTTTTCTTTCTTCCTTCCTCCTCTCTTGTTCTGTCCACACTGGAGTACAGTGAAATAACTATAATAATGAATAAACACTAGGTCAAAGGACTTTCAAATTTTTCAACATCATGAGAACTCTATAACTAAAAAAGAAACCATGGAAGCTTGCTCAAAGGTGCTACGAGGCATAGATTTTGATTGCACGTGAGTGGAAATGCACTGCTATACGATGAAGCTGATAGTCTTGTTTGAAGGTATATGAAAAGAAAGTGGATTTTCCTGTGGCTAGCCTCAATGCTAAACTGGTATCCACAAATAGTTAAAAGACCTAGGAATAGACCACCAGTGCACTGAATAAATCCTCTGTAGTGGATTTATGGAAAGATATACGAAAAATCACACACTTATGCTATGAATAGATTGTAATTTGCACCTTTCAAAGAGAGTAACCAAATTGATGAGATCATGTATCTGTTGAAATATTGGTATGCATAAAGGTTCATAAGGCCCAGTTTGAAAGGAGGGAAACCGCAGTTATTTTCCAAATGAGGATATTTAAATAAATTTAGTTTAATCTCTGACTTCTTTCATGGGCACCCTAAAAGCTCTCCTGGGTTCAAGTCACACTTTAAATCATTATCCACTCACAACCACAATTCACGGGGCCCCATCGATATTTCTTTTGCCAGATCAACCAACCATAGTCAACACAGAAGGACAAAAGACATTTAATTAAACAGCATAGCAAAATACATGAAAATCCCTACCACCCTTTCCCCAGTGTATACTGAGGTGTGCTCATCTACACATTCCCATATCACAGGTAGAAGCAGGAACGTGCATAAAGGACTAATGAGTAGAAACCTGAAGAAAAAGGGCACATGCGGAGAGAACTCCTAACCAAGGTACCTTAGGCTCTTATATCTGCTTCCTTGCTAGAATCCCTCATTACAACCAAAGCTGCCGCTGTTTCCCAGCAGTTCCCAATGTCATCCGCAGATCTGGTGATGTCATGAGGATGTGAGCTACTACAAACTGCTTGTTAAAATTAATAACTTTTGTCTTGATTTCTCACCACCAACAAAGTTGTAGGTCTTCCCACTCCCAAGAACTAAGAATATTTAAATAGTCAACAATCAATTATCCACACTAATAGAGCAATAGAAGAAAAAAGTGAAGGAGGAGAAAGAAGTGGACAATTAAATCATTTCTGTTTCAATTGGCATTATTGTTGGCATTGTGTATACTCTTCTCCTAGTTCTGTTGACTTTACTCTGTATCAGTTGATAGACACCTTCTTAGATTTCTTTATTCCTCATTCACTGTTTTATCGCAGTGTAATCATATTCCATTGCATGTTATACTCCACAGCTGCCCCCTGATGATTGGAGCTCACTTTCTTTCTAGTTTTGTTGTTGTTGTTTTTTCTTTTTTTTTTTCTTTCTTTTCTTTTCTTTTTTTTTTTTTTTTGCTATAACAAAAGACTGAGTAGGAGCAAAGGAGACAGATGGCTGGAGTAGTCCAAGGTTGAGGTTTAACAAGGCCTGAGCTGTGATAGAACAAAGAGGCAGGGGATTCAAAAGCAGAGAACAGTGTGAAATCAAACCAATTAACTATAGGATTGAGATTGGAAATGGAAGAAAATGAAGTCAGAGCAGGTGATTGCCTGAAAAAATAATGAAGGGCAAAGGGATTGGTGATTGCAATGACGAGGAAGAATAGGTTTAGATGGGGTGAGTCACAAGGAAGAACGGAATGGTCGGAGGCTGTAATAAGATAAGGGAAGGTCAGAATTCTTGTAAGTAAAGATCATGGATGTGACCATCGCTGTGTATGACCAGGGTGGAATGGAGGAATAGGTCATGAGAATGGAAAGGATTGATTGAGAGGCTAGAATGTTTGAAGGAACCACAACATGTATGCTGAAGTCCTCTAGTATAAGAGTAAGAATTAGACAAGAGACTGTAAATCAGGTGGGGATGGATTAACTGATACTGATAATTGTATGTAGGAAACACAGGTTTTGAGTGTGGAAAATTTGCTTAAGACTTCCTCATTTGTAGAGAGAATGCCTCAACACTGCCTGACTGTGTAAGGGGTGGAATTGGCGAGAGAACTTTAGAAAGGGGAGATATTCTTCTTCATGCTTATTTCCAGAGAAGGCACATATGGTTTTAGACTCTCTTCAGACAGAGACTCATAGAGAGGAAGAATAGACATTTAAGAGAGTTTCTCAACACATCCCAGATTTCTAGCCTGTCTCCCTAGAAACTTTAGGGAATTTCCCCTTGGGGTAAAACTAGGCTTCTTTCTGTTGGTTGAGATGAGATTTCTCACTCCCGTATAAATAGCCTATTCACTCTGTATACTGTCTGATATATTCTAATCTATGTAACCTCTGGTTTCCATCTGCTATATGCTTGCATAGATGGGTTTACTCACAATTCACTATTTGTGATGGTCTTTTGTGTAATTTGTTGTTATTGTTGCTCATCCTTCATTCTCAAAGAAGACCAATTACATCATGAGGGTAATGTCTTGACTTACTCATGAATTGGATTTAAGGGAGGCAGAGCTGTGCAGTCATCAGTCTCACTCTCTCCTCCAGCGCCACTGAAGTCCAGTGGCAGGACAAAAGTTGAGATGACAGACAATGGCCTGGGATGCAGTGGGTGATCTGTAACTAGAATTTGGTAGGAAGGGGTCAAGCCTGAGAATGTAAGCTTGGGGCACCTCTTCTCTTTTAAGAAATAGTGACCATCGGCAAAGAATTGGAAATTGAGAGGATGTCCATCAATTGGGGAATGGCTGAGCAAGTTGTGGTATATGAATGTAATGGAATACTATTGTGCTATAAGAAATGATGAATACGCTGACTTCAGAAAAACCTGGAAAGACCTATATGGTTGATGCTGAGTAAAGTGAGCAGGACCAAGAGAACATTGTACACAATAACAGCCATGTTGTGAGATGACTAATATTGATAAACTTAACTCTTCTCAGCAATACAAGGATCTAAGACATCTCCAGAGGCCTCATGATGGAAAATGCTGTCCACATCCAAAAAAAGAACTATGAAGTCGAATCACTATCACTTATTTTTACCTTCTGTTGAGTTTTGTTTCATCTTTCTGATGGTTCCTCCTATTGGTTTTAATTTTTACTTACAGCTTCACTAATGTGAAAATATGTTTAATAGGAATGTAAATGTAAAACCTATATCAGATTGTGAGTCATCCTGGGGAGGGGGGGAGAAAAATTTTCAACTCAAAATCATATGGAAGTGATTGTTGATAAATCAATAAATTAATAAAATTGGGAAAAAATTAACAAACTCAGCACATCCTTATAGGATGCCAATACAAATAGCTTTAATATTGAAGACAAAGTAAAAGGTATGATTTAAAAAAATTTGGAGCCATAAAAAAAAAATAGAAATAGCAACCATCAAAGGATATGAACAGCAAGTTTTCAGATGAAGAAATTAAAGCTATCCATAGTTCTATGAAAAAATGTTCTAAATCACTATTGATCAAAGAAATACAAATCAAAACAGCTCTGAGGTACCACATCACACCTATCAGATTGGCTAACATGATAAAGCAGGAAAATTATAAATGCTGGAGAAGATGTGGGAAAATTGGAACACTAATGCATTATTGGTGGAGTTGTGAACTGATCCAACCATTGTGGAGAGCAATTTGGATCTATGCCCAAAGGGCTAGAAAAATGTGCATACTTTGACCCAGCAATACCATTTCTAGGTCTGTATTACAAAGATATCATATAAATGGGAAAAAGACCCACCTGTACAAAAATATTAAAGCAGCTTTTTTTGTGGTGGCCAAGAATTGGAAATTGAGGGGATGCCCATCAGTTGGGGAATGGCTGAACAAGCCGTGGTATATGAATGTAATGGAATACTATTGTGCTATAAGAAATGATGAATATGCTGACTTCAGAAAAACCCGGAAAGACTTGTATGGACTCATGCTGAGTTAAGTGAGCAGAACCAGGAGAACATTGTACATAGTGACAGCCACAACGTGCAATAACTAACTTTGATAGACTTATCTCTTCTTAGCAATGCAAGGATCCAAGACAACACCAAAGGACTCATGATGAAAAGTGCTGTCCATATCCAGAAAAAGAACTATGGATTTGAATGCAGATCGAAGAATATTATTTGCTCTCTCTTTCTTTTTTTCTTTTTTTGTTTGTTTCTTCTTTCTCATGGTTTCTCCCATTGATTCTAATTCTTCTTTACAACATGACTAATGTGAAAATAGGCTCAATGTGAATGTATCTATAGACCTATATTAAATTGCATGCCCGTCTTGGGGTGGGGGAGTGAAGAGATGGGAAGAAAATTTGGAACTCAAAATCTTATAGAAGTAAATGTTGAAAATTAAAAATAAATAAATTTATTTTAAAAAGAAATAGTGACCATGCAAACAGCTTAAATTTTAAAAAAAAATCAGTTGCCTATGATAGCAATATTTAGGGAGGCAGATATAATTCTAGTCCATTATCCTTCTCTCTCAGAGCACAACAGCACAGTCAGCCTTGCTTTTTCCCAAGCAACAATAAAAGTCTACCTTGGAGAGAGGTAGGCAAGATTCCAGAGCTAGCTATACATACCTCTCTGAACCACATTTAAACAACCCATGTGGACACACAAAGGTACTACCCCATGTAGATTATATGTACACACAACCTACGCAGGCAACAAACCCACCCTATAAATGTTAAAGTGCCCCTCTCCAAATGACAGTACTGAAATGAAAGGGATTCTAGAAAATCACTCCATAAAAGGGGAGGCATGGGGGGAATGTAAGTGAAAACCTGTGTTCCCTTTCTGTATGGAAACTAAGTGGGACTCTATACAAGAAAAAGAGGGGTGGCAGTAAGAAACCAATAAGGGAAGCCGTGGAGCCAAGCCATGGAAATTACTCATGGAAGAAAAATAGCATTGTGGGATGTATGGGGTGGGATGATGGGTCACAACTGGGAGCAACAGGGGAACCAGCCTTGGCCACCAGATCAGCATGAGTAATGGCATGTCAGTCATCAAAATCCCTTTCTCTAACCCAAGACGCCTAGTAGCACTGTCATTTTCAGGTTTGTCACATGCTAAATATTAGCTTTCAAAGCCAGCCCTGTTTTCTTTTCCTCCCTTTCATAATTCTCTCCTTGAATAGTTGCCACTCAGAAGTGTCTTTTGCTGGGGAACTCAGTAGCTTCTTCAGTGAAAATAATCACAGCTTTTTAAAAAGATGGATAAATATGTTCATCAGCCCATCAATGCTGCCCGTCATGTTAGGGGAGATGTAGCAGGTCCTTGAGAAGCTGTTATTCTCCTGCCAATGAACAATTCCAGCTGTGCACATAGAATACAGATGAGGGGAGGGAATGCCAGGAGGTGACTGGATGGAGCACAGGATGAGAAAGGAGAAGGTACAGGGAAATGGAAGTTAAGAGAAGGAGCCATCAATTTCCTGACGTCAAGGAATTTATTTCTCTGGACTTTGTGTGAAGGAAAGAAGAACACAGAGAAAAAAGATAGGCTAAATCCATTAGCACTCGAAAAGTAACTAATACACTAAAGCAATATTCCTTCTCAATTGAAATGTCAGGATTGTGAGAATGGAGACAAAACTCATTGGAAAAGAGGAAATTAAAGTCAGAGCCTGGAAGAGCACTGTGGGATGGAGGAGCTGGAGATTACAGTTAAGGACAGAGAATAAGTCTTAGGAAGAAATGAAAGGATAGAAGGTAATGGTCAGATAAAAAGCAGTATTCATTCAT
The DNA here is from genome assembly GCF_003287225.1 of Phascolarctos cinereus. Taxonomy (NCBI): domain Eukaryota; kingdom Metazoa; phylum Chordata; class Mammalia; order Diprotodontia; family Phascolarctidae; genus Phascolarctos; species Phascolarctos cinereus. The sequence continues at coordinate 46,024,208 of NW_027555514.1, forward strand.
TGCTCATATACCTTTACAAGTTTTCTTTTTGGAGGGGGTTGCTTTTAATACAATTCTGACCTCATTGATATAGGGAACTTTCAATAAGAAAAATTCATCTATCAGTGTAGATCAGCACCTGTTGGGCAACTTACCTAAAGCACTAATAGGTCAAATGACTTGCCCAGAGTTGAATAGGCAATGTGTGTCAGGGTCTCGATTTGATACAATTGTCCTGATTCGTAGATCAACTCTCTATACGGCATACTACGTTTCTCTTTTTAGCATATTCTGTTGTCTGATCACACCTACATTTTCATTTCCTTAATGCATGGAACTTGTTTTATTTATATTTATTTCTGCCCCAGTGCCTAGCACTACACTGGATATGCTGCATGTCCCAAAAGTCTTAGTGCAGTTTCAAGCTTTAAACTTAAACTATAATCCATAACTTAAAACTACACTAAGATTTTCAGAATACTCTGTATTAGGTACTTTTAAAAAAAGTTTGTTGAATGAATGAATAAAATATTTTTTAAAATAATATTTTTCTCTAATTACATGTAAAATAATATTTTAAACATTTTTTTTTACATTTTTGAGTTCCAAATTCCCTATTCCCTGAGATGGTAAGCAATCCGATATAGGTTATACATATGCAATTATGTAAAACATTTCCATGTTAGTCATTTTGTACAAGAAGACTCCAATAAAAGAAAAAAATGGAAGAAAGAAAGTGAAAAATAGCACGCTTCAGTCTGTATTCAAACAATATCAGTTCTTTCTTTGGAAGCAGAGAGCATGCTTCATCATGAGTCCTTTGGGATTGTCTTGGATAGTTGTATTGACAAGAATAACTAAGTCATTCACAGTTCTTCATTGTACAACATTGATATTACCATGTATGTTATCCCAGTTCTGCTCACTTCACTCTTTATCAGTTCATGTAAGCCTTCCCAGATGTTTCTGAAATCATCTCTCTTGTCATTTCTTATAGCACAATAATATTCCATAACAATCATATACCATAGCTTGTTCAGCTATTTCCCAATTGATGGACATCCCTGAATGAGTGAATAAAAGATTTAAAGGAATATATATATGTAAATATATATATACATGGACACACATATGTACAATTCAGTACGTTTGTCACCAATATTTTACCACTACCAGTGACTATTTCATTTAGCACTCATTTATCTCTAGGCTTTAAAAAAAAACTTTTCCAATTTATCCTGACATTTTATGCACCTAGTCAAAACCTCTCATCACTATATGTGGCTCCAGATTGCTTAGGGGGAGTTTAATATTAAAAAATCCTTGCAAATACCCCTAAAATTAAAAGAAAAGAAACAGTTGGGGAAAGGAAAATATTTTTAGTAAATCAATCAAATAAGGTGTTGACAGCCAGAATAGATAAGGAATGAGTATTCAAATACATGGGGCAGCTAGATGCTACAGTAGGTAAAGCACCTGGAGTCAGGAAGATCTGAATTCAAAGTCAGCCTCAGATACTTACTATCCTGACCCTGAACAAGTCACTTCACCCCTATTTGCCTCAGCTCCTCATCTGTAAAATTGGGATATACTAGAAAAGAGAGTGGCAAACAACTCCAGTATCTTTGCCAAATGTCCATGGGGTCATGTAGAGTCAGATACAACATCATTTACACGCATGACCTATGATTCCGGTTTACCTGAAGGCTCTGGGCTCATACAGACCAAACTTAATATTAGGGCCTTGCCTCAAAGTTTGTTCCTTTGATTCATTATTCCTATCTCCCTCCTTCCCCTAGTTTCACCACCACCACCATGATTCAGAGTTTTACCCAAAATAAACTTAGCTTATGTCTGTTTCCCTAAATGGGGGTAATAGGGTCACTAATTCCCACATAGGCAATGTACCAAATACACACTGGCTAATAGAACAGCCTTTCTTTCAACTCCACAGAAAATACATACTCTGCAAAAGACTCTTGGAGTTCACAACTAGACACAAAAACATATAACGTACCCAAACCACTCATTAGAATCACTGTAGAAGATAAATACACTTTGGAAGCTACTGAACATTACTCCCTTTCCTCTCAGATTTGCACTCTCTGAGCAATTCCCAGTAATATCAGGGAGGTTTGACAAGGGCCTGCTTTCCTGGACCACATGGCATGGTTTTGGTTCTTTAACAATCCTGTATTGGCAATCTTCCTTCTCCAAGAATCATACTGTTGAGGAAATCTTCTCCCTTTAGAAGAGGAAAAACTCAAGACGAGCTCCAGAACCTGAGATTATCCACAACTTTAACCTCCATAGCTGAGAAAGTTCACTCTCAGGATCTCTCCTCTTGAGATATGTAAAATCATGTCAGTTTCTGCCATGTACTTATGCAGGAACTGAATTAATACCTAGCTGCCTGAGCAAAGAAAGTTTATCCTTTGGAACTCTTCTCTACAACTTTTATTCAGAAAAGAAAACAGAAAGACCGAAGGTGATATGAAGTTAGTTGAGGTCCAGAAACCTCAGGTCATATAGGCAATCTTACCTAATTCCCAATCCTCCTGAATTCTAGTGCCTTCCCTCTGCTAATTATTTCCTACTTACCTTGTATATGGCTTGTTAGAATGTGAGCTCATTCAGGGCAGGGACTGTCTTTAACTTTTCTTTGTATCTCCAGCACTTAGCACCATACATGGTACATAGTAGATACTTAATAAATGCTTATTGATTAACTGACTGACTGAACTGTCATCCTGCTAAATGTGAAACCTTTGTTCAACAACTAGAGTTGACATTCCTGGAGGAACTGAACCATTTATATGTTGACATTCTTGCTATAAACAAAACCAGAAAACAGAAAGAAGTTGGGAAATTAAGCGATGACTCACAGAGAAGCAAATAATGGAGCTGTTAGAATTGTTACATTGTATGATGAAAGGAAACAAAAAATATTTCATGGGACATGGTCTTCTTGTCTTCCACTGCTCCTGAGGAGTTTAACCAAAAAGAACATGAAGATCAAAGCAGTCTATATGTTAACATCTGTTAGCACAGAGGATGAGAAAGTGGCGAACTTGACCACTAACCAAGTCAACATATACCTTGATATTCAATAACTACAATGTGAACATGGAAAAATACAATGTTTAGACAATATAGGTAGCGCCTTTAATGATGGAGAAAATATGTTGGAAAACGTTGTTCAGGTTTAAGAACTGAATGAGGTCAAATATTTGTATTGATGCCTTATGCCTATATATCATTGAGAAGAGATAGATGTAGCACTCCTTGAATAACATTAACAAAAGGAAGGGAAAAACAGAGGAATGGGGGAAGGAAAGAAGGAAGGAGAAAGAGAGAGAGACAGACAGACAGAGAAAGAGAGAGAGAGAGAGAGAGAGAGAGAGAGAGAGAGAGAGAGAGAGAGAGAGAGAGAGGAAAGGAGAAAGAAAGAAAGAAAGAAAGAGAAAAGGAGAAAGAAAGAAAGAAAGAAAGAAAGAAAGAGAAAAGGAGAAAGAAAGAAAGAAAGAAAGAAAGAAAGAGAAAAGGAGAAAGAAAGAAAGAGAAAAGGAGAAAGAAAGAAAGAAAGAAAGAGAAAGGAGAAAGAGAAAGAAAGAAAGAAAGAAAGAAAGAGAAAAGCAGAAAGAAAGAAAGAAAGAAAGAAAGAAAGAAAGAAAGAAAGAAAGAAAGAAAGAAAGAAAGAAAGAAAGAGAAAAGGAGAAAGAAAGGGGAAAGAAAGGGGAAAGAAAGGAAGGAAGGAATTTTCCTTATCTTAAATTCTGCTTATCACTAGTACTTAAGTATATTTAACCAGTGTAGATCAGTCATTGATGCAAAAGCCTGTAAGTCATCTCAGGCCAAAAAAGCAAGAACAAAAATCTGCTCTCCTTATAAATCAAGTGACATAGCAGCTAAGGACAACACCACTTCATCAAACCAGCTCATTTACAAAACAACATGGAAAAAGAGGTTAATGAGCAGCGTTGCCTCCCAAAATAGAGAACAGTGGTAGAAGGGAAGATGAGCCTACAGAATACTTGGCATATGACATGACTAAATAAGATCATCCAAGAACATCCATAGATAAAACTGGAATCGGGGTGGGGAAGATGGGAAATGGAATTAATTTGTTGGTGTTTCTGCAAACATCTAGTCTCATCACCAGTGGCAGTGAAGCTACCACATTTGGACTCTAACATCTCAGTGTCGAAAATGCTGAGGCACTTAAGAAAATGTGGCTGAATGTGGAAAATACACAGAGATGAAATCTTTAATGGAGGCGACATCATTTTAAGGCACTCAGGGATCTAGTTTCAAGATATCTAATCAAGGAATGTTGCAAAAGAATGGAAAATATTACAGATATTATTACCATCCAAAAAAATGATGACCAAGGAAATTTAAGCAACTGCAGAGCTACGTGCCTTTTTTTCATCTCTATAGCATCTTTACAGGCATTATCTTTGCATGTAGTATCAATAAGAGTAGGAAACTGGCAGGCTTTCCAAGAGACTTTTCTACAGGAGAACACATCTTTACATTCGCATCATTGATTTTGGGGTGTAGCAAGCAAGTCCAAGATCTTGTTTTGTTGATTTTAAAAAAAGAGCACATTTGACTCAGTGGAGCAAAACACAGTTTTAGAAGCCCTTCTCTAATATGGAGTCTGCAATGCATTTTGTTAAGATCATGTAAAATTTCTTTTTTTTACTAATATTTTATTTTTTCCAATCACATATAAGACAATTCAACATTAATTTTTTAAAATTGCATTCCAAATTTTCTCCCTCCCTCCCTCACCTCCCCCCTTCCCTAAAACAGTAAGCAATTTGATATTGGTGTATGTGTGCAGTCATGTAAAATATATTTCCATATTAGTCGTGTTGTAAAAGAAGAAACAGACCAAAAGGGAAAAATGCAAAAAAAAAATTAAAATAATATGCTTTGATCTATTAAGACTCCATCAGTTTTTTCTCTGGATATAGATAGCATTTTCTGTTCTTTGGAATTGTCTTACATAGTTGTATTACTGAGAAGAGCTAAGTCAATCATAGTTGATCATCACAGTGTTGCTGTTACTGTGTATAATGTTCTGGTTCTGCACACTTCACTTTGCTTTGTTTATGTAAGTCTTTCCAGGTTTTTCTGAAGTCTGCCTGCTCATCATTTCTTATAGCAAAATAGTACTCCATTACGTTCATATTCAGCCATTCCTCAATTGATGGACATCCCCTCAATTTCCAATTCTTTGCCACCACAAAAAAAGCTGCTATAAATATTTTTGTACATATAGGTCCTTTTCCCTTTTATACTTAATATTTCTTGAAGGATGTAACCACAAAAGTAACTTTGCTCAATACTTTTGAAACAAGGCATATGCTTACCAAACCCCTATGGAGGCCATTTTGTGCAGTGTCCAAATAGGAAATGAATCCCTTGCAGATGGAAAGGTCCTGCAAATGCTCTTATTTTGGAGTGACATGACATTTATTAAATCCAGCCTGAGAAAGTCACTGAATCTCCCTAATGAAAGCCAAAGCCACTCAAAAGAAATTGACCAACATTTGCATGCAGAAAGCTCTATGTAAATACCAAAGAATGCCTATTACCAAGTCTTTGACAAGAAGCTAAAAGACTAGCAAAATGAGTATATATATGTATACATATATACATATGCATATATATGTATGTGTGTGTAAGTGTGTGTGTGTGTATATATATGTGTGTGTGTGTATGTGTGTGTGTGTGTGTATAGGTATAGATAGATAGATAGATATAGATATAGATAGATATAGATAGATATATATAGATATATAGATATACACATGTTTAGGTAGCTGGAAAATGTGTTGGGCCCTGTTCAATATGGTCCAGTGGCTCACTGACCCTAGCAGAGAAGTTCCTAACCTTTTGGGGGTTATGGACCCCTTTGACAATCTGGTGAAGCCTGTTGACTCTTCAAAATAATGGGCAGAAAGGGGTTAATTCAAAATTGAGGTAAATGCTGAACTTCAGTTAGAAATTAGTGAAAATAAATATGTAACCTATTTTCCCATCCGAATTCACAGATGCCCTCAAATCTATCTGCAGACCCTGGGTTAGAAATCCGATCCTAGAATAAATACTAATTTCCTTCTGACAAAGCGCTTTGCAGTCTGGCTTGAGACTCCCTTTGCAGGCTTATCCTGCAGTAGTTCCCTTCACTCACTCCATACTTTCCATACAAACTGGCCTGCCTGCTGTTCCTTGTTTGTGTACCCTGAGTCCCAAAGACCATTGGTAGGGGACTTTCCTCCTCATTGATGGAGAACAATATCCCACACTTGCTTGAGGGGCAGGGAAGAGTCTGTGAGAATGGGAGAAAGGAAAACTCTGCTCTCTTTGGACTTTCTTCAAGTTTCTTCACTTTCTTCAGGTCTCTTCAGTCTTGTTAGATCTCTGCAGTCACTTCAGGTACTTCTGGCTTCCAGCTTAGACAGACAAGAAGGATGGCGCTAACCACACTTCAGGTTGCTTAAGGGAGTAAAGACTCTGGGAGGAAGCCAATCCGTGGGGGGCTATCATGTCCCTGTCCCCGTCTTACTACACTAGAGACTTCAGGGAATTTCCCTTTGAGTGAGATCTGGGATTTTCTCTTGGTTGAGTTGAATTACTTCCCTCCCAAAGGGACAGCTCTTTCACTCTATTGTCTCACATGCATTCTCATATGTATACTTTTTCTGAATTCTGTTTTGTTATTAATCTGGATAAATGGATTTCTTTGCTATTAGCTATGGATGTTCATTGTGGACCTGGTATTTGGTGGGAAGGGAATCAAGCCTTGGATATAAAGTTAAATCTTCCTTTCCCCTTTAATAAACAGTGATCAGAAGTTTAGCTTGAACCTGAAAACTATGTCCCACTAGACTAATAATATTTAAGGGAGCAATTAGATATAATTCTAGCTTGGTATCCCTTATCTCTGAGAAAAGCAGAATGGCCAAGTTTCTGGCCTCAACCTCCTGCTTCCCATCATGGCGGAAAATAACATTTCCCTTGAAAAAGGATAAAGGGAAAGCAGCTAGATACTTCTATTCTGGCCTCCTGTCAAGCCATACAACAACTTCATGCTATATATGGAGGAAGTGAGGGCAATTTCATCATTCTTGTCCAAAGAATTCTTTCTCCATTTCCATGCTTTTCCAGAGACTGTTTTCTCGTGCTATGCATAAATGAACTCCCTCCTCATCTCTACCTCTAAGAATCCTGAGCTTCCTTTGATATGAGGTCTTTCCTGATCTCCCCAGTTGTTGGTGTTGAATTTATTTTGTATATGTTGTTGGAGGAAAAGAGAATTTTCAATTAACCATTTAACTGAGGAGAAAAAGATAGGAAGAATAATATAATTATATAAAAGAAATAAATACATCAATTAAAAGTCCAAAGCTAGGGAAAATCTTGATAAGTGGGAGAAAGGATGATGGGAAGATGAGAGTAAGTGAGACTAATGCTACATAAAAATTAGATTAAGCAAAACAAACAAGGGACAAAGTGCCACTTTAAAAGAAAAAAGGAAAACAAAAAAATCCCAATTAGGAAAAAATTCTAGAGATATAAAGGTAGGAACACATAAACCTAACTGTCATAATTTCAAATGGATTAAACAATACAATAAAATGAAAGAGTTCAGATCAGAAAACAAACCTCTATAATATGTTACTCATAAGAAACATATCTTAAAAAGTAAAGATAAACATGGAATAAAAATGAGAAGCTAAAACAATATTTACTACGCATTAGGTAAATCCAACAAAAGGAGCTGTATCCATGCTATGAGACCAAAAAAAGAAAAAGAAAAAAATGAAAAATTCACAGTATAGATTTTTAAAAAAAGAAATGTACATAAGTTTAAAGGAATCATAAATAATGAACCAATGTCAGTACGAAGCTTATATGTCCCAAATGTCATGGATTTTAAATTCCTAATTTAAAAATTAAATGAGTTGCAAAAAGACATAAAGAATGGTAGTAGTAGCTAGGTGGCACAGTGGATAGAGTATCAGGCCTGGAGTCAGGAAGATGAGTCTTCCTGAGTCCAAATCTGGCCTCAGACACCTACTAGCTGTGTGACCCTGGGCAAGTCACTTAACTTTGCCTCAGTTTCCTCCTCTGTAAAATGAGCTGGACGGGGCAGCTATGTTGGGCAGTAGATAGAAGACCAGCCCTAAAGTCAGGAGGACCTGAGTTCAAATGCGTCCTTAGACATTTACTAGTTGTGTGACCGTGGGCAAATCACTTAATCCTGATTGTCTCAAAAAAAAAAATTTAACTGGAGGAGGAAATGGCAAACCACTCCAGTATCATTGCCAAGAAAATTCCAAATGGGGCCACAAAGACCCAGATACGACTTAAATGACTGAAAAACAACAACAAAGATTTCAATATATTAATTAAAACTCCCAAATGAGGGAAAGAGTTGATAAATGGAAGAAGAGAACATGGGAGGGTGAATTGGACAAATCTTACAAAGAGACAAACATAAGGGAAAATATAGAATTGTACAAATTGTTGGAGAATTTAACACAAAAATATTTATAGCACCTTCAGAATTGGAATACTAAATAACATGCATATTTCTCATCACCATATGGCCTTTTAAAAAAAAATAGGCCATATATCAGGGCATAGAGAAATTATAAATAAATACAGAAAGGAAGAAATAATAAGCACATCCTTTATGTACCATAACACAATTTTAAAAGTCATCAATTCAAAGATCATAAACAAAAGATGCAGATCTAAGTGGATACAATAATTAAATCCTAAATAATAAACAAATGGGTCACAGAGCAAATCATAAAAACAATAATTATGTAAAAGACAATAATAAAAATGAGACAACAGATTAAAAAATTCTAAGATGTGGCCAAAGCTGTACCCAGGAAAAAATTATGTCTCTAAAAATATGCATTAAAAAATAAAAAAGAGAGGATTGATGAAATGAATGTTCTTTTAAAATTAGAAACCTACAAATAAACTCAAAATAATCACAAAGTAGTAAATCTTTTTTTTAATAGAGGAAGAGTACATAGATTGGAAACCAAAAAGAGGTTTAGACTATAAAGCTGATAAAATGAAAAGCTGGTTCTTTTTAAAAGACTAACAGAATTGATCAACTTCTAGCCAGCCTGACCAAAATAAACATAGCAGAAAATCAAATCAACAAAATTAAACATTAAAAGAGTAAAATCACAATAGACCCAAGAGAAATAAAAAGAATTATCAGAACTTATTGTGCACCATTATATGCCCCTTCCCAGAAATGAGAACATAAAATAGAGGATTACCTTCAAAAATACAAAACAGTCAAACTAACAGAAAACCAAATAGAGATCTTAAATGGTCTAATCTCACAGAAAGAAATGAACATGTTTGAAAGAACCAAGAGGGTGAAAAAAAATCTTCATCCAGATGGAGTTACAGATGAATCCTATCAAAATTGAAAGAAATATTAATACTACGTTATAAAAATTAATTTCAAAAATTGAGAAAGCACTCAGCAATTAGAGAAAAAAACTTTAAATCCACAGATCCCAGGTTAAGAACCCCTGATGTTGAATCTGGAAAACCCAAGAGATGCATCCACATATACTCTGGTTGCTGGAGCTTACTTATGTAACTGAAACTTCAAGCACTACCTGGTGTCATATAAAGATATAGAATCTTTCAGAAGATGCTCCACGCCATGCCCTTAATGGGGAAAAATACCAGATATCGTGACGACCATGAATATCACACAAGGTGATTCAAAGACTTCTTGAGGACACATGTGACTGAAAAGCAAGGTGAGGTAATTATGTAATGACAGAGAAATGTAACAGATGGACAGCCTGAGGGTTAGACCAGTTTCCCTAAGATACTAAGAGAACAAAATTGATAGAGAGAGAGAGTGAGAGAGAAGAGAGACGAACAAAAAGCAGGAGAGAGGAGAGAGGGGGGAGACAGAGACAGAGAGATGCCTGTGGCTACAAGTATGTGGCTCTAGCAGCTACAAAAATAAAAATTGCCGAAGACAGTATCCTGGAGGAGGGAATATCAGAGCCCAAACAAATGCAAACCAGAAACAAACCCCAAGGGCTGTTTGTTTAAAGTGTCAGAACCTCCTTAAAAATTGGACGACCAGTTGGATTTGGCTCATTCTACTAGAAACCGGCATCTCAGTGGTAAAATGGATAGAGTTCCCGGGCTAGAGTCAGGAAGACATCTTCCCGAGTTCAAATCTGACCTCAGACACCTACTAGCTGCCTGACCCTGGGCAAGTCACTCAACCTCTGTCATTCTCAATTTCCTTATGTAAAATGGGTATAATAATAGAACCTACCTGACAGGGTTGGGGCACCTAGGTAGCACAGGGCCCAATGCCAAGCCTGGAGCCAAAAAGACTCTTCTTCCTGCATTCAAATCTGGCCTCAGACCCCTACTAGCTATATGCTCCTGGGCAAGTTACTCAAACCTGTTTGCCTCAATTTCCTCATCTGTAAGATGAGCTAAATAAGAAAATGGCTAACCATTCCAGTATCTCTACCAAGAAAACCCCAAATGGGGTCATGAAGAGTCAGACATTGCTGAAAAGTGACTCAACAACAAGAGGAAACCAGGCCTAAACAGTAGAAGCCTAGCTAATGAGAGAAAAATCCAGCTTTCTTGTCTAATTATTCTACTAATTTTAATTTGCCCAGGGGGAGGGGGAGGGGTAGAAGCAGGGCAGATAGCTGAATCTCTTTCCAGCAGAGGTGGCCCAATTGGGTGCTTCTAACAAAATGTTATTAGATGGTTTTATGCATGGGAGACCATCTCTGTAAATGTTCTGGACGGTGGCAAAAAGCTCAGAGAAAAGAAGTAGACCAAACACAGAAAGGTGACCAAAGGAAGAACCTAATATCCCAATTAGTAAAGATGTTGGGGGATATTTTCATTTCCTTGTGATTTATCCAGGCATTCATGCATTTATTTTGATCATTAATTTTAATTTAGCAAGATTTAACAGAGCTAAGACATATTAAAAATTGCAGTATTAATTTAATAGGTTCCTCTTCTTAATAACTGCTTATCCTGAATAACTTAATGTAATTTATGCTTTAACAAATGCATAATGATGTACATTGTCATTTGTAATTCATAAATTCATCATTGAAAATTCAAAGCTATATATACATACATCCAAAGGCAGTTCAAAAAAAGAACTGTCTATAAGAGAAAGCACAGGTGGTACATTTATCATAGCATAATAATTTTGTTGGGAGTAGAATACTGTATTTAGGCATATGTGGCAATACTGTAAAGGGAACCAGTTATAATTGTCACTGATTTGCTGTGTTTTATATATGTATTTTAAAAGGCACCAATTTTTTAAAGTCATATATTTAAAAGTATGTATAGTGTGTGTGTGTGTGTGTATACACAAACACGCAGTCACACATACATGTGTCTGTGTGTGTGTCTGTGCGTGTCTGTGTGTTCTAGTGGTTGGAGTGTTAGGCTGGAAATTAGGAAGTCATGAGTTCAAATCCAGCCTCAAATGCTTACTAGCTGTGTGACTCTTGGTCACTTAGCCTCTGTCTGTCTCTATTTCCTCACCTGTAAAATGGGAATAATAATAGCACCTACTCCTAAAGATTGTCATGAGGATCAAATGAAACTAAAACATTTTAAATTGTATGTATGCCTCTGTGTGTGTGTGTGTCACACACACACCCAAAGATCCAGGAGAAATTTTAAAATTTATTTATATATATTATATGTCTGCATATATATACACATATATACATACATGCATACATACATGTGTGTGCGTATTTGTCCTAAACCCAAAGATCTAGGAGAAAATCCAGGCTGTGATTGAATTTTTAAATATACAGGGGAATCAACTGCAGAAATCTATATTTGGCTTGTTAAAGTTTTAACAAACCAATGGAGAGAATGTTTTGAACAATGAGTAATCATAATGGCTCCTACTCTGGGGGCTCAGTTTCCTCATCTGCATAATGGGTGAGAGAAGTAATGAACGTGATGATATCTGTGGCCCCTTAGGATCCTATGCTCATGAACTCATCATCTTGAAAGGATCTCAGTTAGCCTAGCTCCCTTATCTTACAAATGAAGTAACTAAGGATCGGGGAGGCTACCTTAGCCAGGGCTACACAGGCTAAGTGTCAGAGGCAGGATTTGACTCCAGGTCAGCTGATTTCAAAACCAGTATTCTTCCCACTGTACTACATACTGCCTCCCTATACTTCATCTTTATGTCACTCTTTACGATCCACAGACTTCTAGGGTCTCTGAGTTGGAAGGGACCTCACAGGCTACCTAATCCATTCTATACCTGGTCAGCTTCTCTCTTTGTAACACTATGGCATATTCCAAGAGAAAAATAAGTGATAAGGGCAGAGGTCCTTTCCAGGATCCCTGATCTATAAATAGATAGAGGCCAGTGCTTCAAATTCAAATGAGCAAATACTTATTAAGTACCTAGTATATGATATAGAAGCTGAAGCATATGCAGAAGCCACACTCCAGTAAAATCATCTTGGCAAGTGGGCTAAACCAGATTGAGGGTAACTAATAGGCTTCAAACCTGTCGGTGAATTGGAGGTGTCTGCCCCAAGCATGTGAAGACTTCCCCCAGGAGAATGGGCAGACGAAAACAATTTGTTCCAATGGCCATGAAAGTGGCTGAAGCAGGCGCTGTGGAGGCTTACAGCTTGGTCAGACATTGAAGACACCAAGGCATCCTGTGCCATCACTAGTCATCTTGACTTTTGTCCTACCACTGGACTTCAATGACTCTGGAAGAGAGTGAAGCTGATGACTTTGTGTAACTCTGCCTCATATAAGTCCAATTCACAAGCAAGTCAAGACATAACCCCATGATGTCACTGGTCATCTTCCAAAAAGGACAAAACAACAATAGCATACGATATGTGTGTGTGTGTGTGTGTGTGTACATACATATAATTAGCACCTATCTTGTACACTGTGCTGTGTCCATTTCATAATTGCCTCCTACGCACAAGGTGTCAAATACCAAAGAAGAGACCAAAATAAGAAGTGTTCACTGGGATCATGGAGTCCACAGTCTACCAAGAGGGTTAAGACACTACCTAGATAACTATAATAAGACAAGAATAAATAATCACAGAATAGCAGGCAGAGAAGGGATCTGAGGCCAGCTAGTAAGACCTACACCTGAACAGGAATCCCTCTACAACTTACCTGACAGGTACGTCACTGCCTCCACTTCAGCCCAATCACCAACTACCTTGTAGTGGATTGGCTACTCTTCTCTCTGCTACTCATCCACCAAAGGAAAATGTGCTGGATGTGGAGTCATTGTATTCAAATCCTACCTTGGTTGAGTCACATAATTAAGGGGTCCTCAGTTTCTTCATTTGTAGAATAATGGGTTGGACTCTACTGGCTTTAAAGCTATGACTGCATAAGTGCATGAGGATATCATCTGGACGCTGTCTCCCAAATCAGCCCAAGATAACATTAGTTTGTTGCGCTTTTGACTCATAATGAACTTGCTATCCACTTAGCACCTCTTTCACAACATGGCCTAAGTTCAGCAGACCTTCCCTTTCCTTGTTAAGTTGATTTTTTTAACCCCAAGTGTAAGATTTTACATTTATCTCTACTAAATTTAATCTTTTTGGATTCTACTTAATGACTACAATCCTCCAAAACCCTACAACTATTATTAACCTCATTTTAGAGCTAAATGACACAGTAGATAGAGTGTAAGAGTCAATAAGATCTGAGTTCAATTCTGGCCTTAGACATTTACTAACCATGTGACCATGAGCCAGTCGTTTAACCTCTGTCTGCCTCAGTTTCCTTACATCAATGTAAAATGGGGAAGATAAGAATAGCATCTACTTCCCCAGGGTTGTTGTGAGGATTGAATGAGATCATATTTATTTTTTTAATTTATTTTATTAATTTGTTTTGATTTATCTACAATCACTTCCATATGCTTTTGAGTTTAAAAATTTTCTCCCCCTTCCTCCCCACTACCCTCCCCAAGATGGCACACAATCTGATATAGGCTATACATTTACATTCCTATTAAACATATTTTTACATTAGTGATGTTGTGAGTAAAAATTAAAACCAATAGGAGGAGCCATCAGAAAGAGGAAACAAAACTCAACAGAAGAGAGGAAAAAAAAAGATAGCGACTCAACTTCCATAGTTCTTTCTTTGGATGTGGATAGCATTTTCCATAACGAGGCCTCTGGAGATGTCTTAGATCCTTGTATTGCTGAGAAGGGTTAAGCTTATCAATATTAGTCATCTCACAACATGGCTGTTATTGTGTACAATGTTCTCTTGGTTCTGCTCACTTCACTCAGCATGAGACCATACAAGTCTTTCCAGGCTTTTCTGAAGTCAGCTTGCTCATCATTTCTTAGAGCACAATAGTATTCCATTACATTCATATACTACAACTTGCTCAGCCATGCCCCAATGGATGGGCATCCTCTCCAATTCTTTGCCACCACAGAAAGAGCAGCTATGAATATTTTTGTACGCGTGGCTCCTTTTCCCGTTTGTTTGATCTCTTTGGGATATAGCCCTAGAAGTGCTATTGCTGGTTCAAAGGGTATGCACATTTTTATAGCCCTTTGGGCATAGTTCCAAATTGTTCTCCAAAATGGTCGGATCATTTCACAACTCCACCAAAAATGCATTACTGTTCCAATTTTCCCACATCTCCAGTATATATCATTTTCCTGTTTTGTCATGTTGGCCAATCTGATAGGTGTGATGTGGTACCTCAGAGTTGTTTTGATTTGCATTTCTCTAATCAATAATGATTTAGAGCTTTTTTTCATATGACTATAGATGGCTTTAATTTCTTCATCTAAGAACTATCTGTTCATATCCTTTGACCATTTATCAATTGGAGAATGGCTTGTGTTCTTATAAATTTGTCTTAATTCTCTATATATTTTAGAAATGATGCCCTTATCAGAGATACTGGTTGTAAAAATTCTTTCCCAATTTTCTACCTTCCTTCTAATCTTAGTTGCATTGGCTTTGTTTGTGCAAAAACTTTTCAATTTAATGTAATCAGAATTATCCATTTTGCTTTTCTCTATCTCTTGTTTGGTCATGAATTCTTCTGATCTCCATAGATCTGATAGGTAACCTATTCCTTGCTCTCCCAGTCTGCTTACAGTATCAGCCTTTATGTCTAAATCATGAACCCATTTTGACTTTATTTTGGTATATGGTGTGAGATTTGGGTCTATGCCTAGTTTCTGCCATACTCTTTTCCAGTTTTCCCAGCAGTTTTTTTTTTCAAAGAGTGGGTTCTTATCCCAGAAGCTGGGGTCTTTGGGTTTATCAAATAATGGATTACTACAGTCATTGTAATGTCTTGCATATTTAACCTGGAGATCATATTTATTATAAAGCACTCAGCACATCTAAAAGCCCTGAGTGCCGACTGTCTGGGCCTTGGTATGAATCAGCTCACCCAAAGTCACAGTTAACAAATTACAGAGCCCAAACTTGACTCCAAGTCCTCTGTTCTTGCCACCACCCTCTGCTTCGTCTTTGGAAGTAAAGCAAAGTCATGTACAAATTTCAAGAAGGAAGGCAAAGACTCAGTGATGAGCTGCCAGATGGAAGACCAGGAAATGCAAACTGAGTAGCCAACATTCCATTGCACCTCTGTCCAAAAGCTTATAGATCTCTTAGGAGATTATGTAAACAAATAGGAATAAATGGCTATTAAATTGTTTACATAATATCTTGCCTTCTGTTGGAATCATTTTCCTTTTTAAAAAAAACTTTAAAATTTACTTCTTGAACAACCCTCTTACATATGTAGATTTAGCTACATAGATGGATCCTTGTTTCTTTTCACTTTTCTGAGGCAGTGATGTTGAGCATCAGCATGTTACAGTGAAAAGATCAGTGAATGCAGAATCCAAAGACATGGGTTCAAATCCTACCTGTGCCACTTACATATGTGTGTGACCTTAGACAAGTCATGTAACTTCTCTGGACCTTGGTTTTCTCAACTTTAAGATGAGGACAAGATGATTTGAGACTCCTTTGAGCTCTAGATCTGTGAACCCACAATCCTATGGTTAGTTATAAGCAAATAAACACATAAGGAAACAAGATGCTAGCACTATTAATTTGAGAAAGGCAAAAGTTAATGATGAAGAGTTGTGAACATAGCAATGGGACATCCAAATTAAATTTCCTAAATTAAATTCCCTAAGTATGATATATAAATGCACCTAGATTAGAACTCAGAAGAGAATCCTTGATTTTAAAGCAAAGCACATTTTAAGCTAGATTTCCAGAAACCAAAAGTTTTCTGAAGAAAACCCTGTTTGGCTTATACATTTGAGCTTAATTACAGCTACACAAATCCACAGTTCTAGGGATCAAAGAGTTCTGATTACAGAGACAAAATCTTCAGTATGGGAAGAGAGATGACTTTGAAATAAAATAGATACAACTTTATTATTGATCCTAAGGCCATATTTGATGTCCCACTCTCCCGGGAAAGAATTTAAACACTGTTCTCTCTCCAGCCACTTCACATATATGCTTTCTCACTGCTGGTCATCCAAATACAGGGGATGGGTGGAAGGAGCTGTCCTTGTTACTGACAGTGATCAAAGATAGCACTGTGTTTATTCAGAGAGGTAGCTTGTCATAGTAAGTAGATAGCTAGACTAAAAACCAGGAAGATCTGAATTCAAGACCCACCTCTAAAATTCACTGGCTATGTGATCCTAAGCAAATCTCTTAATTTCTAAGGGCTGCAAGCAATTCTCTAAGAATATAAATTGTAGAAAAGGTGTTGACCTATGTTGGGAACCCCACCAAATGAAATGTCAGATCCTATCCCTATGCCTATCCCAAATTCCTAAAGATGTTCCAGTAGCAAGGGTGTCTCATATACATACGTGATCCTACTGATCCACCTTCTATAGGCTATGCGCTTCAAGCTTTTTTCCCAGCAGAGGGATGGATTTACCCTAATCCATATGCACTTTTTCATCTAGCACTCCTGTGACCAAGGATAAATGTGGCTAGATAGTGTCTGGATTCTATGTTACGGCTTTTGAGCAGAGCAACGCCAAGCAGCCCAACAGATAAATTTGACCTCATTATCATTGTGCTCCAGCAAATTGAGTTAACAAGTCAAAGAATAATTCTAAGATAGTGCTTATGCTTCACTGACTTATGATCTCACCAGTGTGACACCATTCCCCAATAGTGCAAAAGGTAACCAGCCCAATCCTTTTCAATGCAATTCCAATCCATTTTCTTTTCATTCCACAAATCTTACATAAAGGATCTACCCAATGTGTCTGGTTTTTTTAAAAATATATATATCAAGGATGCCAGTCACCATCTTTTGTCTCTTGCTCTTCCTAGGAACAATTCATTTCCTTTTTGGATAAATATTTTCTGGATGACATCTTTTATGCCACATCAATCAATCAGCAAGCATTTATTAAGTGCTGACTATTTGCCAAGCCCTGGACTAAGCACTGGTGATACAAAAAAAGGCAAAAGATAGTCACTGTTCTCAATGAGCTCACAATTTTACACAGATCGTCACTTTCAATGTCCCATAGTCTATTTATGTCCAACATGTATCTCTCCATTATCCTTTGAAGACTGTGGTAATTATAGGACTAAAATCAACAATAAACCATTTGTAATACTGGCATTTTGTATATATACATACATATATATATATATATATATATATATATATATACATACATATATATATACATACATATATATACATACATATATATATATATACATACATATATATATATATACATACATATATATATATATATATATATACATGCCAGAGAGAGAGGAGTATTGCATAGATATACTAATCTAATAGTTGTTGTGATATCACAGGAAGAACACAGGACTGAGTTAGTCCATCTCTGACAATCAATACCTGTGTGACCTTGGGCACATCCTTTAATCTCTCTAAGCTTCAGTTTCTTTACCTGTAAAATAAAAATTGTAACACTTATCCTCCCTATCTCACAATATCATTATAATGATCAAATAAGACCGTGTATGTGATAGCACTTTGTAAAGTATAACATGTTATACAAATGTAAGGTTGTTATTATTGCCATCGTCATGTATTGTGAGCACATCATAGAATTTTCCTCACTGTTATCCACCTGGTTGACAACTAATTAATCAAACTCCATCCTGTCCCTAGAGTGCTTACAGATTTATGCCAGGAGAATTTATTCTTGGTTGTTACTGATTGTACAATTGAAAGCCCCAATTAGGGCTTGAGCATAATTATTTGGGAAAGGAAGAAAAAGTCCCTTGGAATCAAATAAGCAAAGCTTTTGTTTGTCCCCATCTGGTTTCCAGAGAGATGAATGCCACAGACCCCAGGAACCAGCAGTTGAAAATTGTTGCTTTATTGCCACCCAAAAGATAATAAGCACTTTTTAGATCTACAAAGAACTACCTTGGTGTTGTTCCAAATAGGCATGGGTCTTCATCTGCCCAGTGCTTTGCTGTCCAAAGGAGCTGCCACAAGAGGGAGCTCTGGTTGTCTTCAGGAAGGAAAAATGAAGCTTCTAGTGCTTCCTTAATATTGATAAGAACTGGCATTTTTCCATTTTCTATGTGAATGGAAGGGAGAAGAGGCCCAAAAGACATCTGAGAATAGAAAATTCACATATGTTGTCTACAGCATAGTCTTGACTACCTGCAGGGGTTGAGACCACACCTGGTCCACAAGAAGGGAATGTGGAAAGAACGCCTTGCTGGAAATCAGGAGCTATGGTTTCTTCACAGATTCTGCCATATATTATTATTGCGACCTTGGGTTAGTCACTGAATCTGTCTGGATCTTAGTTTCCTCATTACTAAAATGATAGGATTGGGCCAGATGATCTCCAAGGTCCCTTCCTGCTCTAAAATTCTGATTCTGTAACTCTGAATAAATGAAGGAGTGAATGAATTAATAAAAAAGCATTTACTAAGTGCTTGCTCTGTAATAGGAACTATGCTAAGTGTTGGAGATTAAAACTCAAAAAGCAAGATAGGTCTGTCCTCAAGGAGCTTACATTCTGATAGGCCACCCATATAGGTAAGTGGTGAACAGGGAGAGTTGTTTTGGTCTGAGAAGTCACAGGGATGGTGAACGGAGGTATAGGGCATGTCCTTTCTGTGAATGGTAATATTGGCCAGAGTGGAAGGAAGGAGTATGAATTTTCAGTGATTAGTACTACAGGGCCCTACAGTAAGAACTGGGGTGTCTGGCAGGTAGAGGGAACAAGGAATCCTTCCCTTGCCAGGGAGGAAATTAAAGATGACCTAGAGACAACTGGTCTCAACAGATTATGTGGGAGGGAAAGGAAATATCTTATTATACAAGCTGGTACAGGAGATTTTCCTGTCACAGAGTAAGGTAATAAAACAGTCTAGGTTAGGGATTGTAACAATTGAAATTAAAGTCAACTGAGCCACAAAGTTCTAAGCATGTTTGATTTATTGGTAAGGTTAGCAAATATCAATAAAATGGGTCTTTTCAACTCCTCAGGAAGCCAAAAGACCATAAGGTTTTGAGAAGTACAAGAGAACAAAGAACAGCTCACATCACAAATAATATGATTGGTTACAAAGTCTGAAGTGTCATATATGATGGAAAACAATAAAATTGGATGGAAATCTGGAATGAAGGGCTAGCAACAACCCCTCCTGCCATCTTGTTGTTATGGAAAGTTCATTGTTAGAGTCCACCTTCATAGCTGGTTAATGTCACAGCAATAATAGACCAGACTTTCTTGAAGGACAGCCAGTGTTGCAGACACAACAGACCAGACTCCTTAGCATCACCTGCATCCTTCAAGGATAACAGCTTTCTTCTAATTTCACAGGGCAGTTCATGATATAAAGATAAGGGTTTTCTTTCAATTAAAGTGATTTATAGGGTAACTTAACTTTTAAACTTAACTCAAAGAAGAAAACTGAACTTCTGAACTCAAGAATTTCTGAACTTAACTCAGAAACAACCAAAAAAAAAAGCCATGGCTTAAGCATTTACAGAATAGAGTCAATTACAGAATGGAATCAAATAGAAAATATTAAATCATCATTTGATTTTCTCAGGATTTAGGGTGAAATGGAAGGAATAGAAGAGGAAGAATGGTCTGAAGAGGATTTACATGTGAGTTCTGATTCCTCATGCTCAGAGGATGGCTAAATTATATTCAAAACACATGAACATATGAATATACATGCATGTACACATGCACACGTACAAACATCCTCTGTGGCCATCCTCACAATCTCCCTAATTTGGGCCTTACTGAGGGTATCCAGGAACCTCAGTGAATAATGGGGAAGGAAGTACTGAATGTAGTCAGCATGAATTATCCACACAGTAAATAATCCATTTTCAGAAAATTGAGTGAGGATTGTGCTAAAAACTCATTATTGTGGTGTTTCTGACCAAGGAATCAAACATCATAGATACCAATCAAATAGACTCCATTAAAAATAAAAATTTTATCTTCTCAGCCATTCTTTTTCTAATTATATGCCCCTCACCATTAGGGCTAGGACCTACCATCAGTAAGGCATGTTGTTCTTTCCTTTAGGGATGATGGATTCAAGTTGTCAGCTACACTTCCATAACCATGTTTTATATTTGCATGATGCCCTCATGAATATAAGTTTACATTTATAAGATACTTGGCCTGGGTTAGGAGTACCGCTTAGGAACCTGAGGTAGAGAAAAGCATAAGACCGAAGAGCTGGAACTGTAAGCATTTTCTGAGGTTTCTAGTCCAACTGCCTCATGCAGATGGCCCATGGAAGTAAAGGAATTGGCCAAGGTCATGTAGGCAGTATGTATCAAGGTTGGGATTTGAACCTAGCTCCTCAGTGCCCTTTTCCTTATACAACAGAATGGACCACAAAAAGATTTAACTTAGAACTTTAGCTTTATTAAAAATAAATTCTAACCAGAAAAATCAGTCAGCCACTATATGTAGACCTTACAAACTAAGCTGCAATTGGGGCAGAGTGGCTAGGATTTTGTCCCAAGTTGCTAAAATTAGGGTGCATCAAATTTAGAGGGTGGTGACTTTAGCAGCATAGAAACAACAAAGCTTAGATCTAGTCCACAAAAACAGTTGGGTCAAGTAGGAGCTAGCAGGTATCTATTTGGGGCAAGAGTGTACTGGTAAATGTTTAACAACTGACTCTCTGGGGGGGAAATGTGCACATGACATGCTTTTAAGTTTAATCTGTATTGTTAACATTTTCTTCATCACTTTCTTAAGGCTAGACAGCAAAACAATGAGCTAAGCATTTGCCAATTTCCAAGATGAAAATGCTCATGCTGAAAATTTAACAATCAACTCTCACAACATAGCTCCAGCACACCCTTGATTTGGGCGTGAATTATTCCTGCCATCCACCACATCCTTCTCTCAGTACTGAACCATGGCCTTGAACCAGTCACTCTCCTCCTGTCTCTCTCTGTGTGTCTCTCTCTGTCTCTGTCTCTCTCTGTCTCTGTCTCTCTCTCTGTCTCTCTCTCTCTCTCTCTCTCTCTCTCTCTCTCTCTCTCTCTCTCACACACACACACACACACACACACACACACACACACACACACACACTCACACACAATACACAATGCACACAGCGAGGCATTCACCCTACCAAATGAAAGCTGCATCCTCCAAGGAGTAGTTTATGGCTCTTACCTCTGGCACAAAATTCCTACTTAGGGCTCTGTCAGGAGGCATTACAAGTTTAAAGGATTCTGTCATCAGCTTTAAAATATAAAGAAAGTAGGTCATAAAAGTTTATAACAAGATTAACTGATCCTAGCTCAGAGAAAGATTCTGGAACAGTGAGAGATTATTTTTATGAGCCTGCTTAGAAATGAAGTGTAATTGTGTATACACAGGGAGAGCCCCCATGTGGTGAGCCAAACGGCACAAGGAGTTCTTACCATAGAAAACAAATTTTGATTCTCTACTATCCTGTCTCTAAGTGAAATGAGTACATTGAAAGCCATATGTAGCGCGCCCCGCCCAAACGAGGCACAACCCAAAACTGAGAGACTTGATAAGCAAGTGGCCCTTTCTTTACCAAGACTAAAAAGAAGCAACACACAATGGATAGGATTATTGTTGCCCATTCTATAATGTGCATTAGAGGTAACCTGGGAAAATTTAAATGGCTACTTCTAAATAGTCAGGAAGTTGTCACTATCAAATGTAAATTAACTGCAGTCTTGAAACTGCAACATGCCATGAGGCAGTGCTGTAATGATAGACATTTCTGATAACTGGTAGGAAATCTAGACTCAAGAGACTTAGAATGTGTCATTCATTAATTGATTGAGCACCTATAATACGCAAAGCATTGTCTCCAATGGAAATGAGTCTTTGAGGCATGAAAAAGGTATACTCTACTCCAGAATAGCCAGGGATAGTCCCCTACACCTTTGACAAATATCTCATATGTCATTCCATCCTCTTCACTCACACTTACATGTGACCTTCTGATTGCGAAGGTAGTTCCTCAGTACCTGGATACCAGGATGGAGGTGTCCTGGATAGAGGACACAAGTATTGTGATCACTGGAAAGCTATCTCCCCCAGTGTAAATTATTAAGTTGACATTTTGGTTTACAACTCAGCATCTGGTGAGCTTGGTTACAGTGAATCAATATCCCTCATGGGAATGGGTAAAAATGAATTTCATTAAAAGATAAGGACCAGATTCCCAGTGACCCCACCCAAGTACAGCCATTCTGTGAGGCCTTGCCTAAAATAGTCAGCTGACTTTACCTTAACTTTACAAAATATCCCACTCAAGTCAACACATTCTACTGATGGATGCAAACCAATCCTATACTTTACGTAGGGACTTCTTTTCAGTTTTGATATAGGGAGCACCACTTGCTTATCTTGTCTTTTAGTTATAGATATGCCTCATTTTGTGGGCCAATTATAGCCGGAGGCAACCCCAGCCATATGACTTTTGGACTATCCATACTGAGATCTCTAAACTCATGGCACTGAGGTACAATAGAGAGTGACTACATTGGACTTCAAATGAAGAAGAAGCCATTTAGAAGCTGGGGGAAGGGAGAAGATATATTTATCCTAGAGTCAAAATGTTGTTTGTCCTTCGTTCTTGAAGAGGACCATGACATCAGGAAGGTGATGCCATGACTTGCAAATGCATTGGATTTAAGTGAGGGAGGGCTGTGCAAAGTCACCAGCCTCACTTTCTCCAGCAAGATATAGATCAGGATGACTGGAGGTGGCCCTGCTAGAGGTAAATGCTTCATATTTCTAGCACTGAGCACATTGCTTAGAACACGATAGGTTCTCGATAAATGTTGATGATGGTGGTAGTGATACCTATGATAGCCAAGTCCAGATTCATAACCTATAGTGGTAGGGTGGAACACTTACTCCTCCACCTATAATTTCTTCCCTATACAATGTAGACCCTCGAGTTCCCATCTATTGAAAGGATTCAGATTTGCTAATCTTCATTCATCTTTCAACCAACAGGAATTCAATAAGCACCTAGCATGTGTCAGGCACTGCACTGGGACACAAATGCAAGGAGTGAAACAACATTCAGGACTCTTACACACCATTTTATTCCTATAGTACTGATCAAACAATCATTCGGTCAAGAAACATTTATTAAGTGTAACCTAACTTACTAATTATATGACTCTGGGCAAGTCATTTAACCTTTCCTGGTCTCAGTTGCCTCATCTGTAAAATGGAGATAATAATAGCGCACACCTCACAGAGTTATTGTGGGAATAAAATTTAATAAAGTGTATAAAGTACTTCACAAACTGTAAAGTGCTATATAAACACAGATTATTATGTGCCAGGAACCGGGCTAAGTGCTGAAGTGCCACGGGGAAACGTCTTGTCTAAAGTTCATAAATTATTTCCTTCTTTTTCTTTGAATCCCCAGCACCTAGCTTGGTGACTGGCACATAGGAGATATTTGATAAATGATTAGTGACAGAGGCAGGAAGACAAGGTCACATTGACAGCCTCTGTGCTCACATTTGTTTCTCTCTGAGTACAACGTGGCCCTTATGGCTCAGCTTCCTCTTAGTAACACAACCCGCCTGCTTATCTTTCTTGGTATTATATGATCTTACTTGAGTTATCTACAAACTGACTCCTGATTTTACTCATTTTTAAACTACACTGTAGAAATAAATTTAAATATATTTTAAACATCATGTTCTCTGTGGACAGACCTCATAAGGTCTTCCTCTGTTAGCAGTCTCTGGGAAAAGCCCTAGGCTTAACATGAGACCATGGGCAAGAAGTTCAACCTCTTAGCCTCAGTTTCATCACCTGTAAATTTGGGGCAATATTCCTACTACCTCTCTCATTCAGTTATTACCAGTAGTAAAAGTTCCTCCAACTTTAGAGAATTATATAAATATGAGCTGTTATTATTATTCCCCTTTCCTCCCACACAAGCCTAAGTACATTGATGTCCTCATGCCTCCCAAGAAAGGTAAAGGCAGCATGGTGCGGTGGGCAGAGCACAGCATGTAGTATCAGAAGATCTGGATTTGAATGCCAGCATTTACACCCCCTGAGAGCTTGGGCCAGTCACTTCAATTCTCTGAGACTCCACTTCTTTTTCTATAAAATGAGGAAATTAGATAAACATCATTGGAGAGATATTACTCAGAAGTAGGCCAGGTCAATACAATAAAAAGGACAATTCTACCCAAATTAATTTATTTATTCAGTGCTATGCCGGTAAGACTCCCAAAAGAATATTTTATAGAGCTACAAAAAAATAATGCTGAGATTCATATAGAGGAACAAAAGGTCAAGAATGCCATAGGTAATCGCAAAAAAAAAAAAAGGAAACAAAAGGGGTCTATCAGTACCAAATCTCAAACTGTACTAAAAAGCAGTAATCATTACAATTTGGTACTATTTAATTAAATAAATATTGAGCAGTGGAACAGAAAAGATATATAATATGTAGAAGCAAATAAACACAGTAGCATAGTCTGATAAACTTAAAGTCCCTAGTTAATATGGGAAGAACACACTATTTGACAACTGCTAGGAAAACTGGCAGCAATCCAACAGAAATTAGGTTTAGACTAATACCTCATACCACGTACCAAGATAAGCCCCCAATAGATACATGTCCTGAATATGAAAAGTCATATCATAAACAAATTAGAGGAATAAGTTACCCTTGGGATCTATGATTAGGGGAAGAGTTCATGAAAAAACAAGTGATAGGATCACACAAGATTAAATGGATAATTGTGAGTACAGTATAAAAATTTTTTAAGGTTTTGCACAAACAAGTCCATTGTAATAAAAATGAGAAAAGTAACTAGGGAAAAAATCTTTATAATAAGTTTTTCTGATAAAGATTTTATTTCCAAGATATATGAGGAAGTGATTCAAATTTATAAAAGATTTCCCCAGTAGATAACTGGTAAAGGGATATGAATAGGCAGTTTTCAAGGGAATAAATCCAAGCTATCCACAATCATATGAAAAAATAGTCAAAAGCACTACTGAAGTAGCTTTGGAGTTCCACCTCACACCTAACAGTCTGGCAAAGAGGACAAAAGAGAAAATGACAGATGTTGGAAGGGGCAGAGGAAAACACTAGTGCATAGCTGATAGAGCTATGAAATGGTCCAGCTATTCTGAGAAGCAATTTGGAACCATGCCCAGAAAATACTGAATTATGCACACCCTTTAACCCAGTTATAGCACTACAAGGCCTATACCCCCAAAGAAGTTAAAAAAAAAAAAGGAAAAAGACTTATGATATACAAAAATATTGATCGTAACTCCTTTCATCCTAACAAAAACTGGAAACTAAGGGGAATGGCTAAATAACTTGTGGTCTATGGATGTAACTGAATACAACTGAGCCATAGGAAATGACGAAATGGACGATTTCAGAGAAAACTAGGAAAACCTTTTATGATGTGCAATGAAGTGAGCAGGACTAGGAGAGTAATTTATACAATGATAACAACATCATAAAAGAAAACACCTTTGAAGGACTCAACTCTGATCAACTGCAAGTCTAAAAGGATGAAGATAAAACATACCACTTATCTCCCGACAGAGAGGTGATGAATTTAACATGTAAAAAAAGACATATATTTTTAGATACGGCTAATAAGTGAATTTGTTTTGCCAGACTATGTATATATATATATATATATATATATATATATATATATATATATATATGTATTGAGAGAGCAATTTTTTTTTTAAATTTGCTCATAGTAGGGGGTGGCATGGGAGGGACAGATTAATAAAAAATATCACCTAAAATTTAAACTAAAATCACAAAAAGCTAAAAATTATAGTAAAATGAAGATATGGGACTAGACATCTGAGGTCCCTTCCAACTACTCTCTATCATTGTAAGTCTGCTCAAGATCTCAGGGTCCTTTTCTGTAAAATGAAAAGGCAGGACTGTATGACCCCTGATGTCTCTTCCAACTCCCTGTCTGTGATCCCATGACCGCTCTGGGCCTCAGTTCCCTCTTCTGTAAAATGAAGGGGCAGTACTAGATGACCTTTAAGATCCCTACCAGCTGTCAATCGATAAATGAATGGAACTGAGATCTTTACTTGGAGAAGCTTTGTAAAGGATCCCCCTAAAACCTTGCTACAACATTCTGACCTCCTTCAGGTCTCTGATCAGAGTAAACCTAACTCCACTGACCTTTCCCCGAGACTCCAATCTTTGAAAGTTGGTATCATTCTGTGTTGCCTTACCCTACACCCTATCCCAAGCAATGATATCCTGCCGGCTGTGGCATGCAGTAGTCTGGTGACTAATCCAGTTCACATTATCCAGATGGGGTGTAGCCTCCCAGGGTAACTGTATCTGCTCCATTGTATTGTTCTGCAACCTCCTCCTAATGCATTCAGGTGTCTTGTAAAGAGATAGCAAAGTCATTGTTTACTTGTTTTCTTTTTCTTTTTTTCAAGAGGAAAATATAGCAAGAAGATCATCACTATCGAACCTCTGGAACAAGTTGTGTTACAAACTAAACACCAGTGGGGTCAGACTCCCAAAGAACCTTGGTTTTGGTTTTAAATGCTGTGGCTTTTGCCTCAAATAATCTTTCATTTGTTTCCACCAATGTTGCATTGGAAGGCAGTATTAAGACAATCACGTTAAGTCGAATCACTGCAGAATAAACCATTGAAAATAAACAACAGCAAGACTTTTGATCACCCTGCAAGAATATTAGTTTGCACACTTCAAATATTACTGCAGGGGTTGGATGGGGGGGAGGGAGGGCTTCTGAGTCAGCTATTATTTATGGATGAGTCGAATGTTCAATAAATGTAACTGAAGTATTAATTAGCTAAAGCCCTGTGTTAACGAGAATGAAAGAAAAGAAACCAAATATCTCATTAAAAGTTAAAAGGCATGTTGTTTTCACCACTGGGGTCTGGTTACACTTTTCTCAAACTAAACTGTTTTTACTTAAAAACTGTAAGCCTGTGAAATGTCAGTCAAAAGGCTTAATGTTACAAACATATTATTAGTCAGTGTAATGGAGTGAAGCCAACCTGTGTGATGCAAGCTGCTGGAGGAGGCAGCTAGGAGAAGAGGGGAGAAGAGAAAGACCCATTTCTAGACTTGTCGCAAAGACTTGGGCACTGTGTCTTGAGTTCACACTGGCATAAGTTTTAGATCCATAATAATATTGCTGATTTATGGGGGATTAGATACCCAAATCAGCAAATTTTATGCCTCTACCTTGTACATTCAAGAAACATTTGATGCTCACAATGTCCAAGACACTGTTCTAGTTTCGGAGGATATAATATTTTCATATAGTCCTTACCCTCAAGCAGCACATATTCTACATCATTCTCAGGACAGGGTGAGATTCTTCAATGCCATATGTGACATGATTTTCAAGGGCACCAAAAGGATCACCCGTGCTCAGAATATATCCTCCACTATAGCACTTTGTGATCTTACTTGTACAGTCATTGCTTTGGGTTAAAAAGCAGTATTTCTAGAAGGATCTGGCCAGAAATGTGTTATAAGTAGAGAGTAGGATACATGGGGAAGATCAACTAAAATGTAGGAGCTAGAAAAGTGACCAACAAAATGGGTTAAAGAACAATATATCAACCACTTGGTTTGGTTGAGTCAAACCATTTGTGTGAGAATAGACAATATCTCAGATAGTTAAAGCCTTTTTATCCTATTCTCATCTTTCTTAATCTCTCTCAGCATCTCATACAATCAACCTACAGTACAGGGGTGGGGAACCTGCAGTCTCAAGGTCACATGTGGCCCTCTAGGTCCTCTGGCTGAAATCAAAGGGCCATGCTTGAGGACCTGGAGGGCCCCATGTGGCCTTGAGGCTGCAGGTGCTCCACCCTGCTTTCTCTTACTGGCTTCAGAGATGGCATTCTTTCCTGGTTCATCTCCAAGTGCTATAATTGCTCATTCTATAACTCCTTCACTAACTCTTTATTCTCTGTGTCTCTATCTGTATATTTGTGTTATCACTGCTGCTAATCAAAGAGAAGGACTTTAGAAGAGAAGATCATGGAAGTGAATAGCTCATTTGAAAAACTGGTTATTTACACTGGGATTTGAATTTTTAGACCACAGCTTAAAAATAAGGATAGGCTCCTAGACATGGACAGGGAAAGGAAAGAGAAAGTAATAAGCACTTATAAAAAGCACCTACTCTGTGTCAGACATTGTATTAAGGCCTTTACAAATATCTCATTTGATCCTCACAACAACCCTGAAAGGAATGTGCTGTTATTATCCCCATTTTACAGTTGAGGAAACTGAGACAAACAGAGGTTAAGTGACTTGCCCAGGGTCACACAGCTATTAAGTGTCTGAGGCAGGATTTGAACTCAGGTCTTTCTGACTCCATGCCTAGCACTCTATCCACTGCACCACCTAACTGCCACCTGCCTAACAAGGGATAGTAAAAATAGATTTACCTGGAGTCTTAAAAATCTAATCAACTGTCCTTAAACTAAAAAGGAAAGGGGAAAGAGTAAAATACTCATGTATATTCACCAAGCTAGATACAATAGACAGCGTTCTTGAATGTAGACTAAGAAATAGTGGTAGAAATTCTCAAAAGTTTCCAGGAAAAAAAATTTGAGAAGGAATGAGCAATAAAATTCATGCCCTCAAAGGTCTATACACAAATGCACTAAGGTTTGGGTAATAAGAAAAGTAAATTAGAAATCTTAGTTCAAGGAAGTAAGTATAACATCATACATATGGCTGAGAGATGGTGGAAAGATGAGGCCCAATACTAACAATGCAAGTTCCTACAGGGCAAGCATTGCTTTGTTATTCTTCTTGTGTCCCCAGTTCCTAGAACCATGCCTCGCACATTTTGGTTCAAATCTATTTTTTGATACTATAAGTTACTCTCAATGAGAAAATTTCTTCCACCAACTTTCTTGAGGTGGCTATGACTCTAAAGATTATGCATATCCAAAAGAAACAGTCTAAGTACGAGAGAGGGGCATAGAGTAATATTGTTCATTAAGAAGACATGCTCATGCTCATGGAAGGAAATTTAGATGCAGATCAGAGGGTAAGAACAGAAGCAATAGTACTAAAGTATGCTGAAGAGGAAATAGGGTGGAAGTCCCAGGAAAAGATCATGAACCTGGCACAGAGGTTTACTTTAATAGCCAGAGGGGATTTCAATTAGCCAGATATCTTCTGGAGCTTTCTGTCCAAAGCAGAGCAGCTAATCATTTTTAATTACCTTAATCAAGATTTCATCCTTCAATAGGAAGGGGAACCAACCAAATAGCTACTAGTCCATCCAAGACTCTCACCAATGAGGAAGAGGTTGACAGTGCGGAAATCAGGGGAACCTTGGAGAGAAGTGACCAAACCATCTTAGAATGTGTAATAGAGAAGAAAGCCAGTCATAGTCTGACACTAATCCGGCATTTCAAAAGAACAGACTTCAAAGCCTTCAGAAAAAGCCTAGGTAAAATCAAATCCTGTGGTCTCAAATTCCATTGGGAAATTTAGCCTAGGAGTGATAGGAAGTTCTTCAGAATGAAATACTCAATGGAGAACAAACTAGTCATAAAAATTCCCAATATCCCTAATGAATAGAGATGCAAGGATGTTAAATAAAGTATTAGCAAAGAAGCTATAGTAACACATGAAAAGGTTAGACCAGGTTGCACTTATACCAGAACTGTGAGGTTAGTTCAATATTAGAGAAATTATACACATAATAGGCTATATTAATAACCCAAATAATGAGATGATAAAGGCAAACAAAAAGGATTTCAACAAAGGAGAAAATGGAGATTTGCTTAAAGAGGTTAATGTAAAAGCACAGAGATTTCATTGGCCAATTTAGATTTTTCAAAGACATGTAGAAATATACAAGCAAGAATAGGTAATGGTGCATGAATATAAAACTGCATCATGGCCCTGTAAAAAGGAGGCAACATGGTCCAGGGGAGAGCACTGGCTCTAGAGTCAGAAGATGAAAGTTC